>NW_026914297.1:0-600000 GCF_034315485.1 Pezoporus occidentalis | reverse complement strand
CATCCTCAACAGTCAATAAGCCTGCCTTTCACAGGAAGGAAGCTCAAGAGTTCTCCAGCTCTTGGAAAGCCCCCTTAGGAAGGTCTAAGCAGTCACAAAGCCAAGCAGCATTGCAACATCTTCCTTATCCCTACCTGCCAAAAAACCCAGCCCGTGCCCCTGGGCTTACAGAGAGCAAAGGAGGCAAGTTCTGACAGTGAAACCACACCAGCTAGCCATGCCTGCAAGGGCTTTGCTGAGTGACCATGGCCGCAGGGCTGTGCTTCCACCGATTGCCCCTAGGAGGAGAGCAGATACCACAGAAAGGTCTTGGATCAGCAGGAGACCTTGGAAAACCTCTTCAGTCCCTTGATAGTGCGAGAGCAGGCGCTCCCAGACACATCCATCGGCTGCTGTAAGTTAATTAACAGATGCCATTGGACTAATTACAATGCACTGGTTTGGTTGTGGGTGCCCAACCGCTAAGGAAAATAATCCACTGCAGATCTGGCTTTCCAACCCCATAATCAGCTACAGCCTTCGTGTGTGACACAGGTCAGGATCAGGGCCTTTCAGAGAAGAGGAGGATCAAGACTAGAGGCCAAAAGGCGTTGCTCTGGGGTGCACGTGCTCTGTCTCTAATGGGTTTTGGATCACAGTCTGACACTGGCAGCAGAACCAGGCTTTTCCATGAGGCAGGTTGTTGCTGAGGCTCTGCATGGGATGCTAAAGGCTTCCCGTGTCTCTGCTTATGTAACCTGGGGAGAAGCTGGGGATGTTTTTTTGAGGGCACTTCCTACCCTGGTGCTTCAGTGCTCACATCCAGCTGCACATCTGATTTTGAAAGTCAAAACTACCCTCACACACGAGCAAACCCAACTTGCCCAGCACAGCCTTGATCCAAGAATCAAAACACATGTAAACAACCACTGGGAGAGGTGCATTGTATCAGCCTTCAATCTCACACTTCCTCCATTCTCACAACCTGCAAGATGTGCTAAAAGCAGGAGAACAAGAGCCTGCATCCCTTCCTAGAGCCCACCGCCACCTCTTCACCTTCCTGAGCAGCATTCCCAGTGCTGGGGAGAACATCCAATGGCACAAGGTCTGGGGCAGCACTGGGGCTGCCCAGCTTGTGGTCACACCAGCTTTGGACCAGCCCCCCACCCCAGGCTGCAGCCAACTCTCCAGACTCTGGTATAACATTACTGCTGTTGATTTACAAGTTGCACAAGGAATAGAGAATCCCAAACACTGTTTTCCTGTAACTTATCCATAACTAATAAAAGCAACAGGGGTGGCTCTGCCTTTCTGTGGCTATCATCACATAGGAAGAGACAGTTTAACTAACCCCAGGAAGTATGACAGTCCCAAAGAGCAAAACACGCTTGTTGTTGTGACTAAAAGCAGGCAGGGAGTTTTCATTTTACAGCTGGAAAACATACCCCAGTTGCTATAACCCCAACACAAAACCGTAACCAGATAGCATGAGCACATGGCTGCCCTCACATACCATCCCCCTGAAACTGGAGCAGTCACATGAGTGGGGATCTGTTGGGTTTTTGTTTTTTTACCTGTCCTGGAATACTGCAGCAATAAACAAGGCAGGCAGAGAGCAGAGGGCAAAGCTCAATAACATAAAGAAAGCGGGAAGAAAAAGGCAGTTTGGAGCTGAGAAAGGAACCACATAACCACAGACCCCTTCTGCAGCACAGGGAGCCCATTCCTTGCTTCAGTGAAGCTTCATTTACTACAGGCTTTTCAGTCCTACCCACACAGGTGCAATGCACTGCTCCTGCATTTTGTAAAGCCTCACAAGTCATCCTCTTCGTGCTGTTGTATGGGGACTGGCAGAGTAGGTCAGGAGCAGTGGTGTGCTCAAGTGGGACGGGAGCCACACACCAGATAAAGGATGGCAGCAAGAGAAGATTTACCTCCTGAAAGATAAATTACCAGAAGACAGGGGCAGAAAAGTCCTTAACCAAAATGTTTGTAGAGGGTGGCTCTGCAGGTGTGCCACCAACCACCAGCGTGACATTACCTAACCCAACTGCAGGGCTGAAGATATGATGTACCAGCTGCTACCAGCCCAGGGCTCCTCGCAGGTGTTCACCAACCTGTTGCAAAGGAGGTTGATGTGTTTTTCAGCTCTGAAAAGCTTCTTTTCCTCCATCTGGCTTATCCCAGTGAGATTGCCCAGTCTGCTCAGTGCTGCATAGCACACCGCACTGGTCAGGTCACCTCTAGCTCAGAGTTAAGCACTGACCTTTATTAAATGGTGCCAGCAGCACGTTTGGTGTCACACAAGGCACCAAGGCAGGTGTGGTGTCTGTCTCCAAGGGTTTCAGTCCAGAAGAGCATAGATATTTCTTGAAATATCTATTCTACTGTGATCTATCCTGAGACTGAGTATTACCTGCTTTTTGCAAGAGGATAGTACAGACTCAAAGGGACAAGACCAAGCAGAGGACAGAGGTGATAACTATACCCTAAAGAAAGAATGTGACTGCCTAAGCTGCTGTAAAGAGCAGCATAAGGCAGAAACCTTTCAAGAGCACCATGCAGCTATGAAGTAATTACTATGGTCAAAACGTGCCCAGAGCATGTGGCAGGAGGCTCAACTTGGGTAGTTCTGCTTGCTTCAGATCTGCTCCCTGGCAAAGCACACCAGGATCCTAAACAGAACACTGTAATCTGGTGAACACAGAGTATCACTACCTCCTTCCAGCTGATCACGTGAACACATTGCTTAATGCAGCCTGCAAGTGGCTTTCTCAGAAACATGCAATATTTGTGTGTCTTTTGCTAATCAAGTGATAGGCTTGGGCTTACAACACACTTGCCCAGCTCCACACCAGGCTCAGGACTCCATGCAGGAATAAACACTGCTGTTGCAATGCACAGAACATCCTGTCCCCTCCCCTAACACCAACACTTATGGAAGTGATCTAAATAAAACCAGACCAGCTGCTGAGGAGAGGCACGCTCAACAGGGAACTGTGAGGCTGAGATGGAGACAAAGCGAGTCTCCTGCCAAGTGATGTTACAAGCAATAGGAACACCATTTATCTCTGCTGGGGGCTGCACAGCTTTGAATGCTGCATTCAGATGGTAGATCACAGGATGCTACTCTCCAAAAAAGTCAGCCACCCTAGAAGCCAAAGAGCCTCCTAAAAGCTCTTTATTACACCCACTTTCCCAGGCTCAGCTGAGATAACCCATGAAAACAAAGTGCTATCTTTCCCCAGACAATGAGGAGCTCATAATGCAGCAAGGGAAGTTCCAATTAAAACAGTGGAGTCAATCACTTACACCTTAACCCAGGTAATCAGGGTCATTCCTTCCACTCACCTGGCCAGCAGGATCCCTTGGTATTCCTCCAGCTGCCGCATAAAGCTGGGGTTGGGCTTGGTGACTGTGCGCCGCTCCTTCACGTAATCGTACGCCCTGTCCAGGTTCCAGCCGTATTCCTTCATGGCATAGGCGATCACCGTGGATGCCGAGCGGCTCACTCCCATCTTGCAGTGCACCAGGCACTTGGAACCATTTTTCCTGAGGTGGAAGAAAGACAAAAAGAGGATCATTAAATAGAAAACACGGCCCCTGAGAAGCTTAAGAAAATAACTTCTTTACCAGAGCATTATCAAACATATTTTCAACGCTGTGGCCACAGTTGGAAGTCTGGGATGGGATCTGATAATCCAATTTACAAACTGGAGCAAGACACACAAAGAAAGTGAAGAACAGGGTCTTAATATTCTTAACAGATTTTGTTACAACAGCTCTGCTGAAGCTTTTATCACACACGGACACACATCAGCTGTTTGCATATTCGTGAAGACTGCTAAAGACTAGTATGGCACCCTTGAACTTAGCCCCAGCGGCACATGGGTATTAAGCAGTATTCCAAATGAAAAGGGCCTCCATATATCACACAAATGTGGTGTCACAGTGCTTAAGTACTTAAGGGAATACAGTGACACCACCTCAAATAAAGCAAGTCTCAAACCATATTCAAACAAGGCAGCCTGTAAAGGCTATGAGAAATTGCAAGCACCAGCTACGGTTAAGAGATGAGAGACTTCTATAATGGTAATAATACTTTAAAGGCAACATATGCCAATCTGCTTTCTGACCAGTTTTCCCTTAGGAAGGCTGCTGAATTAACTGGAGACAGCTCATGTAACTGGGATGCAGTTCTCTGCAGTAAAAAAGCCCTACTTTCAGCACCCGCTATCAGATTACTCACTATAACTGACAGCTCAGAGAGCTACACAGGCACTTACTCCTGTTTAAAGGGAAGAGTTTACTCTGGAGCTTTACACTACAAGAAATCACTTCCAGACTTTGGGCTTCATCATACAACCTCACAATGCTTCTCACTTTTGTTAAGCCCTGCTCAATTTGTTACTGCCCTTTCCTCCCTCCAGCACCTCTCCAGATCCATTGCATTTCCTAAGCAGCAGACAAACTGCTAGCTCTCCAGTACAGGAATTACCCATTCCACTGATTGTCTGGACTGCAACTGGGCAGAAACCCCTCACTAGTCCTACCTGCTCCTTGTACAACCACCTACAAGAATGAAAACATGTTGAAGGCAACTCTTAGCCAGAAACTACAAAGTGAAAATGCTTTGATGCCAGGTATGCAAGGAAAAGTAGTTAAGAAAATCAGTAGGAAAATATAAAATACTTAATATACATCTTCTAAATGTGTCTGTTCTGCTCTGAAAAGACTTACTTTGCCTTGGAGATGAATTTGTAGGTGTCATTCCAGTAAGCCAGAAGGTCTGTTGCTTCTTCATCATACACCCGAATATTATGGTATTCAAAGAGCCCAGGGAAGAAGTTATCTATTTCACGAGTCACATTCAAGATATACCTCACCCTGCATGGAAACAGAGAGCAGATGAAAATGCAGAATGTGCAGAACACAGCAAGTTCAGAGGGAGATCACAGCTGCCACACAACAGCCTTGCCTTGCGAGTGGCAAACTCACAGCATTTGAAGTTGCAGTCTTGCACACACCTCCTTGGAAACCAGGGCTCAATGCAAGGAAGCAGCAGCTGATACAGACAAAAGGTTTGGCTGAGCAATTTTGAGCCTAGCCTCTGATAAAGGGGCTTCCGCCCATGCTGGATAGAAACTTCCTTTACAGCATGTCAGGTTGCACACTGCTTGCCCACCTAACTTAGCAACACTTGTGTCACAGGAGCTCCTGTACAGCCTGTTCAGGTCGTGTTTGGACACTTTCTCCAAGCCCTTTTGTGAATCTCTTCTCCTGCTGCACCAGGAAGATTGAAGATACCAGCTCGTGAGCTACAACATAGCTAAACAAATGTGTGAAGTAACTACAGAGAGATGCAACGGACAATGAGCCACTGGGGAGGCTTTATTTCTTATCCCTTAATTTTCTGGAAAGGAAACTGCTGCGGAAAGCATATGGTATTTATGTACATTACATCGAGTATTTTTAGCCCTGAGGGTTACTCGTAAGATGCTTATGAACTGCACTCACACTGGGCTACCAGACAGAACAAGAGCACTGCAAGGGACTGACATCCCTTTTCCCTAGCGGGTATGAGAGCGCTGGCAGTCAAACAGGACCTGTCTGACCCAAGGGAACTGGAGCAGCCCCTGAGCTCAGCGAGGAGAGCCCCTTTGGCCAGGCTGCTTTTCTGAGGTACAGGTATGGGAGCTATTCAGTTCAGCAGTGATTCGTTTTCTTTCCACTGGATGTGGCACAAATAAGCCAGGCCCATAAATAATGATTTAACTGCAAAAATCTTGTTGCTTAGCTCCACCCAGCCTAGAGAAAGGACACTGTAAGCTTAAGCCTGAAAGGGCAGGAGACAGAGGAACCCATCAGTGTTAAGTGTGAGAGCTACAGGACTTCCTCCTGGGCCCCACTCAAAACAACAAATGCTCTTTTTACACGTTTTCCTTCCTGCTGCAGTCCGGAGGTGCAGACCCCAAAGTGCCTCTGTAACCATGAGACCTCAAGTCCAGAATAACGGGCTGAAGCAGAGGGCACAGAGCCAACCACACAGCATCCAGTTAAGTAATTGTGGCTTTTTGCTACTTATAGCTGTGAGATTGCTGGCTTCCTTTGTTCACTAAGGGGATGTCAGTCAAGGTGAGGGAACAAGACTCTTTTACTTTAGGGTGCCTGTTTGTGGGATGCAGAGTTTGGAGGAAGCAAGAACTTGTCTGGATCTGCAAACCCTTTAGTAAGACTTAGGTTACACAGCAGGCATGGAAGAGAATTTGTTGCACAGACAAGTGTCGAGGCCAGGCTCCTGCTTTTAAGCTGACAGCCTGAAGCTACTTACCCTCTGTTCTGCAAGTCTTCCAAATTGGAGGCGTTCCATTCCGAGCCCTGCAGGGAGAACATGCAAAGGGACGCATCAGCCAGAAGGAAGACACAGCCAGACAACTGATGGAGGGAGGGACTGTCACCAGTGACCTGGAGGAAGAAGCTGGCCAGCCAAGTACTGGAGAGCAGAGGGGATCTTTTGAGTACATGGGTACACAGAAGAGTGGTAACAATACTAAGGTTCAGCACCTTATCTTGCCCCATTGAGCAGATCTACTCTGAAGCAACAAACAGCCCTGCAAATCAGAAGCCCAGCACCATACCCTGGCACTTCCTATAAACCACTCACAAACCAACCTCAGCAAAGATGAAAACGCTCCACCCTTTCCCTGGAGGCTGTGCCAGCTCTACCCCACAGAAGACAGACTGCCAGCACCATCCAGGTGCTCTTTATGCATGAAACGCCTATCTCACACATCAAAGGCACCAACAAGGTAAACTCACTTGGGTTACACCTTGTCTCCCCATGTTCAAAGCCTGTGTGAGCAGAAATAAACAC
Source organism: Pezoporus occidentalis (assembly GCF_034315485.1). Taxonomy (NCBI): domain Eukaryota; kingdom Metazoa; phylum Chordata; class Aves; order Psittaciformes; family Psittacidae; genus Pezoporus; species Pezoporus occidentalis. The sequence goes on along the minus strand of NW_026914297.1, from coordinate 593,147 downwards.
GTTTAGCCCTGGCTAGCTCACCCTGGCCAGCACACACAGGGCCTCCAAGCTGCTTGCTTCCTGCTCAAACACATAAATCCCGATTGAGGACAAAACCACTCAGGCAAAGGCTTCCTTCAAAATTTAAGGTGCACAAGCTATCTGCTTCCCTAAATTGAAAGATGGTTCAAATACAGGAGTAAGCAAGAGGGACTCTGGTAGCACTACCATCACCAGCAGAAGAGCACTGCTCATGGCTGCTCCCATGGCACAGGCTTCCACACCACCCAAGGTTCAGGCTGAGCCAGCCCTTGGAGCATAATCACTGCCTGCCTGCAAAGCCTGTCAGCCAGGGAGTTAGAACATCCCAGTCTTGCAGCGTCCATCCAGAGGATGGGTTGCTTCTTGCCACAGAAAGCACAGGCACCCTGTGCCTGAGATGGGGGAGCTCCAAGAGCTCTGACTCACAGGCACACAATGGTGCCCATGACAGCACTTCCAGAGAAATCCTGAGCACTCCCAGCCCATGTCTGGATGTACACGCACAGGAAAGGGCCGTGTTGCTATTCTGGTAGCTACTGGGGATGTCTGTTGTCTTCTCTTGACGTGAAAAGCAGCTCATTCTTCCCAAGAACCACTTCCTAAGAAAAATCATCATAATGAAGATACCATTCAAGAGCTCAGCACAGATGGAAATCTCAATTTTGAGCAGGGTAAAAGAGCAAATGTTACATGCCATGGCAGCACAGATTACACCAGAATCCATCGCCTTCAGCCACAGAACAGGGCAGCTCCACCAAAGTCCAGAGCTGTGCACAGTCTGAAGGATGAGTATGGTGGCTCTTGCTATTCAGGATGTGCCAACAACTATATTGTGATCCCTGCTGTATTCACCCTGGCCCCCAGCCTTAGTTAACTTCATGTTCTCTCTTCCTGGCCAAGAAAGAATACTTTAATTCAGGCCTGGGAAGCATCAGTTTCCACAGGTATGGAGAACAACGCTGCAGTGGTGAAAACCTTTTCTCCTATCCTTTGATCCACAATTACCAACACCATCAGATCTCTTACTTCCTGCTTAGTTATTTTAGCACTCCGTAAGTGGGATCCCACAGGGCTCTTGCCTCTACCTGGAAGAAAACAGCTCCATGCCTCACTTTGCCTTGCAGTATAGACACTCCTGAATTAAGCTGGTGCCCAGCCCCAGCAGTGCTGCTCCTCACCGCAGAGCTGCTTTGCAGATACTTCTACTCCACACATTAGCCACAGCTCCTTCAAGCCTTGTTTTAAAGGTCTTGTTCCTATTAAATACACTCTGAGCCAAGACTCCAAGCCCTGCAGCGCACTGAACTGCCTGCACTGCTTTCAACTAGCACTGTAAGGCTGTGAACAGGTCTTTCTCTCCACAGAACACATAGTTTGCAAAAATAAAACCCATTACATTGTAGTACATTACAAAGTACATTGTACTTTAATTTTCCTGGCTCTACCCCACCACAGTTTCTCAGAAGCACTCACATTAACATACACCATTGCTTCTGAGCCACAGCACTAAGCTTTAAGGAGACTGGGAGAGGCCCTCTCCATTTGGAAAGCCCAGCAAGTCCAAGAGGAATGGCTTTGTTTTAAGTTGAGCCAACCTCATAGGTTTCCCAACCAAACCTGTGTCTGTTGCTCCAGGGCTGGGAAATCCAGTGGAACGCTGACTCACCAGAAGGAAGTGCAGTAATTAGACAGGGCCTAGCAGCAATGAAAGGCAACTAAGCCAGCAAAACATTAGCAGGCCAAATGTTTATGTTTCCTTAAGTGACTTATCTTCAGGATTCTTCATTAGGCTCCTCTGTTCCTCCTGGATCACTTGAGCTTTCCATGTTACAGGAGTGCGATTCCACCTGAACATCACACAGCTCTCCTGAAACAGTTCCCCTCCCTCTTTGCTGTAGATATCCCCTTCCCAGACACACTCCAAGAACTTGCTGTGTGGATACCCTGGACAGTTAAAGCTACAAAACTAGTCTTGCATCAATGGAAATAGCCCTGAAAAGTAGTTAGAATTAAGACTTTTTGCCTTCCATCCTCTAGTGTCTCAGAACACCAGGTTGGAAGGGACCTCAAGGATCATGGTCCAACATTTCTAGGCAAAGCACAACCTAGATTAGTGACAGGGTCTACAGCTTGGCTGGTGTTGTATGGCAAAGTTTAGCACAGCCAAGAAGCCAGACTGCTCTTGTTCAACAGGACTAGTGTCTTGCTTAAGACTATGTGACCCCAGGATCAACCAGTCTCTCCTTCAGAGTTCCAGAGTTCCTCCAGAGACCTCTGTGCCAACTGAGACATAGGGAGATGTGCTTGGCGAGTTTACATTTGAATTCACTGTAAGACTTACCAGGAAGACATGATCAAATATCTGTGTGGGGCTGTCCATCTGCCCAAGGATCACTATCATTTCATTGTCAATGAACTCTTTGAACTCCCGCAGGTTACACACCATCTGCATCTCCAGCTCGGTGCGTATCTGGGTGGGGAGGAGGAACACAAAGAAGCCATGTGAAGGTTTTGTTCTAGCCTTTCATCATGGCATAAAGCACAGAGCTCTCTGGCTGGCACAACAGCACTTCCAGTGCTGTTCCCTCAGCACTCACCTCTTTTGAGGTGATGTTCTCCAAATCTTTCTGCATCATGATCTCCCTTAACTTGGTCTTAATCAGCCGTTCTGTGCGTTCCCGCTCAGTTGGACTGTCAGAAGAAAGCAAGAAGAGTCACCAGAAGGAGAAAGAAGCTGGACTCATGGCACTTTTAAACAGGTATTGTATAGACTGGGTACTCTGCAGCCTCAGATACTCATGCTACTTCCCCCAAGAACGTCCTCAGCTGGAGGGAATTCAGGTGACTGTAAAGCCCAGTTTAGATTCCTGGTTGTGTATGAAAGAGACCAACCAAATGCTCCTAATCCATTGTTGTCATCTAAAGAACCTCTGGTATTTGGTAAAATTTAAATTGGGAAGGCTGCATTATACTCTCTGGAGCAATATCTAAGCCTCCCCCTACCTTTCTTGGAAAGGTAAAAGCTCCAAAGCTCCTTACATGGAGAGACAAGGGCAGCTAAGCCTCTGTGCATTCCTCCAGCCTCTGCTGCCAGGGGCCTTATCACCAGCTGCAAAAATAGCCTGACTAACACCATGGGAGGTTGCAACAGAGCAGTGGCCCAAAGCTGTTTCACCCATCCTCTTTAGAAGGGACCCAGCAGTAACATCTCACAGCACCTTTCCATTTCCCTGGAAGACTGCCTGGGTGGTGACTGCACAGACACTTCTCTGCTTTACCAGTGCCCAACTGGTGGTTCATAAAGATCATCAATGTTCCTGATTCTCTTAACCTCATGCATTATTCCAGGACTCAATTAAGGGAATGCTGTCTCGGTGTCCCCAGGAAATCATTCAACTGCTGCCACAGGGGAAAGGATGGGTGACACAAAATTTATACATAATAAGCCAAAAGGGAATATTAACCTGACAGCTTGCCAAAACTTCTCAGCCACCTTCCTTGTACATTAAGAAACAATCAAGTGTGAAGACTTGTTCACAGCTGAACAACTGCTCACTGCTCATTATTCACTCACTGAACTCCAACAACAGGAAATCTCTGAGAGCATAAATCAACCAACAGCACTATAATCTGTGAGAGCAGCTGGGGTTAGTGAAGTCATTTCTTCTACTACAAACCAGGCAACTAAGCTCTCACGCTCAGCATCACATCTGGACACAGACTACCTCTGACGTTCTGTGGTATCAGTACCATCTGCGATTACTAATTACAGAGGTTGCAAACCTTGAATGCTGATACAGGCTATAACCTTTGCCTTTCCAAACTGTCACCTGTCTACCTCAGCCACTGTTTTGGGCCATATGGCACCAGACATCCAAATGTTTAGCTGGAGACAGCTTGGGACCTATACACTGTCCTGCTCCACACTTGCAGACTCCTCAAAACACAGAAAAACTGTTTTGCTCTTTGTCCCCATTCTCAGGTGTGTCAGCTGGATGCCTATAAGGATGCTCCTGAGCTCATGGTCTCAAAAGTCTGTACGTAGACACTTTACAGCAAAATTAACTGAATAAGGAATAAAAGAAAACACCATGTTACTCTAAGCATGTGCCAGCGTAAGAGCAAAGTCCAGAGAAACCTATTCCTTTCAGGAGACAACAGGCCTGGAAACCAGAGGACAAAACCAGCAAAGAGGAAAGTCTAGGTACTAGAATACACCTCACCTCTTGCTAGTAACACAGGACTTACCTTGCAGAAGATCTGCAAGCCTAAAGGGCAAGGTAAACAACTAGACTGAAAACAGAAGCTGAAGGAGATGCAAGGGAGCCCCGGAGGGGTAAACTTCCAGTGCTGGTGTCTACCTAATCAGGGGTCTGTTTATTACCTGGAAGATGAAACCTCTCCTCATTAATACCTAATTAAGAGTAATCTCTTTTGGAAACTTCTCATTTGGAGGCTGCAGTGCTTGACAGCCAAACACTTGGGCTCAGCAGAGCGAGCCCAACTTACACATCTGTGAAGAGGGCGGGTGAGTCAGGCCGGTGGGACTGGACATCTTGCATGGCATTCCACTCATTGACTGACGACTGGTCGGAGTTGATATGGCTCTCATAGTAACTGACCCACGTGAGGAAGAGGCTCCCTGGGTAGTAATTGTTGCTCCGTGCCACCTCGCAAGCTTTATGTAAACTCTGAAGGGCAGACCTAGAAAGGGAAGAACACTTGCAGGATTGCAATGTTTTTTCCTCAGGCTGGTATCAAGCACAAAGCAGCAGCCAAATCTGGGATGCTGCTCGGGTCCCATCAGTCAGTACAAACCCCAGTGCTACAGGCAACAGCTCCCATCACTGAGGAGGAGGCTGTCCTGCAAAGGCATGGATAACCACATGCTTGCATGCCCTAACTGAAGTATGCCAAGACAAGCCTGGGTAGCAGCAAAGGTGCTCACAATTGAGATGACAGAGGCACCTCTGTTTCTGACTCCAAAACCTGCTACAGCTACCCAAGCCAAAAACCAGGATGCACAGAGTTTGTGTCCGAGCCATAGTGCTCTGACAGCTCCTACTGTGCCATCAGATTCCCTGGACACCCAGGAGTCAGACATGGAGAGCTGCACAACCAAGGGCTCAGTACTTGACTCTACTGAAGTGTTTGGGTGCCCACCCTCTCTCACGAGGGATGTCAGAAGTTTCTTCAGCTGCCTCTGGCAAACAAATCTCCCCCCTCCTATTTTTAGCTTGTTTTAAATCTTCGATTGGGATCAGAAGGATCCAGGTCAAAATCACTTGGGTGACAGTAGCATGACAACCTGACAGGCAATGTATTTCTGCAATGCAAAGAAGCTTGAGCCAGAAATACTTTCATGGCCTCTACATTCTTACATGGGCCACCCTAAAAGGAAAGAAAAATGCAGGCAGCATCTCTTTCCTTCTTGCTATCACAATGAACATGGCTCGGTGGAGACACAGACTCCTAAAATATGCACAGCGTGTGTTCCCCAAATTTCAAACACATGCTCAAAGCCAATTCCACTTCGGAGGGATTCAGAGCAGCAGCTCTTTGCAAGGAAACTGACCCTATTCCTTCCTACCCCCAGCCAAGATGAAGGTACAGCTGCAGCAGAACTATAAACTCACTGCTCTATACCAGCACTTGCATGTTTTCTTTTTCCTCTAGTAGTCAACTTCCTTCCCTGTCTCTGAAGGAGACTTCTGGCTGCTCAAGTAGGTCTCAAGATACCAGTAACACAAAACAGCACCTGAGCTTTAAAAGCTCAAGCAGCCAAAACACCTTGGAAGAAGGATCACTGGGAAGTACTTACCACATTGCCTGCACAGACACCGGCTTGAATATGTGAACCCTGTTATCTGTTGATACGCTGAACCCTCTGGAGAGAAGGGGAAAAAAGCACAGTAAAAATGTAGCCCAAAAGCCACTTATTTGTTATTAACTGATAATTTGTAGCACATCAGAACAGCAAATGACTAGCCCTATGCATAAACTGCTGAGCTCAGCTAGCAAACAGATCAAAATAGCACACTAAAAGCTCTACGATAACTCTTTTTAAGCAGCTGCTGTTCAGGAATGAAACCAAGACAGTGGGACAGTGCTGGGCTGTGCTGTTTACCTTGGCAACACAAATTCAGTGCCACAGCTGGGAGCAACAGAGTCCAGCTACAGTGATCCTGGGGCAGCTACCAAGGAAAGAAAAGTCATTCCATGCACTGCACTAGACAGCCTTTGTAACTGGCACAAACAGGAGTCTGCAAGTCAGGTGTCTATTTGGCAGACAAACATCATTCTTATTTTCTGTTCAGCTGAATGCTGCCTGCTGCAGCATGATGGAGGCACATAATAGGATCCCTTTAAGGAGCTTTCACTATACACCCACTCTTCAGGAAAAGCTCCTTTACTCCAGCCTAAACACACACATAAGCCACTGTCTCAGTGCGAGTTTGTTCACAGATAAGTCAATTATTGGTGTTCCCTGCCACAACCACTGTGATTTAGGGCCTCTGAGCCTACTAACCCCATAGTGGTCAACAACAGGTCTGCTGGACCGGTTAGGACTCTGATCATTTGAATCCTTCCCCATACACCGCACTGCAAACTCACACCAGAGACCCTATCCATCTAGGACATACAAAAGACACTCACCCATCCCCATCCAGGTGGATCAAGGTGTCACTCCACAGCGGCAGCACCAAGCCCATTGTACAAGTGCTACTGTAGTAAGAAAGAGAAGGTCAGCCCATCTACTATAGCACCATGCTATCATTCTCATTTCACAGCAATGGTTGTCTGGTTTTGTACTTATTAGGAAAAAAATGACAATCCCACTGCTGCTTCAGGGACAAACCGTGCTGGTGTTGTTCTACAGGCAAGGATCATTTGCCACATACAGGGTACAGCAATACTCTGGCAAGCAAGCTTAAAGGGTTAACATACACCCAAGAGAAGAGCAGACAGAATTCAAAGCAGCAAGCTTTGTGCAGAAGATCAGAGGGGGCTCACAGTCTTCAGTCAGCTCAAGGCTTTTCTTTACAGATTAGTCCCTCTCAGGCTCAAGTGGTTTGGTTCTAGCTCTGATTTTGCAACCCACAGCTTTGTTTTCTTCTTTGTCCCTCAGTCCCAGCAGCTGGGAACTGGGACCAGTTGTAGTGCAACAGCAGGGTGATTAGCAGCAAGGCAGGTCTGCAATAACAGCCTATCGCCCACTGTTGACTCCTGACTTCTTCACCCTCCTGCACCTCGAGGATGAGCACAACCCACTGAGACAGACACCTCTTGGCAATCCCACTCCTCTCCCAGTTGCTTTGACCTCTTTGCCCTTAGTCACCTGCTCTCTGTAAGGCTGAGCAAAAAGCCAAGTTAAAAGCAGAAGTCAAGCAAAAAGGAAGTCAAGGAAGAAGGAAGGGGAACCCCAACGCAGCCTGCACCAAGTGGTCAAACAGAAAAGCTGACTCTCTGTAAGCTGTCAAATTGGTCCATAATCAAAACAGCATCTGGAAGAACTGGATTCTTCTCTATCTTGCTCTTATTCTTTGTAGTAGCTGCTCTCAAATTTCCACAAGCCCTAACACCTCTGTCAGTGCCTGCAGCTCATGAGAAGTGGGGGAAGAGGGCGAGACTCAAAGCTTCAGAGGGTCAGCAGACATGAAGCCCTGTAAATGTACATGCCTTGGAGCGACTGGTGCCCAGCACAAGGAGACACTGTGGCACGCAGCTATTTCTGTTGACAACATGAGATGAGCTCATGGAAAGTTGTGTTTTCAAAGGCTTCCAAAGGTGGCCAGGGTATTTTTAGTGACACTGTTCAGCAGGCGCTTATCAGAGACCATAGCAACAAGTCTACATTGAGTTATAAATACCAAGTGGGCTAAGGGAGGCTGTATCAGACTGACCATCCAGAACTGAAGTAACTCTAGCAGAAAGCTAAAATGACCCTGCTGCGTTATTAGAGATGAATACCAGTGAGCTCTCAGTTATCAAAGGTGGCTGTGCTGGTACATCACAGCCAATAGCAAACTCCAAGCTCACAGCAACCTGTGCAAGGACAAATGATTCTTGGCCTACCACAACTCTGAGATACAGCTGTGCACACACACACAGGAAGGGAAACAGGAGCCAGTGGAAGCATCAAGCTGGCCCCTCTTTTTATCAGACATCACTTAAGCTAAGTGTCCAAACCAAGCCATGTGAAATTAAGGATGGCGGCTGCTGTGATCAGCAGCCTGGTTGGAAGCAAGTTTCTTGGCCAAACAGTTTCATAGGAAAGGAATCACTAGGGTATTCCAATGTATGCAAAAAACTTACAACTCATGTGCCTCCATTCCTCCCCCAAAGTGCCCCGTGTCCCCCTGTAAATGTGAAGCTTCTGCCCCTGAAGCTGTTGGAGGTGCTTCCTCCTGGCTTAGAGTCGCTCCAGCAGCAAATGCTGCTTTCCAGCCACATTCTGCAGCCGTTTGGAGAGGTCAGCAGCAATTTAGATGAAGGAAGCAAAAGCACAAAACCCTGATGACATACTGATGTCTGGGGAGAGGACACATTGTGCAAGATCTGCCATCAGCAACCCTCATGTTCCCATCAGGCTCTTTCTGCCAGGACCTTGGAGGAGCTGCCTGACAGTCACCCTCTTATTAGCTGCTCTCCCAAACCTTGATGTCCAGCTTTTCTAATTGCAGCTTTTTCTTTCTTTGCATCCAAGTTGTCCCTGTCTCTGATGTGCAGATGCAGGATTAGAGACCTCACCATTTAGAGACACTTAAGGGCACTCAACATCCTCACACAAGCTGGAGGAATGGAGGAAATGCTAACTTGCACTGTCACCTTCCCATTTGCCACCTCTTTTTGAGAAATAAAAGGGGAATTCTGGATCTCAAAAAAGGTGTTAGCTGGAAAACCTGAAGCACTCTATCCCCAGAAAGCATGGACACCAGACAGAGACTTCTACACTTGACATGTGGGTGAACATGAGGACTTCCCCCACGTGGACACTGTGAGTACCTGTCATTGGAAGAGAAATCCATTCCTAGGACAATGCTCTCTTCGGTGTCTTGTCTGCCGTTGGTGGACACGACCACCATGTATCTAGTGCGGTTCTGGTAGGTGCTTTCCAGTCTTACGGCCTAAAGGAAGGAAGGGGAGAGATCAGCAGTGCAGCCAGCAAAACACACACCCCATTACCTTTACAAGCCACTTGTTCATGCTGAGTGACAGGCGCAGAAGCAGTGATGCAGTTTGCACTTGTACTTCTCAGCTGGGTAACCAGCTGAAGAGGGAGAAGCAACTTACTCTCTTATCCAAAGCTTTCATCAGCAGTGGGATGTTCCTGGTGCCTTCTGCACACCCTGCTGCAGGCCTGCCCTGTCCCACTAAGGCTGTGTTTAAACATCAGCCTACAGGACTGGCTGCCACAGTCCACTAAGCAGTCCTAGCCTAGAGAGCTTCATTGAGCATTACATGTTCAGAGAGATTGGTGTTGAATGTAATCTTCACCTCTTATAGGGCTTTGTCCAAAGACCTAGGGCTTGGCTTTACACTACTTTGTGCTGCAACAGCTCCAATGAGACTTTTTGCACCACTGTGCCAGGCAGCTGGGCAGAAATGCAGGATCTAAATCAGATGTGGTTTCCTCTGAATCCTTCTAGCAGCTTCCCCAGTGCAGAACCAACCTTACTGCCGTACACCTGTAGAAAAAGACTTCCCTATCACTAAGCTGTACCCATGGGTGCATTCAGATTGCCCAAAGAAGGTAAAAATCACTATGCCTCACTGTTCCTACCACAGTCACAAGCACCCCAGGGCCAAAAGAGAGATCTAGCAGGGCTCACCCTGCACTCCCCCAAATCAAACAGTACTGACAGCAATCAGAAAGCAGCCATGCTGCCAAGTTGTGAATGGCAGACCAACAATGAAGCTCCTGAAAGGTTACACTGAAGTACACAACTCCTCCAGAAGCCATGAGGAAGTGAGAGCTGAAGTGACTCCAGCAAGTCCTCTTACAGACAGGCTGCTGGTGAGTGAGGAGCCTGGGGAAGGGAGCCCGGCATTGCAAGTTTTGTCCATAACACCTGCAGTAGGCAGCCTTCACTTGCAACACTCTTTGGACTCTGTTCCACATCATTTGCAGCTATTTTAGTCACAGACAAACTATGACATCCCTACAAAGGAAGTGTCGTAATCATGTATATCAAAGCTTGCTTAACTTTAGACAGCTTAATCCAGCCCCAAGACACTGTCTGGCCTCTGTGTTTACTATATGGTTAAACTGCTGCTTAAACTTTGAGCAGGGCCTGCAGAGAGCAAACATGGGCAAGAAGGAGCTATCACAGCCCAGCCTTGCCCCATGCTGTGATGGGAATCAGTTGAATTCCTTGTGATCCAACAGGTGAAGCTCAAAAGTGGCTGACACCTTCCCAAAGCGAACCTGAATTCCCCAAACACCAGCAGCCCTCCCTCCTGAGCCAGTTCTTGTGTAGACATCTCTTGGTGGCCCCACAGGAGTTCATGGCTCGCACAGCCCAGTTTCAACAGTCATTTTACCCTTATATAAAAAGCTCACAAAATAACTACTGTGTGGAATCTCTCAGGAGTAGGCTGCTCTTCCCAATATGCTCCTTTAGCTCTTTATAACTTGGTCTTGAGGCCAGAATGGCACCTTGTAGGTTAGAGGAAATCCCCTCTGAGCTCCTCACACCTCACCTGTCCAAGCCAGTAAGTCTTGGCCACAAGATGTGGCAGTCTACAATAAAGATTCAAACAGCGCAGGCAGCTGAAACAGAGCTCACTACATTCACCAGAGTGCTCTACTGCAGCTGAGAGCAGCAGGGAAAGCTTCCCAGTGGCATTGCAGGGAGCAGCAGCTCTAGTGATAGGGATAGAACAGCAAGTGCAGGCAACAAATGGTGTTGACTGTCTTCTAGACTTATCCAATGGGACCAAAGAGTAACAGAAACTACTCAAAAGCTGATGCCAGCAGACAGATGTGCTCTGCACAGCCAGAGACTGTGCCCCACCCCATCTCTTTAGGATAAGTCATGCTAAAACCAGCCTTATTTTCCTTCTTGCTCCTCGAGTCACTGGGATTCCTTTGGAAACACAGAGGATCAGAGTGGTCAGTCCTTCAGGGTGTGAATTCTGCCCAAGACAGCTGTTTCTACAACTAACCACTTGCAGCGAAACAGAAAGGATGCTCTTCAACCTAGAAGAGCAAACAGTCACCAAGATCTTGGTGGTTGAAGTGATTATCTACATTAGGAACCAAACCTCAAACAGAAACCCAGACTTTGCTAAAACGGGAGCGGATGGGCAACAGATGCCCTGTGTTCGGGGCACCCACACCTCAGTCCTGTTCTGCTTCTCTTGAGGACAGTCCAGCAGCAAGAGGACTACTATAACTTACTTTGCTAAACCAACTTGGCTAGCAGTAATAGGAAGCGTGGTCTTAACACAAGACCCTTTAGAAAAGGGCTGGACAAACAGCAACCAAAGGTCACGTAGCTTCAAGTCAGTGTGGTGGGATTTTCAGAGGGCTGCTTAAGAGACACAGGCATGGCTTACTGTGGTTCTCTCGATTTAACACTTAGAACCTTGCCACAAAGCAAAGAATCATGACTGGAGCAAAGTGTCCTATTAATTTACTAGAATAATCAACCAGCAAACCTGACATCATAAACCAGCCAACCTCAACAGTTCCTATTAGAGCTCTACACAACCATCAAACCACAAATTAGTCTCCAACCTTTTCATTAAGTGCTAGTTCATGTGCTCACCCAATAACAGGAGTGCACCGAGTGGTCTGATGCCTTTTGAATGAAGAGATTAGACATCTCAGTCTAGGGAGGAGGTTCTGGCTTCACGGACTGCAATGAGATGGAAGGTTCTTTCTCAACAGCTTCACAGAGCTAGCTTTCTCCTCAATTTGGGAATGTTATTTATAGCGTGTTCATGAACACGTCATCCCCTGCAGCCCTTTCAGCAACATTTTTCTCAGTTTCAGGCTCACCTAAACACAACCCAACTTTTATCTTCTGCTGCATTCTTGTTTCATCAGAAGTATGATGTGGTATTTCGCCAGCCCTTACAAACACATTCCAAGAAGTTCATGCTGACCTTTCATTTTTCTCATGCTACATGATAGGTGTTTCATACAAGAATACATTTCTCATTGGGATATTTGAAAACAAAAAAAGGTGCCCAAGTCTTCTCTTATTACTGACACATGCAAGTGAACAAGTCCCCACTCTGCTAAGCTACAGGAAAACACTCACTCAGTTTGTATTCTTAACTCATTTTCCTCTTTCCTACTGATCTTGCAGTGGTACCACTGCTCTAATCCTGCTCCCATGGAAGGCTAAAAACCTCTGCCAACAGCTCCAGCAGAAACAAGAGTTGCTCCAAATCTGAAGTGTAGGTTTATGGAGGATTAGATTCCTCTGCTGCCCTCTGAGCTGTGAAGTCTGCCCTCCAAATGGCAGCAGCCAACACAAGAGAATGCATTTCTCTCAGTAGTGTTTGTATTTCAAATCTCACTTGTATCTACTGCTTTATGAGAGAGTCTATTGCAGCCCTGCACACCCTTCGTTCGTCAAGAATCAATTAAATTCAAGTAGACTATCGAACTTAACCTCACGCAAGATTTCAGCATTCCAAATGTAACTCGGAACAAAAGGGTTTATGTCTCAGCCCACAAAGTCCTTATTCAGCTGTTAAGGCTAATTTGTCCCAAATCACACAATGTAGCCAGTGATATTGCTGAACAATGACTTGTTCAATAGCTTCCAATGTTCTAACCCTGGCTCAGATTCTGAAAAGCACCAAGAACCTCCACTCCCATCACTTTTGCTGGAATTTTCATGACAGCAAGGTGTGCCTGACCAAGCTTAGGAGCAGGTCCTTTTGTTTGCTTGTAGCAGGTTATTTTTGGTGGTCACTTTGAAAGTTAATGCATTCCACGGTCATCTTGACTGTTTCCTAGCTATACTCATACAATCAGTTCAGCACCAGGAGGATTCATCAAACCAGAGGTGCCAGAATAACGCTCCTGATGCTGGCATCCCTACTTTGGGCATACGTTGCTAAGATGCACTAAGACAACACAGGAAAGAAACTTCAGGCTACTGAGTGATGAGAGATGCAGATACACTGCAGTCATGCCTGACCTTGTAGAGCACTTCAGTGCGTCCTAGACAAATTCCTCACTGCTGCTCTTTGGCTTCTGGAGGTCTGTAGGACTGTGTATCAATGCTATAAACAGCAATGCCTTTCATTCCATCATTATAAAACAACCCAGAAAAGCAGAAAGACAAGGTTCAGTTTAGGTGCATAGCTACTTGGGGATCCCATATGCTCCTTCCTGATAAGCCATGGCCTTTTGCGATGCAACAAGTTAGGAGAGCAGAGTGAGGAACACAACTGAACTAATGTGGAAGGGCAGGTATTCACACCGGCCAGACCTACTCTTGATTTACACAGGACACAAGCTAACTTACCCAGCTTCCCTGGCAATTGTTACAGTACTTTTTGAGAGCGTAAGTATTTGGTTCAAAGGCAGTCTCCCAGCCAAACTATTTGTCTCACTGGCCAACCAAATAAGCCTTTCATAATTAACTGCTTTTCTACCTCTGTGATTGGAAAGAAGACTCCCCAAACCCACTCAAGCCTACACACACCACTGCCTTCATGAATTACACAGGTGTATTTGTCAAGTGGAACTCAACCTTTATACTCCTTAAGAGCAGATAAGCAAAAAGCCAACCTACCAGTCTGATGTTGTCTTCTGGGCGGAGCAGTATGAACATGGCCTGCAGGTGTTGCTGGAGATCCCCTGCAGGCAAGAAGGAAAGGTGAATGCAGGGAAATAGTGGGAAATCACATGCGAGTTCCTGGCTGTCCAGCCAGAGCAAACATCCAGCAAGAAACCTGACACGTCACCGAGAGCGTTGGCACTTCCACCCTCAGAGATGACAAAGCTCCAGCTCTTAGTCAGCTGCTCTTTGCTCCATGTGCTCACCCGTTTCCATCTTACCATGCTCTTCTCTCCTGCTAAACCCTGTTATCCTTTTAACGGAGAGAAACAGTGTTTTAGTACCATGTTCTGCTGAAAGACAAGGCAAACGAGGCAGAAATGGAGCCCTTCACATCTCATTCTAACCTCATGCTTCAAATCATTATTACTTAGTGCAGAACTAATACCTAGGCAAAAGAATCCCCTTTGAAATGAGATTTAGTCCCATCTCAGAGCAGCACATGCCCATATGAGCTTACGGACCAACACTACTGCCAAAAGCAGCACAGAACTGCCGCCCTAGAAGCCAAGAACCTACAACTGCTCCTAGAAAACACTTGCTTTTTATAGCTGAGGAACACTGAAACAAGAGAAAAAAAAATAATCACAGTCACACAGTAGCTTTTAGAAAGACTTTGAAGAGCCGAGTGTCCCAGGTTCCCAAAGCATCACACCTGAAAGACAAGTGAGGTGGTTGGTACTGCCACGCTCCCTGCCCATAGAGAGCCAAGAGCTTCTCTGCTGAGCAAGCCTGTTACTTTCTGAATGTCAGAACGTGAGAACACCTCCAGCAATGGGCTGGTTTTTCAATTGCTACCTGGAAAATGAATGTGTATTCCCAGAAAGGAGAGTACAAGGCTGCCAGTGGGCGGCATGGATTGGCAAAAGGAGCCTTTACTCTCCCACTCCTCCACATATGGGAAGCGGAGTTCAGGCAACACTACAGGGGAAGAGCACGAATGCTGGAGCAAGTATTCAGCACAACTGGTTACAAAGGCATTTTCTAGGAAGGTTGAGTAACCTTCCTGACCTCCCTTCCTAACTTATCAGGGTGCTAGAATCTGTGCTATTTCATGGACTTTCAGAAATAAGGAAACTTGGGTACGGAACAGCATCCAGAAGTGCCGCAAAAGGGAAAGGTAAGAAAGGAAACACTGCCCAACAAGACGATGGTGCCTGGTTTCCAAATGATTTTTACAGCAGGGCTGCTGCAGCTATCTCCTGATGGGACAGAGACAGGCTTGTGTGGAGAGGGCTGCGCAGGACACGGCATTCCCTGCTCCTGTTCCTTCCTCTTTGAAACACATTTCAGCATATGGAGAATGAGGCAATGCCTTGGGAGTGCATTTTTAACTGGGGTGGAAAAACTCGAGGCACTGCAGCGTGAGGGAAGTCACAGACAACGTACCAGCAACAGCAAGCACATGAAGCTACTTCCTGTCCATGGAAACTGCTCCCAGGGCTGGAGAGGCTGGCATGTGCCTCCCTGAAAAGCAGTTATGCAGGGAGATAGGTAGGAGAGGAAAGGCCAGCTCATCCACCAGATGCTTGTCCTCCTGTGGGTGCAGTGGGAGACAGGATTTCCCCATGTTGACACCAGTGCAAAATCCTACCAGTGCTGCTCATTCCATCAAGTTTCAGGTGCAAGTGCCTGCTGTCTCAACAGGCAAAGGTCTCTGTGCTTCGGGTGGCACCTCCTGCCTGGCAGCCTGGAAGAGCCCAGCAAGTATTTGACTCATGAGACATTCACATCTTAGGCAGCTTAAAACGAAAGTTGCTTCACCTCAGTTTTTCCTTCCCAAGGCATCAGAGTTCCCACCTATTGCTGCCAGTAATCCAACATCAGGAACCAGTTTAAGAGCTGAAGTTTCCAGAGTTTAAAAAACACCACAGAGACTACAGGATTATCTCAATATTTAGAAAAAAGAGAGGAAATTCTAAGACAACCCTTTCTGCAAGGCTCAGTCTAGAAGCCTCAGAAAGTTCATTGCATTCCTCCCTGTTCCCCAGCCTGCCCTGCCAGCCTTGGGAGCTAGGGAGCTGGAAAATGCTTCCTTGGCCAGCTTTAGTTGACTTGCAGGCATTTTCAGCCCCAAACACACAAGGCAGTTTGTAAACTTCCTGGATTAAGAAAAAGCAAAGGAAAAGTTTTAACATGCCAGAATCAGCACAAAAACATCACATCCTGTCCTATGAAGAGCTGTCGGCTTTGCTGGCCTTCATGACAAGACTGCTGCTTCCTATTGCATTGTCCAGCAGATGCTTTTGTTTCCTTCAGCTGGCAGGCTAGGTGCAAAGCATCAGGGAGGGTGGGCTCTTAGAAGTGATTTACAGTATCCCAGACACAGCAAAAGCCCCAGGGAAGCGACATCCTTTTCTCCAGTGTTGCTGGAGTGTAAAAGCAAGCCATAGTCCCACAGAACACAGCCCAGGCAGCGCAGGACCGCTAAGCAAGGGGAGCAACTAGTGGTGTTGAAGTCGATATGATTAAAGAAATGGGTGTAAGCATTAATTATTTCCTGTTATGCATTTACTCTTTATGCTGGATTCTAGCACCTCTGATGAACTGGTCAGGAAGGTTAGTCAGCCTTCCTAGAAAATGCTCACATGGCCACTTGAAACACTATTGCATCCATAGGCAGCAATTTCATACTGGAAAGTTATGTCCGCTCTCTACCCCCCCTTCTAATTTTGTGTGCCAGAGATAGGTCACGACACACACACATGGGAATGAAAGCTGAGCATGGATTATCAGAGCCCAAGAAAGGAGACAGTTGCCACACACTCTGCCAGCTCGCTGCCAGCAGCCGGGTCACCTCACAGCAGAGCCACTCTCAATACATCACTGTTTAATTCTGGTGGCACAGATGTTATGCTCAGGAAGGTGAAACACTGATTGCTTGGTGCCTTGGTCTGCTGGTATGTACTGTACATTAGAGGGGTTCTCAGAAGAGGAAGGTGATGCACACTCTCGTACACAGGTCCCTCTTGAGTGAAACCTCCATGCACCATTAAAGAAATACGGTACCAGTCACACCACTTGACATGCAGGGAAACTGAGGAAAGGACGTGAAATCTCACCACATAAATTGAAGAGACAGGAATAAAAGGAGTCTTCTAAGAACAAAAATCCCAGCCCTTAGGCAAGCCACCCTCTTCAATACAAAACATCTCGCTGGAAGCAATTACAACACACCAGATTTGCTTTCTTGGCAACCTGGCTTTTAAGAGCTTTGGGCTGATTAGGCAAGAAACTCCTTCCCACCAGGGCTTCCAGACCTCATACAGCTCAGCAGTCGTAAGCAGATGAGGCAACAAGAGAGGCTCAAAAGCTGTTCTCATTGCCTTGCCTTGTTCATAGGGAAAACCACCCAGCAGGTCTCCTCTGCAAGGTAAAGCCAAGATAGCAACTGCCAGCTGGAAACCTGTGCTTCAGTGATGCTGAGGACTTTGGAGAGATTAAAACCCAAGACAGGTCAAGATAAACTTTTAACACTGCTGATTCTGCTTTCACAACAATTTCACTTTAATCTCAATCAGAAAATCCAGCTTTAAATTAAGTTTCAGAACAATTTATTTTCCTTTACATCTGGTAATGTATCTCACTCAAAGCAATTTGGGCTCTGCTCACATTGTGTCTGAGTGGAAGTACGTCATTAACTGCCTTTGCTTTGAATTCTTTTTATTAAGAGGTTTGTAAGCAGATTTTGAAGTGGACCAGGCAACTCTCCTGGATGCAGAGCTCGATGACAGCCTCATGGTATCAAAGTACAAAGAAATCTACACCTGGAACCAAACCAAATCACCTTTCGGTGCTCACTTTTTGGCAAAGAAAGTTGACTCCAGGCTCTGTTTCTGCCTCTTTCCCCTATGCAGAAGTGTGAAGGTCTCAATGTTGGGTTTATTTTTCCTGATTGTTCAATGGAAGGGAAAACCCCCACATTATCTGATCCCTGTAGAACGCCACCAGTGAATAAGCACCATACACACAACAAACAACAACCTACCCTGAAATGTTTGAGTTTCATTACTCAGACTGACTTTCCAAACAAACAGTCAAAGCGAAAACACAAATCAGACTTTCAGCAGATAAAGGGTGTGGGATTATGACTGGCTCCATGTTATTCACTCTGCTCACATGTCTGAGAAGTCACACTGACTTTGCTCAGACGTTTCCTCACCACTACGTAGAGGTAAGTCTCCTCCTTTTCCTCCATCATAACCTGTTACTTTCAGGTCAGGAAGAACCATTACTCATACCATATCACAACTTCAAGTTTCCCAGTGTAACTCATGAAGGTTTTGATGGAATCCTGGAGCCTCTCTCTCATACAGAAGTTACAGGATGATATTTTGGGGGGCAGTTGACATCACGGAGAGTTGAGAACACAACTGCTACCCTGATGCCACCCCATTTGTTTGGTTTTGCAGCACAAAGAAGAGAGTACTGAAGCCTTTATTTCTGTTAGCATTAAACATCAGTCTTGAGAGTGGCAGGTCCAGCTTTAATACACCCCTGATGCGAACAGAAATGTGTATTATTCGGTGGGAGTGAACTCAAGAAAGGAAAACTGGGACACAAGAGCGAGCAGACAAGCCTCAGCCATCCCATACAACACGTTACCTGCATGCTTGTTGCGCCTGTGACTGATCCTGGGAGTAGACGACCCATTTCCTCGTGGTAGGAAGAGAGCTGCACCTTTCACAGTGAGGAAGCTTTCGCTGATGCTGCAAGAGGAGGCACAAACAGTGAATAAGGAAAACTCTCCGTTGTCTTTAAAAGCAACAGAACAAGAAAGGTTCAAGGTTCTTTTGCAAGGAAGATTCCCACTGAATTACTTTGTTGGTAAGGAACTCCCCCCCATGTAAGCACTGCAAACATTCAAAGCATAACTGAGAACAACAGGCACAGAGAACCACTGAAAAGCAGAACACACGCCTGGTGCCACACTGCCTGCAGAGGTGGAACCTGAGCAGGCAGAGGGGATTAACCTATGGCTATATTTTCAATTTGAAAGTCAAGATGAGAGCTCCACATTTCTAAAGGGCGATTCATGCAGCAAGCCCACGCACCTCTGTAATTATGGACTCTGGTAACCTTGTGCTTTGGGGTTCAGGCACAGCTGATGCCCTCCAGAAACAAATGTCTCCCTTCAGCACTTAGCCAAAAGAAAATCAGTGTACGTAAGGGCTTAAGAAACCAGGAAACCACTGAGTCATATGATAATTGACTCGAAAACTTATACATTGAAAGCAAAGCTGTAATGCTGTTGAATTCAAAAATCATTTACTGCCTTCAGTTTGCCCTTTCTGAAGTCACACGAGGAGAGGTTTGTGGAAAGGGACAATAGAGAGTTCTCAAGTTCTGTGGAAGAGCTGATATTTTAAGCCCCTCTTCCAGCAGTTTTCTTAGGAGATGCTGTGACACATGGAAAAAGCAGGACACACTATATTAAACCATCCTGGTGCACAGTTAAAGGTTCCTGCTTTTCTCAGAACTGACAGAATAGTCGTGCAGGCTTTGAAGAAAGCCAGAAACAACTCTACAGTCAACAGGATGCTTGATGAAGATGATAACACAGGATGGGAGAATCCCTGGCATCGTGCACCCCAGCAGCTCTGTGCCTCAAGAAAGACATTGGCTTGCCCTCTTCAACTGAAGAAGGGATTAGGAACTTCTTAGTTCCTTTCTCTGCTTAAACAAATACCAGATGTGATTATTTACTCCCTTCCTTTAAGGGGTGAGGACCGGGAAATGGTAACACTGGAGTATAAAAACCATCCATGTATCTGGAGAAATCCCCTGTTACAAAACGCAGGTGAACACTAGGATATGCCAAGGCACCACCCTCCACAGCTACTTCTGCTCTGCAGCATAAGCCAAGGCTGCCTGCCTGCCTCCTACTCTAGGGACATGATTCAGTAGCTACCCAAAGGCAGGCACACACCTAAGCACAACTGAAGACATCACAGAGAAACCAAACGTGACCAGAAACCAGGACGCAGCACGACATGAGCCTGGGATCTCCTGGCTCCATGGTTTGAGGTTGGCTGCTTAAGAAGTAGGCTTTGCCAAATACATCTTGATAGGTATAAGAACCATAAGAGCTCATGTTAAAGGTGGACTTCCCCCTAGCCTCAAGCACACCTGTGGCCACCTCTCCACTTTGCTGGCGGGGATACAAACCCATCAGATTCTCTGAGCTCCAACAGCAGATACGCTCAGAAGGATCTTCTTTTTCAAGCCTGCAGCACATCCCAATGTTTCAACTGTGCAGTCATAACCTCAGCACCCCCCCTTACTGACAGGGTTTCTCCCAGGACTACTTCCTAAAATTAAACCAGACAACAAACACACACTGGATGTTTTACCAAACCTAAACGCTAAAAAGGAAAAAGTATCACTCATCCCAAATTGAAATGGATCCAAGATCTTTAGCGATGCTGGAGTTAAAACCAAACCAGGTTAGGTTAATTGGGCACACTGAGCACTGATGTTTCTTCAGAGCTTTTTCATGTAATGAATTTTGACTGAGCCTTTCCAGCTTTTGGTGACAAACAGAACCTCTGAAAGCTCTCAGGTTACACAGTCTGAAGTAGGGAAACACTGAGTTATCCTGAAGCTGCTAACTTAATACAGGTATAAAGAAAGAAAGAAATCTTTCTCCCTCACTTAGCTTGAACATATTTTGATTCAAGAACATCAAGCGATGTCCTAAAGAAAAACACTCCAGCTTTCAAACCTGCCCCCGTGATGGAGTGGGGCAAAAAAGACTGCGCTTTGCTGAGCCTCACCAGGAGACAAGACAATTGATAGAGGAAGAATGAGAAGACATCCTCTCCTCCTCCTCCCTTCGCAATCTCACCACAGAGGCACAGGAGGAGAAAGCATCCAGCAGTCACAGCCAGTTTTCACATAGGCCATTTTATCAGCAAAGCCAACACCCAGTATCAGCAATCCTTTATCCTGGGCCTGAGGTTCCTCCAGAAGGCTGAATTAGCAACTATTTTTAGTTGATAAAGCAGCACATAGCTAGAGGGCTGGGAGGGTAAAAATCTTCTCACTTCCATCACTTTCTCTTATCACCAGCACTCTGCTATGAGCTACGTACCTGGAAGGAGACATAGGCAGAACTTAAGAAGTACATCAGGTACATCCTTCCAGGAGCCCACCTTCTGGGCCATTAACCACAAGCAATAAGCTTACTCGGTAAGACTAGGGAAAAGAAATGTAATATCCTATACAGAGGGTCAGAACAACTGAAGGACGTTCTGGTAGAGCAAGGTCAGGCTGGCAGGGCAGGAGCAAGTGCAGGAGATGGTCATCGGCACCACTGGAAAGAGTGCCTGTTGGTGGAGCCAACAACCTCGTCCTGCAAATACAGCTCTGGGGACACTCACTGTGCAGATGAGGGCATGGCACCAGGGCTCTTGGCATCACCTGCCACAAAACCCTAACACCAGACATACAACACACATCAGTAACCAGCACAGCGCCCCGGCAAAGAAAGCCCCATAATCCACAAACACACAACCAAGCCCTTGCTCTGAGATTCCAACAGTAAAGAAAATCTTGGGAGGAAAGGCATGAAGTTTATAGGAAAGTCCAAACAGCTGTAACTGATAACTGACAGTGAATTACAGACTGGTTGGTGTTGGAAGGGACCCTAAAGCTCACCCAGTTCCAACCCCTGCCATGGGCAGGGACATCTTCCACTAGAGCAGGTTGCTCCAACCCCATCCAACCTGTGCCAGCACCTCACCACCCTCAGAATAATGAATTTCTATCTCATAAAGAAAGGAGAGAAAACCTTCTTTTAGAAGCACAGCAAGGAAAGCAAAGAGGCACCTGAACAGCTTCTGGCAACGTTTTATTCTAATAAATTAAGAACACTTAATTAAGTTATTGTGAGCCTGAGGATGACTTTTCAGCCGGCTCGACTTACTCCTCGGAGCAGCTCCTTTACAACAGGCTCTGTCCTGTCCAGCCCAACCCTTAACCGGGTGCTCGCCAAGCAGCACAACTGACAGAGCTGGCACCATCCCTGGGAGGCTCAGCAGGAGAAGTCCTTCCACCACATCCCCTAGGGCACAGGAATGGGCAACAAGCCTCCTCACCAGCCGTGCCCACAGCACGCACGGCAGCAACACGGGCACTGCAGGGAGATCACATCCTCCTGTCCCTTTCTCCCTCATCCTTAAAGGAAAGGGGGAGACGGAAAAGCAATGGGACAAGGGAAATGAAGATTTCAAGGTACCTGGTATTTGAAGCCCACTACGTGTATTATTTACAGAAATACAAACATAGTTTCTCTATCAGCCTCGGGTCAGCCCCGCAGAAAAGTGCTCCGAGGCAGCATCCTAACAGCCAGGGAGCTACAGCTCAGCACCGGGAAGCTGTGCTGGGATTTCAACACCAAGCCAGGCTCCATCTGTAGCTCCCCATGACAAGAACATTGCGCAGTAACCACGAAGGCTTCCAACTCCTGAGCAGAAAGCCTTTTTTTTTTCCTAACGGGCATCTCCTGGGACACAGCCACCACCCAGTGCAAGCTCGGCAAACACAAGAAGCTGCCCCTCAGGACTATGCATCACAAATGAAGGGCTTCAAGTTCCCAACTCGTCTTCAGGACAAACCCTTTCCCTCCAGTACCCAGTTAGACCAAAGGCGAATCAAAGAATGCAGAAACACTGATTGAAAGCAGGCAGACAAGTCGGAGAGTAAGGAATGATGCAAGTTTTTGACTAACTGGGAGCGTTCAGCATTCCAAGCTCTGAAAAAGGGAGGTGTCAATGCAGACATCTGTACTACAGGGCTGGGGATCTCATCCCAGCGCACACCTCATCTGCTGCCAGCTCAGCTCTAACGTCCTCCTTCAATCCACAGGCTGCAGAACACAAAACTGAGGAAAAGACCAAACTTGAAGCGCTGGCAGGAGGAGCAGGCGTCAATCCTGAGCTCATCGTGAGGCTGTGGAGCGAGGGCAGCCGGGGACACGGAGCAACTCCTGCAGCACACGCCAGGGCTCACCCTGCAAGAGCAGCAATTCCAGTGGCAGCTTGCTGTGGGGAAAGTTACAGGAGGGCAGGCCAAGCAGCCTGCTGCTCTCCTCAGCATCTCAAGGCTCTTCCCTCCCTGTTCCTGCTCCCCTTCCCAAACTGGCTGTTTCCTTTCCTCCTCAGCAGGCCCTATGCATCGCATCACTCCTGATCCACCAGCCTCCCCTCACTTGACCTGGCCACAAGGAAAGTCCTGGCCAATACATCATCAGCCCCAAGCAAAGGGCGCGATGGTGGCTGGGTATACAGCTGGACAACACAAGAGGGACGTGGAGCTGTTGGAGCGAGTCCAGAGGAGGCCACAGAGATGCTGCGAGGGCCGGAGCAGCTCTGCTCTGGAGCCAGGCTGAGAGAGCTGGGCTGGGTCAGCCTGGAGAAGAGAAGGCTCCTGAAGGGGAGACCATAGGCAGAAGGGGAGCTCTTAGGCAGAAGCTCTTCCCTGTGAGGGTGTTGAGGCGCTGGCACAGGGTGCCCAGAGAAGCTGTGGCTGCCCCATCCCTGGCAGTGTTCAAGGCCAGGTTGGACACAGGGGCTTGGAGCAAGCTGCTCTAGTGGAAGGGGTCCCTGCCCATGGCAGGGGATTGGAACTGGATGAGCTTTAAGGTCCCTTCCAACCCAAACCAATCCAGGATTCTATGATTCCATGTATGTGCAGTCTGGAAGCCAAAGGTGTTCCTCCATAAAACCACCAGATGAGAGCATCACACACTTCAGCATCCCTCCCCAGGAACCTCTTACACCTTCAAAGTAGGCTGTTTCTCAATAAACAACATCCCTATGTCCTTTGCTTACTTTTTAAAGCACCTGATTTAATAACTGCCAACAGTATTCATGAACACTACAGAGGAGAGCAATGTCTGGCTTCCAGCTTAAGCCTTCGCTCCTAGGCGAGTGATGAAGCCACCTGGCTCTCTTTACACTGAGGCCAGATCTCAGGGCTGTGTAAAGCAATGTATTACCGGTCACTAATAAAACCACCACCACACCATGGAAATGGAAAAGGCAAGGATAACTCAGGATTGCTCTGCACTGACAGCTGTATTAGCAGGGTCAGCTGGCAGCACTCACAGACAAATGGAGGCTTCTCTGATATCCAAAATAGAAACAAACCCAGCACAGAGCAAAACAAGGGCCCTGACTTACCGAAAAGGGCTCTGTACCACTGTCAACAGAGGTGACAACACTGAGGGCAGGGAGGGAAAGGGGAAGTGGTTCTGCAGCAAAGGCCACCTCTCAGCACTTCTGCAACTTCAGAAACAGCACGAGGAGAAAAACAGAGCGTGGGAACCGCTCCCTCTCGGCTGCTTGACGTAAACCGGGTTTTCAGCAACATCTGCACTTGTGCCTTTTTCTTCTCTTTCAAAGGAAGTGTCTAGAGGCACTTCCTCTGCTCCAAGGTGGGGCTCGCTGGAGGGTAATTGAGCTGCAGTGACACAGAGAGGCATCATCGCAGGAAGCTCTGCAACGGGAACTCGCTTGTAGTAACTTATCTACCTATCCCTTCTCACTGGAGCCAAGTTGCCTTTTCCTTTGCTTTGGTCTCCAATGCGGGCATCTGCTGAAGCTGAGCTAGAACAAGGAAAAGTCATAGTTTTGCTAGAAGGTGCCCGAAGGATGATGGGCATGAATCTGAACTCAAAAGGCACTGCTTTTACTTGGCCCAAGAGAGAAGTTTGGTCCATTCAGAGAGGGTACAACTTGCAAAAGGGAGCAGCGATGAGCATGGTTGTGTCTGCAAGTGAAAAGCAACCACTTCAGATGCACAAAGCAACCACACTCACAGACAAGGTTTGAGAGATGGGATCTAACCAGCCTCAGGTCATCCAACAAGGCTGTAGGGAGACACCCACTCAATACCTTACTGAGTTAAGGGTCTGTAAGTCAAGCCCACTACTGGGAAATCAGGGCCCTTGCGCCACCAGGATCATTTGAGTTGAGCTCCAGAAACCATTTTGCAAGCTTGAGACTCAGGGCAGCCTGGATACACCGCTGAGAGCAGTGGCATCCTTTGGAGACAGCACAGAAGATGACAGCTCTGTACTGAGCAGCCTTGCTGGCAGCAAGGGGAGCAATCACAGCTGCTGTTTGCAGCCAACGTTCTCATCCCACGCAGCTGCATCGGGTCTGTGCTGTGCCCACAACAACCACAACCACCTGCAGCATTCCTCTGCCTCCGGGTGCCCCAAGCCCTGCTTTGCAGCAGCAAGATGACCTTCGGCCTCCTATCACACATATTCCATTGCAGGCAGGGCTGGGATTTATTTGTTCCAGGCACAAGAAACCAGGCTGGACTCCTGAAGAAAACATTATTTCTGACACAAGTCAAGCCCACGAGGGTTTCCTATTCCTTTCATATACCCGTGGCCTATGAATGAACCAGCTCAAAACCATACAAACCCCTAAATCAAAGACAGTGCAGGCAGACACCCCACACAGGCACCAGCTGCCTCCTCACCAGCCCCTGGCAGAGGCAGTGCTGTGAGCTCCGCGTTGCTTTGCCACCCATCCATGTGCCCATGCTGGCTCCTGACAGCTCTGTATGACGTTCCCCAGGGCTGCTGCTGAACGTGTGCTCATGCAGTAACACGCTGACAGCCCTGCGTGTGTCACCTCACTGCTGAGCCCATGGGCATCGCCTCTGCCCGGCGCTCAGAGGAATCACCCTTATGCCAAGGCTGGGCAGCTCGTGGGTGCAAGATGCTCCCAGTTGTAACACTGCTGCCACCACTGAAGCACAGGACAGGGTGGGACATCCCACTGCAGCACCGATCACCAGCGAATCCTTCATTTCAATGAATATGAACCTGGGCACAGGCTGGTTCACCACAGCAATGAAGAACAGAGCTATCACACACTGAAATGCACTCATCTCTCAAAGAGCAAAACCCGCTACTGACCACTACTGGGCTACACAGCGCAAAGGGAGTCCCAACAAGCCACATAATGGGTGCCCCAAGGTCAATCCTCACGCTGGCTTTAGAGAATCCAACTAGAGAGAAATAAGAACACCCCAAACAGCAGCAGTAGAACAAGTTGTGCAAACAGCTCTGTGAGCTTGAACTCGAGACTGAAGATAGGCACCAGATCATTTTTAATACAGCCCGACCATAGCACTTCAAGTGCTAGAAAGGGGCAGCGAACACAATTAGGATGCTTATTAAGAAATCCAGCGCTGGGTGTTTACAGAAGAAATCTGATTCTTTGCACTTTTTAAAGCAAGAGACCCAGACCGGAAGCGAGACCGTGAAAGGAATTTGTTTTACATGATAGTCCCCAAAGGCTTCCAGGTCTCCAAGTCAAGACATTCCCAGATTAAATCCCTATGCGACATTCTTCTTGCGCTATATACTGTTTAAACACCCACGGACTTTAATGCATACCATGGGGTTCGTGGAGCAGGACAGTTATACCCCAGGGAGCATTCTGCAATGTTTTACCACCACGTGTCACGCTCCTACCAGCTCCAACTGTCCCCAGTGATCCAGCTGCTGCGGTATGAACAAAATGCTGTCACAAACATATTCTTAAAAACACTTTGAACATGAGAAAACTTCACAGGAGAATCTGATCACATCAAGGATCAGATAGAGAACAACAACAAAGAGCTTTTGGATTAGTTATCTTCAGAAAGCACAGCTCTGACTGACACGTACTTATCTTGTTTTTCCTCTCGGAATTAGCACAGTCCATGCTAATCAGCTTTAAACCACACAGTGATCTCCTCTGCCACCAGAGTTGGAAAGCGTGGCCTTCATACACAGCACATGTCTCTTTAGACCTTAAACAAGAGCTGACACCTCCTCGGGCAGTTGGTTCACAACCAGCAAGCCTGGAAGCTGCCTCCCCACTATGTTTAAGAGAGGGTATTTTCTGACTGATTTTCACTCCCATCTCCCTGCACGTGCAGGATTCATGGCAGTCAGACCTGACCATGTTTGGCTGCCCGGCAGCACCACACAAGGACCCCTCTGCTTTAAATACGACTGTAACACAAGTCACAGCAGACACACTGAGGTCACTATACTGTCCCTCCCCACAGCAGCCAAGCCCGGGGGCACCTATATTTAGCCAAAGTATGCCCAGCACTTTAAAGATGGAAGGAGATCTCCGACTTGCCTGAATCACCGCCAGCACTGGCCACCTACCCAAGATGGGGACAGTCTGAGCAGGACACCCTGGCACCCGCTCAAAGCAGGGCATCCAACACCCTCCCCAGCACCCACGGCTCCCCCAGGGACAAGCCCAACCTTGCAGGCTTGGGAAGAGCAGAGCAGCACAGCCTGGACGCAGGCAGCTCGAGGAGGACATCGCTCCATCGCTTCTGTAGCTGGTTATGGTTGAGATGGCCAGCACTGAGTGTGGCTGTGGTTGGCAGGGGAGCAGAGGTCCTGCTGGCTTGTGAAGCAGCACCATGCCAGGACTCTGCTCTGCAACCACCCCGACACCCAGAGCAGGGCATGGGATGGAGGAATGACACTGGGGAAGCAGCCTGGCTCGGATCGCAGCCCTGTGTCCTGCCCTCAGTAAATACATTAGCAGATCCCTGTAAATAGAGCACCAAAACAAGGACCACTCTGTCTCTACACAAAGAAATCAATGCTGAATTAATAAGCCTTTTCCTCTGAGCTAAAAAGAAGCAGATGCTTGTTTACCAAAAGCATCAAAAAATCATCAAGAGGCTGTTGGATTGGACTTGTAAAAAAATAGAAGGAAGTTATTTGTTCAGTATTTTAACTTCTGCAGCACTCAGCACTTTCAATTTTCTCTCATTCTTATTGCATCCTCCCCGTGCACGAGGGCTATTTGATCCCTAAATGACAGTTTCCAGCAGAAACAGTAAAATCAGTTTAGGACTGACTGTCCCTTTAGATTAGCAAAAAGGACAGTCAGCGGTAACCAGCAGCGCGAGGCGGTTTGTGAGCTGTTTCAGAGAGAACAGCCACGTGCCAGGTTTCTTTCAATAGGGTTTTTTGATCTGAAATTGGAAGTCACAGAGAGCTTTACCTATTGTGCTGATGCAGCCCATAAGCAGGCTATTGATCTGCTCACCCTTGCAAATACACCAGTGACTTCATTTTATGGATGAGCAAAGCCACAATTAAGGGAATACAAAGTTTTTAATGTGGCTGTAAATAACAAACATAGCTGGAATAGTTTCCTGGAGTCTGGTCCTTTCTTCGATCCAAGGCAACACTTAGAAGGCCAGTCTTTAGCATAAGCAGGGTTAATACAAACTTCAGATTCAATGGAAAGCTGCAAACCAGAGTAGAAATACGGCATCACTTTGGGTTAACTGACCCAGCACCGCAGGGAATGGGGTAGCTCAGCCTTTGAAGACACTGCTCCCAGCAGATGGGTGACACGCTGCTGTGTCCCGGTACAACACGGACCCCAGCAGGAGCCAAGGACAGCACTCAACATTTTGCTGGTGTAAGTGACATCAGTCTCCGGAGCCATCAGGAAAAGCTCTCCACATCAGACCCCGAGATATAATTATGATTCATTTCAATATGCAGACTCAGCACCACTTTCCAATCCAACTCTTCCGCCTGCAGATACACCAAGCTCTTCCTGGAGACAACATCCCTTGTGACTCTGCTTTTTCTTTTGGTGCTCTGAATAGGGATCGGCTTACCAGGAGTCCTTTATTCCTGAAATTATTTCCATTAATCACTCACCATACAGTATCTCCAACAGAAGCTGACGGGCTGTGGGATGTCTAACAGCACCGCTGCACCTCCCAGGTGAAAGGCTGAAATGAAGGACAGCCCAAGAGGTGAAAGGACCTGGGATATTTCTAAGTAGCAAGTGAACTTCTTCAAACTGCTCCTAAGAATTGCAGTGTTTTTATACAGACACCTTAAATAAAAGTGGGGAAGAAGCACCGTTTGAACCGTCCATTCTTCATATCTGCTCACAGAAAAAGCAGATAAAGGAAACACAGCAAGGTGCATCATCCTGAAGCATTACCCTGCAGTTTTTCAATCCTGACTCCTCAGTACAGCTGCAAATTAACATAGTCTCTTAGCACCTTAATGGGACTTTCAGCTAAAGGAGATGTCAATGCCTAACTTCAAAATGCATACAAGGAGTTTCTAACTCTACATAAAAGCCCTGCAAAGAATTGCTGACTAAGACTCAAACTGGAAATACATTAAATAAAGTTTTATTTTACAAGAGTTTGCATTCAGAAGAGTAGAGATTCCAGATGTGTTTCTCCTTGCAAAAGTCAGGTGCTAAATTTCATCAGAATTAGCACTTTAAGCAGTTTGGCAGCCTATTTTCAGTGGTTAACTCGGGTCTTCGCATTTCCTGAAAGCATGCAACCCCCTTTAAAAACCACACATTAAAGCAGAAAAAAACCAATGGAATACTAAACACTGCAGTGTATTACAGACCCAGAGAAGCCTCTACCAAGAACAGAGTGTACTTCAGGGAAAAGGCTCTTAAACGGCTTTTAAAAAGGCTCAAGAAAAGATATTTGCTTAATTTCAAGGTAGAGAGCCTTTCATAGAACATTTTGTGATGTTCTTGAAGGAACCAAGGGCAAAAAAAGTCAGTAATATTACAACAGTGTCAAGGTTTTGCTCTGGTGACTGTGCTGGGAAACCTGGTGATTTGCCTTAGAGCAGCTTCCAGTGCCTAAAGGGGCTACGAGAAACCTGGCGAGGGGCTTGGGACAAGGGATGTAGGGACAGGCCAAGGGGAATGGCTTGAACCTGCCAGAGGGGAGACTGAGATGAGCTCTTAGGCAGAAGCTCTTCCCTGTGAGGGTGCTGAGGCGCTGGCACAGGGTGCCCAGAGAAGCTGTGGCTGCCCCATCCCTGGCAGTGTTCAAGGTCAGGTTGGACACAGGGGCTTGGAGCAAGCTGCTCTAGTGGAAGGTGTCCCTGCCCGTGGCAGGGGTTGGAACTGGATGAGCTGTAAGGTCCCTTCCAACCTAAGCCATTCTGTGGTTCTATGTCCTGCCGAGCAGATGCTGGTCTCAAACACAGGCTCCTGCCCTTGCCCACCAACCCTGGCTTCACAATCTCCACTGCCCTGCTCCCACACTGAACGTGTCCTCACATAGCTCTGGGATGGGTGTTTATCCTCCTGGTTAGGGAGGCACATGAATATTCCTCTGTTTGCTTTCTTACAACTTTCTCCCCATGGCAAACCGACAGGAGGGCCAGAAACGGTGCTGACAAATGACTTGTTTTTATTTAGAGGAACTGGCTTTCCCTCTTTGCAACACAGAGGAATGCGGCTGCTCTACTCTACATTTGTTTTGTGATTTCTCCATCTCTTCTTTAAAGCAAATAAAGGGGGGGAAGAAAAAACAAACAGCCAACCTTAACTATAACAACAACAAAGGCAGTGACAAACTCTTCACACACCACCACACAGGCTTGAAGAAAACAAAGAAGAGAAAAACCAAGTCTGGGTTCATTTTAATCCAGAATCGAGCTGCAGAAAGCAAGCACAAGACAGGCTATGTTTTAGAGGACAAAAGTAAGAGTAATGGTAGTTCTTCCCATCTGTACCTTTGCGCAACTGAGATTCCTCCTTAAATTATGTCCTAACAGAGGTAAATTTATCGCTTGCTTATCAAAATGAGCCTCCTCCAGTCCCACCTGGTTGGAGCCTCTCACAAAACATGGGCAATATGCCTGGAATACAGCTGCTTGTGCTTTTCCATCAGCACCACTCGCAGAGCTGGAGGTGGTTGAGCCAAGACAACGGGTAACAGCGCACTCCAAAGCATCCCATTGGGACACCCTAAGCTGCAGGGCAATAAGAGACTCAGATGACCAAATTCATTCTCTTCATGCTGGCAAACAAAGCACAGGGAGCCAGGAAATACAGCACAGTTCATCAGCCACAATAACAGTGGTTAAGTCTAAGCTCAACTTATCTCAACAGTTCTCTGCAGGGGTCTCAACCCACCCTGGACAACGCTGGACCCAGGGCTGAACCTAACCCCGATTCATCTCTGTGCCTCCATGAGAGCTGTACCACAAAATCCACATGGAACAAATCTGCACTTTTCCAGTGGGAAGCTGGAAGTGTAATAGAGTGTGAGTGAAACCCAGAGCTGTGGAGTTACTGAGATCACCAGGAGGAGAAAACCCGGGCTGGGGAGACAATATGGACCTCATTAAGCCATTGTGAGAAGTGTGTGAACAAACTAAGGACTTCACAACCAAGTGACAAAGATCATTTGTTTCAAAGCAAGGAGTAAATGGTTTCTGGTTCTGCAGCCTGTGGGTTTAACCTACTTGTAACAAAGGTGTTTTGAGGAAAAGTGTAGTTCTTAAATGGCTTATTACAAATAAACCCAGAGACCCCAAAGGGCTAAATACAATGTGGATGATGGCCAGATAAGTACTGGATAAGCAGGAAAATGCACTGAGGAGCCTGTGGCCTTAATATACCCTAGAAATACCCAAATCTGAAAAGCTGCTGATGCCAAGAAGTGCAAACCTTACACCAGGATCTCATGGGCTGGATTTCTCCCCTTGGTCAGGTTAAAGCCATTCCCTCTTGTCCTAATACTACATCCCCTCATAAAAAGTGCCTCTCCAGATTTCTTGTAGGTATTTAGGTATTATCCTCCCCAGCCTCCCTCATCTGTGGGCTGATGTCCTTGAACCAGAAAGCTTCTCTGTCACAAAACACTCGGTTAATCCTACACAGCAAGAGGGGGCTGCAGAATAACAACTGCCAGCCTCCCATTACTTCCAAGCCATGGAACTCAAGCTTCGGCCCAGGTGCATACACAAATCAAAAGGATGTATTCCGAGTACTGCAGCACACCCATTCACAAGGACAGGAGTGAGTTTTACTCCATGTGTTTGTGGAAACAGAGGCTTCAGCCGGCTGCCGTGAAACACCATGGCTGGAAACTCCAGTTGCAGATTTGCTCTGCACACATCACATCCATTACACTGGGGGGGGGGGGGGAATATTTGCTGAACTAGTTTTAAGCCCATACAGGTTGATAATTTAAACGCCGTTTGTCAGAGCGATGCACAAGGGGCAGCAACTCTTCAGAGCCTACTGCAGGATGGGACCAGAATCTTCAACTCTCTCTGACCCCACAAACACTGGTTAAAAGCAGCATTTCAAGAGATTTAGCCTGAAGTTGTTTAGAAAACAATGCAGCAATGTGTTCGCCAGGGGCTCCATGATAAAGGTACAAGGAAGTGCAGTCCTGCAAAAAGAAAACCCCACTCACTGGCCCCAAAAGGTCCTTTTCTGCTGATAATGTCACCCAGGACCTTCTGCTCTGTAGTCTTTAGAAAAATCCCAAGCATTTCCAGAGACAGCAACATCTGCAGAAGTTTCAAGACAACACAGACTCTACCATTCACAGCCTTTTAGAACATGGACTTGGCAGCCCAGGCTTCCTAAGTAAAACACACTGCTTAAAATGGGTGCTGGAGTAGGGGGTTTGTCCTTGAAACACTGGTTTGCTGCTTGAGTTTTGATTTTATGTCTGATAACCATCTCTGTCTCTCTTCCAACCCCCTACCAGGAAGGATCGGTGAGACAAATACCCATAGCTTCCAGGGGAATAAAAGGAAAAGCCAAACAGGAAAAGTAGTTATGAACAATACAGCCCTGGCTCAGTTAATGATCAACTCTGGAGCACACAGCATATTGCTCTTACCCAGTTATTTGCATGAAGCTTTTCATCATCAGTGGGTATTAAGAGGTGTTTTATGCATCACATTTTGTGTTATCGCAACCAGCAAAGTACTAAAAAAGATGAGAAGTTCCCTATGACTGCTCAGTCAACAGGAAGCCCATCCACTGCACAGGGTGAGCTCAGCTGCATGGAGGGGTGGGCAGGAAGGGTAAGGGGTCAGGTTCCCCTGCCTGCACATTCCCATTGCATCCTTGATGGAGTATGAAGCCATCTTCTGCAGTCATACAAGGAACATAATACACAATTAAATGGAAAACAGAACTGCTGCAGTCCGTACTGATCCTACCAGAGATGAAGAGCTCATCAACTGGTTTCTGTATCTCAAGCACCTCCAACCAGAGCGACCCTCAGCAACTTCAGCTGGAGCCGAGAGCAGTAACTGGAATCACCCTGCTGCTCTTCCAGCCTTCTGAGCAGCTGTTTCAAAGAACCTCCTCATCAACTCTTAAGTATCCCTGACTCTCAGCACAATGGTGAAATGCTCAGAGCCCCAGCACTTACAATGGCACAAAGGCAATTAAAGATTTCCAATAACACACTGCTCGGAGGACTGGTCTAATTGCTGCACGGTCAAGGTTTTTGGCTACAATAACATTGTGAGCGGATAAAAGACAACGTTGTAAGGTTTCCCATTCAATAAATAAATAAGCAGCTCTCCAAACAATAGCAACAGCACCTAAAGCTCCTGACTTTGCACAATTTAGAATGAGACGGTCATGAAATTTCCTCCATAAAAGCCTTGGCTGCATGACAAGGGTGAATGAAAGGGGTGGGAGAGGACAAGGGGCAAGGCAGGCTGGGCACAAAGGCAGCCTGCAGCAAGGAGGAGGCAGCACAATGAGCCCCAACCACCCCGTGGTGTAGTTTAGTGGAGTTTGTGATTACCTGCACAGCCTGTGACTTCCTCTTACGTGAAGCGTGTGGTTTCTTCACACCACGCTTTATCACTTAAAAGAAAACCGAGTGTGTGAAAGAGCAACAGCCAAGCCCGCCAGAACACTGGGTGTCTACCTTTAACCTTCTGCTTAAAATCATAGTGTTTAATTTGTTGGCTTTACTTTTTAAGAGCTCCAAATGCCCACAACACTGAACTTACCTCTTCCAGCTCCTACTTTCTCCCCCCCCCCCCCTTTCCATAGTTTAAAATACTTACAAAAACTATCAGTTAACATCTCATAATAGAAAACAGGCCAGTAGGAAGCAAGTATGAGAACCATGGAAAGGAGCAAGCTTATTCACAGGCTTAGACCCATCTGGCTCCAAACTGTTGGAGGATGAAGTAGTAAACAGCATTAACACGTGCTGAACGTGAGCCCAGGGAGGGCTCTCACTGCTGTTTTGCAGAAAAGAAGCTGAGGCAGAGAGAAAAGTACTTAAACACATGAAAAACACACAAACCCACCCAGAGGATGTGGGCACCAAAGGCAGGAGGTTAATTCTCAGGTTAAAAGGAAAGGCTGAGGACCATCGGCACCTTTGGACCCCACTCCCTTGATGAACACCAGCCTGGTGGGACTTTGCCATGGTCACACAGGAAGGATGTGGTGCAGCAGGGAGCCAGAGCTGGGTCTTCCTGAATCCCAGCTGAGCCCCCTAATCACTGGATAATCCCATTTTGCTACCCAGATAAAGAGGAAAACGGAGCGACAGAGGAATTTGGCATTATCACAGGGATGTGGAAAGAAAACACTTTAGGGGCACCAACAATGAATTAGATACCTAAACCTTGGCCAAAAGCAGAGAAAGCGACTGCAGGCAGGAAGAACGGATCTATGGCAATTTTTCCAGGTTTCTTCTGCTAAAAACAGGTTGGAATTTGCAAAATGGCTGAAGTCGGGCTTTTTTCTTTCTATCTTTCCATCAGCTGCCTTAGAGTTTTAACTGACCAAAGTATATTTTGTATTCTACACATAAAAAAAACCTGATCAATCAGCAGAATTCCCACTAGGGTCAATGAGAGCAGCAAGACTTTCTGGAATGAGGCACAGCTACAAAACCGGAGCATTTCTGATCAACACAAGTCTCTCGGACACTATTTGAATCCTTGTGAACCTGAAATGAATTCGACCCAGAGCAGCTGACTACATTACTGACCAAAAGCGTCAACACAAGAGCAATTTCTGCTGATCTCTGAAAGTCAGAGCTGATTAGCCAAATACATCTACTAAAGGATACACTGAAACAGAAGTTTCTGATAACACTGGGCTCACCACTGCCCTTCCCGTTCCACAGAGGATACATTT
Source organism: Pezoporus occidentalis (assembly GCF_034315485.1). NCBI lineage: Eukaryota > Metazoa > Chordata > Aves > Psittaciformes > Psittacidae > Pezoporus > Pezoporus occidentalis. The sequence continues at coordinate 558,340 of NW_026914297.1, read as the reverse complement.
TTAGCCCAGCAAAACACCAAAATCTGGATTTTTAGGTCTTGCCCCTGATGAAATAAGGACACCCAATATTAACCAGCCTTTGTGAAGTTGTAATTAGGTGCATAAACTTTAAATAGGTCTTTATTATGCCGGCCTGAAAGCCCCAGCACTGTCCTGATTGAGAACGCTATCAGATGTTAATACAGCACTCAGCCTTGTGTGAGCATTCATGTGTAGGCCAAAAGCTCTGTCATTCTCATGCTTATTAATCTTCCCTTCCAGGAGGCAAAGGACAGCGTAAGCTCCTCTGATAACTGGGTTATCTCTCTCCCCAGAAAAGGAAAGGGTGGTCCTTCCAACCAAGCGGCCATTTAAACTACTACTAGATACAACCCTGCAGGGCAACGGGATGGGAGAGCAGAGACAAGCAGCATTTCCTCTTCCTTTGATCCCTTTCCGTCCAGGCTCAAGCTGTGGGTTAAGTGTTTGAGCAGAGTACAGAACAAACATCTTAAAAGCGCTTAAGTTGTTACCCAGCTACCTAACAGAGTTTGGTAAATCATGGTGAGCTGTAAGGAAATGTTTCAGCCTATGGTAGGTTGGAGTTTTGCTCCAGTTCCAGGATTATTGCTGCTTCCCATATCTCACCTGCATCTATGCTTCAATGGAACAGTTCAGGTGTACCACCCTTAAACCTCTTTTATCAGGAACCTCGAGGAAAGCTGTAATATTTACAGGCAACACCATGAGGGGAAAAAATTACTAAGTATTTTGGGCTGAGCACGAAAGGCTCAGAGAGACTGAACTAAACTGATTACCAGCTACAGGAGGGATTGTCAGCACTCAAACAAGAGGCTACAGAGTCCAGGACTTACTTCCATATGAGCATAAGCACGAATATCTACTGAAGTAGATACGTCTCATATAGATATGCCTTGTGTGAGGTAGCTCCATTTCTAGCAGGACAAGAACCCAGGTGCAGGTGGGACCCAGCCTTTTATCCTCCTGTCTTGAAGCCTTTCATGATGCTTCCAAGAGATAGAACAGCAACTGGCTTTTTTAAAGGAATATCAAGCATGGCTTTACCGCAGGGACTACGCTCTCTAAACCCCTTATCTACCACCCCATAGCAACCACTTCCCTCTTAATCCTTCCAGCTCAGCCCCACAACTCGGGCAGTCGCTGTTAATCGTCTATAAATTAAATAATTATTTGTATCTGCATTTCAAAGGGGGGTGCAGCGGGACAGCCCGAGCCTTCCAGCAGCTTAATACGGGCACAGCCACTCACACGGCACTTCAGAGCTGCCCAAAGGCTGACAGGACTTAAAAACTGGCATCAGTTCACGTGTCCCCCTCCTGACCTGCAGGTCCCGAGTGTGAGACCTCAGTCCTGCCCCTATTGCATCGACTGAAAATACCAACCCCAACGCCGCAGCTCCCAAGAAATCAAACAAGGGCCAAGCTCTGCTTAAAGCCCGAAAGAGGGACGAGGGACGCGGCCACTGGAGGCTCGCACCTCGCTAGCACGGCACAGCCCGGCGGCGGCGAGGGGAGAGCGCCGCAGCCCCGCACAGGGCACGGAACCGGCGGCACAGCGAGAGGACGCGCAGCCCCTGCTTCCCCTGAGCGCTGCTTATGGAAGCGCTCAGCTGGGACCCAAAGCTGTTGTAGGGACACCCCCCCCCAGAACAGCGGCGGAGAAGCGGGACGGGAGAAGCCGCAGCCCCCGGTAGCGGTGCTCCCACAGCCCCGCTCCCTCCGGCCGCGGTGCCGGCTCCGCTGCCACGGGGAAAGTTTGCCCGAAGGGAACCCGCGGCGGAGCCAGCGACCGAGAGCGGGGAAATCGCAGCCCCGTGCGCGCAGCGAGGGACCCGCTCGGAGCCGGGGCAGGCGGGAGGAGCGATGCGGCCCGTGCCGGTACTCACAGCTGAGCGATGGCGCCCTGGGAGATCACGGCGTTGTCAGAGAAGTACGGGATCATCGCGGCTGCCCGCGGGAGCGGCCGCGCTACCCCGCGGCATCGGGACCCGCCGCTCCGCTCTGCCCGCGCCCCCCGCACAATGCGCAGGAGCGGCCCCGGAAATGGGGCGGGGCTTCCGCAGGCCCCGCCCTCCGGCCGCACGTGGACGCTCGGTCCCAGTCGGTCCGGGACTGGGGTTTGAGCGGTGACTGCCCCGGGAGGGCGAGAGAGAGGGAAAGGGGATGGGAAACGGAACGGGAAAGCCCGAGCGTGGCGTTTGGTGGTGGTTTAAGTTATTTTATTATTAATAATTACTTTTATATTTCCCTTTCCCCCCTACATCCAGGCCACAGAACTGAAACGAGGTTTGAAGCAGCACATCAAAAGATTCTTTCATGCAAAAAGCAGGCAGCGACAACTCGGGTGCTCAGGAACCGAGTTAATATCTCTCCTGCAGGAGACAGGGGGAAGGGAATAGTTCTTGGCAATAATTTTCCTATGCAGAGATGTGACAACTCATTTCTGCCAAAGGAGAAACCTTTCAGTGCTGTTTCATCTTTAGCTCCATCGTCTCTCCCGAGAAAAGGAAGAAAGGAAGTTCCTTAGAACAAAAATCCTGTCCTCTGGCTGCTGGGAATTGCAGCGCAAGGAGCTGAGTTTTCCACTGCAGAGAGGAATTCAGATGTTACAGCACAAGGGAAACTATTAAACAGAATTTTATTTAATGGCAGAGCCCGCCCCATCCAGCCCTGCACACAGGACAACCCCAAGGCAGTGACTGCCTGTTCCAGATCCGCATTCTCCAGCCCTCACGCCCACCAAGCAATGGAAAAACAGCCCAGGAACCTCAGAAGCTTGTTCAGTGTTTCCCGTAGGGAACACAGGACATCACAGCAAGGAGGGATGCAAGTAATACACTGCTCTTACGTTGTCTGATGTGGATGGCACATGCCCCGCTCCAGCGAGATGGCAGAGGATGATGTACATTTAAACACATACACTTACTAACTAATTAATGGCTTTAATCTGACAGAGGGGAGACTGCGATTAGATACTGGGAAGAAGTATTGTCTGAAAGGTCTCAGCCATCGGGGACTCACAGAGAGGACAAAGCAGTGGATCTGTGATTCTGCAGGTTCTGCTAGAACATGGCTTGGTTGCATTAATTTAAGCAATGTCATCTTATATAGCCAGGAATACATCTCTGGTAATGGTTCCTCACAGCTGTAAAGAAAATGCAGTGCCAACTTGCTGCAGTGCCAAAAAAAATCATTTTCTGAGGCAGGAATGAAGTCAGTGCAAGAAGCAATGGAAAAATGAGGACATTATAGAAATGGAGGGTAACGCAAGCCCTCCAGAGGTTAGGGGACTGGCAAGAACCTCATCTTCAGTAGTAACACATACCACGCATTCATAGACTGAAAAACAAACCCAGAACTTCTGTTCTATTCTGATTAATAACTTAAGGGCTTTATTCAAGCACTGTGTAAGACTAAACACAGAGACATCAAGATTTCTTACACGCAACTAGCATTACAAAGGCAAGCCCTTAAAAACTGCTCAAAACAAGTGCAGTGATTAACTACAAGCAATACTCTCAAAGCAGCTACTCATAACATATGGATAATAGATTTGTAAATGAATTAGTCCTGGATTAATACAACCATGCACTGCATGTCCATATGCCAGGAGACCAAACGATAATAAAATATTGTAGTTTGGGGTTTTTTTGAACCTTTAGAAAACAGGAGTAGAAAATTCTTGAATAAGTTCATACATGGAAATCTGATCTAATAAGAAGTATTTGAACATGGTTTTGTTGCCATAAAGATTGCAATCCTAGCCTAAGACTGACACTGCCTTCAGGGTACACAGGGTACACATTACAGACAAGTGGTTCGGTTCCCATTGGTATAGCCTGTGTTATTTTCACATCCTGGTTTTTAAAATCAGGATTAAGAAACACCTTCATTTCTTTGCCAAAGTCACATCCTGCATTTAGACCTGAGCACAAGTACTGACCCCACAACCCGATCCCTCAGCGTGCAGGAGCAAGCCGGAAGAAAGGGCTTTGAGGGGATGCCCAACAAGATGAAGTTGAAGGCAGCAGGTCACAAGACAGCAAGAAGCTGCTCCTTGCTGGAAGCAGGTGCACTGTGCTGGGACAAACACATGAAGAATTTGAAGTGCACCAAATTGCAGCGATGACAGGCAGCAGCCTAAATCATCACTGTGCTGCCATGGAGCATGTGAGCACAGCCGTTAATCACCCTATGACAAGACACAAGTCAGTCTGTCTGGGCTCTCCTGTGCTTCCCAGCCCAGCACACGGAATTACCCTTTGCTGCAGGGGACAGGCACTGCCTGTCCGAGTTTCAGTCGGCATTTTGTGCTCCACAGGAGGTCACAGGATTAGCAGGGCCATGCTGCAAGTGGTAAACAACACCACGTCTGCGCTCAGCACAACGCGACCCTTGTTGGGCAGCAGGATTTAACCTCTGAACACTATACAGACTAATAAAGTGCAGTTCCATATATTGTGCAAGGCAGACTGTATAAATACCCATCCCTAAACCTCTGCAACACTAACTAAGCTGGCTGCTCCGGCAGCTAGAACCAGTTATGGAAGCAAAGTGGAAAAAAACTATGACAAAGCGTGCTCAGGACATCCAGCCAGGTACTTCAGGAGCAGGGGACAGAGGCAGTGCCAACCAGAGCCACCTCTGCAGAGAAGTCTAAGGGCACAAAGGGGAAACATGCATGTACAAATGTCTTGTATTGACTTGTAGTGTTCTGTTTGTCAGACAATAAAGCTGAAAATCATGGAATGGTTTGGGTTGGAAGGGACCTTAAAGCTCATCCAGCTCCAACCCCTGCCACAGGCAGGGACCCCTTCCACTAGAGCAGCTTGCTCCAAGCCCCTGTGTCCAACCTGGCCTTGAACACTGCCAGGGATGGGGCAGCCACAGCTTCTCTGGGCACCCTGTGCCAGCGCCTCAGCACCCTCACAGGGGATAATATAAAATAGTGAAAAATAAAATACATGGTTTATTCAGCTGCCTTAGCGTCCTTACCCATTTTAACATGTTTTGATCTTGCAATGATGTAATAGAGTAATTCTGTGTCCTACAGAGGACTTTGCAGCTTGCAAACGGGATCCTCCTTGTACAGCTGGGGCCTCAGGACATAGATCACCAGTAAAAACACATGAAGCCAGGTTTTGCATTAGCATGCACAGATTTCACACTTGCAGAAAGCATGCTTTCAGCTGGACATAGTCCTGTCAGTGCACATAGCCCCTGTGCAAAGAGGACATTAATCAAGTTGATGTTTCCATCCAAGATCAACAGCTTAAGGTGGAATTGCTGCTTCTTGTCAGACTACAAAAAGGTGTGGGTGTCACCTTATTCCACCCACTCCTATCCCACAGGGGTTGCTGAGTGTCTGCTCATGTGCCAAGATGATTAAATCCAGAGCAGTGATTGTCTTATTGGGCATGTTCAATTCTTACCCTACACTGGGGCCCGGTGACCTCTTTTCATTTCAGAATATATCTGCCAGCAAGACTTTCTCTGGTCCTCTCAGTTCTCTCCTTTTGAAGAGCCCTAATGAGGATGATAGATTGCCATAGTCTCTCTAGAAACTTACTCCAGTGGGTATGAAGGGTTGGGTATTATTTTAAATGCCTTTGGACTGAAGTCCAGGTACTGAAGCAAGGAATATTCCTCTCTTCCTCCAACACAGCGGGGTAAACCTGTGGAAGGTACTACAGCTGTAATGTTAGTCATGTTCAAGGTAAAGTGAACAGTGGGAGGTTGTCAGGCGTAGGAATTTTGGCCTCGATCCATTAGTACCAGTGTAACAGATAAAGCGATGCACAACCTGGACTTGTGTTTTCAGGGCATGATGAGAACAACTTGTGAAGCTGCTGCTCTAACAACAAACCTCCCCCTCAGCACCATCGCATCCTCTCCCCACGGAGCGATGAGCTACAGCACTGCCTGCCCAGGCACCTTCACTGTGCACATGGAAAGGTTGTTCTCCACTGCTGGGCAGCTGTTTCCCATGTCATTTAGGACAAATTCCAGACTCTGGAAAACAACATGTCACTGCTCCAAGCACTGGAGTCTTGCACAGGCACTGCCAGAGAGAGCAGAGACAGCAAGTTCATTTCCATGTGCAGAGGGCGGGCAACTGCTTTGTTTTTCTCATCAGCAGCTGTACTCAGTGCTTCCCCACAAAGGCAGCTGTCTCAGCATCAGGTCTTATGGGGGAAAAACAGTCCTAAAAGGTAGCTTGGAAGAATATGGTGCCACACTGGAGCTGGTTGAGGGTCAAGGGATCAGATGGCCCTGCTTTTGTTTTGCTGGGAGGTCAGTTAATTCATCCTGTTGCTGTGAGGACATAATGAACAGGCTACAGATGAGTCTGAGTGGATTAAGGCTCCATACAGATGACTTATCTGGGGAGAGCCTTACACCGTGAACAGGTAGGGAGCAATCCATTGAGAGCAGCACCTCCTGTGCTCCATCCCCACCACAGAGGGAGAAGTTGCTCTGTCAAGAGTCTTTTGGCCATTGTTAGCATGGGAGACAAAGCCTTCTGCATTATGTAGTCCAATTTATCAGGAAAACATGAAGCCTCTTCAGTAGCAGGGATCATAAACAAGCCAATGCATGCAGAGCAGAATGAGACATAGGAAAGAAACAAAGCATCCCCAGTGAGTGAGAGGCTTACCACCCACCAAGGCAGCACGGAGATACACCAGCGTTATTACACACTGTCAGGGAAATTTAACAAAGTAATTAGAAAGGAGGCCATACCTAGTTAAAAAAGAGGGGGGAGGCAGGAACAGGGAAAGCATGCAAAACTATACTTGAATCCTGAAGAACCAGTCAGAACAGGAAGCCACGTTCCAAATTTGGTTATTTAAGCTGTCAAAGAGTATTTCTGTTTCTAGTTCTTGAGCAAAGAAATCAGACAGGCACAGGGATAGGGCGATAAGCATCACAGAAAGAACAAACCCCCGCTTTTAAAGCCCTTCTGGTCAGTGGCCAGTCCTGATCAATGATTAGGCTTCTTAGCTGAGAATTCAACACCTATTTTGCAATATTATCACTTCATTAAACCCTTCCCTCACAAACCCCACACCCAATCACTGCATAGTTTACTTATCATTAAATCTTAGAGGGTCTGACACAAAGAGGTCAATGCTCAATTACACCCCTTTTACAGAGGCAGAAGCAAAGAAGACTGAAGGGACCTGAGCAGTGTCCCTTTCTATTTACAACAGGAATCCTTCCTTACCTTAGATTCATCTACCTTAGAGCACCTGGTTCATGCTCAGCAGGAAACATGAGCACGTATGGAATCTTTACAGCACCTCCTGGTCAGATCCTTCTTTGCTAACCTCTAAAGAAGGAGCCCAACTGCATGGGGGCAGTTCTGGGCTTGCTCTGTGCTAAGCAGACCTTTTTGGTAGCTGAAGGACCTGACCCACCTTCTTTCCTTTCACTTCCCAGTTGGTCTTTGCTTTGTTCCTCACTCTCCTCTGTTCATGTGCTTAGATTGACACATTAAAAATCTCTTTCATAAGCATTCACGTGTTGATCGAGCTCCCTGCTGCAGCATCCTGTGTTTACCTCGTAATGCAACAACATTAGTCTGCTTGATCCTTCAGATCACACCTGAAGTCACCTTACACAGTACTGTGATCCACAGGTATGTAATCAGACTGGTCATGCTGCAAGCACAGACACAGAACTTGCAGTGAACCCCGGTTTTACTACAAGTGCTCTATCTTTGCTCACAGTTTGGTGATAAACCAGCTGGTAATCAAAACTGGAGACCACAGACCCGCTTTGGTGGCCCTCAGAACAGTTTCTGGTGGTCAGCAGAGCTGGCAGATTAACAGAACTGCTCTTTATCTCAGTATTACATTCTCCACAAGCAGCTGTAGTAAATGCCACAGGGAGGCTAAGCTGTCACTGAAAGGAAAGACAGAAAGATGGATTCAGGAAACACATTCTAAAGATAAGGTTCATACTGCAAGAGCTTAGTAATCTCCGGCATGGATAAACACAAGCTTTCCTGTACACTACACACACAGTCCCCTCTCACTCAAGATCTGGAGTTACAAACTGTCTTGTACATCCATTAGAAGATCCAGCTACTGTTCAAGTACCAACAGAGTAAGTGCTTGGCAACTGCAGCAGCAAGCAAAGGAAGCATAAGGCAGGTTTAGTTCCTAGAGCTCACAGCGGGTGGTTTTTGGAAGTCTCTTGCAACAGCAGATAGGCTCTAAGGATAACCATAAGTGTCAGGAGCCTGCCACAGGAGCACCAAATGGTGATGATACACATCTCTAAGAGCCACAACAGGCAAAGGGTGCTGCAGATTCACACATCTCACCATGGACTGTACGTGAACCTTCTGAAGTGCAGTCAGTTTGGTACCCCTGGGGACTAGCACCCCTCTGCAACAACCCAGAGGTAGGGAGATGCTTACAACAGGTCTCAGTTTAAAAAGCAAAGTTGGCTTATGATTTATTGAGCTGTCGCCCTCTACAATGAAACACATGCACCAATTCCACGTACTGTTTGAAAAGCAACTTTTATGCTGTTACAAACCATAAGTTCCTGCATCAGACTGTGGTCGTCCGCTCCTAAAACAAAGGTATTTACTCACAGCTTGAAACCTTGAGGCATCTTGGCATATCCAACTGCTATCATGGCAATAATCTGATTGGCTTTCCTTCCCAGTTCACTCCTGGAAGGAACTATTTTGACTAAAAACAACAAACCAGAAGTGAAGCATACTTGGGCTGCAAAACGTGGTTTGGGTTTATTTCTTTCTGGGGTTTTTCACACCACCTGAAGAGGGGAGGAAAACCACTTTTAGAGAACATTTCCAGGTAACAACCCCCAGATTTTGAGCAGGACCTCATCACTTCCTATGGCACTTGAAGGGAGCGACGGGCTCCTCAGCTTTACCCAAGCAAACAGACTTTAGTCTGAGCAAGAGCCAGGCCATAAAAGTTCAATACAGCCTACCCAGTTTTAGATGCAGCAGTTACTGTGCAGCCTCAAATGCTGCATTTCAGCAACCACTGGGGTTTCAGAGCACCCAGAAGTGGTAAATTCACAGTGTGGAAATAGAGGCACACTTTAAAACATAACCCCAAAAAGCAACCAGCAGATCCTGACAGCAAATCTGACGCAGACTGCAGCACCACTGCTGTCCCGGGCCCTGGAGATGTCGTTTGTCAGCAAAACAAAGATGCTGAATCCTTGCAACCTTGGCACAGAGCGCACAAAACATGACTGTCAATACATCAGTTGGTGTAAATACAACTCAGAGCTCAATACACATGCGTTTTAGGTAAGTTTTAACAACATCAGGATGATGCAATGAGATTGTTAATGCAGATGCTTCATTTAGTGTATTCAGCGTGGCAGCATGTCTGGGGACAGGAGGAGAGATGCACAGGCCAGCTGGCTGTACAGCCTCCAGATAGCCTAATAAAAATGTCTAGAAGGCAGCTATGAAGGTAATAAATATAATAAATAGATTCTCCAGGACATCTGCTTATGTATTACTCTGTCCCAGTCCCATTAGCCAAGAGTTAGACAGGTGACAAGGACTGGTTCCATCAGGGACTCCAAAGCAAAAATTGGACCTGTGTTAGGGGCTTGGGGATTTCACCCATAAGTGCAAGAATGGTCACAGTTAACAGCAGGTTACAGAGACCCTCCTGCAGAGCAGACATGAACCCTCTCTCTGCACCTCCAATAACTCTCCCCATCTCTTGGAGAAAAGCTTTAAGTGGATTCTGCTAATTCACAAAGCAGAAAGCTCCTCATTCCACGATGGTGCTGGCAGAAGCGGTCTTGTGGCGAGCGCAGACTTGTCATGTCATTTGCTTGCTCTGTAGAGCAGGTTTAAGTTTAAACAACGTTTTCACACACTTCCTCTCCCTCACCCGTGAGACAAGAGTCCATGCAATGAGGCCTCTGTGCTGTTAGATCTTAAAAAGCACAAACAGATCAGTAACCAGACAGACTGTTTGTTTTATGTATCATGATCTTGATGTACCTACCTAAAAGTTTGAGCTCTTGTTTGAAACAAATTCCTCTGCCTCTTTGGAGGACATTTTAGACTGGCTGCTCTTAACAGCCTCTGCTCAACAAGCACAGTCACTCCAACTGTCACTCCTGCTGTCCTGCTGCCAGTCTTTTCTGCACGCTCCTCTTCGCCTCAATATATATCCCATAGCTCATCAGTGAGAAAAGATAAAGAGCAGAAACCTAACACAAAAAGCTATCTAGAAATTGCAAGGCACTGGACTAGCAATGCTGTGGGGCTGGATCCAAATGGAACATCTGTCTCTTCTGAGAGAGCAGTCCCTAGATTGTGCAGAGACATGGGGACTCAGGAGGAAGGAAATGAAGGCTGGACTTCATGATCCTCCAGACTGATCACTGCAAACATCTCCCGACACCAAACACATCTACGTGCTTATGCTTAGGTCTTAAGCTAATTCCACTGCAAGCATTAACATCTCTATGCACTAACATCCTACTTAATAAATACTGAAAAGTTATTTTATTAACCCAAACATGCTTTAGTACTACCAGAGTCGTGCATTCCACATCCAGTTAACGGGACCAGTTAACACGACGAGTCTGGGCTCGCTTGATGCCAACCATGATAGCCTGAGGTAGCGTTTGAGCACATTTTACAGGAGTGCAGGAGACAACAGGACTCCTCATCAGAGGAATTTTACAAATGGCAAAAATCCCACCCCAAACACTGGCTGGAGCTACAACCAGGTCACCTGAGTTCCGCCCCAGGAGAGCTTCACCAGCCTGGCCTTGCCCAGGCAGGCAGGTAGGAATGTCAGGCTGCTGCTGAGCGATACCTCAATGGCACTGAAGCTGATAACATACCTCGCTCTTAAAGCCAAACTCAGACCATTGCCTTTTTACTGTCTGGATTTTCAATAGCTCCTACTTGCTATGCTCCCTTGAAATCTGGGGATCAGATATACTCAAGAGCTCTTTACATACATCTGCTACTCCTCCACGGCAGGGCTCCAGGTTGACTACTTACCCCTTTTGACTGTATTATTTTTATGCTGCTGTAATCAAACCCATTTAACACCCACCCCCTTGTTTTCCCTGCTAAGGCTCTTGGTTTCAGTTAGCTTTCTGACCCTGGTCACAGGAGGCAGGTGGTTCAGATCACCACATCAACAGCAGGTTGTCATTTCCTACCACAGGAAGTTATTTCAAATCTATTAAAAAAGTGCTCCTTTCAAACCTAACCTACAATTGTTGCTAAGTGCCCACAACAATTAAATACCTCCCATCCCTTCCAATACATTATGTATACTGAGATCAAGTCATGAGTTGATCTTGTGACTGCTGGAAGGCTAAGAGTGGAATTAAAAATCGGAGTTTAGCCGAGTACAATTTGAGCCTTTGGGAATTGTGCTTTCCAGCTTTCCTCTCTGTCATGGAAGTTGTAAAATGAAGCAACAGCAATTTTTAAATCATCATTTCAGGAGAGAAGACTGAAGGAAACAAACCAGTCACCTTCCCCAGGCCATGCAATCACAGGACTGCGCTGAAATCATGGGAACGTGCAAGCATTTTTCTATTGCGGATTCATCCAAGTTGGCCCCAAACCCAAAGGCCAAACCTTGTTCAGACCTTCTGAATACAAGAAATGACAGCTTCTGTTGTTATCTACTCACACAAACAACATTAAGGAAAGAACTGTAACAGCCAAAGAGCTCATAAAGGGAGAACTGTTTCACCTTCACTTCCCCTCTACTCCCTCTGGAGGGAATCTTAAGCCTTTCCTAAAAGTTGACTGGAACGCTTTAGTGCTCCTGCTGCTGGAGAATCTACCTGGTAGACAGAGTTCCTGCTTTTATTAAGTTTAGCTGAAATAATTTATTAAGTTTAGCTGAAATAATTCTTTTGATGGCTTAGAGGATAGGAGACAAAGCTTACAAGGCTTCAAGAAGTCCACCCTTAAGACTACGACCACATTATGAAATCACCGTTAACACTTGTCACCATTCGATCAGCTGAGTGTCACTGGAGAAGCATTCATCAAAACTGGTTCTTCCTGAAGTAACTGAAATCAGCATTTACAAAAGGTGAGCATCTCCAGGCAAAACAACCCCAGTTTAAAGAAATCCCTGCAAATTCTCGGTGTTCTCTCAACTCTGGAGTAGATGTTTGATGATCTGCATCAGTAGCAAGTAGCTACACATCCACTGAACATGCTGTTTTAAGCAGCAGGTGCCCCTATGGCATAGGATCACGCTGTGCTTCAGCTTCTAGATGTACAGCTTTTCACAGATCCCATGTACACAATGGCCTCATCAGGAGAAGAAACACAGCTAGAGGACAATCATCACTGCTGAAGTCTCTCCTGTGAGACTCATGCTAACCAGGCAAATCCAATTCACCTCTTGATGGCAACAGAGACTTTTAACCAGAGAGCCAGAGTTCGTTAGTATGGTTATTCCTCTCAGAACATTCTGATGATGGCCCAAATCCCAAGGAACATCACAGGACACTGGAGGGAGCTAAGGAACAACACAATCAGGGTTTGTTCCTCAGATACAAAGTCTCCACATACACAGAGGAGTGGTGTCTTCAGGCAGGACACCTCTTCCTGGATGCAAACAACAGTTTGGTGAATATACTCACTGACAGTTTTGCAAACTGCTCCCAATAGGTATTTTTTAGTGTTTATCTGACATTCTCCATTGGCTACTGCAGCAACCCCTGCCCTGGGAGCATCATTCAGGCCAGTTCAATGCATTTTCCAGTAAGGTACATATAAGACAGTTGTGCAAGATTAACAACAGAGAGAAAATGATGCAGAACAGAACAACAATAAACCCCCTTGCAGAACATTTTACACAGAAAGAGATCCTTGAGGACTCTTGCAAGCCTCAAGTGACAATCTTACCTTCTGGGCTGGGACCGGCATTCTTCTTCCCCACTGTCTGCCTCCTGCACAGATAGGAAAGGAGAAAAAAGTTAATATACTTTAATATATGCAGAATGCAAAGACTTGCATTTCACTGGTCTGATTGTAGAAGGCAAAGGAAACTCTCACTGCTTCTGCATGTCACTGTCACTGCAGAGGAGCTCACTCTCTGCTCCGCTGTCACTTCGGGTTCTCTCAAAACTCACTTAAGAACTCAACAGCCCAAGAATTTTTGCCATTGCAGGACCTAGCATGCTCTGGTGTGGACTTCCAGCGACCCCTGCCAAACAAGGCAGGCTGAGTAAACACACAGTTTACTTCTGGACAAGAAGCTCTGGGTTTTCAGTTACCTTCACATAGATCATACTAATTCACAGTCAGTGTCAGCAATCGCCTGTGAGAATCCACAAAACCAGCAGGTAATGAACTGACAAATAGGACTGAGTGAGTGTAGATAGATTAGAAAGTAGAAATTTGACATCCTATGCTGCTTGAAATGCAAAATTAATATGCACAATCTCTACCATGCTGTGGAATTTTACCAAGCCTACCTACTAAAGCCCAAGGCAATACCTCAGTCGAGAGATCTCAGCAATTAATTCTCTGCTGTGGAGTACATTTATGTAGGCATTGCTTATGATCTTTGAAGGGTTTTAACAGGTCAGCCCTGTTAAACTGAGAAAGACACTAACAGCGCAGTTATCACCACTGGCTTTGCCCAATCCCCAACCTTACCCCACTACTTTGAGTTGCACTACCTGATGTAATGGCCTCACAGCATTACGATGGTGGGGTTAGATGGGGATGACCAACATGAGCATAAGAGAAGAACCACACCACCTTTCATTCAGGATGCTGCACCACCTTAAGGGCTTGGTGGGCTAAATGTCCCAGGCAAGATCAGCAAGACAAACAACTGGGAGCCAGCATCAGCTGAGCAGTTAGATTCCTTTGAGCAGATCCATTATTTATCTCAAGTGATGCTGAAGACGGCATTAGCTGTTGTGGGTGTGTTTGTTATTGCTGGAACTTCCCAGCTCCTGCCAGAGCAGGGGCTCTGCTGAGTTCCCTGTAGGCTGACAAAAAAGTTGACTGGTGGGAGCAAGAGGTCGGAGGAGAAGGGAAGAGGTTTCATTACATGCAGGACAGCTAAAGACACGATGGGGTTTTTGAATAAGCCAAAACCAATCAAAAGCATGTATCTGGCTGGAGAACAAGTTCCTTAAACCCAGTTAGGTAAAACAACTGAAAGAGCACTTGAGATCGCTCCTGTGCTGTTCAGGAACCCAAGCTATGCAAACATTTTTAGTACTATAATGAACGGCCTTTTCCACACGCCAAAAAAATCCTTGTCACAGCAACTGGCAAGCCTGCTATGCCACAGCCAAAAGTCCCACAAATGACAGGAGAAGATCCTGAAATACACAGATCATTTTCCTAGCTCCACTCCAAATTCAGCCCGCAAGAGCTCCATGTGGAGGAGGCTAGACATGGCCCAATTAATTACCATCTGTCGTTGCTGAAGCTCCTTTAATATTAGACATGAATGTGGCAGATCCGTGTGAGGAGCACATCTATTCAGAATGTAGCTGTCTACAGGAACAGAACTGCAGACAAGTGCAATCTGAGCAAGAGATCCATTTCCAATACCTGGGATGTTCTCTCATCTTCATCCCATCAACCATGTTCTTTGCAAATGCATCTGCACCTTCCCATGGACAGAAGGATTTCAACATGAGAGAAGATACAGCCAATGCTCCCATATTTCAGATATCCCACTGCTATTTATCCTCTTCTACAAGTCCATCCACAATATCCAGTGTATTCCATACCCATCCTGCAGTTCTCTGTGCTGTGTTCTGGTCACTATGTATTTCTGCAGCTGCAAAACATCACAGAAACCTTAGGAACCACCAGCCAAAACTAAGCTGCAATGACAAGTCACCCCACTAGAGGGGAGGGCAGGACAGAGATGCGCCCACTGCATGGTCAAGTGCAAGCTCCAGTGAAGGCAATGACTCCAATACTGGCAGGACCATCACAACAAGCACCTTCACATTTTCTTGCCATTTTCAGAGTATTTCCAAAGAGGAGGAAGTATCGCTGGCTGCACAACAGTTCATCAGCCAAAGAGTGGATCAGAACATTCCTTTCTGAGGGCATCTTTGAGAAGGTGGTTTAGACTTTGAGAAGGACCACTCTTGGACAGCACCCTTGGGTACTGAGCCCAGCCATATGGAGGTGTGACCCATGATGGTGACTTTTGCACAGGCAGCATCAGGAACCCTGGTCCTGCCCCACGTTTCCCATGCCCTGCAGCACTCATGCTGTACTCACTGCAATGGGTACAAGAGACAGCAGCTTGTACAAGAGACAAATGCTCCTTGGAGATTCCTGATGCTGGATTGCTCCAGCCTCAAACCAGCTTCCTCCACCAGCCTGCAAGGAAGAGGAAGCTGAGCTGCACTGATGAGCTCCAGAGGGAGTCATGCCCTGTTTTCCTTGACCAGAAACAAAGGCCTCAGGGGAAATGGAAGGAATGAGTCGCATTGCTCTAAACTAGGCCACGATATTAAATGCAGTTTAAAGTGAAAGATGAAAAATTCCATCTCTGCTCCTTTCAGGCCATGTAGGACAGAATATGCAAAACATTAATCCTATTTGTGCTTTGATCCTCTGCCAACTATCTGTCATCAAAAGAGCAAGGGAGAGGAGAGAAATTTCTGAGTGCTATTCTGCTCTACACAATGGGAGTCGCTCCATGTCACGCAAACAGTTCTGCTCTTAGAAATCTCCCTTTTGCAGGCTGATGTAATGATAAACAAGAGTCAGTCTGCATTCTTGTGTACAGGGGCTGAAGCTGTCTGCCTGTAGTTAACATTGCACTGTAAGAGATATGATTATTAGCATAAGCAATGTGTCTAACATTCACTCCGTTTCTATTAACCAAGGAACATTTCACACAGACTACACCCTAAAAAAATACATCTTTCAAACCTTGAAAGAGATTCCGATTTAATAGCTACTTGTTCCATGTGATTTTATGCCAACATACCTGACTGTACAGACAATGCCTGGGAAGTGTTTATCAGGAATGTGACTGGTCACAGCCATCGATATCAAAGCCCTGGCAATTCAGGCAGTTTTCACCCCACAAGTCACCATTTTGCTCACAGCTGTGACATGCACACTTCAGACATTACAGAACTCCTCTCCCCCTTCTGTGTTTTCTAAATCTTGGCCAGGATTTGCTTTTTGGATGGGCAGCTCCAGTACCTTCATTGTGTGGTCCGCTTTCCCCCTTTACATAAATCCTCTGCACAGCAACAAACACCAGCAGTGAGCGATCCCAAATTTCTCATAGGAAGGCAGAACCAAGAGGGAAAACCACTTTCATTTCTTGAAGCTGTTAATTTTCGGAGTCAGTATTGTTCTTTTTCTTTAAAGATCCTTAACAGGGGCAGAGAGACCTTGTGCAAGAGCAGGAATGCAGAGGCTGTTTTGTGAGAAGCTCCGTGAGACAAAGAACTTGAGGTTGTTTTACCTCTCCTAGTGAAGTGCAACTGGCTGCTGCTTATTTATACAACAGAAAATTAGTCAATATAGATCCCCCCAAACCTGCAGCAAGATTCAGATCTAGCCAGGCCATCAGGGAAGCTTTCCACTGAACACTGTCAGCCACCATTATGTGAACAACTCTGGACCCAGTCTCAAAGGAAATACTACAAAGAAAAGGCTTGTAATTAAATGAGCAATCTTCTAGTTCTCTGCCTCCCCTTGCCTTGGCGCGATCCCATCCAGTTGTTCAAACACACACTAAGTGCCTCTGAGCTGAACACGACCTTTGCTGGGAAGAAGGCAGCTGCTTCAGTCAAATCAGAGGTTGTGCAGCCAGGCACAGATCCAGTTGTTAATCCATGCAAGCACTCCTCTTCATAGCATCCCCCTGACTCCCAGGGTATCTTTGTTTGGGCTACAGTGCACTGCAAGCTCCTCCATACATGAGCTCCCCTTGTGTGTCAGCAAGTTTTAAACAAGTCAGTACAAAAACCACCCTCCCTCAACTGTTACCCAATGCATGGATAACCCAGTCTGGTCAAGTATTGCAGAGGAGGTGCCATTACTGCAGCCACAGCCTTTCCTCTAATGCCATAGAAGTCACATACAGATAAGGGCATGCAATGGACGTTCAGATACCTCAGGGCTGGACTCAACTCTTGACACAGATATACAGTGACATTAGATATGCCCTGGGGCATCCAACATCTGCACGGACTGGCATGAGATGCCCAGTGAAGCAACTTAATAGAGGCCATTTAAGTCCAAGGGACCAGGATCTGTGCGTGGACATCACATAGAACTGAAAATCAGCACCTTCCAAGATGAAGCATTTGACAGAGGCTGATTCAAGGGCACAAGGCTGTTCCTATCAATTATCTCAAATTATGTGCTGGAACAAAGTAAGACAAACATTTGAGTCAGATTGCCAAAGATCTATTACACATTTCTGGAGCAGAGAGACTTTCATGCAGTCTGAGTTGTATCAATCTCTTAAATAAACTGTGTTAGCAAAAAGCCCACACATATGCATTTGCAGTAAGGCTGAAGTGCCAGCAACAACACTGGCTGGTAAAAAGAAATGAGGGCTGACTCCAAAACCTGGGTTCATGAAAGGTTGCCTTTTTATTTGCAAGAAACCCAAGCAGTTTGGTGATTTGACAGCCAAAGTTTGCAGCTCCACAGCTGCCACATGGAGAACAAAGACAAAATCTGCAGCAGTTTGTGTGAACGGATTTATTCGGTGTATTATGGAAACCATCAACACGGTGGCAATGTGCAGGTACTCACATAGAGAGGATGGGTCTCAAAGCCGAACTGAAAACCAGTTCACTTTAGAATCCCTCAGTCTCTGGAGATGCTGAACCTTAACCATTATTAAGTTATGAAACTAATTAATAAAGTCACCTGGTGTGCTCTAGAGAAGTAGCTCATTGCTGCTTTCCGAAATACATCTGCCATTAAACACTTCTTATAAATAGAAACTGCTACCGGGAAGCCTTTAAGTTTGACATAAAAGTCCTTCAAAAAGCTAAGCTGAGCAAACTAGGCCACAAAGGGGAAAGGGGAGAGCCACGCTGGGTTTTGCATAGTGCTTTTACCTCTCCAAAGCTATAGGGATCAGGGGCGAACAGGCAGCTTTCTCCAGCCATCTCTCATCTATCACTATTTGCATGAAATGCTTTGAATGAACACTGGTTTCCTCCTCACATTTCTTCTGTGTTTGAGGCTCCACATAAGCAACAGCTTTCTGCAGTCAAGTGTTCATTCAGGGGTTGGCATTCCTTCAGACTGTTTTCTGTATCACTTTGCTGTGTCACTAATTGGTATATTCAGGTCAAAGACACTGCGCTCCTGCTCTGAAGAGAGGAAAAAAAAACCAACAAGTTCCTTATCAAAGCTTTCATCTTCCTGCTGGAGCAAAGAGGTTTATGCAAACTCTGTTTAGCACAAAAAAACCTGCACAAGTAAAGCTCAGACTCTTGAAGGCAAAAAATTAGAAGCTTCCAACTGGTACAGCAAGAGTTGGGATGAGAAATGCAGTGTGACAGCCTGCTACGCTGCCCCACCAGGGCAGATCTGAAGGGAGATTACTGTCAATTGAATTTCTGCAGTGAAAGAAGCCTGCCTGATGTGGAGTACAACAGCTTGCGTCTCAATCGCAGACGCACCCAAAGGGGGAGGGAACAAAAAAGCATACAAACTTTGTAGATACATCCTCATATTAAATATCCCTACACCAAAGCAGTATCACACACGACCTTTCTAAGCTGCGTAGTAGCGTATTATCTCTAGACATTTACAAACACCAAGAAAAAGCCTAAAAACCCATTGACTCCCTGAAGAGAGCTTTCCTCTAACTTTCAGAAAGCCTTTAACACTGCACAAGTAAGACAGAAAAGGAAGGTATTTAACATAATGATGATGCTTTGCTAGATTAACACCTCCCAGAACCCTGAAGATACTGGCTTAATTTCCTTTTAGGCAAAGCTAATGAAGCTGTCCACTGTATATCTTAAAATCCAGAAGCATTTGTTCCCCTACAACAGCAACAAATGCTTATGTTGATAGGGCAATTGTGAGAAAACTCACTTGCTGTATGAACCCAGATACTGTTTTCATACATATTTAAGGTACAGTTTACCTAAGACCAAGTCAGAGATACGTGTGTGTACACTGGTGAAGCACAGGGCAGGGCTTCTACACAATGAACAGTCTGTGATGAAAATGAAATCCCAGCTCCACAGGTTACCCCAATGAGCAGCTGTTCATTATCCATTCATGCAGGGTGACACATTTACATGCATGAAATTGGCCCTGTGCAATTAAGGATGGACACTGACACCTTGGCCCTGCTCCAGTCACTACCTGTTCATACTCAGACCTTGCTCAACCTCCCAATGCACTCCAGAGCTTTCAGAAGCAGCGTGGCTGTGTGCATCTCTTCACCCAGAGGACTGACATCTCCACCTTGGAAACTGGGAGAGAATCTCCTAAACTGCTGCATTAAAAGACAGCCAGAACTGAACAAGGTTGAAGGAGCCTGAAAAGCAAACTGGCTGATGAGCCATCGGCAGAGAAGTTGGAGATGTGAAACTGCAGCTGATAACCTTCCATCATTCATGATGGAATGATTAGGCATTACAAGGAATAAGGACATAGACCAGACATAGCAGATGCACATCACAGCTTTTGGTGTAAGTCAGTTTCCCATTGAAATGAATAAACATTAAACGTGCTTTTAAAAGAGGAAAATATTTGGGTTTCACTCATGTTGAAGGGCTATTTTAGGAGGAGGAAGGTGGAAGGAAGGGAGGTACACCGCAGAGGGAAGGGTCTTTGTCTTGCAATCAGCCATCTTCCTGTTAGCTTCTTGTTCACCTTGGTGTGCACTCACAGCAGCCTCATTTGTATCCCTGCTACAGTCATCTCCATTAAAAAGCAGGAGGTTATTCCAGGGCTCTGTGCAGGCACAGTTCAAATTGTAACTCCAGAGCTTTGACTTCTCCCAGAATGTATAGCAGGGTCACTAAAGCAATGCTGATTCACCTGCCACATATATGAAATACATTATACCCATAAAGGGACAAGAATAGAGCTTATCTGGATACCATTCCTATTTATGTCCAAGCTGTGCCAGCATAGCTCTCTTGTTAGAAGTCTAATTCATGGTCAGTAGCAGCATAGCCAGGCATGGGCTTTTCATTTTGACAACTTGCCTTTGACTGCACAGAGGGAGGCACAAGCAGCCATTCATGAGACACATTTGAGTTCCATTTTCACCCTGTACCAGCTCAGCAGGCGAGTGGCTGCTGTACCACACAAGCATCCTTCTCCCTTCCAGAACATTAGAAAAGACTCTCACCCCCTCATCTCCTTCGAGATCCAATCCCTGCCAGCTCCCATCAGAGCTCCCCTTGACGTAATGAACATACGACAGTGGGTGAGTTAGGAGCAGCACAGAAATCTTCCTGACCTACCTGATCTGCAGGCACCAGCAGCCAGGCCATGCAGAGCCCTTGGCCTCCTGCATCAGTAATTAAAAGATGGGTTTCTGGATGAAACAAATCCTCCAAGTGAGAAGTTATTTATCACTTGTGGAGGTGAAATCAAGACTCTGAAAAGGGAGCAGAGCAACACTCAGTCCTTTCAAATTCCACAATACTCAACCTCTGAAAAGCAACATTGAGAGGAAGTCATTAATATTTCAAATTCTTAACCTTGCTTAACCCTGAATCGGAGTCGAATGGTATAATTACAAGTTGCAAATTGTCACCTGCATTTGGGAGAAAAACGGGAAAAAAGGTGGTACCTAAGCAACTACATGGTGCAGTGTGTCTGGATGCAGCAGCATCTGAGCTGGAACTCACAGGCGGCTATTGCACAACCCTGGATTCGAGCAGGAGCCCAGCCGGGGAGTTTCTGCTCTATTGCAGCGACAGATCTGGAACAGAAGTGGCTGGTAGAGGTTTAACAGCAGGAGCTGAAGCTCTGTATCAGAAGAGGAATTGGCAGCAAAGTCCCTTCACCTCTAGCCTCTATCAGGGTAGGGAACAGAAAAAAAAGCCCCAAGTGTTTCAGGCAAAACTTCAAAAGGAATTGCTGGGACATGCAGGACACAAAGCAGAGCCCTGGGAGAGCAGAGGGAAAGGAAAGCCTGAAGATATTCCCTGGCAAGACACAGCAGAGAGAATCACAAGGTACAGAGTGTGCTCCATGTTCACATCCTCGGTCCCCAGGGTGCAGCACAGTCTCCCAGTTGCCCCACTTCTGGCAGGGGACAACTGCTACCAGAACTGGAACATAATGGTTATAAAGAGCTCAGAATCACTCACTTCTGTAAAAAATACACCCAGGTATTAGTCTCCTGCTGCTGGAACTGAAGGCAGCACGCTGAGCCATTTTCTTGCCTGATGCAAGCTGGTTTATAGGCTCTTGTACACTGTCTCTCCACAGTAGTGTTCTGCCTACACTCTCTCAGCACTCCATGCCTACAGCCAACTGGAGATACAAGGGCCTAGGCAGTTTCTGAGGGACCAAAACCAAGGCATCAACTCAAACAACACCTCCTCCAACAGCACTTAAAAAAAAGAGGAAAAAAAGAGAAAGGAAAATGCAGCTGAGGAGTAGAACAGGGTTTTCTGGATGAGTCAAATATGAGCAGAACAAAGTTGCATAATGAGTGCCCCTTGACTTTTGTTATTTCTCCCAGCCAGCTCCTCCAAAAATCTCTTTGTTATTGTTTATTTGGGTATCAGTCCAAATTGCTGTGGGAGGAGAGAAAAGGGAAAAGGAAATGCTGTCAAGCTATTAATTCTAGTACTGGAGTCATCCAGCACTACCCCATCTATTAACGAATCAGTGTCCTGTTTACTGCAACACTCTCTAGATCCTGGAAGTTAAATACAAGAGAAATAGATCTTAGCGTCTTGCAAAAGTGACTCCAGTATTGTGTCTCCTCTGCCTCTGCTTATTTACCCGCTGCTCAGCCCAGAGCAGCAGTGTCATTCCGTATCTCTGGAGAGAGCAGGCAGCAGCAGGGGAAGCAGGCGCCTGGCAGCTGGGAGCATCATTCCTGAAATCTAAGCCTCTGTGAACCATTATATTGCAATAAAGGCCAGGCTGTGTCAAAAGCCGGGAATGACTGCAGCCACCACCCGTCCTCCCATTCTAGAGAGGAAGTCACGTTCCTACACGTGTGTGTTGGTAACAAGAGAAAAGCTGCACTAAACCCGAATGCGGTGTAAGGTTTGGTTACTTCCCCCTCTCAAGATGCAAGTGCCCCTGGCAGCGGGTACAGCTTGACCTGTCAAAGGGACATGCTTCCATAAAGCCAGCTTGCCCTCGCTCTGTGTCAAACCTGGCTGTTCCCAGGAGCAGCAATGGCTGATGCAGAACCCCTGTGTCCAGAACAGCCGTTAAGGACAGAAGGAGAGGAACACTGTGCCAAAGGCAAAGGAACCCCATTAGTCTTGGCACAAGACTGGATCTGCCTGACCCCTGGAAGTTCAATAGATGTATGAGATCTGTGGCCCTGCAGTACTTGTCTATATAATCCCAGCCTCCTTTGTGCCATCTGTTTCCTCTTCAGCAGACTGGCCATTAGAGACACAATGCTAAAACTCGTGTCTCCTTAGTAACAGGTTTTTGTTGATCTCTCCCAATCTTTCTGTCAATCCTGTAATCTACCAGGATTTTCCCTGCAGGGATGCAGAACAGCATCAGCGGAAAAAATCATACAGGACAATACAAACACTTTGGGGCAAGGGCAGAAGGTGTACAAGGAGAGTGCATGAAGTTATGAGAGCTACAAGTCTATCGAAACCAGATGTTCTCATTATGCTGGAGCAAGCCACCAACATACCTTCAGAGTGCCAGGTTTAAGATCTCATTGAGCACTCAGTGCTCCAGCGGTATTTTCTTAAACAGTTGCCAATTATTTTTCCATCAAAAGACAAACCTTAAGAGGAAACCCCCTACACATACCCTGCAGCCCTATAGACCACCTTCTATAATACCCCAAAGGTAAAATTGCTGCCAACCTCAACATATGCAGGTAAGGAAGGACTCCATTTCCAGTCTATAGAGACTGGCTCTCTTACAGCAGGTTTTAAGTTAGTGATTGCTGGCTGCCTTTGGTTCCTTAATCGCTAAATCCCTGCACTCTCTTCTTGAGGTTAATCCAGTTAAAACTTTCCCTTCCCTTTCGCTAGCACCTTGCATAAATAACCACCTGAAGAGCAGAGCTGTGGAAGCCAATGCTCAGCCTGTCCCTTTGTCCTGCTGCAAGAAACAGTGTAAAGTAAATACGTACTGCCTATACCAGAAAAGGAAATTAAGATTAGCTAGGTAAGGGCAAAAGGCACTCCTTATGGATTGCTTAAATCAGCAGGAATCAATCATCCAGTCCAATCCAAATCCCCCAGTTGCTTTCTGCCTTAAGATAAGTAGAAACAGGTTTATACTATACTAAGATAAAGCAGCCTTAAACCAGCGTAAGCCCCTATGTCAAAATCCCCCTTTCTGGGAGGAGTGGAGAACTTGCCTTTGAGGTCAGCTCTAAATGAGATGGCTACACGATTATAGTCATAGAGACCGTGTGGTATTTGGAAAAGCAACAGTGATCAGCACAAGAAAATCACTTCTTTAGGCTCTGCCTGCTGATCTGGCCCTGCCAGAGCCCTTAGCACTGAGCCCTGTGGGCAGGAGAGGGAAGGCAGCATTAGAAGCAGGCAGCAGGTCCTCAGTGCCTGCCAGGAGGGGCCAGAGCAATAGACAGTCCAGCACATGCACGAGGCATCAACAGTCTAATCCAGTGAAGATGTGTATTTGCCCAGCAGGAATCCTTAGAAGAGTCTTGCCCTTTCCCCCCTTTTCCAATGAGTGAGCCTGTACCCACTTCCAGTGGCACTGGTCCCCTGGGAGGGAGCCCTGTGTAACCTGCACCATCCGCCTAGGCAGCGAGTGGGCGGTTACAGGAGACATCCTCAACCTGGGACAGACTTTAGGTCTGTGATCCAACAGATCACACAGATCATGCCCTGACATGTATCTGCAGGTCTTCTGCTCATTGTGAAGCTGTGCCAGAGCTCTAGAGCATCACACGCTGTTGTAGAGCTGCCTGTCAGGCAGAAAACACTGCACATGGGCTCCCTGGGGCCTGCCAAGCTCTTCGAACTATGCACTAGAGCCAGGGCTTGACTGTAAACTCTTTGTGTTCCTGGTCATTCACAACCAAGAGAAAGAGTAATCTGGTTTTGAGGACTGTTACACTGAGGTAAGTAGGTGTGGGGTAAGAGGACAGGACAAGGAGCGAGGTGCCTGAACAGACGTTTCTAACTCCATTCGTGCAGATGTGGAAAGCCACCACTCAGTCTCTAGTGCACACCGAAATGCTCATTTGTGAACGGCCGATCAGTCAGGAGTGGAATGTTTCTGCATTCACGGAGTAGCTATTTTAGGATTACATTATGCACTGTGCTTCCATTAATAGGTACACTAATAAAAAAAGAGGTGTTACACCCAGCAGTGCATTTGCCTCAGACCCGAGTACTGCATGTACAAACACCAGGGTGAGCAGAGGAAAGCTAATGAACCCTGGTACTGACAAGCCACACAGTTTTTCCACAGCTCCAGGGATCACCTAGCCGTTAGGCTTGCCAAATATTGATGGAACAGGTAAAATCACTGCATTCACTGGCCACCTCTGCTAGAGGCTTGTCAAGCTGTGTTGTCCATGGAGGTTTAACACAGCCATAGGAGTCACCAAAGTGAAAGGCAGGCTATTGTATCTCACACATCCTGCAGCTCTGGAGGAAACTGATCCAGATACTCTCAGTCCAGACACCAGTTTCCCTGCTCATGTTGCCCATGGTCTCTACCACTGCCTTCACTCAGTGATAACTCGTACACATCTACACCCCCTGGATCCCATTTCCAGGCCTTGGAGTCCTACAGTTCATTGACAAGATGAAAGTTCCCAGGAACTCATTTTGGAGCAAGTCAAGAACGCTCAGGTTTTTTAAGTGAACAAAACTCAAATTATGAAGTGCTGTCAAGCTTTTATGAAAGCCAAAGGCAATTTTAGGGAAAATACATCCCTGTGTTTGGCCAAGACTCACCCCTCTCCCAGTGTCTCCTGCATGTATTAGGATTGCAGCTGTATCCATAAAACTCACACACAATCACCCATCAACTCTAACATGCAGATTTGTTTCTTGCACCCTCTCCAAGGCTCAGCTGCGATATCAGGGTTTGATCAATGTGGTTTTCTGAGAGGGAGGATTGAAAGGGCTAAGAAGAGAAACATGAAAACAAGCACTTAGCCAAACAGCACAGATAAGTTGCATGCCAATGGCACAAGGATATTATTGGAGTTTCAAAAATCATTGATCTTAACACAGGGCAGATTCAGCATAAAGAGTCAGGTTTCTGTCAATAGTTCTGCTTTTACTAACAGGTTTATACAGATCATTTTGAAGATCAAAGCCATAGAATCCAAAAGGTACCTGTATAATAAATCTCATTAAAACTAGAGCAGGTCAGCGCTCTGATGAACTTAAGCTGTAGATCCTTCTAATGCTCTTGAAGAGAGTTTGGGTGACCAGCCAAATGAGGATTCCCTCAGCTCAGAAATGCACATCATCTGAGCCAAGTGGAAATACTGTCTGAGCTAAGCAAAACAGAGTTTTGTGTGGGTTTGGGTTGGTTGTTTTGTTTTAAGCAACATGAAGAGCAAGCAAAAAGCCCCAAATTATGAAGCAACAAAAGCAAGAGTCAGAGTTAAAAATAAAAACCAACTTGGAGGAAAAAAAAAAAAGAAGCAGGCAATAGAAAACCCATTGTATTAAACTGATGTTATTTTGATGTTGGATTCAAATCCAAAGAATTGCATTAGCCCACACAGACATAAAACATACAAAAAAGTCTAACAGGATGTGAACTCTAGAGCACAGCCCATCTGCTGGAGAATGAAAGCTAGTGAATATGCACAGCTTTAGTGTTAGGGCATCCAACATGCAGAGCCTTCAGGGCACTGAACAACTTTAGCTGGCGGTCATCTCTCCTGTAAGACAATGATGTCCAGGAGTTAAGAACACTGATTTATACCCAACAACAGTTGCTGTATCAAATGCAGGGAGGCAAAACAGAGAAATGAACAGCAGTAGCAGCACATATATATGTATATATTCAAATTTAAACATGGGAGATGTAGGTGGGATATAAGGAAGAAATTCATTGCTATGTTAGTGGTGAGACACTGGAACAGGTTGCCCAAGGAAGTTGTGAATGCTTCATCCCTGGTAGTGTTCAAGGCCAGGTTGGACATGGCTTGGAGCAACCTGCTCTAGTGGAAGGTGTCCCTGCCCATGGCAGGGGGTTGGAACTGGATGATTTTAAGGTCCCTTCTGACTCAAACCATTCTGTGATTCAGTTAAAGCACACACATCCCACCAAGGTAAAAAAAAAAATCTTAAAATATTTAGGTCTTTCTTTTCTAATACAGAAAACATCCCTGTGGAAGTATGGAAGTGGTAGAAAATCCTGGACAGCATTTAGCTACTGAACAAGGTCACAAATTAAGTAGTCTGAGAATCTGTGGTAGCTTAGCCCTGAAATAGTCCCCCCCTTTTTTCCATCCCCAGCCCCTTTCACTACTCAGCTCAAAATGCAAGACAACAAGAACACATGATCCAGCCTGTGTTGATACAGGCAAATACATGGCTGAAGTCACAGGAGCACATTCTTTAGGGCTCATGAACCATCACATGACAAACATCACAAGAAGCCAATTTACTAATCACAATTGAAACTTGAAGAAGTTAATAATAATAATAAAACCCATTATAGAAACATCTCTTTGGAAGGGAGGAGCTGCACTTGAAAAGACAGCAGCAAACAAAGCAAAGTTCTCATGTTATCTGGAACTCTTCACTTTTAGTGTTCCACACATAAGCTAGTACTGCTTTGAAGTCCCTAATACGTACTTTTAGTTACATAGTTTTGAGCTAACAAAGAAGCTGGCCAACAATCAGCGAAGACTTACCCATAAGCCTCTTACAAGCATAGAAATGTTTGAATTTAGTTGCAGACTTGACTAAAACTCTTCTGATTCTGCACGTTTGAAAACGAACAGACCATTCACTTGCAATAAAGCTTATAGGTATGAGAGGCTTACTTGTAAGAGGACATGGAACCCAGTCCTTCTTCTCAGCTGTCAAGCAGTACTGACAGCTGTTCAGAATATAGACAAGGTCTACTTTCAACTCCAACCAGATAAATGGAAATGAAAGCAGAACTGCCTCTTAACACACCACCACTGTACAAACTGATTTTCACACTTCTACCTGTATTGATTTCTGTACCCAGACCAAACAGATAGCTTTTTAGTTTAGAAGAGCTGCTTTCGTTGGAAAGGTCTCAAAGTTATACTGACATTTTATCCTGACAATTTAATTAGGGATTGGTCCAGTGCTGGAATAGTGCTCAATATTCAGGGATCCTGAAAGCTGTGAACTGTTTAAAAAGGTTCCAATGATCCACAGGGCCTCTATCAAATAGATCACTGTAGACTCATCCTTGGGATTAAGTCATCTCCATTTGTGAGCCCTTATGTGATTATCTATTACAGAGCAGAAGTACTGCATGAAAGCCTCTTCAAGGCCTTCACCACCATCTGTGAATTACATTATTAACAATGGTATGAACTTCCTAAGAGCATCTGGTTCTCTCCCTACCCCCTTCTCAAATCCCTGGAAAGAGCTCTTCAGTATCAAACCGGGCACAGGCAAATCCATTTTCCTTTTTTCCCTCTCTCCCTACATCCTCCTGCCCTCCAGCAGCAGAGAGATGGAGCTCAGGTCTCCATTTCCATGCCCTATGCGTACTCTGCACAAGTCTTTCTGTTGTTAAATGAAGATGAACTAAACCAACCAAGTGATGCACATACCACAGGCATTTTACTGGGAAAAGCGGAAGTTTATTCCATCGTTTTGCAGAGGCAACATCTCAAGTATGCTACTGAACTGCCACCACAGAATGCATGTGCTGAGGCACGACAGGGGCTGCACACTCCCACCCCGAGACCTCCCGTCTTACCCGCACCGCTCCTGAAGTTAACCAAAACCAGGCAGCAGCCATTCAGCCAATTTGAATAGGTCCTGCTCTGACTTTCTAGACACAAGTAAGCATTTTTGTCATCCCACTCCTCATCCCCACCAAGGATGTGGTCTGAAAACATGCCAGGTTTTTGTAAACAAGAAGTAGGAAGAGGCAGTATCACCCAGGACATCAGAGCACGCTCCCCACTGAACTCTGCACAGAGTTCACATCAACCAGCCTCCATGGCTACTCCAAGGGATCATTTACTCTTGCAGGAACAGACTTCTTCCTATATCATTTTCTCCTGCTTGCTCTTCAAACCTAGCTTCTTTTCCTGCTCTACACATAAGGCTTTTAAGAGCTTCACATCCCCTCAACTCTCTGTATACACCAGCAACAGTTTTTCCATTCTTTTTCTTCCCCAGTGTAACCCTTAAGTTGCACAATCGGCCACAATTTTACAGCCCCATAAGATACAGCAACTTCCTCTGTCTTAAGTTAGCAGCAGTATTCCTTGAAAGAAAAGTGCAACGTTATGGCCAGTTCAATAAGGACTTTATTCAGCAGGAAACAGCATTCAAACCGAACGATCATGTAAAGTGCAATAACAGGCAGAAACTACTGGGAAGGAGGGAGGGAGACATAGATGTTTTTGCACAAGTTCACATGAACCCTTCTTCTAACATATTGATTCTCTTATCCCCATATTTCAAATAAATAATCAGGTATCTGTTGAGATGATCAGTCACCTGAATCTAGAACAGAGTCGAATTACAGATAAATACAGGACTTCTTCAAGTCTACAGAAATAATGGACAAGTGTGTTTACTCAGGGTTACCACCACTCTGAGATGCTGCCTGAATTTGTGCTCTT
Organism: Pezoporus occidentalis; assembly: GCF_034315485.1. Lineage (NCBI taxonomy): Eukaryota > Metazoa > Chordata > Aves > Psittaciformes > Psittacidae > Pezoporus > Pezoporus occidentalis. The sequence goes on along the minus strand of NW_026914297.1, from coordinate 529,353 downwards.
TTGCGGGTCATGAGAGGAAGGATGTGGTTACTGCTGAGGGGAGGAAGCTGGAGGCACCCAGCCCTCCAGGATCTTCTGCCAGGAGCTGGTTTTATTTCAGTGTGGCTTTAGAGGGATGGCTTAACAACAAAACCCCAACCTTTTATTTCCTATAGCTTATTGGGAGGGGTGCAGGGAGAAAAAAAAACAAAGTCTTGGAGCAAATCAGCGGCAATTTGAGATAGGCTCTGCCAAGGCCAGCTCCCAACATACAGTGAGAGCACAGCTTTCTAACCAGAAGGATCTTAGGATTACAACATTGATACCTGGAATAGCAGCAGCTAAAATTGGAATTAATTTCCATCTTTCAAAGAGTAGGTACAGGTGACCATGCAATCAAGTTAGCTAATATTTGCTAAATCAGAGCATTGAATATCACCCGATGAGCTCATTTTTGGAGGCAGTTCAATGCCTCACTTCTAGGACTGATGTCAGTGTCACATGCTTGGAGAGGAGCAGTCTGCAGCTGGGTATTTTAAAGCCTTCTATCAGGAGTACAGAAAAGTCAATGGATTTCAACAGCATCAACTAATGAATTTGTGTTTTATGGCAACAATTTAGTCACCAGACCCCACTGTCAATATCTCTGTGAGAATATCAGAATGCTACTTCAGACAGTTCCCCCTCCCTCTGCTTTAAGCCATTGGCTGGAAGCTGAGGGGTGCAGCAGATAGGTTCTTTCAACAGAGAAAGTTGTGTATCAACAGAAAGACAAGGAAACAGGAAACTCTCACTGATACTGACTGGCTCATGAGAAAATGGTTAACCATTGAGAGACGAGGCTCAGCAATTGTAAAAATACATACACAACAGCAGGGCAAGAGGTGCTGAGCATCAGTAACACAAACACTTCAGGCAGCAACATTCAACCCTATGGTCACATCCCATTCACTCACAAACCAACGGTGAAGTCATCTTTTGTTTTGACATAATACAGGGACGCCACTGAAGTTCAGTGGCAAGTGTTCATGCAGCATCAGTGAAGTCCCCCACACTCTGATGCTCACTGCTTGCACTTTGTACCGACAAGCAGGAAGAGATTTGCACCACACAAATAAGCAGTGTCTTCAGTGTGCAACTACATGCGACTTTTTTGGAGAGAAACAACGCTCAAATACAAGGAGTGTTGTGTGCATCAGGCTGCAGAGTGGGTGGCAGTGATGTTGTCAGGAAGCACACAGCACTTCTTACCTCCACGCCCATTGACTTCAGTAGAAGGCTACATACGAAAAGTCTCGGAAGATGAAGTGTTCCCTAACCCATGGTGCTGTCCACACACTATACTTAAGAAAGAGACAAAACAAGAAAACCACACAAATGAAGCAGCATGAAATTGTATCTTTTTTCTTTTGTTAAGCTCTTGCAGCCCCCACTCCAGTTAAGAAATCAGACCATACACCCATCCATTCTGAGCAAGCCCTTCACCACACTGCCCGAGCCTTTGACATTTCTGGAGTGTAGGATGAGAATGGTGGTAGTTTACTGCATGTTTATATTGCTCTCAGAAGGCTTTGGATGAACACGCCTTAAAGCTTCACGTTCCACCCAATTGTTCAACCAGGGGCTGTGTGTTTTCATACATGGAGCATAGGGCAGGGCCCGTTTTAAAAATCCCTGAGAGCTTCTCTCAAAGTAGTTTACAAGCTCTGCATCGCTTTCACTCTCACCCAGGCTACAAGTTTCATTTGTAATAGTTCTAAGAACAGGAAAGTCAAAAGCAAGAAACCCTGAACTGCCATGAACATGAAGCCCCAAACAGATTGCCAGGGCAATGAGCAGCTTGGGTACCTCCAGAAGAGCTGGCAAAAAGACCAGGCATATGTGATGGACACGCTGCTTGCACTGCGTGAACCTACACGTGGATAAGTATGTGCGATGTACAGCCTGCAGCTGGGATAAGGGAAGGTTGTTTATAACAAACTACCTCACAGAATTACTAGTAGTTTACTCCAAAAGGTTTGTAACTGATTTTCAGACTGTAGTTTTAATCCTGACCAGTCAAAGAAACAAGAGACTAAAGGAAATAAGAAGATCCTTATGTGTCTCTTGTGGTGCCATCAGACATTCCTTCTCATTTTAAGATAGCGATTACAAATCCAGTGTACCTCAAAGGTTTTAAAGTGAGCGGAACATACCCTTAATTCCGTTTTCAGCCAGATCTCCTCTATACAGAGCTGTTTTTTTCAGGTCTGAAGTTATTTGGCAGTTGTCTGCAGCCTGGACCAGACTGCACATTTCTCTCTCTTTTTTTTTAAATTTTAGACTTAATGTAGCATGTACTCTCAGAAAGGTTTTACAATGCAGCCTTTTGTAGTTAACTTGCTCCGAGCTGGGCCACTGCCAGGTTGTTATCAATGACATTTTAAAGCAGATGAATGAAGTTCTTATTACGGTGACAAGCAGAATTGTGATATGGCACATGCATACACTGAAAGAAGAGAGCTTGCTATTAGTTTGTCAGGTTAATAAATAAACAGTGATTTCATGAATAAAAGCCTTTTATTAGGAAACAAAAGAACAAAATTAATATTTATAAAGCTTGAGTGGTTTAGAGCACCCTTTAAAAGAAGATTATTCCATTTCAGTCAGAGCCACCATCATGGATTAGAGATTCTTGAACACAGCTTCCCCTCCTAATTCTTACCACAGCAGTGCAACGCAGAAAACAAAGCTCTGCCTTCTGAACTGGTTCAGGCCTGTTCCAGTGCTCCTTCATGAGTGAGCTCCTCAGTCTGAGATGGACAACACTGAAGGCTCATGCCAGCAAACGTTGCTGTTACATCTTCAGGACTGCAGCTAAAGGCTGCACCTGCTGGAAGAGCTGTTGGCTCCTTATCACAGCAGGAAGTTCTCACGTTCTGCACAGCGAGCTCCTGCACCACAGACACTGAAACCCAGCCAAGAGTGACGCTGCGTGTTACCAACACTGACCCCTGTCAGGAATCAGCTGCAAATCACTTCCCATCCTCTGCCCCTAGAAAGGTTCTTCCCTAATATCCTGTCTATACCTCGCAACTGCTTCAGGGCTCTTCAGTATTTCCTACAGCATGTGCAAAGAAACGTTCGCCATCAAAACTGAGTTTAAACAGTGACTTATGTCCAGGATAACTCCTACTTCTTAACAGACAAACGAAATTCTGACAAATACAGATTGCTCCTCATCTCCAGCTGTCTTTGCATGTACTCCCTTTGGCTCAAGGTACTCTGTGCTTGTCTGTCCTACAACCAAACTTGCAAGGGTAAACTTTCAACAAGCTAAGTAGTTTTGGTTTGGGGTGTTTCAGAGGGTGTCTGTAGGAGGGATATATGTGTGTTCGGTTTGGGGTTTGTTGGGTTGGGTTTCTTTAATTCTGATTTGATTTTAAATGAGCCCGATCTCAAGTTTGGAATTAGCCAAAGCTTAAAAATCTGTCTAGCACCATCTTCTCCCCAAAGAGCACCAAGATGTAAAACTTTTCCATTCTCCTCAAGGGAAAGACAAGTTTGAACTTCCTCACTTAGAAGAGAACTAGATAGAAACTGCCCCAAAATAACTGTCTCAGGCATCTACAGTCAACACGAACAGATCTAAGTTAAACAGAGCTTCCTCCAGACAACAGCAGTTTCTGGTATATGTGTAAAAGAGAAAAATTCCACTTCAAAACCCAGAAGTGTGGGTTGCTGAAGCTTGTGGCACAGTTGTTATCTCTGCAGCATGAAGCACAAGTTGACAAGAGGGATCTGTGATATATATGTGAAAAATATTCATTTCACCCACTGAGCCTATGCAAACTCTCTCCAGTCGTACTATAAACGTTTAACTGATAACGCCTCCCTTGCCTTCAAGTTTTTATACCCATGCTACCTTTTGGGAAGGCATCTGAAAATATGCCATGTTCATAGTGGTTTGCCCTGATGATATCTTTTCTTTCCCATTCAGGAACAAAGCAGAAGCTGCACAGAAGGACAATTCCCTCCCAGCACATCACCCAGTGAAGTGCAGAGGGACGCAGCGGCAGGCTGCCACAAAACCCAAGAGATATCATATTAGTATCTGATTTCCACATGCAATTTTATGCAATATTAGACTTGACCCACACTATTGGGGTAGTTGCTGTCTGGAGATTACTTTAAGTGTTGAAATTCAGGCTTAGACATTCTATTAACTGCTGCACAACCAAAGTACTATCAAGAAGGAGGAAATGCCACAAAGCACAAAAAAGCCTAAGCTGTCGTATTTCACTTCACTTTCTGAGGTCACAAGTGTGCTACCCCACACAGCACAGCTCAGCTGAAAACAAAACCAGAGGAAACTCGTGGCACCAAAACTCACTGAATGCTACATAAGAAAAAAACACTTGTTCAGAAAGTGAATTAAGTCTTTGTCAACCCTTCTGCAATCTCAGAAGGCAGAGGGGAAGGCTGTCACTTCAAGGTTCGCACTTTACCCAAGAAGACAATGTAACATGGCAGCTGGTTAACTGTTTCATACTGCATTTGGAAGCGCTGCATTTGAATACAGCGTTTACAGCATCATCTGAAGAACGTGGCCAGAGCCCTTTGCTTTAGAACTGTTTTAAACTGTTAAGGACGACAGCGGAAAGGAAAACAAACCCAGGAAGACAACAAAGAATAATAAAGAAGAATCAATCCTTATTTCACAAACACCTTTATCTTGTCACCTGCCATTTCCTCTTGCAACGAGGTTTAGCTCCTGAGTCACTTTTCTGCTTGCCCCACAGCTACTTGTGAGCTCAATTTTCAGTGGGACACTCATTTCCTACAGAAGATGCTCCAGAACTCAGGACTACAAAAGAGAAATAGCAGACTCAAAAAGAAACCTGCTACCACACCAGGAGCAGGCCATCTCACTGACAACTGCTGACTCTGCTCAGAGCATCGATGTTTGTGAACAGAAGTTGTGCTTTTTAATTACAGTTTGCTAAGGACTGGCCCCTTCCTCCCTGAGCAAAGCCGTGGAAATACTCTGCAGACAGAGGGACAGCACTTTTCCGCACACAAGTGAAGATCAGGGGCTTTTGGTTTTAAATGCCTGGAACATGGCACTCAGGACTCTTAAACATTCAGTTGCTTCAGAGATTCGTGGGAAACTCCAGCTTCAGATGGATTAAGCCAAAGGGCTGGTCCTGCATTACGCAGGCGACTCAGACTACCTCTACTTACCAACAAAGCTCTCCTTTGGAAAGCAAAGCATTTTACCCCTGCAAGGCATAGGCCCTATCCCTCCCTCTCATCATCACACTAAAAGGCAGAGATGAAAAGCCTAGTGTTTTATTTCTGTTCCTTAAGAATCCCAATACACACATTTCTCAGACATGAGCTGTTGAAGCTAAACCAAGCCAGCTGAACAGATCTTAAAAGTTCTTGCTGCAATTTTATGTGTGGTAATTCTGTACACCAAAACAGAAGGGACACAGTAGCCGCCAGGGAGAATAATAGGACGACAGTACCCAGTGACAGGACCAGCTTTCCACATTAAAATCCATTTCCCGGATATTTAATCCAGTTAGAAGTTGAAGATAGATGTGCTGAGTTCAGTAGCTTCTGCCTTTTGGATAAGGAGGACTCAAGACTTAACAAGTGAATGCAGCATCCCTCAACAAACCCCTCATGGGGCCCTTCTTCCCCAGCTACTTCCTATTACTTCTCATCTCTTCTAAGAGAGAGAACAAACTCTTGCATTTGGAACCTGTTCCAAATTCCCTTTGGGATATCCCCACTTGTACAAAAGCAAAGCCAGTTACAAGCAAACTAAGAGAAGAAACCTGCAGATTGTCTCCTAAGGAGAGAGCATCACCTATCAGCTGCTACAGCAAGTGCACTAAAACCCACTAAATAGATGAAACATATGACTCAATGGGCCCACAGAACACAGGAGCCAGATCATGGTCTTCTGCCTTTCAGATCCTGCTTTATCTTGCCTCAGAATTGTTGGTGGTTCACCAAACTGGGGTGTGGGCAGGGGGAAGGCTGTGCAACAAGGAACCTGGCATCACAAATCCCAGACCCCGACAATTCCTGAGATGACATCTCTAGAATTTACTTCCCAGGGATCTCCTACGCTGTTCCTCTTGCAAAACAGTGGAAAACTCCAGCATCCAAGCACCTCTTGAGGTATGGGCTTAGTACACGCACAGCACGATCTGTGCTAAACCAGCTCTTTCAAAACAGAACAGTTGAAATATTCTAATGTCTTTGATCACTTCAGTACAAGAACTTTATGTTGTGGCCTTAAGTTCCCCACTAATTTCACCTTGAAACTGCCCACACTGATGCAGGAAATTCGTTACTTCCATGAAGCCTCAGTTGAGGAGCTCTTGGGGAAGACTTAGCAAATCCAAAAGCAGCGAACAGCCACAAACACAACCTACTTCGTGAGTGCCACGTGTGGTTCCCTTGCCAAGGCCATACGAAGTTCATGTCACAGGGTATTTGCCAGGAGTTTCCTGATTGCTGGCATACACAGCAAGGGTGCGTCTCACCATGGAAGCAACAAGCTGTTTAACTGTGTGACTCATCTTACAGCAACGTTTTTTGCCTTCTGAGAGGAGATCAGCCTGCAGTGAGCAACACTGATAAGATGCATATTCAGAGCAATTCTATGCGGGGATAAGAAAAAGCTATTCACATATTCCAAACCGCATCTCCAGAAGCCTGCCCAAACACTAACTACAACACACAAACACACACTGTGATATTCTATTACTGTAATAAAACATTTTGCAGATGGTTGAGTGAGTGAGACAACTAACACAGCCCAACTCAAAAATGCAAAAATGGCTTTTAGTCTTCATTTTTTAATTCCTTTAAACAGCTTCCAGCCAAAAGGTAAGAAACTCTTGTCTGCCTTAGTTAAATCACTGACTACTTCTAGTAGGTACCACCTCTTTCTTCTCCTGCTTTAAGATTTTCCTTTTATATAAAGGATATGAGCTTCACTGTCACTACCTAATAAATTAAAAGGATGTTCAGGCAAATCAGTGGCACAGAGAGGAGACTCCTCTTAAACTCACAGGCTGAACTAAACAACTTCAAGCGCTTCTGAAGCCTTCCCATCCAGCACATTCTTGCAAGAACAGCAAGAGCTTCCAGAGTGCAGATGTTCCCAGAGACAAGAAGACAGCCTCCTCGGTTCAGTAGGGTGAAGTTGCACGGTGGTACTGCAAGGATGTGGGTTGTCGTGAGTGAAGAATGAAACCTTCAGCTCCAGGCTGTGCTCAGGGAGCAGCTACACTGAGCTTTGCTGCCCAAAGGCTATTGTGGCTTTTTTTATGTTTCCCAAGACAGAACAGTTGCAACTACAGATCTCTCAGGATTCTTTTCCAGTAAATGGAAATCCTCAGGCATTACCCCTGCATGAAGGCAGCCCTCTTACACTAAAATACTTCCAGCAGATTGCTTTTTGAATGGCAGTCTCTGCTCAAAATAGCATTCTCCACTTTAGTAAACGTGTCATTGACTCTCAGAATAACTGTAGATATTACAGTACCCTGCCCTTTTCATCCTTCTTTCATTGCTTAAATGGCAAGAATCAGTATTGGCCAAATAATGACTCATTAGAGCATCACAGGCTATTTGCATTTTCAAATTACAAGCTCCTTTTCAAAACACAAGAATTTATGTACTGCTGGAACTCAAGAGGTGACAACTTCAGTGTGTATTTCACTCTGATTTATATTTTGAAAGATGCAACTGAGCTGTACAGTTGTTTGATTCAAAATGCCACAAATGGCATCATATTCAGTGGAATAAGAAAATAAGTGAAATAAAAACAAAGATGAAATTTCCCTCAACCTAAAAATGGCCATTTTAGGTCAACGCTGACCAAGTACAACAAGAAGCCTCACCTTCCCCAAGAAAAGCAGGCTGCAGCTTCTAGGCCAGCTACCATAGCTTCCTTGGGCTGGTCTTCACTGCTCAAGACACACATACTCCAAACCTGACAACCTGTAAAGCAATGCCCTAGGAAACAAAACAAATAGAAGGGGAAGGGTATGGGAGAAGTAGCTGCTAACTTCGCAAAGAAGCCTTAGACTGAGTGATCTAATGTAAAGCACAATATGAAAGAGGTATTTTATGTTCAGTACATCCTTTAGGTCAATAAGCATAGTAACAAATAGTGAAGCATATTAGACCTGACAGTCGAAGTAAGTCGTAGCCAGGTTCAAATTTACACTCCTCACAAACCAGATTAAACAAAAATGCTAGCAAAACCTCAACCACTCCACCAAACCAAACTGGTCATCATCAGTGTGGCTGTAAGGTATGAATGCTCAGAAAACAGAGACTCTTGTACTCTGCATATTTTATTTCTGTATGATTCTCAGTGAGGTTCCAATTCAACTGTCTTCTTTCTTGGCTCCAAACACTGTTTGCAGCCTACAAGAGGACACAGCATCTCATGCAGATCCCTGTAAGAGCCTGGTATGTGTGTATACAATAGACAACAAATCCTCAAGAGGAGGACTGATCTTTTGTCACCAAGCAGCTTCAGCTTAGCCATCAAGCTGCTTTAGGAGGAGAGTCTCACGACATATGAATGCATTTACCCATACACAAATTATCTACAGCACGACAGCCTGGTCCTGTAGAGCTGGATAGAAACCTTCATCCTTTAAAAATACAGCATCACACCCAGGAAGAGGTAGAGGCCTCTTGTTTTTCTCTCAGGGATTTCAACAGGAGTTTGAAAGATAGGGAGGATGTTACACATCACCTCACTAAAAGAGCTTTGGTGTATCTCCCTAATAGTGACAGCTGGCAACACAGGAAATGGAGGTATCTGTAAGACACCATGAGAAGTTTGCCTAAAGCAGGAATCAGCCCATTCTTCTGGTCCACTGCCTCTGAAAATTTCAGGTTTTGGAATGAGCTATGGCTATACCTGAAAAACATCAGCTAAGGAAAACCAACAAATATCTGATGACAGCATCTTTAAATATTAGGCATTTCTATGTCTACTAAGTAGTTCATAAGATGCTTCTGTTCTCCTAGCTACATTGTAGTCCCCTCCAAAAATCAACTCTCCACAACCCTATACAAGCAGCAGCAGTCAAGATCTTAACTAATGAAAACCCCAAAGAAACAAACATAAAAGCAGGTTCTACTCAAAAGAGACTGGACTTATCAATGACTAAGTGAACTCACAAATGCCAAACTGTTTAACAGCAATTGCAGGGCCAGGGGTAGAGAAGTTATATTTAGCTTCCCCATAAATAAGTGGGAAAATATTTCCTGTACATTCCACCAGCAAAGAGCTCTCAAGCAAAACATGACAGGGACTCCTTAAACACATTTGTAGGACTCTGATTCCTGCTCAAGCTGGTCCCCTGGGATTAAGGGGGAAGTCAAATGGCTTAGGTTTTCATTTGCTTTAAACTTTCTTTTTTTAAACTGTGCACTGTAGAACAATACCTGCAGCATATCCTTTCTTTCTGGGTCAGTCACTCCCTTCCAATGAAAGGATTTTGTCTCCGAGAGGGTAGGGAAGACAAGTGCACTGCAAGAGCACTCAGGGCCAGGTTGCCTGCCCAGCTTCTTCACTTTGCAGGACAGAGATTACAGTTGGCAAGAAAGAACCCAAAGAAAATACGCTTTCATTTTTGTTCCACTGAAATAAAGATGCTAGAAGGGAAGGATGGGAAATCCCTTGACCAGCTGTTAAGATACTGTCATGCAACACAGGAAACATGGCAGATATTGGGGAGTAGAGTCAAAGAATCTGGGGTACAGAGACAAAAAGCAACAGGTTAGATTTTTCAAACTGACCTAGCTGAGCACTGTCTGCACATTCAAGTGGCACTTGTGAACATGGTGGGTATTTCACTGCTTTTGTTCAACATGGGACTATGGTGCCCACCTGCTATAATGCAGATTTGTACTTCCAGGGCCCTTCCTTCACTTTGACTCAAGTCTTCCTCCTCCCAGAACAACCTTTTTTGAGAAATATGGAGAACACCTGCCCCTCTTCAACTCCCTCAAACACACACATGAGGGGAAATAAAAAAGGAGATCTTATTTTGTGTTAGAAGATAAACAAAGGTTTTGATCAGCACCAAGCAGCCCCCTCTGGCTCACGCCATCTTTCCATTTCACTGCAGCACAGTCCTGCCTCCTACCATTTCCTGCTAACATGGCATATCAGAAGACGACTGTTCTGTTCAGAAGTGAAGACTGCAGTCTTACTGCTCAAAAGTGACTGCACAACCAAAGGCCACAACAGATAGAAGTCTGGACAGACAATTAAAGGAATTTAACAAGTTATCAAGTGACCAGAGGGCTGGAAATGTATAATCAACCCTTTGCACGAACTGCCCCGAAATAAATGCTCATGAGATACTCTGTGGCAAGAACAAGATCAAAACCTATAAATAAAAGCCATCCAATTTCTGAGTGATTCAGATCAGCCATTCCCCTGAATCCATAAGAGCCAATTATAACTGTTTATAGGGCACACTTAATGAAAAAATTCAGTTTGAGGACATCAATTTCACCCTTTCTCCTTATCTGGTAAGTTTATCTCTAAAGCAAAAAGGCATCAATTTAAGAGAATCCTTCTCTGTCCTCAAAGTTCTTAGTGACCTGGAAACAGAATTAGACACAGCCATATGCTTGCACACCAACGTGCTTCTTCCTTGTCCATAAGCTGGAAGAGCAAAATTCCAGCAGTTCCCAGATAATCTTTGCTCAGAAACAGCAGGATCTCATGCAGCAAGTTAGACCCTTATACCATAACAAATATTTAGCAAGATGAGCTTTCTTTTAAAGAAGTAACTTGGAGATAGAGTTATTAGTCCATATAGAAGGAAGTTACCATCAGTTTACAACAGACTGGTGGAAAATGTCAAGTCCTCCTGCTGAAGACAACACTGATCTGAAAGAATGGCAAGTGTGGCAGGCTCACAGGAGCAAGGCCTAGATCAGCGACTGCCCTGTTCACAAGCCCGTCACAGATTAGGAAGGCTAACCATCTGAAATGATATCAAAAGTTTTGAATAAGGACTTTGTGAAAGGAGGAACACACTCAACAAAATTCTGCCAGGAGGATGGAGAAGCAACCAACCCCAAATATTGCAAGAGGCTAAAAGGGCAGTTAAAACCCGAACGTGTGGTTAGGAAGTTATAACAGGAAAAGCTGAAGTACTCAAACAATAGCAGTTAAGGGCAGAATATGATGAGTATCATTACTACTTTAGTCTGCGAGAAAACTCAGAGAATGTAGAAGTATTATGAGAACTAAAACCAGGCCAGGAAAACAGTCACAAGCTTATTTTTACTTAGGGCACCAAGAATTTACAAAGACAGCTGGTACAGAATACACCTCCGTACTATGAGACTGAAGAAAGAGAATATAGATAAATATACCAAAAGCTGCATTCTTGGGATTTATGAGGCTCTGGAAGGGGTTGTTTTTATATTTAAAAGCTAACCAGTGTTCAAAAACGAGTACAGTTCCTGTGTAATGCAATTGCTTGGGAAACAGCCTGGCTGCTCCAGATGGGAAAGCCTTGCAGAATACAACTAATTGTTCATACAGATCAAATATTCAGCAAAGGGAAGGGGTTATGCATTCAAGTGGGAGAAAGAAGGAAGGTGCCAAGACAGACTTACCTATTCCCTCAAGATGCCATAAATACAAGAGATGTTTGGGAAAGGGAATAGTGGAAAGGGTGAAGAAGTCAAGAGGGGGAAGCAACCTCTGAAGTAATGCAGCAGGTTAATATTTATGGCAGAGAAATGTAAGTGAAGTTAGTCTGCGTTGCTAAACAAACATACCTTAGGAGAGACATGGGAAAGGAAAAAAAAGGTGTTCTGACAGCTAAAATGCTGTCGGGGCAGGCAGGACCTGTCAAGTAGCTGATCTAGTTTCAGAAGAGGTTACCTAACACAACAAGAAATATTTTCATAGTTGGCTTCTTCATCTCCCCCCAGCAAGCAACAGGGATTTCAACTCTTTACTCCCCAAAAAGCGTTTGCAAACCAGACATAACACCAGTGCGACAATGCATGAGGCTTCTTAAAGAAAAAATTAGGTGCACAAGAGATGAAATGAAGCTCACAATATTCGTTCGCATCCTCAGTTCTATTAGAAACAAGCCACACAAACAGTAGGTTGAAGTATAAGGGGTTAACATGCAAGATTTTACAATACAGAAGTACTAAAACAACAACCCGTCCCAAGTTTAAAGAGCATGGAAAGCAAGCAGCCTTTCCTAGCCTCCTGCCTCACTTCCTGATCCAGGGAACATCTGCACATCTCACCCAGAGATCTGAAATCTGGCCTTTCCCGAGCTGTCTTGGGCTTGACACAGCCTCTGCAAGATTATACATAACATTCAAGAAACAGGGGGTAAAAGAAAGAAATAACCTTAGCTCTTTGCAAAGGAAGGGCCGCGTACTGGAGATACCCAGAGGGTGCTGTCAGATTAAATCATCTTAAAACAGCCGTAGCTGAACAATGTCAGTTCGCTTCCAACGCACGCTTCCCGCCTCTCCCCCACCGCATACAACAACAAAATTAAACCGGGCGCTTTATTTAGACAGCTCCGCGCTGCAGATGGGGCAGCAGCACCTTTACACAGAGGCGTGGGGAGGGCTCTGACCAGGACCCTGAGGGAACCACCCTGACCGCGGTGCCCCTCAGCAGGCCCGGGCTGAAGGGCTCCCTCCGCACCGCTGTGGGGGCCCTCAGCCCGGGCCTGCTGAGGGGCACCGCAGCCCCTCCGCCTCTCCCCTCGCTTGTCACCAGGCCACAGCACCGCGGGGGCTCCGTTCCGAGCGGCCGAGGGGCAGCGGCCGCCGCCGCCCACACGGAGCTGTCAGGACCCGGCGGGAAGAGGATGGGGGGGGGGGAGAAAAGGCTGAGGTGAGAGAAGGAGAGAGGTCTGCCCCGCGCATGCGCACCGCCGCGCTCCGGACCCTAACGGCCACCAACCGCCGCGCTCCCCTCAGCGCCGGGCGGGCGGCTGGACTCACCGAGGCGCAAGGGCTGGAGGTGGCGCTGGGGGTAGGCGAGCGCTGCACCGTGACCAGAGCCATCGAGGCGCGGCGGGGCCCCGCGTCCGGCCGGCGGGGGAAGCTTTACTCCATGGTGGGAGGGCGGGGAGAAGAGGGGAAAGGGGTGGGGAGGGGGTAAGCGGAGGTGGCGCGGCACCGGCCGCAGGGGGCAGCAGCTCCGCGCGCGCCAACGGCCTCTCGCCGACTGAGGCGCGCCGGGGCTGGGCCGGCCGGGCACAATGAGGCGCCAGGGCGCATGCGCCACCTGTCAGCGCCGTCCCGCCCCCTGCAGGTTAACCCTTGGCGCGCCGGCAGGCTCCGCGCTGAGGGGAGGAAACCGGCTGGCACTGGTATGGGATCACCTCATTCCGTGTCCCGCCTCTCTCAGCCTGAGAAGGGGGTTTGGGAATGTGTGCCGGCTTGGCTTGCCTCCCGGCAGGGTGATCCGGCGTGTGGGACTGAGGGTGTTTTGGAATCCCATCCTACAGGGAGCGCTCGGGATATGTATGGCACCGAACTGGGTGATTCTGGCCTCAGTGCTCACACACTGTAGCTTTTCTTTGGGTTAGGGAGCAATAGTAACTCTTAATGTAATGGAAACAGCATGTAACACCTATTTATACATCAGTGAACAACCTCCAACACCAAAAGAGTGAGAGGGAGCTGGGCTGGTTCAGCCTGGAGAAGAGAAGGCTCCTGAAAGGGGAGACCTTAGAGCAGCTCCAGTGCCTAAAGGGGCTACAAGAAACCTTTGGGCAAGGGCCTGTAGGGACAGGCCAAGGGGAATGGCTTGAACCTGCCAGAGGGGAGACTGAGATGAGCTCTTAGGCAGAAGCTCTTCCCTGTGAGGGTGCTGAGGTGCTGGCACAGGGTGCCCAGAGAAGCTGTGGCTGCCCCATCCCTGGCAGTGCTCAAGGCCAGGTTGGACACAGGGGCTTGGAGCAAGCTGCTCTAGTGGAAGGTGTCCCTGCCTGTGGCAGGGAATTGGAACTGGATGAGCTGTAAGGTCTCTTCCAACCGAAACAAGCCTGTGATTCTATGAAAAAGCAAGTCTAATAAGTATAAATGATGTTTTAAGCATTCAGCCATCCCCAGAAGGCAATACTGATTGACAGCTTGGGTTCTGAGGCAAAGGGCCAAACGCTATTAAGCTTCATTTGTTTCGCACTTTCAGCCTGGTGCTGCTGAATTCATGGGAATGTTGGCAAGGGGGTAATTGGGATCAGGAATTGTCTTGGGCATCTAATGACAAAACTACACATGATAAACAGGAGCCATTCTAAATATTAAACAGGACAAACTTCGTTGCAAAAAAGTGTGTATTGACCCACAGATTCCTTTTAAGCAGCTTTCATCCGTTCCTCAGGGCTGTAGGGGACTTTAAGTAAATTTAAGTACCAGAGAAGCTGCATGGTAGCTCTCTAGGTGATTCCCCAGAGCCCTGCAGTCAAAGTAATTAGAGAGGCTCCTGCACTGCAAGGAAGAAGTCAGGGTTGCTAATGAGGCATTTTGCCTCCTGGTGGTCAAGAGAGGATGAAGGACAGGCTCCCTAAGCTGGTCTAAAATTGAGCTTACAGAACTGCACAGCAAGCCAGCATCTTGAACATGAAGGAGTCCGAAAGAGCCACCAGTAGGATCCAAGAGTGTGGGGAGAATAAGTAAAACCTGTAGGTAAACAGAGAGCCATTGTCCTGATTTTTACAGCCATCACGTTGGTATTTTGGAACACAGTATTTATGGAAAGTATTTATGCCTACAGCACATTCTGATTTATGGCACAGAAGTCAAGAAAATGCCTTCCAGACCCCTTTTAAATTAGTATCCCTCACGTTCTGAATATTCCACAACTTCCCAATAAAACAATATCTTTTTCTGAGCAGCCTCTTGCCAGGACCTCCCCCCCCCCCCTTTTTTTTTTCTTATTAAATGCTTTATCCTTTCTGTGGGCAAATCTGCAATGCACATGTGAGTTTGGTGTATCTGAACAGTAGATACAGATTGGCAAAGGCCATTCCCAATAAAAACATCTTTCTGGCATTCGCATAAAGCAAGCTGCAAGTTTGGGGAGCAGAAGGACTGTTCTGTGCTTGTGAGTTGTACATACCAGATATTTTCATACTTTCAAATAACACAGCAGGACCAGAAGGCTGTTAGGTGTGGCTATGGAAAGAAAAGCTCTATCTGTAGATAGAACAGAACTTCTTTCCTATCAATATTTGCTATTAATCCAGGTATAACTAAACTGCATAAAGTGTATTTTCCAGACCATATTAGTCAGCTTTTTATTTAGTTTCTGCCCAGTTGAACAGAAGTAAAAGGTTAGCTAAGAATGTTATGGATAAGCAGTACAATGAAGCGCATGGGAACCTTTTTATTGTCAATTACTTTAAAGATATTTAGGTTTTCTGCTATATTCACTGTAGCTGCTTTTTGCTATATTTTACTCAAATATGGTGTTTGTTCTCCCAACTCCTCTTTTCTGTCTGACTTATTTTCTGTGAAACTGAAAAAGTGCTTTTTCTCCTGGCAAAGCACTTCTTTCTTTCAGTTAAAAATGATCCTGCATCACTTAAGTAGTCCCTTGGAGAGGTTTTGGGAATGTAAGAAGCATGGACTCAAGTACTTTGTGTCTGCTACGTACTGGTTATGCAAAGTATGGTGAAGCTTAGTAGAAAGAGATTCTTTGTGGTCACCAGCCACCCTTTTGAGGTGGTAGCCAGATATGAAGCTATGCTGCTGTAAAGTTTATGTCATAATTTCAGTGAAGGCAGGAGTCACTTTTGAGGATGGGAAGGGTTTTTCTTCTCTGGCATATGACAGGACTCTCAATGCTATTTATCTTTCTCTAAAGTACAATATCTAGGCTGTTAGTTTGTTTCATGCAAATGGATTCCTGCAAATACAGGGCTGCTTCAAGGCGTGTGGCTTCTGCTGAGTACATCTGCAGTGATGCAGAGGATAGGTGGAAGCCCCCAGGTGCCCAGACTTCCAGCAGTTTCCTCCCTTGGGACTGGTATTTCACTCTGGGTTTTGAGTAACAGGCATGCAGGGATTACTCTCAATAAATGATTATTTAAACCAGCTTCTGAAATTGACTTTTGTGTAATTTTCATATATCCTGTAGCTCTTCCAGGTATTTGAACAGCAAACCCTTTTTAAAAGCATTTACCACGAGTAAATAATGGAGTTGCTATCTATAGCTCACTAAAGGTCCAACATTTCACTTGCTAACTACAATAATCACAGATCGCAGTTGTTCTCTGAGCCATTAGAAAGGTATAATCTGCATGTGCAATGCTTTTTAGCAGCAGAATTTCAATGTGAGTTGGAAGCTAAAAGGCAGATGAATTCTGATTGAAAAGAGCAGTTAGAGGGCAGCCTGTGGTCACAGCGTCATGGTTGGTACAAAGAAGAGATTTGAAGCCTGTGGCCTTATTCCTTCCTGTGCTGAAAGCGCTGTGGTCAGCACCTGCAGCTTTAGCCCCATGTGTCATTTAAAGCTTTACATGAGCTGGTTTTGCACATGTTTCCCAAACTGACTGTTTTCTGTAATACACTGCAAACATTTCTCTGGCTAAAACAACTTATGATTACTGCATGTCAGGGCTTTTATTGCATAATCTTGGCATCAGCTGCAAACAGCAACAGTGTGCTCCCAAAATGTATCTTACACAGAAACCCACCAAATCGATGGAAGAGGCAATTGCAGCAAAACATCTGTGATGACATATTCAGCCCATTATTTTGTCAACAGTGTAAGAATTTGATGGCATAATAAAAGGATACACTTTGCTTAGCAAAAACATTTAGGGGATAACAGCCCAGTTAAATAGGGTGTGATTGAAGGTTTGCTTAGCCCATGGGATTGCACTTCCAGGGAAATAAAAATAGAGCCATTGTGATTCCTCCTTCCAAGTTATGTTTGTTTGGAGGGTAAAAAATCACTTTAAGAAAAGGGAGAGCATTTTTTAAATAGATGTTTCAGACTGAAAAAAAAAGAAAGTTTGGTAAATTAATTATAATACCAACAGAATGCTGAAGTGCAAAGGGGAAAAGCAAACCCACCTGGGAGAAGAGATAACGGGAGTTAATCATGTGCAAGCTGCTCTGAGGAAAAAAGTGCACAATCCAGCTTAAAGCCTCATTTAAATTATTCCTGTGCACTAATTTTCTGCTTCATTTTCTTGACATAATTGATGCAGTCCTTGGAAGTACACTGCAATGAGCTTATTTCCTTCTGGTAGATGTTGTTTCAAGTAAATAGCAAAGAAGTGATAGTTTATTACAGCATATTTTTGACATGAAAGTTGACTTATATGTGTTTTGTGTTTTGTTTTTTTTGTGCTGTTTCCTCTCTGCAAGCAAATACTGAATTGTAAACTCAAGTCAGTATTGTAGTGTCTATGGCATGTGAATGCACTGGTAAGCTTGGCATTCCAGTGGTATTTGAGAGTGTCCAGAAGGAAAAGTTTTCAGAGACATGTAGCACAGATGGCCAAAAGTATCTATAGAAGCTACAACCATACAAATTGTTTCTGAAATATGTACAGGAGACCATAGAGGGAAATAAATGTTGCTGGGTAGGAACACCAGGAGTGTCCTACTTTCCAGAAAAGACAGTCTAAAATTGATACAAAAATTGAGGGTTTTGACTGTCCATCAAAGTACAATTGTTATTGTGATTTCTGAGCAACTTTCCTCCTTGTAATAACCCTGCACACAGCATGGACACTTTCTAACTTCTATGGCAGGGCTTAGGAACAAAACTAAACCTTTTTCAGAGCAGAATAAATATTGAACTGGGTTTATCTAGGGACTCCGGTGCATGTCATATTTAGCTATTTCCAATTCCAGTTTTACAAATCACTTATTATTTACTGTGGTGTTGTGGGTGCTGTAATAAATAACAAGTGACTTGACAAAGATGACAGAGAATGAAACAGTCTGCAATTAAAAATCCAGAGTTCCTAAGCTAGAGAACAAATGTAACTGACAGGAACTCTATTAGATTTTGGGAAAATTCTGTTATTTTTATTAAACCTCCTCTATTTCATGGTTTCTAACAAGTTCAGCTGTCCCATAAAATGGAGAATAATACTCTGCTAGAGGGCGAAGCTGTTCCATTGACAGATGCCGTAGCTAAAGTCACAGTTCAGTTTTCCTGCAGGTAGACAACCCAAAGATTATGCCTCTCCCAGTGCAAAATAGAAAGAAAGAAACAGCATTAGATAAACCTTGTTTCCTGGCAGATTGTTCCATAAATTTCTCAGTTGGAAGTTCTGAGTATAACACAAAGGAAATCACTAAGCAGGTGCCTGATTCACAGTAGCATAAAAGAGTGCAGAATGGCTGTTGTAGATGTTTTTGTCTTTTCCCTTCTCCTTTCCCCACATTGTATGTTATTCTTCAAGAATATAGGAGAAATTATGGAAGATGATTCATCAAATTCCTGTAGATTCAGGTTTAAAAGCAGTCTAACAAAATGGCACCCTTACTGGTGCTGTGCATGCCTTTCCTCAGGGCTGCTTCAAAGTGACACAGTTCTTTCCAATAAAGAGCCTGAAAATGATTAAATTGAGTTTGTAATGAATTTCTTTTTATCTCTCAGAGTTTCACATCTGGTTAATGCAGTCCTCAATTCAGCTTGGAATGGACTTGCTTGTTCTGGACTTTGTGAACCTTGAAGCTGAAGGTAAACCTCCTGTCACTGGGCACCTGTGGATTCTCTATCTGTGCCCTAGTGTTGTCTGTTGCTATTCATAGTCTTTTCTGGTTTTATTTTCAGTCATGTGATGCAATGATCTAAGTTCAGTACAGAAGAGTCTGTTGGGCTGCCAAAGCCCAAAGACAACCTACAGCAATTCTGAGTCGTGGAAGACACATAGCAACCTTTGGGATTATTGCTTAGCAACTGCAAACACAGAGGAGTAAAACTCACAGCCCGGCTCCACAGCAGGTCTGAGAAATCCCTAATTCACTTCAAGATTTTTAAGGTTGTGAACAGATGGGCATATATTAAATTCCAGTTCATTTGCAAAGCCACTTTGAAAGCAGGAAGAATAAGATTTAGTTTGATACCTGCTCCAAAGGTAAGAAAAACAGTTCTTCAAAGCTTCATGAAGCAAAAGAGAACGTCTTTTTATATTGTAATTGTACTGAAAAGGAAATCATGTATAAAAGGGTATTGGGCTCTTTGTGCTTGGTGAGATAAACATGCTCTGTGAAGCACATTAAGGAAAGGTAAAACTATTTCTGAGCAATAGAGCATCAAAGAGATTATACTCTGGTTTTGAAAGTACTTTTGTAACTCAAACATCTCTAAAATATTTACCTAGACAAACTTCAGTCTTTCCTGGCCCTATCCCACCCAACAAAATCCCCTAACAGAATAACAATGAAACCGTAAAAACCTTATTTATGAGCAGATTTGGGGTTTGTACAGAAAAGGGAGAGATAATCTTTTTCTACCTGCAGGGATTCCAGCAAGAATATTTCTCTCACAGAAAAGGAGCCAGGGAAGTGGCATCCTACTAAATAATGAAAAGCTTATCTTGCCTTCAGCTTGAGCAAAGGCTTACAGGAAACTTTATATCACATTTCAAATTTCCTAGGTGTTTCTATAGCTTGCCTCTGTACACCATCCTTATTGTTACTTGAACAATCAGGCCTCTACTTGGGCATGTCACAAGCCAAATTCTCAACTAATGTTAATCAGCACTGAAGTTTATGAGCTAATGGTGTTTTACACAAACTGGAGGTGTGTTCCTGTAATCCTCAACAAATTCCAAGTTTCAGGGCCTGATGCTAAGCACTCCTTTGTTGTTAACAGGTATGTGCTGTTTGTATGTTCTTCCATACCTTCGTTATCTGTCCTGCATTAAAGGAGTGGGCATAGTTCTCTGTGCTCTGCTTCCATTCTTGGCATAAGGTGAATGCCATGGAATTGAGATAGAACAGTCACCCTGAGTTGTTTTTTGTTTTATTTTGTTCAGAGACATAGAGATACTTTATAAATATTTACTAATCCTCAAAATCATCCTAACAAATGTAGAAAATCTATTCATCATTCTTTGGAATTGGGCACCTCATAAAGCAGAGTGCAGTTGTCACTTTAACACTGCACAGAGACTGCAGAGTGGTTTCATAAAGGATGTTGAAAAATAACGTAAGTATTTGAAACTGCTAGAAGGTTTATTTTGGCACAACAAAACCAGTTGATTTGGAATATGACCAGGACATTTGGTTAACACCCTGCTTTAAACCAGAAAGAGTCTGATTTTACAACTGATTGAGGGAAACTCACCTAAGCAAGGAACAATTTGCCTGGGTTGACTGGTTTCCTTTTCTACAATTGTAAATCTGGACTCCTTTACAGCTCATGTCCTCTGGTGGCAAGACCAGCTCCCATCTTAAAACCCTCTGTGTGGGTCAGGCAGGCAGCTTGATCCATAAATCCATCTCCCTCCCTAACAGGTAATCATCTTTGAAAACAAATTACCAGCAGACGCCAATAAGTGCATCAAGAAAGCAGACACAGAAATTTAGTGCTGTGAAGCATCCTACCTATTCAAGCAGCATTTGGACTCAAACAGTGGTTATGAGCTAGAAGGTCAACATATTAGTAATTACATTCGTGCGTCAAGAGGGTTGTAGATCACATGTATGCATTTCCTGGAAGGCTGAACTCTCTTCAGAACAGCTACAAATGCTTAAACATGAAGAGCAAAACGTATCAAAAGCAACAGTATTGCTACGGATACTGAAAGGCCTTGGTGAAAAGCCCTTTTAAATAAGAGCTTGAAAAGTTCAGAGTGGAATTTCATCTTTAATTTGGAAAGGCATTAGGCTGTCTCTGTTAGCATCACCCTTGCCTTGCTGTTGTTTAACACTGACCTGGGGTTTTTGCGGCATGCTGGTGTTTTTGCGTGCTCAAGTAGTTGGGCAACATTCTGCTCCATTCCATATTCATAAATCCCATTACAGATGCAGACAGTGATGTGTGGAGACCCACCAATAGTTTTCAGATTGTGCCTTGTGAGCAACACGGTTTCTTCCTGATATTTCACAGAATGAACATTTTGAGAAGAAAACAGTGGAGTTTGGGACACTGTGAAGGAGATATCTGCAACTTTGTGTAGGTCTGTCTCTTACAGAATAATCTACAAGATTAAGTGCTTGTGAACAGCTTAATTACAGAGTTGATGATATAGAGTTTCCCTTTCTGTGGGAGCTCTTCTGACCCATACACCTGTGTCCTCATTACCTGAACAAAATGTCCAGAGGGAAAAATAGTTGTCAAAGTTGAAATGAAGTAATCTGTGGGACAGGCTTCCTCACTGTTTTTTCACAGCAACAGAAAAGATGAAACAGAAGATGTGGAGAAATCTTGCTCCCAGGTATCTGGTATCTTCCATTACTTGCTTCCTTTGTCTCACACCCATTGGATTTCCTGGAGGCATGGAATGGAACCTAAACAGAAATAATGACACTAAGGGTAAGAGGAATTTACTAGTTGGAACTGGGGGACAAGATTTCTGAGTACTGTTCACCTCTGGGTTTCTGAGTTTTTAAGTGACCTGGAATTAATCACTTCTGTGTCTCAGTTTCTTCTCCTCCAAGAAAGGAACACACTTATTTGGTTTCTCTGTCTCCAAGGGCTGTTGTGATACATAATTAATCTTTATAAATCATTTAATGATCTTTGAAGTGAAGGGGCTGTATTTATTTAAGAGTACAAAGCAGCAGTAACAAATGAAAAAGGAATGTAGAAAAAGAATATTACTCAATTCCTAACAATAGAGTCATCTTTTAGGACACTGTTGCACCTTTGGCATTGTATAACCTGCTGCTTCTGTTCTGTGTCACAGCTATTGAAGGATGGCTGTTCAGCCAGCAGCAGCCCAAACTGCAGGTCTGCAACATCCCAAGCCTGGAGGTGAGAATATGACTGCCGCAGAAATGAAGAGAAAACAGGGGAATGATGAGCTGCCATGTCTTAATATTTATGCTCTGTGGAAAGAGTGCCTTTATAAAAAGGTACAGCAGAGGTGTCTGAGTCTGCAGGACACAAAAGTGAAGATGGTTCGTGAGCAAAAGGTAAAAGAAGAAAAGGTAAATAAGAGAGAACCCTGTGACTTGCTGTCCAGAGAGTGGTTCAATAATGAGAAGGTGTCACTAGATACTCGTATCTATTTGCTTGAAAAACTCCTACCTACATTAATCCCAGGAATTGAAAAACTGTTAATGGAAGTGGAAAGAAAGAACGTGCTTGCAGCGGAAGAGCCAACCCAGTTCAATCCCTTTATCTTCCTTGGTGAATATCTGATGAGACATAACCCCCGGTATGGCATTCCTGCAAAACCAGGCCCATACCTGAGAGGATTGAAGGTGGTCACAGAGGAGCTAAAATCTGAGATGGCTGGTACAGCATCGGAGAGGTGAGAGAGCTGAAAGTGTGGCTAGTCACACAAGCAGAGCTGGTGTCTTGCAGTGGTGTGACTGCAGCCTGGCTGATATTGTAGAACAAAATGAACTTTGTGGAGTCCGGTGCCAGCAATGGCAGTTGTCTCTCACAAAAACCTGAGAAGCAGCACAAATGCCAGAACATGTCACACAAAAAGAGACACCAGTTATTCCTGTTTAAAGCAATTTTCTGCCCTTCACAAGTATGTAATTCCTCTTTAGACACTATCTTAATTATATGTGTGGAATGCAAACTGCTTTCAAGCTGGTCTAGGTTAGTGACAGCAATTCTTTAGAGCAGGTGCTAGTATCAAAGGTCCATGGACTCTTCAGATCAGTTCTTTTATATTCTTCCAAACTTAATGCAAAGAGAACCTTTTTTTCCTCCTTCAGGATGATTTCACCAAACCAACAACAATATTGTCCTGGTACATTGTAGGAGCTCCTTCTCCTGGGATTTTTACTTAGGCTTTCCTTCCAGATTCTTTTTTGTATTTTATTATGTTGCTTATTCCTGGGGTGTATTTAATCTGCTGCTTTACTCAGATGTGTAATTAATATTGGAAGGGGGTTCCATGGCATCTTATAGTATGCTATGGTTAGAATAGGAGTGCATTAGCTGAAGAATAATGGTTACATTGTCATTGCTTTATTCAGACAAATGCAGAATTGAACATTTGTGTTTGCAGATGATCCAGAGGTGATGGTGAATGATGGCAAAATTACTCATGCGCTACCAGATCATTTTATTCTGTATCTGGGTTTGTAGAATCCTGACTTCTATTTGAACGGCTGTCTCTTCTATTTGTATAAATAGTACATAGAGCTTGAAAATTGGTTTCAAGCTTTCAGTGTCAGGAATTAGGGAAGTCAAATGTTGACGTGTCATACATAAACTCTAAATGAAGATAACTGAAGTTTCAGTATGAAAATGAATAAAAGACCATATTAAATCTCTCTCTACTGCTCTGAGCTTCTGTCTCTCTGCATTTCTAGTCCACATACTGTTACAGTTCATAGGAACATGCCTTGTGTGGATACAGCCAAAGCAGTGTCATGAGTGAATTGTATACAGTCCCCTCCTTTTCCCCCATGGGTAGAAATAATTGTGAATGACTGATTGTGGTCAGCATGTAAGAGCTCAGCTTTTTGTTTTTTTCTTCTTAAGCAGACATAGAGGAGAACAACCAAAGCTGGGAAAAGATTTTCAGTTATATTTTCTATTTTTAAATGCTGGCCCACTGAAACAAATGATCTGGGGAAATACCTGCTTTTTCAGTGAGCTTTACTCAACCACACACTGTTCTGGGGGATTTTGATGATGCCAGCCTTGCCAACACCTTTTCTGGATGCAGGAACCTCAGAACCATGTCTCACTTTCATTTTGCAAAAGAAGTTGAATTAAAATACAGAACATTTCCTGACATTTTGGGTTGCTTTTTGGTTTGGTTTTGGGAGTGTTCTTAGTTTTGTGGTTTGGTTTGGGTTTTTTACTGCTAAAATATTCTTGGCTTTCATTGTGAATCAGAGCATATTTCTGGAAAGCACTGGTTTTCCTGTAGAATGCAGTGTTGGCTACTGGTGACATGTTGTCTTAGTCTTGGCTGTTAAATCCATGTTTACACTTGGAGACAGGTTCTCAATTTGTAGCTATCAAAGCTGATGCAAAGGAAGTGACTATCAAGACTTGTAGAAATAAATCTCTCCGTAGACAGCACTGCCACAGGGGGTTATGTAGCCATAGCAGGTTTTGCGTATCAGCTGGTAGTAGTATCATGGGATTTGCATTCACAGCAGCTCAGGATTTACATATTTGTGATGGCTGTATTGTGGGATTTGCATCAGATTCTTAAACCCCAGCAGCACAGAGGATTTTACTGACAGGAGATGCTGGTCTGTGCTCAGAATCGCTCACATAAGCAGCAGGAAGATGAAGGGTAAAATTCTGGTCCCAGTGCAGCTCCTGGGAGCCTTGACATGACCTTCAGGAAAGGCAGGATCTCACCACAGGTTTCTGTCTAAATTTCAGTGAGTTCTCTCAGGCTTCCTCCACTCTCTCCTTAACTGCCACCAGACAGGAGAGCAGATGGGAGAAATTCCATATCCAAATGGACTGGTACCTGAATTAGAGACTTTATTTGTCCAGGGATGGTAGTCCTTCAGTCTGAGTCACCATCCCTGTGTGGGAGTTAGGCGGCTGTCTTCCTGAAGAAACATGTTTCATTCTGCAGGGAGAAGTCACCCTCGCTGCCATCTCATCCTTCTGGAAATGTCTAATCCTGGAATGAGCTCACATTGAAATGGGTGCCCAGCATTGATCTGCTGTGATTGTCTAGGGGGGGAACATCTTGTCCCATACCAGGGACACCAGGCAGAGAAGGCAGCAATTTGGTGTTTTAGGACCCTAGAAGTAAAGGCAGAACTGCAGCGCAGTGTGGGTGCAGCACACAAGGAAAGGTGCGCTGGGTACTGCCCAAATTAATCACCAAAGCACGGTGGCAACTCCCAGCACAGCCTTAGCTCTGCCTTCAGTTTGCAGACCACTCCTGAGGAGGAGCTGCAATGGTCCAGAAATGGTCTGGTTTTCTCTTTCTGTTTGTAGCATACATTGGAGAAAAATGTGTTAGTGTGGTTAGCTTGGTACCTGCTACATACCTCCTCTTTGCTGTGTCCATGAAGGAGTCAGGAGATAGGAAATTGTTTTCCCCTTCCCCTGCTATCAAAGTGCCAGAGGCTGCATTGCCTCAATCAGGACTTGTGCAATGCCCACAACTGGTGAGGGAACCCAGTTATTCATTAAGAAATCTCTGTGATAAGTAGCAACAAAGAACAAGTACGAAGTGATAAAACTGTGATCCGAGTGTGCTGCTGTAAAAAGTCAAACAGGCCTTTCTAAATATAGCAGTGGTTTATCATTTCTAGGATGACCTGTAGCAACAGAAGATATCAGAGACAGGATCAGCCCATCTTCACAGTATGTGAAACACAGGGGAAGAAGGGAGCAGAAATCATTAGTTAAAATATAGTTTCTATGCTCGTGTGTTCTCAGGTACAATAGAGGAGCAACTCCCCTTATCTGAGTATTACAGAGGGTGTAAGTGCCACAGAGGTGAGCAGTGCAGCTGCTGAATGCAGAGAGGTTCCAGCAGTCTCCATGACCTGGAACTCTTCTCTCCATACAAACTAATCCTTTGGCTTTAAGCATATTGACCTTCCTGAAGGCTTTTTTTTTTTTCATTTCATAAATGAACACAGTCAAAACCAAAGCAGATCAGTTCTACAGGATCAATTGATTCAGTTCTTCTGTTGTGCAAAATGGAGGATTGGGAAAAACATGGCTAGGTGATGAGAGAAGCAAAGAAAAGGGAAGGAAGAAGAAAGGGAGGCATTTTTAGTCCAAGCTTGCAAACAATATGTTCAAAATGACAGAGAGGTTGGGGTATTATCCCTGTCCTAAGGCAGAAAGGACTTTATTGTGTGAGACTGCTTAAGAAATTTCATTGAACATTGTTCTTTGCCAGTGAAGTGCTTATGTGAAATTGTGCTTAGGCTTTGAGACAAATTCAGACTGATGCAATTCTGTTGGTAAATCAAGCGTAGCAAGATTAGGCACCTCTCTTCCTGCTAAAATTAGAAGGTGAAGGACATCTACACAATAAATGATTAATGCCATTATAAGTGTGAAGGTAAAAATTATTGCTGTTGAAACTACACAAACTAGGGTTGTGTACAGATGATTTTCCTTTAAATGTCTACCATATGCTCTACAAGAAGCTCTCTCCGCACACATATCTGACGCAGGTTATTTCTTCAGATTCATAGTACACTTGATTTCAGGAGATGATACTTGTCAATATAAATACTCTCACCTCCTTGGAGATTCCCTCTGAAAACACAGGTTACTATTATCTAGTCCAGTAGTTACACTAGTAATTTTGTGCCTCAAACATCAAGTATGTCTTTGGACAAAAAACCTGCGTGTATTAGAAGGACAAGTATTTCAGTCAGAAGTTATTTCCTTTCCTTTTGTTCTTCAGGGTAGGCTTAATCTAGCTTAAATATGATTATGATGGTATCTTTCTAAACCATATTCCCGTGTCCTACAGGCTGGCCAGGATGAAGGCTGAGGCAAAGGTCAAACGTAAGGAGAGGGAGGAATTAGAAAATATGAAGTCTCAGGTGAAACTGATGAGAAAGGAGGCGCTGGCAATTCAGTTCGAAGAGTGGACAGTGGACGTCAGTGGCAGAATACCAATTGCATTGGTAACTAGGAAAGATTCTTGTTAACATAGTGCTATGATTGTTCCAGGAGGAAAAGGAAGACTGTGATAGTGGCATCTGCCCTGGCATGGCAGCATGGAGCACAAGGATAGGCAATGGCTCTGACATCCCTTAAGGTCAGGATGCAGGTTGTTGTCTACCTCTTAGCCCCACCAAGCCCTGATTCCCTATGAACACGTGGAAGAATTGCAGTGCGTTCTCCACACAGTTCCTGGGAAGCTAAATACCCCCTAAGGTACTTAGGCAGTCCTGAGGCTGGGGATACATAACTCATCACTGGATGTCCTTCTGGTTATCCCTCAGAATCCCCTTAAAAAGGTCCAGGGCAGCCACTCTTGCTCTCCTGTGGCCTCCATTAAATTTTCTTCCTATTCCTGTGGCTCATACAAATTGATACTGCAGCTCAGAAGAGATGAAATGTGCAGTAATTGTAATAATCTCTTGGTACAAGCATTTTTCTTACAAGTGACAGAAGCCCTCTAGGAAATGGTCCTGTGGTTACACACAGCACAACACAGACAAGGTCTACATTTAACATTTACCCACCTATACGTGGTAAGAAGCATGGCTGGCCCATACACTGGTTACTCTGGGTGATTTACTTTAGTAATTACCTATTGTTGTCTGCATGAAACAGGCCTTTGACTATCCCCTTGATTTGTAGGTTCAGAGTGCCCTGAGGACTTTTGCAGATGTCATTGCTTCTACAGCCACAGATGTGAGAAAAAGTAAGTTTTTGATGTGTCTCCTTTAGTTCTATTTCTGTGGTCTGAATTCTGATGCAAACTGTGAGCAAACAGCAAACGGATTTGATAACAGAGAAAGGATCTCTAAGGGTAGTTAGGATATGAACCACAGATTTTGAGACAGATTGGAAAGAGACTGAATCACCAGGTGGTTCATTAACAGGATCTTGAAAAGCATGGAAAGAAGTTGGAAAAAAATCTTTCAGAGAGATAAAAAGATCCACTCACATCCTTCATTAGCCAGACATTGCCATGTGCTTGTCACTGTTTTTAAGAACCACTTTAACAAACTCCTCCTCCACCTGCCCTATCAGTGTTTGTCTCATGGGAGGTCTTGGAAATCCCATGGACAGCTTAGCATACAGGGAGGTATGGAAGAAAGGTAGGATCATGAAAATTACAGTCTGACAGTGGTGTTGCCTTTCATGGTTTCAGGGTTGATGCCGAAGCTTGCCTAATGCTCTGCTGAACAGCCCATTCTTGTCTGGCTCTTCCCTTTGCCAGTCCCAGGCATGCCAGTGACACCCAGCACAAGGGCCTCTGTACCAGAGCACTCAGCACAGAAAGATTTCCATAATTCCTGTCCAATTTAAATAGCTTACACTTGACCTCCCTGAATAATGATAATTGAATAGCTAGAGCCAGGAACATCAGAGTGGCAGCGCACAGCCTGCTGCCAGCCCTTTATATTAAGAGTCTGTAATGATCATCAATAATAACAAATCTGCCTTTGCTGGAAGATGGGATGTGCATTCCTGCTTGCTGCTGGAGTCACCCCGCTCTAGAGCTTGACCTTGCTCAGCCGCTTCTACATCATAGAATTGTGTCTCTGAATA
Organism: Pezoporus occidentalis; assembly: GCF_034315485.1. Taxonomy (NCBI): domain Eukaryota; kingdom Metazoa; phylum Chordata; class Aves; order Psittaciformes; family Psittacidae; genus Pezoporus; species Pezoporus occidentalis. Next base: position 500,993 of record NW_026914297.1, on the reverse strand, counting down.
ATCATCCTATTTGTAGTGTGGTGTATAAATGCCAGACCCAGCCTGTGTGCTCCTACTGTTGTATTCGTGGATCCTGTGTGGACAGATACTGGGATGAGAGATTGAGAAGGAAGTTTCTATCCAGCCACTTGCCCTCCAGATGCTTAAAGTGGTTTATGTCCTATTTCACTAAAAATGTGGCTCCATTTCTTAATTTAGTTCATTTAATATCATCCAATAAGCATTAGCAGAACATCAAGCTTTGTTTTATAGTTTAATAAAGATAATGTACAGCTCGGAAATGTCTTAACCAACAAAGGATAAATGCATTCTATGGCGAATTTTCTCATTTCTCCTGTTATATTGTAGAAGAAAGCACAAATAATCCCAACAGAAATAGCATGTCTGTGCTCAAAGCCCTCATTCAGAAAACTATGCAGGCATTTGATCTTATCTTCTCAGTTCCATTATAACAGGCCAGATAATTTTGAATATCATCATCAGTAAAAAAAAAATCCTATAGAACATCTTGGGAAAATGACTGTGATTTTCAGATTCCACTTTTGCAAAGCAGAACCCATGCCCCCAGTATTTTAAGGCAGTTTTATGTTTGTTAAAGCAAAAATCATTTCTCCCCTCACATATGTAGTTGTAAGTACTATTAAAATCATTGCAGGTTGCACCAGCATATGTCAAGAACAAATAAAGCCATACAGTTCTGAATAGGTAAGTGCAGACTCTCTGCAAGAGAAATGTGTAGGAATTAGAATTAGGTAGACTCCAGACAGTCAGATGCTTCAGCTGCTCTGTAGGATAACCTGAAATAAATGTAATCCAGTATGAGAAGAAAGTTAATCTAACACTGAAGCAAAAAAAATGTGTACAATATGTAACCCCAGAACTGTTTGCTTTCTAAACCAATATCCCTTCATTTTTTACTGGCAGTCTGTGACAGGAAGCTGGAAATCGTAGACACTTTGGAGAAAAAAGTAAACATAGATGAATTCACAGAGGTGAGAAATGAAATAAGAGCATCTGATGCAGAATATGGTGTTTGTCACAAAGTAGTAGCATTTCTCTGGGGACAGCTGAGATGAATAAGTGAAGGGCTTCACTTCTTCAGCATCCCAGGTAACTGGTTATATGGGGACATTTCATGTTCCATCTTTGTATCCATCCTTTGCTGTCCCAACACTTCCATTCTGGCCAGCAAGGAGGGTGTATTTTGCTTTCTCAGAGCCTGTGCCAAGCAGTAGTTTTTAGGACAGCCCTCTCAGTCGCTTCCTAGAATGCCAAAGCCCTGAATCACTTGTGAATGCAGATGTTGCAGTAGCTGCTCAAGACAGGTTTGGTGTCCCAGTATATCCATCAGCCTGAGATAATCAGTAATGTCCTCAAAGTATTGTTATTTCTGATTAAGTTCTATTAACCATAGAAAAGCCTAACAAGTGATGAGAAACTCATTTTTGCTCAGAACTGTTACTGACTTGGACCATAACCAAACTGCAGCAAGAGTCATAGCTGTTCACAAAGCACAACCAGGCTAGAAAATACAGAGCTTTAAAATCAAACTCTGTTATTGAGAAACATCAGGAGTGTGTTTTTAACCCATCCACATCAATAAGTGTAGTTGGAAGGTTCACCCCATCACTCTACTCTTCATCAATCTGAAAACAACTGAACTAGTTCAAACTACACTTACTGAAAAACTCTCCAGGCCAATCCTTTGCCAACCATTTCTACCTACAACAGAGCTGAATTTTATGGCTGGGTACTTAAACCTGCAAAAAGGGATGTTTAGAATAGAAATAATGGCAGACCCTCAAGTTGCAGCAGTGCTGGTGGGTGCTGTTACAATAATTAAAACCAGAGTATAAAGCAGCTGTGCAGAGACTAATTTCAAGCAACCATGTGTGATTTTTGTGCCTTCCTTGCTCTCAGGAGACCCCCATGTTCGTTATTTTGCACAGAGATGCATTTTCATGGTAACTTGTTGAAGGCTTTTTTAAGCATGAAATGAGGTATTTTTAAATTTAACCTCAGAATAACTGCATTTAATTAAGAAAACTATTGTGGCTCATGGGAGCCCAGAGAATTGCTTTTGTCACTGAAACGAAGCATCAATACATAATCCCTATAGCATATGTATAAGCACTGAGTGAATTCATGCTCCATTAGCATTAGAAAAATGTTTTAAAATATATTTTGTGTACTCTTTATTTTAACTCAATTAAAGATACGACAACAGAGATCAGGAATACAAAAGACACAGACTGTCAAGCTGTCTCATTCACTAGCTAGTGCAACTTTGTTCTCAGAATATATTCTTTGATGCGTTTTGCAGTCCATTTTTAATTGAATCAAATGATGAAGCTTTCATCACTTCCCTTGGGGAGCTGTTCCATAATCACAGGCCTCACTTTCAGGCCAGGGCTGTTTCTAATCCTCAGCTACACTTTACCTTTGTTCATCAGTTTGCATCATCCACCATAGACCAGCAAGAGAGATGATCTTTCTCGACACTGGTCTATGCCCTTTCACATGTGGAAAGCGTTGCTCTGTAATGGACCTTAAAATTAAATGGTGCTTTTTTTCCCTTCCTTGAATTCAGTGCAGCTTTGGGTTACTTAAAGGCTGTTAGAAACTCCGTAGAGAGACCTCACATGTTGTTGTTGGGTTTTGGGGATATTTTTTTGGACATGCAAAACAGTGGTTTTTGTCTTTTTACATCCTTCGTGGCAAGCTCATGGAGTCTTTATATTAAAAGCATTTAAATCCCAGAGACCAGTCCCTACCAGTTTATTTCACAGGCTTTGTACTCTAATATGCAGAACCTACAGCAGCCTGACACAAAGCTGTTGACACTGAGGGAAATACTCCCACTGCCTTTGTAGGGTCAGAATCAAGTTTTAAAGGTGAGATTATTTTCCGTGATCACATGTGACTCACTCCATTTCTGTTGAGATCAGGAGGAACAAAAAGCAAAGCTCCGTTCTTGATGAGAATGTGTTCACAAACTCAGTGAGGTCTTACATGGGATAGCAAGAAGGAGGTGTGCCAGCTTTCTTCTGATGGGTGTCAAAATCTCTTGGTTAATAATAAATCAATGTATGCTTATAACGTGTACAGTATTTTACATAGCAGAGTGCTTTATACACATCAGCTAAGAAAAGCTTAAGACTCTACGATAGTTCCTCCTGCCCACAGAGCCGAACATAGGCTTCTAAAAACTGTTCTGGGAAGCTGTTAGACAGAAGTATTAATACACAAGCCCTGGGATGTGTCATCAAGATGACATACAAAATAACAAGCTGCTTGTCCAAGCTGCCTCCTCCCAACTGCTGTCATCCTTAAGGGTTCATCTGTCACAGGGCTCTGGGTTGTAATAGCTCTGAAAAGCTGGGAGATACACGTGTTCCCAGATCTGCCACCTTCTCTCCAGCCCACGCACATCCTCTCTTTTTATGCTGAAATGCAGAAAAGCCACACATTGCATCAGGAATTCTTCTTTCCCACCAGCCACCCCTCAGGCCATTGGCTGCTGCTTTTCTGCTCTTCTTCTCTTCCCCACTTGTCCCATATGTTTGGGAATTATGCAATATAGACCTGAATAATGATAACATATATTAATATTTCAGTTGGTTAATGTATTTCAACAAGTCCAACAAGTCCTAGTATTTAAGGCAGGTATCCATGCTCTAAAAATGGGATAATGGGAAACATTCCATATTTTGGAAATTCCTTGTTTTAACTCCCTGTATGTCTCCCTCAACTGTGGCTGGCTTCAGAAACCTGCTCTAATAATTCAGCACAGGCTTTGGGATTGTGGTTTGGTCTGATGGCCATTATTATTTATGTCATGCACACCACATTTTTAGAACCATATTGCTTTTGCTCATAAAAACCACATGGCTATAAATCCAAAGTGTTAACCTGTCTCCAAGGCTAGAACTTAAAATAAATCTGGAGTCAGTAGTATCCCCAGTGTGAGAGGACTTAGGTGACAGCAGGCACATTTTCAAAAGGTTCTTTCCTTTATTTTATTGTATCCAGACTGGTTCTTTAAACATTGAAATTGTGGCCAATGGTCGTGTTGTGGCATTAGAGAGCTGAGTGACTGTCAGTTTTGCAAAAACTAATGGCTCAAAATGCCTCCTTAGGAGTAAAGTCAAGAATACTAAATGCTGCTGAAAACCATGGAGAACTTCTATCCTCCCTGAGATAACCTGGCTTAATCAATAGCATTTCATAGAGTGGAATTCTCATCCAGCATCTCTGAAGCACTGAACATGATAAGTGACTCTGGGCAGCAGAGTCACAGGCTAGTTTGGAGAGTATTGCTGTTTCTGAAAGAAAGAACCAAGCAGGCTGTGTACCATCCATGTACCAAGCCTGCAGATTAAACTACAAACTCCTACATACATTATTGCACGCAATCGATTTTAAGGAGCTTAAATAAAGGTGAAAATACTTGAAGAAAGCTAACCATCACACTGCTGCTTTCTCTTCCCAGTATGTCCATTCCTACACTGAACATTTTCCAGATGACGTGTTCCAAGAAATGCTGAAGCATCTCTGTCGGTGTGCTGGTGACTTCAGAGAAGCAGTAAGACATGATATGTGGAGGCAAATGTTTACTTTTCTCTTCATAGATTGTGATTACGCAAAGGTAGGCAAAGCAGCTCTCAACCTCATTTCAATATGGTAATACTTCCAGTTTGGTATTTCTCTGGGTCACTGCTTTCTCTTTATTCCTCATGACTCTAGATACTCTCTTTGTGCTTACTCAGCATTATTTCAGAGGACAATAGCTGCTGCATTGTCTTCAAACTCATGGTTCTTAGGCACAGAAACAGCCAGCAGCCTATAAGCTGATGACTGATTAGAAACTGAATGACCTAACTGATGACTTAAGGCTGAAGTCTGATGATTTTGGAGAAGAAATTAACCATGGTCTTTACTTCTTCTGGTCATTACCTGTTCCCACAGAGCACTGAGAATGTTTGGGTGCTAATTTTTCTGTTCAGCTGTATTGAAGCAAAGATAACCTGACAGAGACTGACCTTAACAAATGTGCACATTACTACAATAGTAACATACATTGTGTCAATTATGCTGCATTAATTTATACACCTTGAGGGCTTCTATCAATGAATCTCATAGTTTAAATTTAAAATGCAAAATAATCTGTCTTTACAACCTTTTGAACTTCTGCCACAGTTTATGGGCAGGGAATTAAAATAGAGTAAGTCAGTTACAGAGCTGGAAATGGAACTCAGAAGCCATAATCTGTTTTTCAGATGCTCTAAACTCTATCATCCTCTGAATACATTTGCATTTCCATTTAAATAAATAAATAAGCTAGATGTATTAGAAAACAAGTAAATAGAGCTGAAGAATCAATGGCATGAGCTATTGCTAAAATCTTGGGCTTCATCCAAAAAGTATGGTATTTGTTACAAGTAGCCTTAGTTAGCCAGTTGCTGGCTACTACACAGCAAACAGTTGCCATAATCTTGCAGTTTTCTACAGGAATTATGTATTCCATGCAGCACTCCTCTAATGATGTTTACAGCATGCCTACCCAGAATGAACTCTGCTGTACAATGTCATGCTAATAATGTCATTACCTCTAAGAGAATGGAATTACAGAGAACATTTCAACACCAATGGTGTGTTTTGGAGAATAGCTGGCAAGTTTCTCTTTCAGAGATGAGGAAAGAAGTGTGTCTATTTCTCAGCTAGGAGACATTTCATTTTCCTATTGCTCCTATGGTAGATGCTCCCAGGTAGAGTAATACATAAAGCTGTGTCCTATCTTTGTCATGCATTTTGAAAGGATCCCTTCTTTTCCTTTCATGTTTTCATGTGACTTTCTTGCTATTATTTCCATGGCAGTAATCACCATCTCCATGCTACTAATCCCAGTGGAATCTCAGAGGCAAAGAGCCAAAAACACTAGGAAAACATAAGAGTGAGCAGCTATCAGCACAGACTCCATTGCTGCCCAGAAAAGAATGAACAGAGCACAAACATGGTTGCTGTTTTCAGTCTCTGAGGTAGCCTTGCTCTGCGAATTGAGTTCACCAAACTGTAGTGTGGACCACACAGTTCTTTTAAACCTGACCTGGTTTCTTTTGTATAGTTCTTAATAAGTCCTGCCCTCCTGTACCCACAGGGAAGATAAAAGATGCAAACTAACCCTAGGACTTCTTCCACTTGAATGTGATCCATTACCTGTAATACTCATTCTGCAAAGCAGAGCAACGCAGTTGTTTCAGTTCCTAATTTCCATTTGTTTGGTGGCAGGCAGTTATTCCAGTCTGCATGGTAACTGTGGCTGGCTGCCTCAATGAGCTGCAATTAGAGCCAGGGAGCTGAGAAAGCAGTGTTTAAATTGCAGTCAAATTAGAAGGTATGCACATGATCATTATTATGATTTCAAATGCATGCATCCAGAAGGATGGCAGGTCAGCAAGAACAGCCTGGACTATACAGTGAAGCAGAAACTTTCCAAGACGGTACCAGAACACAGCTGAATCACTGCTCTGATGCCCAAAAAGGCAATAGCTCTGGGAATTCTAAGCTTATTGTCCCTCTCTGCTCATGTGTATCAAGTATAGTTTTTTTAAAACCATCTTTTAAATTAAAAGAATCTGCATTAATTTTGAAGGACTTTTTCAGCCCGAAGCCTTTAAATGTAACTGAATTTAGTCAGATTAGTTTTCAAACTAATGAAGTTTGAGACACTCAGGTCGCCTTTCTTGCAGTACAGCAATGACAGAGCCTGCTTTCTCATGACCTTTTCTGTCTGTTCTTCCCATCTTGCTCGCTAACAAGTGTCTTATGGTGCTCAAGATATACACGTCCCATTTCCAGGAAAACAATCAATCAGTTAAACACTGACCTATCACTGCTGAAATGGCAAGTCTGGTTCAGTGTGTTGCTTAAAGGAATTACTCATAGATCACAGCACATTGCTGAAAACAAATGAGAATCATCACCTGCCAATATCTAGGTGTCAAGAAAATTAAGTCAACACTTTTCAACCCTAACCAGTAAAGCTGGCACTCATTAAAAGTGGAGACAAGTTTTGGGTGGCTGTGCAAACACAGATGGTCTGCTGTTATTTATAGTGGATGCCGTACCTGTCCTGCTGAAAAGACTCAATATGAAGGGCTGAAGGGCAGGAATCTTTCAGCAGCCTCCTCAGTCACTTGCATGGCACAAAGAAACCTGTGCTCTGTTAGTAAATTTAGGAACTCAGAAAGACAGAGCAAGTTCCTCCCAAGGTAAGTTGTAAGGAAAAGTATCCTAAAATAACAGACACCTCCAGTAGAATGGCAGATCTGTATAAATTGTACGTGTTAAAACAAGGTGGAAAAGGTACCCCTCATTCATAAGTGGTAATTTCTGAAAAGGAATTCACTGGTTTTAACGATACATAAAATTATTTCATCCAAGGCCCAAACTCTTCTAGAATCTGAGTTATCTGAACCCTCCAAGTGTATTATCTTAACATGACAAAAGAATCCCAAATCATCCTTTTTATTTTCTTTTTAATAATACTTCATTAATTGATTTACCTTTTTAATAAAGTTTTGCATTAGTGCTGCCAACTTCAAGGGAACCAGCTAACTGTGAGAAGTAACAGCTGAGGAAACGTAAAGGGAAAATTAAGTGTGTGTAGTGGAAATACTGAATGGAGAATCCAGATTACACAGTGATCCAGTAACGTCTTCAAAACCATGTTTGTGTGTCTATTAAATGTATGCAGAACCCAAACGGATGTATTCAACTGAAAAACAAGCAGCATGAAGAAGTGTTTGCATGGGAATGTGCAAGGTATTTGTATATTAATGGCAAGAAGATGGAGACCCTGGGAATCAGGGCCTACACCTTGTACATTTAGGGACAGAATTATGTGATGACATTTGTTGTTCCAAACCCCCAGAGAGCGGAAATTCAACTGTAATTTCCAGCATTTTTTTTACCAGGAGAAATGAAGTTACCAGAGTATGAAACACTGAAACTGCACCAGATGCTTACATTTCAGTTCAGATCCTTTCCTCAATTCCCAGTAGAGGAAAGGTGTTGCAGTAAGAGAAAATGTGATGGATTCCCTGTTTTCAGTATCAGCCTCCTTGGGAGGCACTTCATCAAGTAGGCACTTCTCTCAGTTGTTTTCAAACTCTCTGTTCCTAAACACTGATGCCATTAATTATGGTTTAAAATGATAAACAAGGGGGTCATCTTCAGCTCAGTTCCAGAAAAGAGCAGCAAACTTCTTCCTTTATTTCTTCAGCCTCAGGGTAGGCAAAGTTCAGCAGGAAATAAAAGCTTGGTAAACTTTATGTTCTGCAGTTTTTAATCCAAGAGCAAAATGTGAAAAGGAAATCAATAATTCAGATAGAAAGCTACTTGCTATAAATAATGAACTTAAGTAAATCTGTTCTCTAATTAACTACAATATTTCACTAATGGCAGGGAGATTACAAAGGTGGAAGGACTTAAATAATGACAACAGGAATTAATCATAAAATGGAGAACTTGCAATCATTTAGATTTGCTTTACTTTTGCAACTCACAATTTCCTGATTGGAAAGGCCCCATTTCATTGTCTTTTCCTGGTGTTATTGTCTGTATAACACTCACCCTGAGCAACAAGGACTTAATAAACTCTGCACGTTCCTCTGCACTGGAATCACTGATACTGCTCTCACCTCAGTGGTCAAATGTGTATGATTTTTTAAAGGAAATTAGGGGAGTTATCATAATTCCTCTGGTTTTTGGACTAATCATTTTCCCAGGCAGTTGCCAATACATAACACTTCAAAGGAAATGATGGGGCACAAAAGCAAACTGCAACGTGCACTCACTAACATAATACAGCACAGCTCATAATAGGTGAAAATTCTTCCATAGTACTGTCAGGAAATCAATATCTGTCCAGAAAGCATGAAATATTGAAGCTTTGATCTTTACATGAAGAGCTCCTTTGGCAAAGTGGTTACAATGATCTAGCTGTAATTGGTGAAGAATATGCAAGAGGATGTGCCTGCAAAGTGATGTGTTTGGGGCATTCCAGCTAAGCCCAGAGGAGGAATTTTTGCCTCTATGAAATAAATTGACTTCTTTGAAATCTGTATTGATGTTCTGGTAATGGATAATTTTCAGTCACAGGTAATTCTTAGCTAATGGTGCCTTTGTAGTGCTGCAAATATTGATGTAAGTCCCAAGAACCACAGGAAAAGCCCGATAATTGTAATCTTTTTGTCTAGGTTGGTCTTTTGAACAGACCAAAAATACTTGCTCTGTTGACAGACTTCTACAAAAGAAGCCCAGTGAGTGCTGAGGGGGGATTCTGTAACCCAAGACAGTGTAAGTACGTGGGATCTTCCAACTTTGGTTAAAACATGAGGAGGTCACATGAGATTGCAGAGTTAATATATGTTTCATAAGTGTTACCAGAAGTGAACAGAGCCTATAAAAGGACTCAAATGACTGCTGTGACCTATACACCATAATTTACAAACATGTTTTGCAAACTGTGATGCAAATGCGTGTTCAGAAATACTTCAGCATCCAGAACTTTTCCTTCTTACCAAATTCTGGAGTACTTTTCAGAAGTAGGAGTAAAGAAAGAGTTCTTTTCCTGCAACAGTTCTTCTTTCTTCCTGGGCAGTGAATTTTGTGCTCACTCTAAAATTGCTCCAGGAACATGGAAAGATAACCACAGAGAATAATCTACATGAAAATAGAATGGTTTTAAGCTATTGGACATTAATTAACTGCTAAGATCAAGTACAAGGCAAATTACAGCTTTCCTTCTTAGCATGGAGAATTAGGAAATATTTCTTTCAAAAGCAATATGGTGTAATACACAGTTACAAGTGCAGGTCTCTGTAAGCAAAGACATTCTGAAGCTCTGTGTTCCTGAGATACATGTTTCCAGAAGGTACTTTCTGATAGTTTCTTTTCCTTTGGGAATACCTTTTCCTTCAATTTTCCTTATGCAGTACTAGAGAACATAAACCCAATGTGAACTATCAGCTTACCAATGTATTTTCTATTCTAGGGCCAATAATAGAGCTGCAAGAGATTAAGCCTGCACATTTATGGGGAGGCTTTGATGACCAGGAGGTTTGTGAGGAACTCAGTGAAAAGTTAGTCTTGTCTCAAACTGAGAGAGATATTTTAGCTGGACCTGTAGCTGACGATAGACAAGGCAGCAATGTAGTGGGAACTAGTGTCACAGAAGGTCTTTCTGAACAAAAGGGCATGAGTGAAGCTGAGACTGGAGGAATTCCTAAGGGAGAAAACCAAGCAGCAGAATCAAATGATGCTGAAGTGAGAGAGGAAGGTGAGGATGCTGTGTCAGAGCTGGAAAGCATTGATTTGGAAGTTAGAGACTTGGATGGAGATACCGCAGTTAGTGGGAAATCCAGTTTCCATGAAGACATACAAAATGAGGAGCAAACTGAGTCTGTAAGTGCATTCAGTCAGGAGGAAGTTCTCCCTGAATCAGCTTCCACTGAATACAGTCTCAGTAGAGATGGAGAACCTGGATCTGAAAATCAGGTGGAGGAAGAGGAATTTAGCCTGGAAAGACAGCCTGATACAGAAAAAAATGGGGAAGGAGATTATCCTGTCTCAGAAGGGCAAGTCGGTCAGGAAGAGGAAAACTGGACTGCAGAGACAACCAACACAACTTCAGAGCCAACACCTGGAGCTACAGCCATGACCTCAGAAGACAGAGCTCTGGCAGACACAGATGTCATTGATTCAAAAGAGGATGCTCCAGTTGCAGAGGTTGTGAAAGAAACCCCTGCAAGAAAAGAGAGTGTTTCTGAGCAGCATGGCAGCCAGATTGGCCAACAGGCAAGGCTGCAGGATGGGAACCTTCTCCAAGACCAGGGTGAAGGTAAAGCATTCTCTTTTATTCCGGCAGACCTTGATCTTTGTCAATGTACACATTGACTGGTTTAACTATAGGTGTGTTTTTAATCCTTTTCAAAACTATCCTAGTGGCAGGTGAGTCACTGCTGGTGATCTGTATTCAAGGCACTGAGCAGCCACTGTAATTCAAGTATGGAATTTCTGAAGCAGAAGCATTTTTATAATAAGGAGAAACTTCATGTTCTGTTTCACTCTGTAATATAAGAATGTATGTAATATAAGTACAGTAAGACAGGAGCCTGAGCATGTTAAACCTAGAAGATTTCTCTTTAAAATTGCAGGTCCAGCACCCACAGACAGACAGGATTCTCTAGCTGAAGATAGCCAGGAAGTTAAAGTGCCATGGTCAGGTAACTGATCATGTCAGCCCTTTTCATCCATTTTAGAAGCTATAGCTTGGATATGTGTATGTAAAGGCTTTTAGAAAAGCTGTATCTTGTGTCTTTTTTAAAAGCTTGTGTATATTTTATCTTTCATCAGGTGACTTTCTGACTCATGACCTAAGTTCCAGGTTTAGCAGCTGTGAAGAGAGAATTCCAGAGGACTGGAAGTGTCAGGACACTAGATTTGCAGGTATTTGGTCACAAAGCTGTGTGTTCGATTGGGCACATAGTGGCTGGCAGTGTTGGCAGACATGCCAGTACTGCTGTGAGCTCAAAGTTTGGCAAGAATACAAGCACTGAAGCTGACTTCAAGATAAGATCAGTCTAGGCTTTGCCTCGGAGAGCCACTTGCTGCGTAACAGTAATTTCAGCTTAGCTGTATTCAGGATTTGACCTTGTTGTATGAGAGCATCCATAGACTAAAGAGATGCTATTAGGAAAATATAAGCAGATTAAGGCCTTTAGTCAGTGTGGAGTCAGTCTGTACTCAGCTATAATTTCACCGGGTAGGAAATGCAGGATTTAGGACTGAGTTGCTATCTGCCACGTGGCCAGTGTTAGGGCAACATTTGGCTGCCTGTGACACACTGTGCTTTCTGCCTTTCAGACTTACATCCCATCATGGCAGAGATTCAGAACCATTGGGCTTCTCGTACTAGGAGTGCCTTTGATGAAAGCAGCCTCAACCTGCCACAGTTTGTACAGCTCATGGAGACATTTGTTGGTGAAGAGGTTTCTCTGCCTGCTGTGAAGAGGCTTATTGCCTTCATCAAAAGAGGATACAAACAGACAGAAGAAGAAAAAAGGAAACAACTAGAAAAAGTAAATATATGTTTTGCTGAGCCCATGTCCAAACAAAAATCAAGCAAATGCCTACAGACACTTAGAAAGTCAACTTTTAATCTCATGCTGGCAGAGCTATTCACTTGCAGCCTTGCATTCTCTATTTCAAGAGACCTTTTACACCTTTGTTTTCATATGGATCCTCCCTCCCTAGCCCATAGCTCTAGAAGTGATGACAGACTCATCCTGTAAGAGGTTGTCTGTCTGTTCTAGAGCCTCAGTGACACAGCAGGTTGATAGTTAATTTTGAAAGAGCTCAAAACATTCCATTCTGCTTATTCACCTTCATAATAGCCAAGAACCTGATCTCTGACCTACTGCACTGGCATGTGCATATGAGGTTGTGGGTGTTTTGGTGAAGATCGTAAAACAAGTGTGTTTGGTTTTGCTATGTGCATGGCTGTATGTGAATGTGCACATGCTTCTTTGTGTTTAAGTTTCAGGGTGCTCTTGCCATGTGTTGAAAAATATGTTCCCTTTCAGCAATATCCTCATGCGCAGCATCTGGGTGCCCCATATCACTTCAGAGTATAGATATACTTCATGGTGGGTCTGTCCATAGTAGTCTCTCTAGCTCAGAGAGGCTCAGACCTCAGACCTGTTTCTAGTTTTCCTCCGTGCTGCTGACCTAATTTGGATGAGATATTGGATCTGACGGCTCTACTGTCCTCACGCTGAGCACAACACACACTGCCAGTATTTTGGCCTTTGAGAGAATTCCATCCCAGCCATTTATCACTGTATGCCGTGCAAAGATAGTTTAAAGGACAAATTGTACATTCGTTTGGAGCCCACACACTTCAGGGCAGCACCAGCAAAATAACAATGTACAGATACACAAACTGTCACATCTTTGGGTGTTAGTAACAAGGCTATGGTTAGTTCTTCCTGGGAAGACATTTGTATTCTGGGAAACCTGCACTTACCTGAGTTGATCTCACTTTAGATCCAGCACAGGCTTCATTTGTTCACTGTGAAATAAGCCTCTGCAGTGCTGATTCTGCCTGCTAGAACTGAACTGTTGTCTGTGTTTTGTGTTCCTAGGCATCTCTCAGGTTAAAGGTTCATCTCCAGGTCTGAGCTGTGTATGTACAGATAGGAATGATGTGATTGTCATGCCGCTGCAGTTTCCATTCTTGGGTAGACACTGAACATCAGTGTCCAGGAGTCACTACAGATCAAGCTGCTCCTCTCTCTTGTAGGTTCACCACAGCTCTCGCCTGGCCCAGCGGAACCTGCTTTTGGAGGCACTGTTTGAAAAGTGGGACAACACTGCATCTGGGTTTCTGGACCTGGAGGAGGTGGAGGCTGTTCTGAGCACCTTCAAGGAAGGGACGGAAAAAGAGACCTTGAGGAAGGGTAAGGAGACAGCTGTGCTCTGAGAAAGCACTGAGAAACACAGTAGGCTTAAACCATTCAACAACAGTGCTAATGAAGTTGTTGGCAAGCACCAGTCACTTTTTGTTTTTGCAAGAAGTTATAAGCATACACGGTATGATGTGTAAAATAAAATGGAACAGTTATCCAGAGCGACTTGTTAATGCATAGCTCCATCCCCTCCTCCTGGGCAAGACTCCTCTGCAACAGATTCCCACTCAGAGAGGCAGCCCAGTGCTTCCCTGACATTGTGATGTGTTGAAAAATCATTTCAGCCTTAACATGCAATGTACACTTGTGTTGTGGCAGTGAAAAACACAGGTAAAACCTGAGGCATGTTTGCACTTCTCATCTAGCTCGTCTGAGCTATCCAGCTATTTTTATAGATAGATTTTACTGTGCTATCTGCAGCAATGTATCTCATAGGAAAGAACAACAGCTTTCCTTATGGGTCTCAAATAGCCTTTAGTAATCCACACTTGCACAGTGCTCATGAATTAGATAGCAGCTTTGAGTCTCACTTCTCTGTTGGTTCCTTTCTCTGACTAAACTTAGCAAATTTGGTCATTGACAGAATAGAGCTGGGTCAGACAGAAGTGCTGCAGGTTCACCTGGACCTGTCTGGCAGCCTCATACATATTAACATGTGGGCATTAGATGCTCTGAAATACTGTATTAGCAATTAGGAACAGGTCTGCATGCGTGCTTGGCTGGAGAGGACTGGTTTATTCATCTCCATGCTCATCTTCTTGTTGGTATAAATGGCTCATTTTAGCAACCACCAAACCCTCTTTATCCTTTAGCTCACTTGAGGCAGCTGGTGGGGTGGGGAGCACACCAGTGTGCTCCAGTTCATAGTCTCCAGGCTGCACAGCCACAGAAGAAACTGCAGGTCACAGCTTTCTTGTATTTAAAGCATGCCAGAATGTACTGAAATATGGAAGGACATAGTCCCTTCCATGAAGGGCTCATAAACTAAAGGACAAATAAATAGCAAGATAGCATAGCAAAATCAATACTACCTACAAGCAACATAAAATACTCCCAGCAGCTTCAACGTAATCTTCCAAAGGCGCTGTGGAACAAGCAGGTTTGGGGGAAGGGGCCACAGACATTGAACACCTCTTGGATGAAAACACAGAGTGACAAGTGGGTGGAATGATTTGATTTTCCTTGTAAGTGAAAAGTGAACATTGCAGATAGGATGTAGAGAATAATTCATTATGCTATGGCTCAGTAATAAAAGAACTGATCATGCCACGTTCAACTTCATGTGCATTTCTTTCTTCATCTCTTTCTTCAAAGAGAGGAGAAAGTGGAGGTGAAAATCCATGTTTATGCCATCAAACAGTTCTCCGTCCTAGTTCTGTCAGAAAGCCAGAAATTAAATGAAAAACGCTGAATGTTCTATAGCTGATGGGCAGGATAAGGCAGCATTAACAGTCAGCTCCACCGTGACTGGGGCTGGTTAGCACTTGCTAATTCTACAGCTAAAGTCAGTGATCAAATACCTCCTGAATTCTAGGGGGGGAAAGGAGGAGGCTCTCAGCTACCATAAATATCTGTGTCTTAATGCACTGCGAGGCAACCAGGGCAGCTCCCTGCCTATTCCTGTGCATCATGAATCAAAGCATTTTCTATTATACTGTTCCTTATAGCCCACTGTATTGATCACAAAATACTCTCATGCTTAACAGCAAAGTCAGACTTCGACATACGTATTTTTGCTTGCCTAATTTGCTAGGTGGAAGCAGCTTGACAAATCACTCTCCTTCCTTTTCTTCTTCGAGTCCAACAGGATTTGAAATCAGGATGCAGAAAAAATGATGAAGATTTTAGTCACTGCAGTGCTCAGGAGAGGCATTGCCAGGAGCAGGAACAGGCAAGCCCAGCCTGGGCAGAGCCGCCGGTGAATCCCAGTTTTCCAAAGCCGGGAATACGCCTGCAACTCCCAATGCCTGTGCAAGAGCACCCCCGTGAGCCCAGAGCTGGGGTGTGGGGAGCAGCAGCACTGGCCCGAAAGGATGGGTGCAGGGTGCAACAGCTCTCTTAGCCTGGCTGCTGATTTAAGTAACATCTGCAGAGAAGCCACAGGGTAAATGTACATTTTCAGGCTCAGTCTGCTGGGATTACAAGTCTGAGAAGGGTCTTGTTTATCTTCAGGATCTCTGGGCAAACTGGAAGTTTGTGAACTAGAATGAGTAGATTTGGGAAAGTGATTCTGGAGAATCATGATTTGACCCTTGTGGCACTCCTCATTCCCCCTTCTCCAAGCAAAGGGAAGCCAGACCTTTCTTACCATGGCACCTTTCCTATTTTCCATTGACCTTTACTGTTTAGGTATGTTCCAGGGGTACAAAAGGAGCATAAGAGCAATGCTGCTTAGGTTTCTTTCACAGCAGGTGAGGGATCTAGACGAAAAGATGTATCCAGTCTGGAAGCTGGAGTTTACCTGTCATGATGAGAGCTTCCATTTAGGAGATAGCTGGAAGGTAGAAGAATGACAGACTGGCGCACTCCACCCAAAGCCAGTTGAGGGCTTGATTCATATTTTACACAGGAAAAGCAAAACTTATTATTCAAATAGATTGTCCTTATTTTCTGTTTCTTCTACTAGCAAAGAAACACCTTTGCTCCCGTTACCCACAGCTCAGCAGAGTGGGGAAGCTATCCCCAAAGGCATTCCAGACTTTCCTTGAGTTACTTGCTTCCGAGCTCAGTGGCAATGAGGATGAAGCTATTGATAACTTGGTGGAATTTCTGAACACAAGTGTGGAACAAAGTCACACGGAGTTCTTGCAAAGCTCAGCCAGGAGGAAGTGGCTGCACAATATCCAGCAGGCAGCAGAGACCAGCGGAGGAAGCATAGAGCCGGTTTACAAAGCAGTGTTTGAGGCTCTCTCCCAGGTAGGCATCCCAGGAAGCACAGGAGTTGTTTGTATTAGGATTGTGACACTGACTTCAGACTCTGGTGCATATGAGTGCAAGATGGGAAGCTGCTCTGAGTCTTGGCTTCCTTGTGCATTTCTGCACTTAGCTTCTGTTCAGGAGAGCCCATGGCTGTGCACAGAGAATCACAGGTCAGATCTGCAATACTTCTTGTCCATGGTTTGGTCCTAGGCACAGATTATAAAGGGATTATTTTTACATGAACTTTTCTCCATTAGCAGCAGGAATAAAGAAATCCATTTCCATTGCCAGTGAAAACATCAAGTTGTTTTGCTTGTAACAGTGTGTCCTGGTCAGACACCGTCATAGCACAGACACATTCATGTCGTGCAATTGGTGCCTGAAATACAAAATCAGTGACCCAGAACAGCACCTCAAAAAAAACGAGACAAGTGCTAAGTCCATGAAATAAGTGTAATGGCCAGTGGCTAATGTACATAATGTAATGGGAAACGTTTGGTTGCTAGGATGCAGAAGCCCATGGGGATAACAAGAAGATCAGTGCATATATTGCCCTTTTGGAAGAGAACCAGCTCACACCAGAGGAGGACCAGATTCTCCTACACTATGTGGCGTGTACCGCTGATGATGCTCCATATGTTCTAAACCAAACACTTCAGAGAGACATGAAAGGAGTAAGGCAAGAAAAGCTGCAAATACTATTCCTTTTGTCAAAAATACTTGAAATGGGGTGTACCAGTCAGGATTTGGGGTGCACTGGGAATAGAGAGGAAATCCCCCCAGGGACTGTTGTGTAATGATTTGTTATCATATACATGCCTTATACTCTGCATGGTCTATTTAGGAGTGCTCTGTTTGGGATTTCACTCCTTTCCTTGGGGAGATTAGCTCACAGTCTAATAATCTCATCCTTCAGCAAATGACTCTTGCATTGGGCCTACATTTTCTTCTTTAAATATTAATTCCCTTACAGCAGTTTACATCCACAGGATATTCTCTGAGAACAATGCCTTTCCTTCCCAGTGTTTACACCATAAACAGCTTTCATGCCTCTTCACTTCTCATTTCCAAAAGCCAGACATATTTGGCTGCTTCTTTAAACCTATTAAATGTTCTTCTAATCTATTAAATGTAACTGCTGCTTGCTTCTGTATTTCTTTTTTATTACATTCATTAGCTGATATTTTTTAAACATCCTAAGGATGAAAAGTGCCTTATTTATTACTACTGTCTTTGGGATGCAAGTGGTGAATGTGGTATTTCTGAGTGTGCTCAGAGTAAGGAGCTAACACCTTCCTTCTCTGATGCCAAAAAGCAGGGAGAGATCAAAGCTGTAATATTTATTATTTCACTAAAGGTTTTCTGCTACTTTTAAACATAAAAGTTTCTTTTTCAGCTTTGCAGCTGTTGAAGAAGGAAAGCCAATCCATGTTCCAAGAGTTCAGCTGCATGCAAATATCCACTTCTGGAACCATGACCGCCCAGTGGAGGAGAGAAAAGGTTCTTTCCTGATACTGCCATTGCACGACGCTCACTGGAGAGTCTTTGGCATTCTAGGACTTGACACGCTTCGGGACCAGTGTGAGACAGCCATCTTTCTGACCCATGAGATCAGTTTCTGTCAGGTGGGCATCATCAGAAAGGGGTTTGTTAGAGACCTGCCTGCAGAAAACTGTAGGGATCACAAGAATTTCACGTGTTTGTTCTGAGTAAATGTAACTTGTACAACTAAGAACTGTGGGTCCCTTTCTGTTGTGCACGGTGAAAGTGGTGTGAGCAGAACACCTTATCAATATTTTACTTGTGAGAGTCTTATCTGTGATTATGAGGTGTCACTTCATTAATAACTAATTTAAGCTTCTCCTGACTAGTAAATAATTGCACAATTGTGCAAAGCCCAAAGGTAGCAGCTTTTCTTTCCTGAAGCTCTGAGCTTCCCATTTCTGTTTGTTGCCATAAAGTGGCATGAAACCTTACTTTTTACATGGTGGAATAATTACCAGCAACAGTGGTCTGGGTCTCCTTGGGATGCTCTTTAGCATCAGGCGCACTGCGATGCATGATCTGGGCAGCAGGGAGCGCAGCAAGCCAAGGTTGCCAGCCGATGTGGCCGTGTCCACCAAGAACAGCTTTGTCTCGTTTAGGACGTGGCTGTGACCTGGACACTCTGGAGCTTTAGATCATTATTCGATAAGGGACATTGCGCAGTCACTTTTCAGCTTTACAAGTTCTGATTAAAGTAACTCGTTAAAACCATTTACATGAGCATTTTGTCAGTTTTTTCACCCAAATCCAATGGAACTGTCTCGCTCACTTGGAGGTTTCTGCTTTCACAGGGAGTTTCTTATGCATTCAGCAAAGCCTACCACCACATCTGCACACTGGAAAATGTTCTACAAATGACTGGTACTGCTCTGGACTGGCTGTATACCAGGGCACCCAGCATCCACACTGTTACTATGTACCTGGTGGAGCCCGGCAAAGACAAGGTAGGCAGATCACTGCAGTGAAAAGCTTGTAATAGTCAAGGGCTGAAAGGCAGCTTTAGTGAGGACATGGCATTTCTAGCTGATTTCCCGGTGGTTTATCTTTAATTTATCTTGATTTTCCCAGTGGTTTTAAGTTGAAGCCTGCCTGAGATTCTTGTGCCTGCCTGTGCAACAAAGGGCTAAAAGCTAGAGAGGGAAGTTTCTCCCTGTAGAGGAGGCCACTCTTCATTCTTTTCATTCTCCCATGTAAAACAGTTCAAGAGCACTGCTACTATAACCTCTTCTCCATGGGGAAAAAAAAAAGAGTATTCTCCTACTTCAATGCTCACAGCTGCATAGGAACCAATAGAACAAAACCCCACATCCATGCACCCATCCATCCATCTGTAGCTTTGCTGTCTGGGGCCTCCACAGAGGAGATTCTGTGCACGTTAAAATTATGGTATTTTATAAGAAAAATAAAATGTCCTGGCTAATGTATTAGTTCTTTGTTCTGAACTAATGACTAATGTCAGCAGGCAAGATGTGAATACATCTCAGGAAGTGGCTGCTTCCTAATTATCTAGCTTGAAGAGGCAGCCCCCTTCCCTGCAGATCATCTTCCAATTGTTGAGCAGGCTCTCGGGCCCTGGGAAGCTTGTCATTTCATGTACAAGTGAGTTAAGAAGATGAAAAGTGTATGCAATATTTAGGACTGATCCTGTGTCATCACAAAGTCTGTATGACATCTGCTGTAGCCATAATTCAGCTGCTTCCTCTGATAAGCATGGTTTATGTTGGCAGCTTTCTGTTGTCTTTCCAGGCTCTGCACTGTTCCCTTGTTAGCTGCCTGATAGCCAGGTCACTTGCTGCCCTCTGTGCTTTTCACGTGTCAAGGCACACTGACACAAACATGAGAAAGAGGACTGCAAGAGGATTGCAAAAAGAAGAAAAACCTCTTCTTGGCCTGTGGGTGTTCCTCAGTGTGGAGCCTGCGGGTGGATTAAATAGTCTGGTGAAGTGAGGTCCAGGGCACATTCACATGCAGCTTGAGCAATACGCTCTGGGAATAAAACCAAGCGTTGTTGGGAGATGTCTTTAAACCATCCCATTGCACTTTAATGTACATAGGAGCTTAAGAAACAATTTCCTCCCTCTCCAAGCTTCAACATTGGCTGTTCCTTTCTTGGATGCAGCTAAACCTCCCTTTCCTCTCTGGCAGGCACAGAACTACACTTTGCGCAAGATGATTTCTATAGATAACACAGGACAAAAGGAAATTCATAGCTCTCCTGTTCTCCTCAGAAAAGAAAATCTCATAAGGTAGGCTCAGCACCTGCAATAAAACCTGTCACCTCTGGTCCTAGACTCCAGCCTGCGCCAGACATGATCCACAGTACACATAGCCCATGGTAGTGCAACCCTGCAAGAGTGTCTGGCTGCAGCTCTCCCACTGTCAATGCTTCTGGTGTGGATCCATGTGACACTGAATTAGGAAGGGTGAGGAGTGTTTTCTCTTTGAGTTTAGGCCTGCAAAAACAGAACTTCCAACTTAATGCTTTCCAGCTGAATTGCCAAGCAAGCCCTACCTCTTCTGTGAAAGGTTTGCAGGGTTAGAGTCTACACTGAGCCATTTTACTCTTTAGAATAATTTGTCTTTTTTTTCTGGCCATATTAGCCTCATTTCCTTCAGCTGTTTCCTTCCACTGTGAACATCCTCACAGGCTTGTCTTTTAAGCATATCATCCTTGCTGTCAAAGTTGGGTGAACAGCCATTGCTGTTCCAGCAGATGTTTTCCTTTTCATAAAGCTCTATAGAACAAATGTCAATGCACTTAGGAAACTTTTTAAAGCAAGGTTTGTTAAATTCTTATGATTTTCAGCAATTGCTTTGGCTGAGCAATACTGTGTTCCACAATGCTACTTTCTCCTTTTTGTGCATGGCTTGAGTGATACTTAAACCTTTGCATTTCATTTCAGGGAAATAAACAATGATTTAATAATGTAATACCTTTGTTTTAACTAGAGATGACCTTCATCTTACTAAAATATGCTTAATATATTACCAAAAGTAACTGGAATGGTTTTCATCTCTTTGCTCTCATTTCAGAGATTACCTGTATAAGTGCATAGACAGTTCAGGAGTCATTCACACTTCTGTCTACAGAGAATACCACATTGCAGTACCTCTCCGTGATCTATCGGGACAGGCTCTTGGCCTGTTTGACATCAACATTGGACACAACCAGAAATTACCACATCATGAGCACAAAGACCTGCAGAAAATGCTAAAGATATCACAAGCTGCCTTCTCTGAGATACTGAAGACGGCTTTAGAGGAAACAGAACCAACCTATGTACTGGGTATTGTGCATACAGAGCCACGATGGGGTTTTTAGGGATGAAATAGGAATCTCAGTAAAGCCACAACTAAAGAATCATTCCTACAAGTTTGGAATGACAAATACAAACCTTTGGTAACTCAACTACTCCTGAGCAATCCTAAGTGCTTAGCAGAGTACAGTTAAACACAGTGTTTAGGTTTTGACGCTGGTTCAGAGGGTATTTTGTGCCCAAGTCCCACTGAAACCAAAGGTATGAAGCTTTGTTGCCTTCGGGGATCTAGCATATCGTCCTCAGAACCGCCCCAACTAAGATCAGAAGAATCTGAATGTCACAGAGTTACCTGCATGCCTGAACCCTGCGTGGTCTCAGGACCTCTGCTTGCCCCTGAGGCAAGTTTTGTCTCCTTCTCAAGCACACACCGTTTTTAAAAGTTTCATAGGATACTTGGGCTGTGTACAGATCAATCAGCCAAGGAGACAAAGAGTTACTCATAAACGGGGCAGAGCTTGCAATCGATGACCTAAGTCTTGAGTAGCAGATGTTTCTGAGCAACTTCTTCAAAGGTTTTTGCTTTTGATTCCAGAGCCAGAACACGAAGCAAATTTGAGGCATGCAGGGATTCTGTTCCACTGGTGCATGCTGCAGGACCTGCGCAAGTGTGTCTGGAAACTCAGTGCGGAGAGCTTTGGTGACATAAAGAGCTATGTAGAACCACCAGCTCTGGTCCATAGCATAGTTAAGGCTGTGCTCTTGCTTTTCCATCCAGACTGGAAGGGCTCAGAGGAGACTGAGAACTGGAGTCAGTGTAAACTGGTGAGACTTCAAAATGTTGAGTCTTTGATTTCTCTTCTTTCCCCCACCAAGAAGATGCAGTGGAATTACCTACAGATTTCCTATATGTTTGTCTTAGCCATCTTTAGTTCTGTAGCCCTCTCTTAAGTTTTCACTGACACCCGACTCTTTTTGTTCTCTGCATTGCAGAAACTTGATGACAGTTTGATTCAGGAGATTTATTGCTTTGATCCGACTGCTGCATCTGTGCAAATTCAAGCAGAGCTGCTGCTGGACTGCATCGCTGGTAAATATCATAAACTAATTGTGAGATTACCAGACCTGGCTCAGCAATGAAACAGTGTCAGTGGCAGCTTTCAGCTGAGTGCTTTTAAGGTCCTTACTTCAGAAATTAACTCTGATTTCACAACAGATGAAGCAACAGATAAAGGGTCCTAAATATCTGCAGTCTTTTTCGGTCAATAAAAGTCAACCTGTTAAATTTAGAATCAAAATTCACTGTCTTAAGGAAAGGAGAACAGATCAGTTTTGAAACGTACCAGAACAAGTGATCTCATTGTAAATCTCCAGATAAACATATGAAGAATGATGATGCTTTTGGCAAGTAATATATAAAGATGTACTAAGAATGATGGCTCTTTTGGCAAGTAAATCTACTTCAGGCCTCCATGTCCTGCCCTAGGGACTGACCTAGCTCCAAACAGCAATGTGAGTGTGGGAGGACAGTGTGAGCCCTCCTCTTCATAAACACCATCTGCCAGGTACTTAAAATACTCACTGGCCATATACAGGAGCTTATTTTCAGCCTGTCTTTCTCTCCTTTAATGAATATGAGCTTTTTTTGGTGCCAAAGTAGTCAAGAGGCTATTATTATTTGCAATATCTCTGCAAGAGAGATGACTCTTGTTCACACTGCGATCTCTCCTTTAATGATCTAATGCCTGTCTGAGAGGCCTGTTAAAAATCACATGTGGTCAAGATGTGTTAATTTAGCTGGGGATATGTATCGAGAGTACCCTGCCCACTGGTGAACACAAAAAGCAGTCAGAGCTCTTTTTCATGTGTTCTCCTCATAAATATTAAACTAATTTACTGGAAAGAACAAAGCAGGCCTAGAACATCCAGTCATTCTCCAATTAGGGACACAGCTGTAACTAGAAAGATTATAGCTTTGACAAACTGCTGGTATGCTACAAAGGGTTGGTTTCCTAGGGTGGAACTTACTCTGCATAGTGTCAGATCAGTGGTGTGAATACAGCTATAACTTGAAATTATAAGAATTGTCTTAAAATTAACACCAGATAATGCCCGTATGTTCCGTATACATGTGCTGTAATAGAGAAGACAGCACATAAGGAGCTATACTCTATCGACAGAGCAACCTTTAATGGTATGATTCTGCAGTGACCTTTAATAGCATTTAGTAAAAGAGCTTTGAAGTTCATTACTCTTAAATCAAATCTGAGCTTGGACAAAACCTCATTTTTCTCATTTCATGTTTAATTATCAAATGTTTTGCATTAAAATATAGCAGAGCACTTTGTGCAAGATGCATTCTAATAAATAGACAGTGACCACAGTAATGCTGTGTGTGCTTTTCAAAGCACCACCATTTTCCAGCCTGGAATTTACTGGGCTTGGGGAGAGCAACAGTGATGGGATGATCTCTACTCAGTCGTGTGGTGACAGTGCTCATGGTTTTGACTTCCTGTTGGATTTACAGCTCTTCTTTATTTCAGGTGTATCTCGAGCAGCAGTGTGGGAGCAAGGCTCAACTCCCATAGAGTACCTGTATCACTGGGTACACACCTGCCTGGTGCTGGCAGGGAGCACAAGGAGTTTATACAGCAAAAAGAAAACATTTTTAACCCCTTCTGGCATCGAGTTCCAATGCACCACCAAGTAAACCTCTTTAATTCCTCACCTCACCTTAGTCATTCTGGTATTTGACATCCTTTATTAAACTAAATGTTAAGGTTCTTACATTGTTTGTTACCCATAGCCACCAAGTCTTTGTTGTTAAGATGGTGGGAAGTCTGTTAGGGATTAGAAAAAGCTATAAACACATTGAAGGAAACAGTTTTGCTAGTATAGCTACTTACTTTAAAACCTAGATTAAAGAGTTTTTGTTGAATTTGTGTTTGGTTGAATTAATCCTGATGGGAAAAGGGGAGAGGTATTGTGAATACCAAGCTGCAATGCTAAGAGATGATACAGCAAAACAAAAGTCAACATTCAGTCTCCTTAAATTGCCTTTTAGGAACAATTTTAAGTAGAGGTTGTTAATCAGCATTTTGTGAAGTTATTCTGAACACGCTACACTTTCAATGCAGCAAAAAAAAAAAAGCTTTCTCATTGGGATAAAGCCGGACATTACACCAACTGCGCTGTCAGCAGCAAGATTTCATCTTTCCAATATCGCTTGTTTTGGCCGAATCACTTCTTTTTTAATCAAATTTGGGAAATTAAACTGCTCTTTTTTAATGCACCCGGCAACAAGCGACGTGTGCCGGCAGGTGATGCCTGACGGGGGCACGCTCGCTCTTCTTCCCGCTGGGTTCGGCTGCGCTCGGCTCGGGTCCTTTCGTTTCGGTCCGGCTCGGCTCGTTTCGGCTCGGCTCGTTTCAGCTCGGCTGGGTTCGGCCGACCTCGGCTAGTTTCGGCTCGTTTCGGCCCGTCTCGGCTCCCCTCAGGGCGGCGCGGGCCACCCCCACCAGTCCTTCCCCTACCGGCACTTTCGCCACCAGGCAACGAGCGGTTAAAAAACTCGCTCCCCCCGCCAGCCCCCTCCCGCCCGTTCTCCGCTCCCCTTCTGAAGCTGGAGCGGGACCAGGACCGGGAGCGGGACCGAGACTCGAGGCGGAGGGATCCTCCGGGGTGGGTTTTTGTCGCGAGGAATCTGCGGCCGCGGAACAACCGGCGGCTTTGCGCGGCGACGGCCGGGGCAAGATGGCGGCGCTAAGCAAGCAGTGAGTGGCGGTGGCGCCGGGGCCCTCGGTGCGGAGGGTCCGACCGGGCTCTGCTCCGCGGGGCAGCGGATGGGAGGGAAGGTCCCCGGGGCCGCCGTGAGAGCGGGCGCAAGCAGGGCCCTGTCTCGGGCCTGGGAGAGCTCTTAACAGGCCCCCCGGCCCGGGCCGCAGCAGCGGGGCTCGTTGCGTTGGCCTGAGTTTAAACCTGTGTTTATTAAAAACAAACAAACCCCACATCGATGGGGAGTGGCGGGGGTGCTGCCATGTTTTCGGGGGGAGTTTTCACGCTTGGGAAGTAAAATCTCCTCAGGATACCCCCTCCCGTCCAGCCTGACGCCGCCAGGCCCCCAGTACTGGCGGTTGAGGGGCAACGGCCCCCGGTTGCTCCTCGGCTCCCCGCAGCCGGTTAGAGGGAGCTGCTGGGGCGGATTCGGAGCACACGGAAGGAAACAGTTTATCACAGTGATGATGTATCTGCGGCATCGTGCAGTTCCCCATGCTACACTGGGGGAAAGCAGGTTGGGGGAAATCCCTCCCTTAGAGATTGCTCATTGCCAAAAACAGTGTCTCTGACAGAACACAGAGGTTGGCTCTGCCAGCAGAAGAGTTCTGTCTGTGTCATTAAGCTCTGCATGACATCATCTGGCAGTAAATCGTGTCTTTTCCCATAGTGGTGTATGTGGGTTGGTGCTTTACATCCTCATGCAAAATAGGTGAGCTTACTGCGCACAGAATGGTGTCTAATGTAGACTAAGACCGAACCTCTGCAGGTGAAACAGTAATTTCTTAATTCCAAAATCACTTGGAAAACTCTGGACATGAGGGATTTATGGCCTCATTTAGGAGTTCCATTACATCCCAAATCTTTGCATGGAAAAAGTCAGCAATACCTATGGGAGAATCTGCAGGCACATGGCAAGGCTGAGCACACTGCTGATGATGCTGCTCCACACCTCATACATTACACTGATGCTGGTCTTTTGTTTCTAAAATTGGAAATGGTGGACTTTCGGTTTGGAACGTGCTGTATTTTTTTATCAGTAACGTGAAAGGGTGACTTTTATTCTTTTTCTCTAGATATGGGCTCATTATGCCCAAAAAAACGCCACAGAAAAATCTCGTGTCAAAGAAACTCTCAGCGTTTGCAGATGACTCTGATGATGAGGTGAGTTCAACAGTTTTATGATGAATTTTTCCCCATATTCTTCACATTAATTGTTTACAACCATTAATGACTGCATGAGCTTGTCCTGGTGTCACTGGGATCTGTGTCGCCATTTAGGTGTGAAATAGGATCTGTGTGTTCTTTAGTGTGAGTTAGGTGAAGCCATGGTTGGTAACCGTGGTAACCAAAGTTGGTTACTTTCTGCCAGCTCTTCCAAAAACTCATCACCTGTAGCAGCCTGTTTGTAAGAGTTAACAGTAGCTTGTAAAGAACCTTGTTGGCATCACTGGGAAACCTGCTTGCAAATAAAGACCAGTAACAATCAACATTCCTTTCTTGAGTATTAACTTTAAAGTGCAGTAAAGCATATTTTATCCTTTAGCTCATTCAATGCAGATTTCATACAAGTGCTTTATGATGTTTAGACTCATGGGTGTGTATGAGTGTATCACATGAAGTTGATAGTGTTCTTTGCTATAGTCTCCTTCAATGGTTTTATATTTTTTAAGTATTACCTTCAAAATCTTAGCTTTCAACTTGCCCCAGTAGCAGTTGCTGTAAGCTTTAAAAGTTACACCCCTGGATATAGTGCTATGAATATGGGGAGCATCAAGAACTGGCATGGTACATAGGCTGCTTGGGATGCCTTACAGAAACCCAACTCCTAAACCAGACTTTCTGAAGGATTTAGAGCCAGTAGCTTCATAGTTTACAGGTAAAGAACAGGAACTCAAAATCATGGAGATGAACATGAATGGAGCTTTCTGGACATAATGTTGCAATATACTGGTTTTTATTGATCTGGAATTACTTGTGATAATTTAATCAGAATGTCATTGTGTGTATATTTAGCTTTTTTCCTACAAAACTCAGAGAATAAACTTCACCTACACCCATAGCCTAGAATTTTAACGTTTAAGAAGTTGTAATTTAGAATCAGTTGAAGTTTGGCAATGGAATCTGTTACAAAAGTACTCTTGCTGCTGTAGAGCTTCACTCAATGCTTTCTAGTGTGGTTGAAAACCCAGTGCTAATAAAGCATCAAATAATCCTGGTCAGTTTCTGATTCATTATCAAAACATTTCTTTTAAATATGCTTTGGTTTTTTTTGTTTTTTCTTATGAACTCTCAGTTGTTCTTCATATGTCACAGAAAGCCTGAATCTGCCACTTCCCAGCCTCTGTGTACCTGGTTCACTTACAGAAATGAGAATGCTGCTGTTGAAGGTGTCTGAGCTCTCTTTGTACAGGCATGAAAGGGGTGAGGGCCTTCCTAGTGGCACCTGCTCAACATGGAACTGACTCAGTGCAGCTTATAGGACCACAGGAGGCAGAGAGGGCAGGAACATGTCTTAAATCCCATCTCATGCTGCTGCTGTCCTTTGCACTCTGTGAAGGTGTGTCCTTCCTTGATCTCCTAGCTGGCTCCATGGTGCTGCAGAGAGGCTTTCCTTTCAGATGGAGATGGCAGTGTCCATGGAGATCCACTGTCCCCATGGCAAGAGCACTTTCCTGGTCAGTTTAGTCCCTGTCAGTTTGGGATTTGGTGTCTTTTTCTACATTAAGGGTCTAACCCCACATTTTCCATATCCCAAGAATGAGCATGATTTAATCCACTGCCAGCATTACACAGTAGGACTGGGAACCATCTTGAGTATAGAACACTTTTTAACTTCTCCATTTCCTCTTAATATCTAAACGTTAAAGTAAAATAATGCATAGAGTTCTAATAATAATAGTGCATGATGCTGTCTACTTTTAGCTTAACAGATCAAGTATCCTCTCAGCAAGGCTGACAGATTCACTAAGAGTCTGTTACAAAGACTCTTAAAAGTTGTCATACTCATCACTATGGTACATAGCCAGCAAAAAGTAATAATCTCATAACTGCCTTTATCAGAGAAGATCATTTATATTTTTTTTAAAGCTAAATTACTTTATTAGTTCAGTAATCATTTCAGAGCTTTTCAAGATAAGGAGCAGCGTTTGGGAGGGGTTTCATTTCCTGTCTGCTGCCTTATCAGCCAGAACTACATCTCAAATGTCTGGAGATTATGTATTTTTAACTGAACTCTAATAAAGTTTGTGCTGGGAAATCTGCACACCTCACTTGGTCTGTGATCATACAGGAGATACCAAACTTTTGCTCTCTGTTTTTAAATGTTACTATGCATATTTCAGTAAGATTTTGCCTGTGCTCTTGCTGAAGGAATTTGAAAGGTGGGTTTTTTTCTGTGGCTAAGTACATTAATGGATGTTAGTTGCTGATGAAGATGATCTTTGGGTTAGTTCATAAGGAGCAGAACAGCTGGGTGGAAGTTTTCTCCGAGTACAGTGTTGACTGGGAAAAAGCAACCCAGGAGGTTACAGGTGCTTTTAGTCATTGGAGTTGTGAATTATTTGCCTTCATAATGAGGAGTTTTCGTTATCTTTAAAAACTGGGGGGAAGGTTTTTACCCCTGGGAAAGCCTGTTGTAGAGAGCAGGTGTTACAGCAGCAGTCTAGGATGCATTAAAAATAGGTTTCCTTTCTGGCTTAGTATTATTTGTGATACATCCATTTTCTCCAAAGATGCTATTCCTTTATTCACGTGTTGTGTTTTCAGGGATGGCTTGTGAGTATTCCCAGTGCACTGTTCCATGTTCTGGTTTATCTTTGGAATTCAGCTGAAAATATCTCTGTGGTACAGTGGATAAAGGTTCTGGTTTTTGGTTGTATCAGAATCACCCAACATACATTCCTGCACCTCACCAGCCTTACAGAACTGGTTTGTTGCTCAGAACGTAAAGTGTAGCTGTAAAAATAACTGTATTTAGACCACAGTAAGTAGTATATTCAAGAGAGAGATAGTGGAGTCAGTATGGATAGTTCTTTTTCAGACATAAATGAAGTCTTTAAGCAGGCACAAAGGAAGAAACTGAGGACAAGCAGAAGACTATGTTGTAGAGTCACTTTGCAAAAGATATAGAATGACTAAAAGTAAAATTGGCAAAGTGATGAGTACTGGTGATGACGAGAGTTTATGCAACAGTTTTCATGCAAAGTAAGTAGACTGAAGGGGCTCTTAGGTTACTGAGAGGAAGGAAGTGAAGAGAAGGAACTGAAGAGGATGTAGGTAAAATCAAGAAAGTTCAGAGAAAGTAACGTAGTATTTCTCATAATATGAGCAACACAGTGTATTATGGAATTACCAAGTAACTGGTTTGATCTAAACAAAAGGAAGTTGGGGATTTCTCCACACAATGTATAATTAAGTTGTGGAGCTCATTGCCACAGGATGTTGTGGCATGGCCAAAAAGATAAATGGGTTCACTTATGGATTAGCCAAAGCAAGGGGTGCTCTTGGTGGCAAACAATGGTCCAGGTGCATCCTCAAGTGCAGGAAGTCCCTCACCTCCTGGTTTCTGGAACCTAGGAGGGAATATTGAGGAAAGCTAATTCTGTATGTGAGTTGTTTATGTTCTTTCTCTTAATCTTCTGCTAGTAGCCATGACTCATACGGTGTCTGAATTGAGAGGGATCTGTTGCCTGACTTGATAGTATGTTTTCCCCCATGAAGCTCTGAGTCTTGTGTATGTTCAGGGATCATCTCTGTGGTCTGTAGTTGGGTAATCCAGGTCTCTCTGAGGGCAACCTTAACGATTCAATGCTAAGTACATATACATGGGAGTGTAAGTGGCTCATTTTGAAATGTTTGGGTACCAAAGAGTCATGAATCCAAAGGTCATAGCCTGAGATTTCTTACCTGATGTGAGAAGCATGAATTGAGCAGAGTCAGATCTCAGCCTTTCCAATATACAGCCACGCAGGGCCCCAAACTTGGGCAAGATCCATAGAAATCTGTGCTTGAGCTCCTGAGTGCCCTGTACAGTCACGAGAGATGCAGGTACTGCTGAGGCACAACTCACTTCATGCTAAAGTGAACACCTAAAATCAGGGAGATGAATTTTGCTTTGAAAGTGCTTTGCTGTTTGTGAGCTGGTTGACTGTCCCTTCACTTGGTGATCAAGCAGAGCTCCAGATTATCCTGCTGCTGCTCTTTGGTCAAGTATTTTTCTGCCCATCTTAAACTAGATGGTTGTAGTGAGAGATTAAAATCAAACTACATCTAATCTGCCTGACGTCACTGAAGCATGTAATTTCCCTTTCAAATGTATTTCAGTTTAAACAATGGTAATTCATTTTGTGTGCCTACTGCAAAGCAGCATGTAGGGAGTTCAAAAGGGCAAAGCCCTCTCATGGGTCTTTCATAACAGGTTATATTAGAGCAGAATTGTCTTCTGGTTTTAGAAAAGGATTGGAATGATGTCTTATATTGTCTATCAGTAAGTACCATGCCTGGAGTTTTGGTAACAACCACAAATGCTTTTCCCTTGGAGGCAGGATATGCAGCTAATACAAGATGCTCCATTATTAATAGCTCCTGTGTCACAATTTGTTGGTCTTCTTGTGACAGTAGGGAAGAAGAAGTTGCGCATCTCACATGTACTTTGAGAGCATCTATTAAAATAAAGAAATGGGAGCAAACAATGAGCTATTTAGTAGATTGGGGTAATTTATTATTTCTTCTATTATTGTTTTTTAACCCTAGGAGGGGTAGACCAGAGAATCTCATACGTAAGAGCTTTTTGATTTGCATGGATTCTGTGTCATTTCACAGGATGGGGTTAAAACATTTTCTCCTTCCAGAAAATACTAAACTCTAAGCTTTGTGCTTCAGAAGAATAGCTTGACTGCAAGGAAAGGGTATGAGACAGATTGCTGAGCTTATAGGGCTTTTAATAAATGGGCAGTTGATAAGTAAAAACAATACAAAAGAACGGGAAGTTCTCATCTGTCAGAGCTTGTGGCACAGCAGGAAATTGTTCACCATAAACCATGAGGGAAAGTGTTTGTTTTCTGTAAACTTACTGCCACTCTAGACAAACAAATGGCAGGTGGAGCTCTTTACAATGATGTGTACTATCAAGAGGATTATGTATTACTTTTGTGCTCATGTAATCTTTGCAGATCAGCAAGTTCATTTCATGTAGGCAGAGGAAGAAAACATTCTAAGCAGCGTTTCAAACATTTTGGTGGGATAAAGCCGATTCTGTAAATACAGCTCCTGAATCTGTGTCATCTTCTACTGAGCCATTGCTTTCTGGGCTAATGCAGGGAAAATTCCTTAATGTTCAGGCACCTTTCTGTAAAACCAGCGTAAGAGTCTGATAAAGGAAATCTTCAGTGCTGACCCTTAATATGTCAGGTAGAGGATCAGCACCTTTCCCAAGGGCCACGAGGAAGTTTAGGTCTTCTGTGTGGCACTGGTATATGTTCCACTGCCAGTTTAAAGCAGCTGTTTATATGAAGAAGTTCATACAGACTCATTTATAGCATTTTGAAAAGACAGTAGATGACCTAAAAATTAAGTACAGTATTTAAAATATTCTACAACATTAGCTTTTCAGTCTTGAAAGCCAGAGGTGAACAGATCCTTTTACGTTGTTTTAAACTGAATAAACTGCTATCTACTTCCCCCAGTCAACCAACCAACCAGCTACATAAATAAATAGGAGACTATATCCGATTCTAATCCAAATAAGCAGCAAGCTGCAGTGTACAGGGTGTAGCCTCTGATCCCACAGCAGACTCTCGAGTGTGTTGCTAATGTCTTACAAGCTCAGGTTCCAAAAGCCTGAAGCCTGTCTGCTCCCTTCACCTGGTTACTTGCAGGTGGGTGGGAGAGGGAGGCTGCTTTTGGTGGGAGCGTAACTGAACCATGGAGGGCTTTTCTTCCATGAAAGTGCACATCACACTTTCCCTTTATTACTGTAGTTTAAGCACGAGGTTTAACATTTGGGAAGTGGAGATGGAGTTTATCCAAGTCTGCATGTAGCAGCTTTGTAAGTTTGAGATACTTAATTACATAAACAAGGTTACATGTCCTGTCAGTTGTAGTGAATCTGTTAAATAAACAGTATCATCTATTGGTTGAGGAAAGATAAATACACAGCTTAGTTTAACACTAAAAGACAAAACTAAATAAAATGCAAAGCTGCCTTTAAAAGACAGTATGATTAGAAAACATATTTTCAGTAGTGGACATGGTTTTTCTTAGGGAAGATCAGTACTGCTGTTTGCGAGCATATTCATCTTGAAAAGTGAAACGTGAACATTTGAAGTACATGCTGTCCATAGCAGCAGTATTCTTCTTTCTAAAAATACTGAACTAATGATACAGATCAATCCTGTAGTAAGTGCCAAATCTTTCAGTTGTTTTTTACTATGAGCACAGTTTTTTCATGTGCTTGTATGAATGTCTGCTCATGACTGCTACATCTCTGAGCGCATGTACACACTGGAGGAAGAGTATGTATATTCTGAGCACTACCTATGTATTTCACAGGCTCTTGGAAAGATAATGACAATGTGTATCTTCTCAGCCACCTTAATTACCTCTCAGCATGATCCCTGCAGGCTGACCCTTACCACAGTGGAGGGGTGTATCTTCTCCACTGTTCTTTTGGCAATGGTTGGAGGAGGGCATTGCAACTGAAGAGTTTTCACAGACCTCCTATGTCTCTGAGCAGTTCTTGGACAGAGATCACTTGCTTTTTGAAATGACATGCCGCTTTATGCAGCTTTTGAGGTGCACGCCATTGAAATAGTGTTCTTAAACTCATCATTTTCCTATATATGCTGAGGTACTGTGATTCTTTGCTCGTGGAAAAGGCTGATTCATTGTATGCTTGGGAAGGAACTTTTAGCTTTTCTTCCTACAGAAAAATTCTACTGAAATGAGAGACTGACTTACTGGAATGGGATTGTTATACAGTTGTTTGTTAGGAGCTGTGTCAATGTAATTGATTCCATTTTTGCAATGTTTCCTTATAGCCATCTGTGGGTGAAAGCCTTCAGAAAGAAGCGCTGAAAAAACAAGCAATGAAACAGGTAAGATGTGGTGGCAGATTAAGAAATTACAGCATCTATTTCCTTTAATTAAATGGCTGCAGAAACAGATTTGTATCATTGCAGTGTTACAGTTACCCTTTAAAACAATTCCATATACATTTATGATTTTGTGCATTGCTCTTTGCAGCACAAGACTTGATCTGAAGTTCTCAGGGCCTTTCCTCTAGCATGGAAATCTATCAGGTTTCTGGGCAAAGTTGGTCATTTTGAAACTCTTCTGGCTGGGATCAGAGCAGCTGAAGAAGAGCCCGATGAAAGCTGCATGAGTGAGGCTTACAGAACTGGCCATAATGTAAAATACAGTGAATTTTCTGTTTCCTCAAAGCAAGCAGTTAAATAGACGAGGTGTTGAAGTTTGTTTTGTGGTGTAGAGTGCATTGGTTATTTTAGAGTTTCTCAAAAGCTTTGAAAATTGTAGAAATGTCATGCTTAATTTTTGGGTATCTTTTCATCCTCCTTCCTTTCTTTTAGACTAAATTGGAGATTCAGAAGGCTTTGGAGGAAGATGCTACAGTGTACGAATATGACAGTATTTATGATGAAATGCAGCAGCAGAAGAAAGAAAGTAATGCCAGAGTGTTATCTGGAAGAGATGACAAAAAGGTTGATACCTGAAAGTGTGTGATGTCTGTCTGAGCCTCGTGTGCTTGGAGTGGCTAAAATTGATTAACTTCTAAGCTTTGCCAAATGCATTTTCCCATGGGGCATGCAAGTTTGTGCTCAAATCCCACTAAATAAGGTAGTAATTGGCAATAATTTTGGCAAAACTTTGGAGTCCTCATCCAGTGGTATTCCAGAGGGTGGCTCACTACAAGTTTCCCATGCACTTTATGATGTACGTACAGTGTGTCTGTGTATTTCTGAAGAGAATGTTACAGTGGGATAATAGGATTAGAGGCAATGGGCCCTGTAACAATACTGCTTATGATAATAGAGACTCTTGTTATTAAGCCAATGAACATAAATTGTCCTTCCTCACACACTGCTGGGCTTCCCGGAGGACTGTCAGGAGACAAAAGTAATTAATTTCCATTGGTGAGATGTGAGCCGGTTTCCACAGCCCAATGGCTTGTTTGAAAGCATTGTTGAATTATCCTGACAAGTGATACTTTCATTGTTACTTACTCTGTTTAATCTGAAAGCTCTTGTCAGGTTTTGTGGGTAGAAAGGGAAGCTTCCCACTCCTTTACAAGCAATAGAAAGGCAAAACTATTATAAGGCAGAAGACAGGGGTGAGAAATCAAAAACCACTCACACTCAAGAGCAAAAATTATCTTAGTCAAAGATGGGCTGAATGTTTTGGTTGAATACAGCATGGAAACATGGGTGTTTGTGATCTGAAAGAGAATGCCAGTTTATTTCAGATAGCTGTCAAACAGTAGAGAATATGTTAGAGTAGCTGCTGTTAGTTTTTATTCTCTTACCGACTTTCAGCTTCTCTCCATCAATCCCAATGTGTATCTTCTCAGCCACCTTAATTACCTCTCAGTATGATCCCTTTTTTCTCTTCTATTTTAGCCCAAATACATCCAAAATATCCTCAAAGCAGCTGAGATTAGAAAGAAGGAGCAAGAAAAAAGAATGGAAAGAAAAATACAGAAAGAGCGTGAAATGGAAGGGGGAGAGTTTGATCACAAAGAGGCTTTCGTGACCTCAGCCTATAAGAAGAAGCTGCAAGAAAGGGCTGAGGAGGAGGAAAGAGAAAGAAGAGAAGCAGCTCTCGAGGGTGAGATTCACACTGAAATAATTGCCCTTTAAAATAAATATGTTAGTACGGCCTTGACATGATTTACAACATTGTTATGTGGGCTCTCTGTGAGGCTTGAGATAATTAAAATCAAAAAGGTCCAGGTGGCAGATACTGGATCAGATCCTTCTTTGTTATTTTCCTTTGTATGTTACTAAAGGAACAGAGGAAACTCCTCTCTGTGTCAGTGTTATTTGTGTTGCTGCTTTTTATTTTCGAGGAAGAGTCACTTGTTGAAGGAATTCTCTAAGCCCGGGGTACAGTGAGGCTTACACTCCTTACTTCAGGCCTTTTGTAGTGTCCCATGAACAGGTGTTGTAAAGAATAGGATATGGGGTCATGAGATAAATCAGGCTGGAGTGCTCTCAGAAATTCATCTGTTACAGCCTCTTGCTCAAAGCTTGGTCTGCTGTAAGGTTACTCTGAGCTTTTTCCACTCGGGACTTGAAAACCTCCAGGCTGGAGACTGCAGACTTGGTGGTGTCTACCAATTGTGAGTTGTAGTATTTGTACTGATAAGTATTTGTGGCATGGTAAATCCAACCTCACTTTCTTTCTCACAGCATACCTGGATGTGACCAAACAGAAGGATCTCAGTGGATTTTACAGACATCTTTTAAACCAGAGAGTGGGGGAAGAAGAGATGCCTAAATGCAGCTTCCGTGAAGCCAGGTAGGATGCCATTCTGGAAGGCTTTCCAATATAAACCAGCTTCTGGCTGTTTGTGATTCCAGACTCACTGGACCACTGTAAGAATTAGAGAGTACTAAACATTGTAGGGTAAAGTGATTCCTTTACACAGCTGATTAATTTAATTATGTGGAAAATGTCTAATAATCATAAGTGTAATAGACTGTAAGACAGAACCAAGCAGGACAGGAATGCCATTTAAAAAGTATCAAGAGGACAGTCATACATGTAATACCACTTGGTATTATTCCAGCCTATATATTCCAACCTTTATTTACTTTGGTTCACATATTTGACAATATGCAGTAGGTTCCATATTTTGAATTATGAGGGAGACAAAAGATAAAACAACAAGCACAAGAGGACAGGAAATGATTTTGTGATATAAATTGCCTGAAAAGAATGTGAGTCTCTGACTTCATACTTACTCCACATTTATGGGTTCATAAAGACTAAATTGATTGAGTGCTGGTGCTGTGGTAAAAGGAAATTAACCAAATGTGTAGGAAATCCAGTGGGAGTGCTTTAAGATCTTAATATATGTACATTCCAAAGCAAAGTAATGAGATGAGGCTGAATTACTTACATAGCTGAGGTGGTGAAATTCTGCCCTGTGGAATGATGAAGGGGATATGTTTCTTATGTGCAACAACTGATCATTTGAAACAATTCAGGTTAAACCTCTCTTAAGATAGGCTTTAAACCTGGATATCGCAAGCTAAATGCTTGCCATCTCAAAGAAAATGCAGCACACAGCAGATGCTCAATCTAAATAGATGGTGTGCTGATTCACAAGAATTTACCATGGACTGTTACTAGAGCTGTATGATTAAAGAGAAGAGACTCATGGCTCCTGTGATTGAGCATGTATTTCCTTATCAGTCAGCAAAGAATGACAAAGCACAACCTTTCTGCCTACTGCCCAGACTGGTCCTCCATGGATCGGCTTTTTGTGCTTAAGAATCTATGAGCTCTGAAAAGATAGTCATTTCTATCTAGACTCAAGGGCAAGATCTCCAGAAATACTGGATTATAAAAGATCTACTACTAACGGAAGCTGCTTCTTACCTCTGTCAGCAGAACACGCAACAACAAAACATACAACAACACAGCATACAGCCTGCTGCTCATCTGGATAATTATTTGAAGTGAAAAGGAATAAGCACATAGAAAAAAGTGTGTAGCTTGCCACACAACTCACATATGAATACAAATCTGTCTTTTTGCTTAGGTGGAGGCTACAGATACTTAACCATAGTCATTCTTGTAGATAAATTAATCCGCTCACATTCACCAATGAACCAGATACAGATGCGTAGCAGAAATCCTCTGCGCTGGATTCCTGGAACTTGAGCCACAGATAGATTTGCTTTCCTAGACTTCAGCAGCATCTTTTGCTTAAGCCCTGACCAGAAGTCAGTTTGTGGAAGAGGCTGAGATTTCAGGCTGTGTAATGTTGTTTGTTTTCTTTTTTAACATAAAAAATGTAGGATAAAGGAAGAAAAACCTGACAGTTGTTATGATGAATCCAACCAAAGGAACAAAGGCTCATATGAAAAACAAAGACCGAAGCCCTCTGCTAAGAAAGAGAATAATCCAGATGCTGATACTGACTTAGAAACTGATAGTAGTGATGATGATAAGAGACATAAAAATAGTAAAGTGAATTTGAAAAAGCAGAAAAAGAGGGAGAGCTCTGTGAGCAGTGAAGAGGAGGTTAAACATCACAAGAGCCAGAGACATTCCATGTCACCGAGTGCATCCAGTGTGGAGGAAGAGCCACCCTCAAAAGCCCAAACAAATCATCTTACAAGGAGGGGAGAGAGCAGACCAAGTAGAAGGGGAAATGATGAACAGTACAGGGAAAAAGATCACGAGAGAAGTAGGACCTATGAAAAGGATCACCAAAGGGATAAGGAAGAGCGACATAGATATGGGGATCATACTAATAAAGATAACTACAGGAGGAGGGAAGAGCAGGATGATAAACAAAGAGGGAAGGAAAGAAGAGAGAGGGAGGGACACAGCAGAGAATGGAGGAAAGGAAAGGAGAGAGATGAGAAGGGCTCAGAAAAGGAACGAGAGAAAGAAAGAATAACAAAGGAGAGAGATGAGAAGGGCTCAGAAAAGGAACGAGAAAAAGAAAGAATAAGAAATGGTAAAGATAGATATAATGACAGAGAGAAGGAGAGAGGAGAGAAATATAGAGAAAAGGAAGATCATGTGAAGGACAGGAGAGAGAAATACGGTAATGATGAAAAGAAATACAGAGAGAGGAGGGGAAGTAGTTCTACACCTTTAGAAAAAGATGGAGAGACTCATCAGGAAAAAGAGAGAAAGGGAAGAGAGAGGGAGGTGGATGAGAAGGGAAGATCCAGCTCTGAAATGTCATCTGAGCAGAAACGTAAAGCTGGAGAAGAAGGGGATAAAGAGGAGAAAGAACAAGCACAGAAACCAGCTGAGAGCATGAGCAAATTTGCCAAACGGAGCAATGAGGAGACAGTCATGTCAGCAAGGGACCGGTACTTGGCGAGGCAGATGGCACGTGTCAGTGCCAAATCTTACATCGAGAAGGAAGAAGATTAATATCCCTTGGTGGACAAAAACACTTGGTCTGTCAACCAGAAGGAAAAGTCACTGCTGCATGGACTCCTGTACAGAGGTAAAAGTGTGTCCTAGTTATTTATTCCTGGCTTTCATCTAAGAAACTGGATGCTGTAAGAGAGGAACAACTCTTGAAATGGGCTCATGGATCACTTGAAAAACAGCCTTAGTGTCTTTATACAGTTGAAATATTAAATTGGGTTGACTCCATCCACCATGGCCTTCAGCACCCAGCCCATAAGATTCTGGGCACTTGAAGTTTCTGGGACAGACCTAGGAGTGTTAAAAAGCATGGCAGCTCTGAGCTGAAGCAGTGAGCTCTGCTGAGAGAAAGGGGTTCTCTGCCCTTGGCAGGAGGCATTGTTGCCAACTGATGCTCTCAAAAGTGAGCAACAGACCTGTAAAAGTGAAGAAAAAGGCAAGAAAAACAGCCTGAATAATAATCTAGGAAACTTCTGTATGTAGTATGGTGTTTTGTAAGCTAGATGCATATTGATATATGAATTTTGTATTTATGTGTGAGCTTTGGTCTTGGGGACCTGATGTACAGAAATGAATAAAGTGTAAGATACATACTGGGTCTAATGTGTGGGTCTTCTTAATGCTTGTGTTATTTTACTGTGTCTGTGTGTGAAATAAGGTACATGAGTCTTGTGCTTGTATATGAGTTTATGTATTACAGTTGTATCTGCTTGTTTCTACTGGAAGTAATATTTTACATTTGTCAACCTGTTCAAAGGTTCATAATGAAGAATAAAGTTATCTCCAATCTCTAGCTTGGTAAGTGGGATATCTGACAGTGGTTGTAGATTTTAGAACACATTTTTAACACTTTTGATAGTAGTTTCTTTTACTTTATTGCTTTTTATGCTACAGTAAAGTGAACTTGTTCAGCCTTAGTAATGAGACAAAGTGTGAGTGAAGTTAAATGCCAAGCCTGCCAGTTTACAAAGCCTTGAAATTAGTTTTATATATAAGCTCATCAAGTAACTAAGCACTTACTCCAAGTGTGGATCAGTTCAGTTTTGCTGTTCTGTCTAAACAAATGTAATTTGCTTTTGTTTCTTCTGTTGGAATAGAGTGAAAGAACTGAAGGAAATCCTCTGCTTTTTGGCAAAGAGGCCTTGTTGGGGTAGTAAACTGGACTGGATATTTTGCTGTTTGGAATAGAGTTGTATCTTTGTTCTTTTTTCCCATAAGAGAGGCACAAGAGAAGTCTACAGATGGATTATGAATATTAAATTTATTACAATAACAGTTTACAGTACAAGGCACATACTGATGACTTAACAATTGGCTTGCAACACTTGTAACTAAACAGCTGCATAAATTAATACAGGTGCATCATGTACAAGTTGGAGGGAATACTTAGTTCTGTACAACTAAAACTCTGGTTTAATACTCCTTGCTTAAAGGGCAAATATGGTCCTAGTTTAATGGTTTCATAACTTCCTTCTTACTTCTCAGAATAAGGGGTAGGATGTTCTCATGTGATGGGTAAGTGAAGGGGAACTGAAGAGAAGGAATTGGGTGGTTTGCCTCAAGAGACTTCTAAGTGCAGCCCGCTTGCTATCAACCTGCCAACTAGTTTTTGTACAAAACCGATGTTTAACGTATGACTACCTGTTGAGCTACCTGGTAAATACTGGTTCCTCTAAATGTGTTCAGCTGGATATGTAAAAGGAAGGTAAAATCAATTGTAAAAATAAATCTGTTTCTCAATATACCAGCCACTGAGCTAAACAGACACTGACAAATGAACTTGTCAGCAGAAGATATAGAAAACTTGACACAGGTGTGCCATGTAACAAAAAATAAAGGGGAAGTTCAGCTTTTATAGAATGAAAACATGCATGCATTTAATGTTTGTGTTATTCAGGAAAAGATAAGCATTTTAAATCCACTTCTGGAGGGCTTCCTTGCTCCATTCCCATAAGCACCTCAGACTGGATTGTTCTAGTGAAAAGAGAGCAAAGATCTAACATCACCAGTGATCTTCTGGACTATCTGTTCCTAAAAATATTTCTCCTGTGTCTTTGCATGTCTATCTTGCTCTGTTACCTCCAAGTGATTTAAAACTCTTTCACCCTCTGTCAGTACATCTGTACTCAGAGTGCTTTAGTCAACTGAGAGACCGTGCCCGGTTTTACACTGACTGTTGCAGGACTGTATTAACATCAGGGCTTCTTGGCTGACTTTTAGTCCACTAGAAAACAGTGGCATTTCTTAGGAGGTGCTAAAACCACCCAGAGAGACAATGTCTGTTGTGTATTAGTGTCTTAGAGTACAAATTAAAGATGCATCTTTTGCCGTTACAAAGGAATAACATCTATAGTGTCGCACATGAAATAGGGATTTCTGCAATTGTTACTTTGCAAATTACTCCACTAGAAATGTTCCCATTTTCAGTTTGTTTGCGAGGGTTGAAAGAGAAACTTTGGCTTCGAAACAGATAATGCTCCTATTTAACTCAACCATTTCTGTCCCCACCTTCACCCTTGCTAATAGAAGGCTGCAAAATGTCTGTTTGAAGAGATGTTTGCACATTGGAAGTTGAATTTTGGAGCTGGTTTGAGGAAGTGTGTGGGGGTTTGTTAAAGGAGCCTAGCATGAAACAGCGTCAAATCTGGCAAAACATAGTCCATCTGTAAGATTTACCTATTTAAATACTTACCCATTTAGGAGAAAACTCACTTATCAGTAGCTCACCACCAGTCTGAAGAGTGAAGGAGCTGGGTAGGGTTTTCTCCTTTACTTCCCACACTTAGATGGTGGATACATACCTCAGCATGTACCTCAGCAATCTTACATCTGTTACGGTTTGTTGGTTTTTTTGATTATAATAGAAATATAATAAATTATAGAAATTTCTATTATAATAAAAAAATTACAAGAGTAATTTTCCTGATTGGTAACTTAATAATTAAATGGCATTCTAATATTAAAATAATTCCCAAACTGTTCCTGTTGTCCTTAAAATGGAGTCAGATTTGGAAACGGCTTTCCGATATACTTGAGGGATAAGCTACAAAAGTATTTCCTGTAACTGTACAGTAAGACACATCTATTGTTTTCCTGTTGGCAGTGAAAGAACATGCTCCCTTCTTAAAAATAGTTCAGGTGCCTTTTGTTTTTAGCTCCAAAAGAACAATCCTTGTCCCTTGAAGTTATTTATTCCCTCATTGGAGGTTGGGCTCCAGACCTAAAGTTAAGTGAACTCAAGTCAGCAGCTGAAGTGTAAGAGCTTCCTCCAGGAGGTGTCTGCACACCTGAGGAGACAAACCTTGGTGGAAGCAATGAAAATGTTTCAGAAGACGAAGACTCCATCACTGCTTTCTTCTGACGTGGCGAGTACTTTGTACTGATGTAACTCTTCAACAAGTCTCTTAATACCTGTGGCTATGAATGTATATATAACCTTAGTTCTTACCCAAGTAGGCCACGAGGTACAAAAGAGACTTTTATCCTCTATTTTATTTTACTTGTTATATCTCAATGGTAGAGTGAAAATAGAATGCAGGTTTTTAGATAAATGATGCTTACTTGGGTTTACCTAAACTCTCATGTACCTGCAGCAGAAGTGCTGTCCTCCAGCTGACTTGGCAGTTGCAGTCAGCCTGAAGGACAGTTACATCTGGAGTGCGTGCATCTGATATAGAGAGGTTTGTATGTGCCTGAAAGTTAATTCGTGTATTACTGCCTCAAAATGTAATAGAAATAGTTCTGATGAGAATCAGTCCCGCTGAACTCTACCCAGCTTCTTGTTAAAACAAAATTCACCTCCTTTTCTTCTTGAGGATGAAACCCAAATGTGATCACATTAGAATATGAGCTAATAAATCTTCAAAGTAGGTTTGTGTAGCTTGTTAAATGTACTATAGTCAGCTAGCCAACAGGAGTATTCTAAACTTCAGTTCTGTATGAGGAAGGAGTAGAAAGAGCCACAGGCTCCAGCAAATTGGAGGTGTGAAATAAATTAAAAACAAACTAAAAATGCAGAACAAAACAAAACTAAGCAAAGCAGGGAGGCAGATCTTTAAGATTACACTTTTTGGCATCGGAACTCAAAAATGCTCACTCTTGGCCTGTAGTTTCTTTGGGTGTGTTGGGTGAAGTAACCCATGGTGAGTTTTTGTGGCTTGATTGGGTCTAAAGCAAAGTGAAGCATACCACATTACAAAGAATGCTTTTGCAGTGCTTACTGCACAAGGAAGAACAGACACTGGTAATGAGAAGGAGGATAATGCCACCAACCGTGTGTGCTGATGTACGCAGAGCTGCATATGGTGCTGCTCAGAATCCTCGGTTTCCTCTTCCTCTCTACTGCA
This sequence comes from Pezoporus occidentalis, assembly GCF_034315485.1. NCBI lineage: Eukaryota > Metazoa > Chordata > Aves > Psittaciformes > Psittacidae > Pezoporus > Pezoporus occidentalis. Next base: position 458,480 of record NW_026914297.1, on the reverse strand, counting down.
CTACAAACCTATGGGTATGCTACTTTTTTTGGCTAGTTTATAAAACCCTGTGTTACTTGAGTCATACATTTATGGCTATCAGAAATATCTTTGTATTTTTCAATGTAGTTTAAGCAATTAGAACCTTAAAAGCGAATACGACATTGCCCAGTACAAACGATCACATTGAGAAAGATACAGGAGCACTGCCACAGACTTGGGATTCTACACCTAATCCTACCCGCTGATACTTGTCCTTTAGTGGCTTACTCAGCCATGCACACTTTCTGACAGCCCCAGAGCATGGAGTAGTGGTATTCTCATGCACACAGACAGCCGTGTGTTCCCAGTATGCGTTGGCTCTCTGTCAATGCAGGCTGGTTAGAAGTGCACTGGAGATTTCATTGAATTGCTTGGATATATGTGCTGGAGGCACTGTGTTTCCAGATGCTTGTTGTCAGTGATGCCATCTCCGTGGAAAACTCCTCCATTTCTTGTCTTATCTGGAAACTGAATTCTTTGGGGGGGTGGGGGAGAGGATGAGGAAAGTCACATTTTGTGCTCCCCCCAGGTTAGCTTATACTGCATTCATGCGGATGTCTCCAAAAGGAATTTCTGTAGCTGTTTCTGGAGTAATGCTTTTCAGAATACGCTGTTGGAGAGAAATCAGTATTAGAAATCAGTTGATTTTAGAGGTAATACATAATGTGATAGCCATTTGGAAAGAGGTTTATAATAAGATATGAATTTAGTTTGAGTTACACCTCATGAACTACAACGCAAGGATGTTTCAGGCTTCTTTCATCTCAGCACTATGAAGATATAAGGTGCTACAGAAGTACACAGTATTATTTTTGTTTGCAACATATAATTTGAACCAGTGTGACGGAAGTATTAATGCTTTAGGACTTTGCAGTTCACTTGGATACCCTGAGCCAACTGAACATACTACTTCTGATCTGGTAATTACATAAACGTAAATCCCAAAAATGCTGTCACAGACTTGTGACAGAGCATCATCGTTACCTCCTTAAATGTTCCTGGTGTGATGACCAACCGATAGACCATGTAGATCGGAATGAAGATGACGGAAGAGGTTCCTATGCAATAACCCACTACTGTGGTCCAGTAGGGATAGTTATAATCAAAAAGCCGTAGCTCAGGAGGGTTGGACAGGAAGCTGCAAGTGACAAACTGGGAAAGGAAAAAGGGGAAAGTGTGATCGTTCCATCTGGTATTTTAATGGCAGACACTTACTTTAGCAATTCCAGATCCCAGCATAGCATTGAACTAAAAATCACGAGTAGGATTAAAAGGTTGTCAGTGAAAAAAATCCTAAATGACATTAGTATGGAATTTAAAAAAACAATCAAACAACCAGAAACCCAAAACTAAAGACCCCCCCAAACCACTTCTGGATATCCAGACTTTCCTTCAGGACGTTTAAAGGAGCTCGAGTGCTTCAGGGTTATAGCCCAGCCAGGCGCTGAAAGAGCCAGGTAAAAAGCCTCCCATGAGTTACTTATTCCGTAAATACACACGGATGTGTTTGTTGCCTGAGAAGCATTAGAGACACAATTCAGGACCACACTTGTACATTTAAAGGAAAAAAAAAAAGATGTTAGATGGACAGAATCAGATTGATTGATACCAGTGCACAGAATTTCATCCAGTTGCCCTTCTATCAAGCCCTATAACTTGATTCCAGCAAAGGATGCCTTCCAGAAAGGTCTCATCTTAATTTTAAGCCACCAGAAATGGGACGTGTAGAGTTTCCCATTGCCACTTGTCCTACATTTAATTATGATCAGTGTCAATTCTGTTTAGTCTGAATTTAACTCACAGCCCCTGTAGTGGTGCTTTATGCTGTTCTTTATTGGGTTGTAGCCCCTTTGAATACTCTTTCAAATACTGTTAAGAGTACTTACCTGTGGTAATCACATTGGCTGTCAGTTTTCTCTGTGATAAGCTATACAGATTCTATTTTTTTTCCGCTGTTACTTATTTCTACACAGTTTAGCTTTTCTGTGATATTTTTCCAGAGCATTTCAGTTCTTCAGTAGCTTTTACAACTGTTAATACTAGTTTGGATACAGCATTCTGGCATCAGCTCGACTGATGCTGTTAGATCGCTTTCCAGTGCATAGCCTTCATGAATGAAAACTGTCTAGTGAAACAACAAATACTTTTAGTTGAATATCACACGAATAATATTTGTGACTAGCATTGGAAGGACATCTGATTCTATCATCAGAGTATCAGGATTAACAGCAAAATTTCCATACAGAAATAATGTGCTGCCTTCTGGGCTTCCTTTAGTTTAGTTTAGTTTCCACGGAGAATCCAAATGGCTCTGCCTGCTAACCCCATCACCAGAGCCATGTTCCTCCCTGTTTGTTTTACTGCCTTAGGATCACAAAGAGGACAGGAGTATAAAAATTCTTTGTGGTGTCACCCCAATTTATAGCCTTTTCTTCCCTGCTTTTTCTAGGGGTAATAAAATGGTAATCTGTTAATGATGCATTGATCATTACAAGTGTTTGGAGTTCACTCTATAGGTCTTACACCTACATTCTGTGCTTTATAACCTCCAATTTGACCTGCTCTGCTCCTGCTAAGGCTAGTGGCAATAAAAGAGAGCGTGAACTAATTTTGGATCAGGAAATGAACACTTTATGTTAAAATGTTATCGATAATCCTGCCAAGTCAAACACTGGGACAGTGCTTCCAACTCAGAATTACAGATCTATAAAGGTTGTAATTAACTGCTGTAAATTCTAAGTGGAATATTCCAGTGTTGTCAGTCAGCGGGTGCTGAGGCAGTATGTTTACTTATCTTGGCTTTCCTCCCCAGGCAGTATATTTTATCATCATCTCTTATTGCCTCATTTTGCTGAGGTAAACATAAAGCAACAAACCAGAGTAACTTTGTTCAGCAGAGGGGTGGAGAACCCAGTCTTGCTAACAAAAATCCTTAAAATAGTGATTCAGTAACAAGACCTTGCATTGGATTTTTCACTCTTTGAGCCTTTTTGATTTAACAAAAAATGCTACTGAAGACCTTCACCAGAAGATTCTGTAATCAAGGTTTTAGAAGTCAAAGGAGCAGCATTGCTCAGTGGTCATTTTCTGGTGCTGGAAAGAAAAAGCTATAAAGAAAACTCACCAAAAGGAAGATGGGACTAATTGCTACCCAGCAAACTCGCCAGTACCAGCCTGGGGCAGAGCCTAGCATTTCTTTCACGTCATTGCAAAACTGGGTGATGCCTGTGGAGACAAGTGGGAGGAGAGTGGTAACAACAGATGTAAGTCTTGGGCAAGTAGATGCACAGCATTTTGTATACACAAGTAAATCTAGACTCCATCATGGAAGACTCTTTTGTTTCTGTAAGTCTTAATTATATTAAATCCTTAATTCTGCATTACCGCTCTTGTTGCTTTTAGATGTCTGTGTACTCACGTCAGAGAACAGTTAATTCTCATGGATTTAGTAATCAGTGAGTTTGTAAACTTTTTCTGGAGACACCGGTGATCTTGTCTGCTGAACAGAGGAAATAGCAGGCTGCAGCAGCTCAGCCGGCTGGGTTAGCACTGCAAATGGGTCAGCATGGCAATAGACATACCATAGAACCAGGACACAGCGACCGCTTCCAGAAACACGACGGTTAGGACAGCCGGCCCCGTGGCGTATTCCTCAAACAGCTTTACCACGTATGCACCTCCCTGGAAAGGAGACCACATCATCAGGGAACCGAAGATCCAGTGACGGGAATCTGCTCATACTGCTCTTCATTACTGCTTCCGTCTGGAGCAGAGCATTCCCAGACAGGTCACTCAGTTCTGTCACTGCATGGCTGGTCCTGGCAGTGAAGTCCCTGAGCGTGCTGCTGGTCTGCTCCCTCCCTATGAACCAGTGGGGCTGCCACGCAGATGAGTTAAAGCTGAACCCGCTGGCAGTTCTAGCTGGATTTTAAGGAGCAATTGGGATTTGATGGGGTTGATGGGATGGCTTTTTGCGTGCCTTCTCCAATGGCATCTTCTTTCACCAACATGAGTCACAGTTACCAAACACCAAATAACTATGGTGTTACTTTGCTTTCTTTGGGATCTAGAATCATGAAAGAGAAGAGCATTGTGTCTTGGAGAGGAGCTAAGTCTATTTGCAGCAAATGCCTTAAATGAGAAGGAAGTTGCACGTAAAAGAGCAAGTGGAGTGAAATGTGACACAAAAGCCAAGTATTTTTACTTCTTCCATATGATCATTGAACTCATTACTCAGAATTGTGCTTCTTGTGAAAATAGCTCCACAGGGACTATTTGGTGTGACTGATCCTGATTTCTGGCCTGATTTTATGAGGAAGATGCAGGAAATCCGTTGCTAGAAATTTTTTGGAGAACAGCAGCAGGCAATCACAGCATTTTCTAGCAGATGTATGCTCAATTAAAAAAAAAAATTTTAAACATTGCAAAAATTAGAATAACAATTAATATGATTTTTAAACATGGGGCTTTGGAGAACAAGAAGTAAGCCACATAGAGAATGTGAAAGGTTGCCTGTTCCTGGAGCAGCTGGAGGAGCAGCTGCATCAGTTCTGATGTGGAGCACATCAGAGTTGTGCTGAATTGCAAAAGGATCACTTTGCAGCGCATTTCCTAGTGAGATTTACTGTACACATTTCACTCCACAAACACATTTCTAACGCATAAAGAAAACAGGCTGGAGATTTAATCTGATTCCTTGAAACTCTCTTCAAAGATGTCATTAGCAGGAACCTGACAGTGAGGAAAACTGAGGAGTGGGTGAAATACTTACAAATGTCAGGGTTGCTAATGACCCCAGGAAGCAAATGATGATCAGACCAAGGACAAACAGTTCCCTGCGCTTGCTCCAGACATGCGGGAATTCATCCAGGACTCCAGTAATCACTCCCTCTAGTCCTGCAAACTGAAAAGCATGGAAAAGTCACTGGAAAATAGAGGGCAGTGTTACCTGCCTTGAAGTATGTTTCAGCGCTTAAAGGAGCTTTAAAGCATTGGAACAGTGGTGCTTTATTCTGCCTGTGGAGTTGTGTAACTGCTGTTTAGACAGGCTTCAGAACTTTTAAACTCTTCAAGGTGGGGATTTAGTCTTCATGGATCTGTAGGACATGCCTACCATCCAGAGGAAGCACTGTATTACAAGGAATAGGGTGCCAGTAAGTTGTAGGTGGCTCAGGAGAATCAAGATTGCGAAATTGCCTGAGTTCAGCCTTGCTGGAAGGAGTTACTAATTTCCACAGTATGACACTGACAAGTTGTTTAATTTTATTTAAGCTTATTTAGGTAATGCCTGCTGTCTTACAGAAGACACATGGAGATGCCAATCCTGCTTTAAACCCTTTAGTGGCGGTGCAGTATTTGTAATTCTGTTTCCTCTGATGCTGGCAAGAGTGATGCTATACACCAGGTACCCGAGAGGTTCACTGCCTTGCACTGCTGTGTACTCACCGTGCTGTCTAATCCCAGTGTGAGCAACATCAGGAAGAAGATGATGGCAAAGAAGGTGGAAGCAGGCATATTTGCAATGGCCTCAGCGTACGTGATGAAGAGGAGGCTGGGTCCTGATATTAGAACAGGGATAACTGTTAGCATGCTACTGCTGTGAGGAGGCTATTCTCAACCTAGAAGATTATATTCTATCTTAGAAGCACTTTGAGAGATGTGCATATAAAAGTAACCTACCAGTATCTTTGGCAACCTCTGATACATCTTCATTCCTCATCTCGGCCATGTATCCCAGCACGGTGAAAATGACAAATCCAGACACAAAACTAGTCACACAGTTCACAGTGCTGGTAACCAGAGCATCTCTGCAACAGAAGACCTAACTCGTGTCAGGGAATCGGCATCTGCTAGAAAGAGGGGTTTACTACAGATGGGGTGAGTTAGTGTTCTGGATGGAGTCCTAGGAAAACTAGGGGAATACAGGGGAAAAATCAAGCAGTAGATTTGAAAGAAAGAAACATAACCCCCAACCCCAAACTCCAAACGGTTGCTGTAACATCAGTCTGACACTGGGTTGAATGCTGGATGTACACTGGTGTTTTAGAAAAATAGGATTTACTGTAAGAATATTAAATAATTGAAAATTTTATTTTATACAAGTTATCCAATTTTATTCTGTCCAAGTTATAAATAGTGCCTTTCACCAGCACTGGGTTTCTTTTCCTTAAATAGCCACAGTTACATTTTTAAATTCAGTTTGACTTATAGAATCAGGTAGAACTCACTGGTAGCAGTTGTTATGGAACTTGTTGTAGCTGGCGTAAGCCAATAGGACCCCAAAACCTGGACCAAGGGAGAAAAAAATCTGAGCTGCTGCATCCACCCAAACCTGAAAAATAGTGAAGATCAAGGGAAAAAATGACACAAACCAGAGTGAATGAGTTTGGCATATTCAGAATATCCCTTAGCCCTACAAAACTGTGTCTCACTAGTCTGCCTGTATTCCTACTCCTGATGTAACACACATTTTGTTAAGAAAGCATGTTGGAATGCAAATATTTGTCATAGATCTGTGAGAGTTGTAAATATCCACTGTCATTTTAGTGCCTATTCAGTGCTTTTTGTGTCTCTACACTGTCTCCAGTGCTCACTGGTAGTTTCACTCCTGACAGCATCTGAGATGAGTTCACAGTGATTTGCCTGCAACCAGTTTAACATGAGAACTTCCTATCCATGATTTTGCAGTAGGCTTGGCCCATCTTCCTCCAAACTCTCTGTGCTCTCTGTGTGTCCTCCAGGCTGCCTAGTAGATCATCACTGCCCAGACTTTTCCTAGATATATGGAAATGCATTTGACAGTGTGGGTGCAGTTCTAGTCCTCGGGACTCAGTACAAGTGTGATGATCTCGTTATGAAATGCCTGTTGTACTTGAAAAGTGGCCACAGCCTTAATGAGTAGTGTTCCTAAAGTACAGTATCAGTCCTGTTTCCAGAGGTGAAAGTCCTCATTCATTTGTCCTCTTTTGACTGAACCATGGAGTTCATTACATCTCATTTCTAATATTCTCTTCCATCGTATGAGGCCATCCCATATCACCCACAGGCAGAGCTCTGTCACCGTCCAGCACACAGATTGTGATCTGCTGTCCTCACTTCAGATACAGCCAATACAATATCAATGCCCTTTATTGCTTTTTCTGAAGATGTGGTCCCTTATTGGAGATGCTGCTTTATCAGAGACTGGTGTCTTTTCATTTCCTTTTCATTCACACCTCTCCCTATCAGGTGGGCAGCAGCAGACTTGCAAACATTAGAATTTGTAATCTTTATATTTGTAGTATTTATTGCTTTGGGTTTTTTCCATCACCCTCCTCACTAGACACTTTCATAGGCAGTGAAGTAAGTGTAGCCTAGAGCCTGATGGACCACTTGTCATCCACAGAGTTCAAAGCTGAATCAGATATTGGAATGCCTGGGGTTTGTTGGTTGCCACAGTCTTGTCCTCATTCCTTTCTTTTTGAATCTTGGTGGTCTATGCAGGCCTAACTGATTTATTCCTCCTCTACAGGCACTTAAATGCATTATGGTCATATTTTAGTTGGTGGCTACAGAGAGTTTCCTTGGGCTTATCTGCCAGATCTTGTCTTGGAGGTTGGAAGTTACCACTCTGGTAACCAGCACTATTTACTGTATAAATACTGTGGACACTTGGGCTGTGGAAAAGCCTGCCCAACTGTGTAATGATCCCATCGCAGCCAAAAATCCTGCAGCTAGAGCTGTTGTTAGGGCTTAGGAAACTCACTTTGCTCAGTGTGGCTGTCAAAGATCAAGGGATTTACTGCAGTGTAGCAGCAATCACAGCTTCTTGCTCAGTGTCACCATTTTCCTGGTGAGAAATTGTTCAGTGGCTTGTTTTCCATCTAATCACATCACTAACTGTGTTCAGCCCCTTTCTGGGAGCTCTGCTCTTAGTTCAAGCTGAGTTGATGGTGGATACTAATCTTTAAAACATCTTTATAATTATAGAAAGAATAGCGTGACTTTAAACAAGAGCATGAAGCCAGGCTTGTAAGCCCACACCAAGACATATGTTTACTCACGCTCTGAGCTGAAAAGAGACATTGAAGTGTATACATGCTGATGGCAAACAGCAAATCTCTACCCATTTGTAATGGTTTTTTACCTCAGTGGCCAGGAGTTTCTGCCAGTCAGGTTTCAAGTAGTAGAGGACTCCTCTCCAAGCCCCGGGCAATGTTGCACCTCTCACAAGCAGGATAAAGAGTATGATGTAAGGGAATGTGGCAGTTACCCACACCACCTGTGAGGGGAAACAGGAACACAGTGTTTGCCAGGAGTAGAAAGTTAACAGTGATAATGAGTTATTATAGCTCTTAGCATTTGTAACATCCTCATGTGAGCTTCTTCAGAGGATCTGTGAACAGGCAGCTTGCACATCTATACCCATGCTTTCCCTCAGCAGAGTTGTTCTGGTCCAGAGAACAGTGGTGTGATTTACTGTTGTTACATATTACTTGAGTAACAGTAGCAGTCACTCCACACCAAGTGCTTTCCAAATCCATAAACCTCTAATCCCTGTCATGAAGACAATCTGAGATCATTCTGTCAAGTTACTTGGCTCATTTAGAACTGCTGCTAGACTATACTGTACCACATTGATTCATCTTGCTTTCGCATTCACCTTGCCAGATGTTTTGACCCCTTTCCAGATGCTGAAGTATACAATGGTGAAGATTAGCAATAAACAGAGGCTCAATTGCCAGCTAATGCCTCCCAGGTCATCCAGCCCATCAGACCTGTGCACCTGTAGAACTCGGCGTCTGAAAGAGGAAAGAAAAACACAAGTATAGATATTTTTTAACAGAAGCTGATGTTAAGTCCTGTACTGTCATCTGAGCATTACAGGTAGTCCTGGGGCCTTGAAAAGTAGCCTTCAGTCATGTCTTTTTATCTTTTAACTAGTTAATGGTGCAACAGTGACGATAAATGATAAGTGATGACAGTGGTTTGGACCCCTTTATCTAGAATACAGAGTACCCTCCCATACACCCTAAGCTTACACACACCTACAAGTAAGTATTCAGTGATCTGAATACTTCAGAAGAGGGTCCCATTAATAAGGAGCCCTCCTCCCCCTCCAAACTACATATTCCACCAGTCTGCCTGATATCACCATCCTCACTTACATGCACTTACGTATAAAATTCTTCTGCAGGAGAGATGGAGTGTGGGGACCAGCTGACATTATCCTTGCTGAAGTAGTTTGTGCAGTTGCCTGTGTTCCAGGCATTTGTGCAGCTAGTCCATGGCAGCTCCGTCGTGAAGGAGGAGATGAGGTAGTAAAAGGCCCAAGCCATAATGGTGTTGTAATAGGAGGCTACGTAAAGGTCTATTATACAGATGGCAAAGCCAATTCCTAGTAAGGCAGGAAATAATTACATGAAGTAAGTGTAAGTTTTAGGCCAAAAACAAAGGGAAGGAATTTGTTACCATATCAACTACAATTAGTAACTGTCTAAGGCAGCTCTCAGGAGGTACACTACCCTCTCAAGTATTTACAACAGTGGAATTTCTTGTGGCTTCAGGAACATTCAGGCTCTGATTCCAAAAAAGCATCCTTAAGCAAGACAGGACATGCTTATATAGGTTTTTTTTCCCATCTGTTCCCAAATTCCTGGAATTTAGAAATAGGCATCTTGCACTCTCAGTAAATAAGAGACAGGACCAGAGCTTCAAGCCTGGGAGCAAGAGTAAATGAGCATATGGGACAGGCCCATTTACTCAAAGAGACTCTATGGTAGGACAGCAATTGACAGACGAGGCTGAAGATAGGGAATCATTTATTTGTAACAGAAATAGTAGCTCTGTATGCTTTCCTGGTTTGAACTTCCCCTTGGATTCAGGAATGTTGCACTCTATGAATTCCATTTTCTGTTTATTGAGCATTTCCAGGCTTGGGTCAGAGAACGTGGACCCAGTGGTTATCTAATCAGTTAGACAGTTGCATGTCATACACACATATGAGAGCACACACGTCTGCAAGTGGACATAAAGCTTTATGAAAGCTTTCTTTGTAAAGCCAAATTCTTGTGTAGAACAAGCCTTACTTTGCTTTAGAAGATCTTAATATTTATTTAAGAAATTGCACCTTTATAGGAAACTCTTCCAGTTACTCTGGAAGTCCCCAGTATTTTCCCATTCCCCTTCTTTACCTTTGAATATAGGACATATTTTTCTCCAAATTGAAATACACCCATTCCTGTGGTACTGTCCTAGTGCTAGTTCCATATAGAAGAGAGGAATCCCTCCAAAGATGGCCATAATTGTGTAAGGAATGAGGAATGCCCCTGCAAGAAAGAAAGCAGGTTATTGTAACTCTACATAGGGCTTCTCTTCCAACAGTACCAGCACTCCATACACAAGAATTCCTTTTATCCCACAGGCAAAATGCATACCCCCTTCCTAGCCACTGTGCCACACTGAATTACCATGGGATTTCTCATAAGAGTAACTACTTAGTAAAGTGAGTAAGAAGCAACATTCGGGCCAAATGTCTCACATTTCTATAGCAAGTATACATAGGATTCACCAAAACTGCACTGGCTACAATGCATTACAACTGTGAGAGAGGTGGGCTACAGGTGAAATAATTTCTTCAGTAAAATGCCTTTGTTACATCATGGAGACAAAAGTCCCTTGCAAGATCTCCTTGATTAGATTTATGATTTGGCTGATACATCAGTGAGTTGAAGGCTTTGCATTCCTCATGAGCTGGTTTTGACATGTTGGTTTATCTGATTCTAAAATACTCCCTGGGACAGGGGTTGAGTCTGTTCTCTTGGAACATGGTTCTGTACCCAACTGGCTCTTGGCTTCTGTTTGTACTGACATTTTAGATCTTGCTTACTAGTTTTCTTCCATGTTAATATCTATCTCTTCTATTCCAGTATTTAGGTTTTCCAATACGCTTGCAAAGTAATTTTCCCTTTGCTGTTTGTTATGTATGATACTAAAATGAGCCACTAACCCATCCATTTACAAGCAGGAAGTTCAGCATTAAGGAACAGCACACAGAACTAGTCACTGACCTCCTCCGTTCTGATAGCATATATACGGAAATCTCCACACATTCCCCAGATCCACTGCATAGCCAATGACAGAGAGCAGAAAGTCAATTTTTTTACTCCAGGTCTCTCTGTCTTCCAACTCCATCAGCTGCTGCTGGCCTTCTGCTCCGCAGGTGGTGGAAGTGGTGGTTGTAGTGGTGGTGGTGGCTGCTGGGGCAGTGCACTGGGCATCCTCTGCCTCTCCCATGCCGTTGCAGGGAGCGGAGCTCTGCCCCCCTGAATAACCATTTGAGATCTGAGCTGCCTGCCCTTTGTCGCCCTGGCTGGGATGGACTTTGTTGCCATCCTCCACCAGCCGCAGGGCAGATTTAGGGTTCCTGACCAGAAGTCCATTCTCTTTACAGTCTTCTCCTTTGTTACAGTCTGAGGCATCTTTCTTGCAAGTCAGTGGCTCAGTCTCTTTCCCCGTTGCCTTTTTTTCCATTTTCACCAGGATTTGTTCCAATCACTTGCACACAGACAGCAGCAGAGTCCCCTTGTGGCTTGTCTTCCCACACTTTTATTCCCAGCCTATTCCCAGCACTTTTAGAACTCCTCTTCCATATTTAAATCCATCACATTGAAGGCACAAACACCATCTAAGAAATGAAAATAGTTAAAAATCCATTACAGGGCTTATTGATGCTGTAACTTTTAAGTTACAACTGAGAGATTCTGTAATTAAAATACTTTTGGAAGTAATGAACCATCACAGCATGCAGTGTGAATCATTTAGCAGATAATCCAGGATATTCAGTACAGAGAAAGGAAGGAAGCAGTGATCCTCTCCTGCAGCAGAAGCTGCTGTACCTGGTTTATAACCTCTCGGGCAGGTTTGCTGGACTTTGTGCATTGTTGGCAGTCACAGTCCCACTGTCTTCTGGTACCACGTTCCCCTCTGAACCCTGCTTTCACGCCCAGGGAGGCTGTGGGACTCCCAGGTTGCAATACTGAGGGCAGAGTTTAGTGTGGCTTGTGTTTTCAGTTTCATAAGTTCATCCTGTGTCTTACCCACTCATCCTGTGGTAATTTCTAGGTTCACCCAGTATGAAGGGAAAAGAATTAGTGAAACAAATATGACATAACAGTGGATATACAAATTACGTTTCAGGACCACCTCTCTTCAGAAATTCCACAGGTTCTGCTTTGTTTAGCAGCACACCTAGAAGGTTTAAATGGAAGTTGAAGTAAGTATTTAAATCTCAGTTGTTTTGCATCAAACTGACTTTTGAGGCTGTCAGCACTAATAACAGCAAGGAAAAAAGATCAGAAAACTTCAATTTGATTGTTTTGAGTAAGAGCTAACGTGTGGGTCTAAAGGACAAGAATTGTCCCCAGTTTTATTTAAATCCTTGGGGAAATAAAGGCAGCTTTCCATTTGGATCTGCTAACACTGTGGTTCCAGCCCCGGGAAGGGCAGCGGGTACGACTGCAAAGAGCAGACTCTGGGAGAACCCCTGGCTATCCCAGCCCTCTTCATGTGGGCTGGGAGCCTAACACAAGCAAAACGAACCATCCCCAAATAAAGAAAGTGCACAGCACAGATTTTCCTTCAGAACAGAAAAAGAACTGTGGGCCAGTGGGTCAGGTTTTGTTCTCTGGTCGTTTGTTAGGGAAGTCAAATGCCCTTAAAAACAGCATTAAAAGCTGCCTTTACTCTTGAAATGGGAGCTGATTCTCTGTGCTGCAAATTCCCTGGGGCAGTAACCTTGCTTTATAGCGAGAAAAGCCTTATAAAAGCTACACAGATTATTATAATTACATCTAATTTTTCCTTTCAAATCCTTTTACCACCGTGAACAGCATTGTCACGTGCTAACAGAAGAATAAGCATTACTTTATTTCACTTACAACCATTGGGAAAGAATTTTCTCATTGCTTTCATCCTTGCGCAAAGACAGTTCGTTAAACCTCTTCCTAAATACTTATCAGTGCAAGCAGAAAGAGAAGGAAAGCTATCCAGCTGCAGAGTAAACAGGAGGATGGTCCTGAGGTGAAAGTCACTTGAAGGTGTTTATGATGTTCAGAAATACCTAGTTCTTCAGTTCTTCTTTTCATCATATAGCAAGCAGTGCATCATTAATGCTGACTTCTTAGAGCAGTACTTTGCTACCATTAGTTAATCATCCACAAAGACTGAAACATCTTCAGAGTTCCACAGAAAAATACTACTGAGAAGAACAGGAGTTTCTGCTATAAAATCTGAATGGCTTTGGAGTCTGAAACCATCCCAGAAAAGCTTATGTAGATGAGAACAGTCCTACCACCACTGGAGGTAACATAAGAATCCTAGGAAAGGTCACAGTCAATCCTGCTCTCCTATAGAGCATGTTAAATAAGGTAGGAACATGGAAAAGTAACCTGAGCCCTTATGGACTTTACACCTCTTACTCATAAATGGGAAAGCAGTAAAGGATGTTGATTTAGCTGCATTATCTCATGAGGCTGAGTTTTCCATACCTGAGACTTAAACCCTTACTGTATTTGTGAAACACTTCATTTCTGCACATAAGTACTTCTTGGTGCTTCCTTTACAGAGGAGAGGTCATGGAATGTATTGTTGATTTGCTGGATCTGTGACAATCAAGACCGTTGTCTTATCCAGATCTAAGCTCCTTCTGGTCTTCTGCAGACCACAGGGAAGAAATATCCCATTATTTAAAATATTGATGTAGAATTTTCAGTAGTTCAGCCTAAAATATGCAAAATTATGTGGGAACTTTTGGGGGCTTCAGCTGGAATTTGAACTATTCCCTGGGAAATCTCTGGAGTGAGAGACTCAACAGCAGTGTTCACAGGGGTATAGTTGGCACATGAAAACACAGCATTTAGAGAGTCAGATTTCATTACAGCGTAAAACTGTGGGAGAATGGACTTTTTCTCCCTCTTGTTACAACTCAAACAAAAAAATATCTGTAACTGCTACAAACGGCACAAACAGCTGCAGAATTGAAGCTCTTGGGGCTGAGAAGTGTGTTAGGATCACTAGGGAACATACCCAGGGGAAAATTACACCAATAGCGAAGGATTTTGCCCTCCATTTCATCTCCATGCACCGATCCTTCAGTAGTTACAGGTGCTAGAATGATGATAGTGACTGATGTAAGAAAGGGCAGTTTGTTACTTATTTTCCATCTGAGCTGTTGCAAAGGTTGCTCTTATATAAATTCACATTGGCTTCTTATCGCCAGCATAATCTGCTACAGAAGAAGAAAAAGCAAGCTCGCTGTGTCTTCATTTGGTTGTGATGTGATGTGTCTTTGCTCCTCTGAGCAGCCCTAAGTGTGTGCACCTTTTGTCCCTCCAGCTCTGAACAAAGATTCTGGAGTGAGCCTAGAGGAGCTCATGGAGATGCTGCAAGAGAAGGCTCCTGAAGGGGAGACCTTAGAGCAGCTCCAGTGCGTAAAGGGGCTGCAGGAAACCTGGAGAGGGGCTTTGGACAAGAGCCTGCAGGGACAGGCCAAGGGGAATGGCTTGAACCTGCCAGAGGGGAGACTGAGCTGAGCTCTTAGGCAGAAGCTCTTCCCTGTGAGGGTGCTGAGGCGCTGGCACAGGGTGCCCAGAGAAGCTGTGGCTGCCCCATCCCTGGCAGTGCTCAAGGCCAGGTTGGACACTGGGGCTTGCAGCAAGCGGCTCTGGTGGAAGGTGTCCCTGCCTGTGGCAGGGGTTGGAGTTGGATGAGCTTTAAGGTCCCTTCCAACACAAACCAGTCTGGGATTCTACGATTATTCTAAAGGCCAGTTTTCTTTTCTTAATGCTGTGCTCTCCAGGAGCACAGGAGAGGTGCCAGCCCTGTGAATTGCATTCCTCCCTAGTCAAAGAGTGACAGAAGAAGAGCAACCCTCAGCCCTGCTCCAGGGAAGCATCCTCTAACACACAGCACATCCTCCACAGCTATTCCCTGCTTTGCTTGCTTGCTGAAAACACTAGGCTGGCTAATTGAAGCCATATGTTCCTACAAGCTTGGCTGGAGCCACCAACGCAGTTCACATCAGCCAAATATTAATTAAATTATCATTTTTGGTTACTCCCACTCGAGCTAAACTCGAACCAGCACTATGGATGTCAAAGCCCTCTATGCCCCTTGGTGCACAAACCCAACTCCTTTGCCTCTATCAAAGCAATCCTCAAGGAACATCCATCCCTGTCCTGGGGCCCGGCTCCTTCCTGAGCTGCGCAACTGATGGAGCATCGCTTTGTTTAGTTCCTGAGGCACGCAGTGACCTCTCGTGGCAGTGTGGGAATCCCTCTCTTTTAATGTCCTGCCATGTAGTAAACCAAAATCCTTCTAGCGCTTCAAGACAAAACGGTTTTCCTGTTCTCTGTGTTTTTTAAAGGAGCAGATTGACGTGTCCAGGAGATTAAGGCAATTACATTGAGGTACAGCAAATACCAGATGCTTCAAGGAAAGCAAATCTCAATGCCTTGAGTCACCTGGAGGATACTTTATTTGAGGTGGGGCAGCACTGACTTCCTGAATTCCTCAGCACAAGGGTTTGTTCAGCCTCACTCTGCGTGACTGCAGATTCATTGCTTGCCTCCAAACCATCCAATACATTCTAACTTGCAACATGTGGATATTTGCATGCATTTTGCATCATACAAATTACATTCTGTTTTCACGTGCTACTTTTATGAGCCAATGCTTGCTGGAGTGCCAGCTACTCGCTGGGTTACAGCAGTTCCTGCAGCAAAACCCATGTCTATCCCTCGCGCAGCTCCTCCATCTGCCCCACTTCTGCCCGTTCACATGCTAGCACTTGCAAAGAATTCAAGTGCTTTGAACTCTGGGACAAAAAGTTAACTCACCCTGCTGGCAAACAGAACCAAACATTATAACACATACCTGTTACCTTGACCTAAATCTTGGTTTTATCACAAAGTATTTAAGATGGTTAAAATTATGTAGCTGCTTGACTGCATATTACACGTTGGAATAAAGGTGCTGTTCACACAGGCAGCTCTGTCTTTGCACAGGAGGGAGGTGACCTGGGTGACAGTGAGAACCTTGTAAAGATTGGTCCTTTTAACAGGCTTTTGTGGGCTGGTGCATCCCTGGTTTACTGCAAGTGTGGTGTGAAGGAGGTTTTGAAGGCCAGGACTAACCCTTTAATCAAAGTTATTCTGGGATAGCTCTGATGTGCCCATGCTGTGAGGAGTTGTTGGAAAATAAGTTTCAGCCAATTAAATCTTGAAACTAGATTAGGATTCGTTTTACCTGCTGTGTATCATACACAAGCCATGCTTAGGGTTCATAATGCAAAAAAAATAAATGCCCTTTGCTTTTTGGCTGTGTTTGTACATACTGATGTCACTAAAAAATGAGCACCTAGGATATCCTTTTCTATCAGCTTGTTTCCATTGTGAGCCAATAGCAAGTGTGACAGATTCCATTTCAGGTTTCAAAGCCTGATATTCATAAATACACAGTAGAAGATACAGACTCCCAGCTTTGGGAGGGCTGCCTGTAACCAGCAGTATTTGGTGCAAAGCAGGTGCAAGCTGATGTCTAAACTACCCTCAACAACAGAAAAATCATTTCTTCAGGGTTTTGGGTTTTAGCTATGCTTCTGCAGTCTAGTTGAATACAATCAAAACTGACTTTTGATAAAGAGTGATCAAAACCCACTGAAATTAATGGCTCTAGTGAGCAGGTCTGATCCTGGTGCCAGTCATTTTAAGTGTAACTGGATTGGGTACTTCTGCACACCACTAATGGGTATTTTATAAGAAACCTGAAACTTGCAGACGACAAATTAGATCCTATATCTGAGTATTTGCAGTTCTCCAAGGGCTTGCTTCTTACTAAAACAGAATAGAACTGTACTCAACAAGTAGTCCCACTGAGATAGTGGGAGAGTAAAAGGCTCTTACCAAGGTAAGAATGGCATAAGTAGCAAACTGTCTCCAGTTAACTTGTGTATTCCCAGATAAGGCTAAATACAAGTAAGATGTGAAAATAATGCCTCTGAAAGGAATAGTATTATGGGAATATAAACCTGTGCTGTGAGTTTTTACGTCCCCATCTTGTCCATCTTTCAGTCTGAAATTAAGAAGTCGGCAAGAAAGAGAATTTACCTTTAAAAATGTGTTGAGAAGACAGATGCTGTGTTGTAGTGGGAATGCTGCCAGATGGATGACATTTAAAAACAGGGAGGAGGGGGAGAAAATGCATTTTGTGGCTCGAGTGGCTACATGTAGTGCAAGGAAACAGATAAGCGCAGAGGGAATGCTATTCCCTTTGTATTCTTCCTCAAATTATTTATATAAACTTGAAGGAAAAGTCATAACAGAGCAAATATCACCAAATAGAGCAGAGTTCCTTAATGGAACTCTGCACAGGCAAATTAACAGGCATGGTGTTTGAAGTGAGAGACCTGTTTGCAGATGGAAGTCAAAGCCTGGCTGCATGCATGTACTTGTTTGTAATGTTTTGACCTAAAGGAAGTAAAGAAACAGTCACCATTGTTTCCAGATAATGTTTCTTTGAAGGAGATTTGTTAACAGCTATCTCTAAATTACAGCCCCTTTATACAGGCTCCAAGTTCTTTATGAAACACTTGTGCCACAGACAGGCTTCGTTATGTTGTGTAAAATCTATGATACAGATTGCCAGATCAACAGAGCTGCAGATACACAGTTTTGGAACAGAGTTAAAACACCAGCATCACAAAGGACAACAGGATACAGAATTAACATTTCTTTAGGCTCTTAATTCCTAATGAAAACTGGCTGGGTTTTATTTCCATGGGGGAAAGCAGGAAAGAGCTTAAATACACACCGTGAGTTTCCTTGTGTGGGAATAATTTAGGGGGGTTATTAAATTCCAGTTTTAGGGCAGTTTTTCTTAATTTATATAACCATTTGCGATTCAGCACACCCTGTCCAATTAGAAAATGGACCACAACAGACACTTGCTTAATGCCAGGTTTACAAAGTGCTCTCTGAGAAAACTACCATCAATTCAGTCATCGATAGCACCAGAAGATGAGGTCCAGGTGCCTGGACCTTCCCTGGTGAATGCCTGGCAGCTAAAAACCCACGTGAAAAAAAATCCCACAAGGCTTCCAGGAATCCAGATCCAGTAAATGCACGATCCTTTCCCCCCAGACTTTCTTACCACACCAAAACATGTTTTCCATGACTATTTATATATCCACTTACATGGCATTCCTCACTTAAACTTCCATATTACTTGGCAAGCTAACCAGCAGGCAAGTTGTTTCAGCACTAAACATGATTGACTATAAATCTATATATGACATACTCTTCAGATTTATTACTGATAATAAATCTGTCCCATTGAGTTAGATAATTTACTGTGCTGGAACAGTTTACCTTTTAAAATAGAACTTTATATGGTTATTAAAACTTACTTTGTATAAAATAAACAATAGCTTGCATTGATTTCTTCCCTTCAGATTCTGCTTATTTTTCCTTATAGTTTAATGCCTTTCTGTAAACTTTAAATAAACTTCATGCTCATAATGCAGTTATGGGGACTGTGAAAACTGTAATTTCAGATTGTCATAACATGTTCTGCTGCAGGCATTTGACTCCCAACATTCATAACTGCTGGACAAGTGCCTGAGCAAGAGGGAGTAGGGCATCAGAGCAGCAGAAAAGCAAGAAAAAGCATTAAAGTTTTAA
This sequence comes from Pezoporus occidentalis, assembly GCF_034315485.1. Classification (NCBI taxonomy): domain Eukaryota; kingdom Metazoa; phylum Chordata; class Aves; order Psittaciformes; family Psittacidae; genus Pezoporus; species Pezoporus occidentalis. The sequence continues at coordinate 439,743 of NW_026914297.1, read as the reverse complement.
GACAAAATCAAAACAAACTTTCACCAAAAACCTTTGTTAGATGTGCATTTCCCCAAAGCTACAGAAATACTCTAAGACCTTAAAAGCTGATTTAAAAAGAAGCAAAACGTAGCGTGCGCATTCTAGACTGTTATTAGTAGTTCAGACTTCATAACTAGAGCTGAAAGAGGCAATAAGGAGTGGAAGTTAATGAAGCTCTGCTATCTGCTTGCTTCAGAAGGTAAGCTCTGAAGACAGCATCTCAAAGACTGTCTAAATTCATAAAGTCCTCAGAAATCAGTGATAAAAACAACATCATAAAGTACCTGTCGTTTGGGTCGGCTTGAAGCACTTTCCTTGGAGTTATCCAAGCTCGAGTAACCTTCACCCACATTTACGTCGGTCTCGGGAGCTCAGCCTGTGGGCAACTCAGCATCTTGGGGAGGTTTTTGTACACCAGTCCCCCTCACATGGTCTGATTTCCAGATAATCTGCTGCCAAAGAGCTCTTGGAGAATTTTTGCGTCACTTTAGTCAAATAAACTTTATGTTTCACCAGGGCTGCAGCTCAGTTTTCCTCCTAGAGGTGGGTGGCTACATTTGCCTGCTCCGATCAGTTCAAAAGAGCAGGATCCAATGAAGGCAGAGGGAGAAGGAGGGAAGCTTTCCTGGTAAGGGACAGGTTTGCTGGCTCTTATTCCAGCTATAAATAACAGGATGGGGATGATGATGATGGAGACAGCAAACAGGGTGGAAGTTCTGAGGAAATCAGTAAATGACGAGTTTGCAGGTGGGTCTGGGAATTGAGGTAGGAAAAAACCTGGGATCTGATGACAGTAAAATGGCTTGGAAAGAATAACTTCTATTGCTGAATATTTACATTATTTTAACAAAGAAATAAGGTTTAGTTGTGGTTTAAAGCATTCTTTACACTGATTCTTAGAAGCGCTTTGCTGCTCAACAAGTGATTTCCTTTCTTCCTGCTGCTCCTCAAAATCTCTCACTCAGCCTCTGACACATGCCGGGTCTCCAGCTTTTTCATCCAGGATTTCTTCATTCCTAGACTTTACCATGTGTTTATAAAGAGTCATAACCCACAAGTCAGTGAAATAGTGCCATGGGTTAGGCGACAGATTTGGGAGAAAACAAGTGGAAAAGCAGAATGGGGACAACTAAGAATAGCGGATGGTTGGAGCAGCAGCAGTTTTGCTGGAAGTTGTTGCCAGTTTTCAGAGCCTTGCTCCAGACAATTGAAAAGAAAACAAAGTCTGAGCACTGGAAAGCACTGGGATATAATTAGCACTTTCCTTTTTCTGTCTCCTGGTCCCTTAATGACAGCAGCAGGCAGGCAGGCAGCAGCGTGGCACTTGCACCATCTCAAGGATAGCTCAGGTATTGCAATCGTAGACCCCAGCCACACATGGCTTAGAAGTTCTGGCTTTCCCGTTAATTCTTGTTGGCAAGGTATTAAAACCACTGTGTCAAATTAAGTTTGTGGCCTTCAGTTGTATCAGACATCCATTGATCTTTAAGTGGAAATAGCACTAAATCATCCGCTCTCTGCTGTGCTGAACTTCCCTTCTTTCCAAAATAAGCAGCTGTGGTTGTGTTAATCTCTGTTTAGCTGCCCCAAACTCAGCGTCCTTGCAGCCTGTAATCAGCCAGTGTCCCCCTGGTTGTCCTGTTCTGAAGGGTTTGCAAGGACAAAGGCTTGGTGCCTCACTCAGCCTTTATGAATGCTGAAGTACAGCGTCTGAATGCACCAGTTCCCATCTGTGGGTTAGCCCCTGTGCTTTGCATAGCAGGTTTTTTGCTTTCTTGGGATATGGAACGAATCTGTGCCTCGCTTTCATGCAGATTGCCAGCTCACTACTGCTGGGAGATGGGAATGGATTTTCCAAACTCACTTTTTCTACCCTTTTACAAGAAAAATTCTCTTTACTTTGGCCCCTTCTTTACATGATTATGTGGGGAGTTTAAAAGTTTTAGGGCATCATGACCTTTGAGGCTTTTTCTCCGTCTTGGTCTCTGCTTAGAGTAGGCTCTTTTAGCAAGACCTCAAACACTGCTGCACACCATTCACCTTGGTCAACACTTGCAGTTAAATTGCTTTCATATGTTCACATCAGTGGCACCCAGCATCACCATCTGGTTATTTCTGTAGGGCACACAAAGCTGTAACATGACAAGAGGCACATTGAGAACACAAAACCACCTTTCATGACTTATCCTGGCCTGCTTGGTCAGTTGAGGAGTTTTTTCTCATTAATGGCTTTTGCAGCAGCATGGGGGTTTGTTTGCAGTTTCTTACCAGTCTGGAGCCTTTGGAGCATAACATAAATGACAGACTTGGGATTTCAGGCAGAGCCCTCCACTTTATCCTGTATGTGAAAGACTTCCAAGTGTTGTACCAAGTCAGTTCCAGAATTCCATGAAGTATCCTGTGCATTGGTGGGTAAAACATTAATGATTTCTGGAAAGTATGAAAAAAAGAGGAAGAAAACTGACTTTACACAAGATGTAGCCTCAAACACTTCTGCAGTTCTCTACAGGCAAAGCAACTGTAGATCCAGTTCCCAATACCAGCACAAGGATGGGAAGCATCAAATTCCCTAATAACAGTAGTACCAGCTGTACTAAGAAGAGCTTAATAGTAATTCTGCAAGTGTGTCTGATTCACTGCCAGTAAGAGGATAGGAACAATCTTCCAAATAACACAAAACAAATCCTAAAGTATTTATTTGTTCCCAGTTTTTTGCTTAGTTAGGAATCAGACTGTGTTTAGAAGCTATTAGGATTGGCTTTGGGATAAAAGAAATTCTGATTGTCCTGCCCTGTTATTTTCTAAGCTGACTGAGCTGGGAAATACATCTGGGCATTACATGGGGTTTGGAGAGGTTTTGTGATTTCAGCTGTTTTGAGAGAGCATTTGGGTGGAGAAATCTGATTCCGAGAACCTACAAACTGCTACTACATGTAAGCTCCCCTGCCTCTTCCTTTTCTTAGGAGGAATTACTATTCTGACTTTTGATGGAATCCGAGCTATCTGACTTTTACAACGTCATCTGTCAATATTTCCCACCTGTCAGAGGAACTCTTTGAATTATCACGAGAACTACACCACTGACAAACAGGAAAAGGAAACTGTCGGTTGGTTCCTCAGCAATCCAAAGGTCTTTATAAGGATAAACTAAAGAAAGCAGCAGCACTGAAACACAGTGGGCAGGAACTGGTTTTGGTTTTTCAGTCAAACCTAGGCATCTTTTTAGCAGTTGGACGTTGGTTTTGTTGTGATCTTAGTTTACAGTTGATAAGGCACAGAGCTTCCTTTGCTGGACTGTAGCAAGTTAGGAGTGTTCCCACATTATTTCCACTCCATCAGGTGGAAAGAGTTTAGGTTTTGATCCTCTTTGAACAACTTTCTACAAACTGACAGGAGTTAAGCGGTCTGTTCCTCAACCGCATGCTGCTATACTACACTGCTGGAGTGGTGCTGGGCCACTTCATTCCATCACCTCTGTGGTGTCCTCTTACTTCCATGCACCTGAGAAGAGCCTGAGGTTCTTCTGGATCCAGCCATCCCTTGTGCTACACAGGACAAACTTCCTCAGCCTCCGTACGGAGCATGTGGCTTCTCAATCATCTGCTCAACTCTCTCAATTCTCACTCCCCAGTTGAGGGCTGCTGATCACATTAGTGATATTTCCTTTAGGACACAAGAGCAGAGTGACCCAGTTAACATAGCCACAGGAGCTGTTAGTGGGAAATCACATACTGATTGGATTCACATTTTAAACTGCTGCTTAAAAACAAGCCCACTGCCTGTGAGATACAACTGGTGGATAACAAAGCCACTTAGCAAGGGCACACAGCTATTGATTCTTACCAAGGTACAGGTTTTCATGGGCTGTTAACCACTGAGAAAAAGTTTGTTCAACTGCCTTTAGAGTCCTCAAAGTGGAAGAAATAGAGCTATTTCCCTTCCTCTTCCCTACTCCTTCTTACAAAGAACTTAGAAAGATGCTGAGCATAAAGGCAAAACTCTTTCTGCAAGATTAGCTTCATTTCCTGTAATGTGTCTCAGCCATGTGGGTTTTCTGTGCTTATTTGAAGGAAAAGAAAACCAACCCATACTATTGTATAAGCTGTACAGGGAAATAGCTGGGAGATAAGCACACGCTGGACAATACTTTAAATACTTAACAAAAACTGGCTTGGAAACTCTTTTTAGTTTGTCAGACTCAATCCTCACCACTGCTGCTATGGGCAACACAAATTATAAACTCCAGAGAAAAAGTGACTCTCTTTGGCTGCTCTGCCCCTCTCAGAGATAGCATAAAGGAAAGAGTTGGTGTAATGTCATAAGCAGAAAGGTTTTAAAAGACTAAAATACTGACCTTTTGGAAGGGAAAAGCACCCCCAGAACAACACATGCATTACTCACAATGAAAACATTGTGCATAATAGTGCTTCCCAAGGGACCTGGCTTTGCTTCAGAGCCACCAGGGTTCAGCATCAAGTACAAGGCTGTTTACTTGCCTTGATTCAAGTAACAGCATGAAGTAGAGGTTCTGTATCACAGACACATGAAGCCAGAAGGGACCTCAGGAGCTGAGGTCCACCCCTCTGCCAAAAGAAGGATCAACTCTGCCAGTTCTGACACGTTCTTCCATAACCTGTCCTTAAGGAGCTCAAACAAGGGAGGCATCACACACCCTCAGGCAATCTATTCCAGCTCTTCACTATTTGCATCACCAGAAAGCTTTTCCCAATCTCACCAAGTTTTGCTGCAGTTAAAGCCCACAACTTTTTGACCAATTTATCACAAGCAGTTGAATCAAAATTCCCTTCTTTAAAGCATCTATTTATCAGTTAAAAGATTATGACATCTCCCCTTTTCTCTAAACACCATCTTTTCAGCCTTTTACTAGGCAGTTTCCAGTCCCTGATCATTCTTACCACTCTTCTTTACGTTCATTTTTGATCTGCACCTTCTCTGAGGTGCAGTATCCTAAAGTACATCACTCCAGCTCACTCCCCAGCAACCTTAGGCAGAGCTGGGTAACTTTACGTACCTTGCAGCTATTTCTGTTTACGCACCCCAGTATTACTTTCTTCCATAGGAATATGCAGTCAACCATGATGCTTTTACATTTCTTTCCGCACCAAACCCAGTCCACACTTGCTCTGCATACTCTGGGTACCCAGTTACTCCTGGCTGGGCACCGTTTCTCACATAATGTACATTTGCATAGTTCAACAGATCACACTGACAAGCATTTATCAGAAAGCAGCAAAACATTTTGACAATAACCTGATAATTAAACACATTGTACAGATCAGCTATTCAACAGTAGCCAGGTAACTGAAAGGTATGCACAGACTTGCACTGATAACTGCATGTGATGCATGCTCCTGCCAGTCAGCACTGCAGGTGACAGGAAACCTTGACCTAAGTCCAGGATAAAGTGAGCTGAACTTTGCTAGAGAGGAATCAAATTACAGGATCTCTGTCCTGCCAAGACACATTCAGGTACATTCTGTACATTCAGTGTACACCTCCAGAACACCTCTGCAGAAAATACTGCAAAGGGCACAGTCTTTTACACCGTTCCAGGACAGCAACATCCTCCTAAAGCTGTTCCACACCAAACTGCCTTACCCTAACCAAGCACTCCTGCCCACTTGAGGAAATGTTAATCACAGCAGGTTGAATCATCTTGGATGGCTCTCCTAGACAAACCCGAATCTGGATTTAGTTCAGCAAGCAACACAATGATTCAGCTTGGCACTTTTAGTGTATGCACACATATTTGTGTAACTACCATAGGATACACTTCCATAATCATTTAGGAACTTTAACCTCTGCTGTGCAAATGGAACAAAAGTCAAACCAAACTGTGGAATACCACAGCAATAAACATCCTTTTTTTGCCTGCACTGAAGCACTACTTATCTGCTACCCACAGTAGCCGGCATTTGTGTTGCAGTGTGGTTCTTTATCCTTACTTACCCTCTTACTTGCCTGTGACTAAACCTAGTACAGAACACGAAAACTCTCAGGGTGGACACAAAACCAGCCCACCATTCTGGCACTGTTTAAATCTGCGGATTAGTTCTGTGCTCAAGCTACTTGAGTGCCTGTAGCACAGGAGATAATATATTTGTCTTATCTTTGTTCAGTGAAAGAAGCATCTTTAACTACAGAGAACAAGCAGCATGCTCTCCTCATACATTCACATCTGCCTCACTTAGATTTGTTCGTAAGCCACTAACATCTTTCCATTGCACTAGTTCCATGAAGCTCATTTGAAGAAACAAGAAAACAGAACTGGAGCAGTCACTTTAGAAAGTGTTTATTCAAAAGCTTCATAGCACCATCTTGGTTTTTAAAACATCCAAATAAAATGCAGCAATTAAAACATTGGGTTTTTTCTGTTGAGCATGACACTAACTCCACCTGGGAACATACTTATGGTTGTTCTTGCTAATGTAACTGGAAAATAGCGCTCCTGTGCACACAGACACGGCATTGGGCCTTGACATGGGTTATCCAGTCCTAACGCAATAATGGAAGAATGAAAACAAGTGAAACAGGAAACCCCAAGGAAACTGATTCCACACACACCTGATTTCTGCTGGAAAATAGTATTTTCAAAAAGGTAATTTTAGCAGTTTTAATTCTTTTGTCCTCTTTGAAACTTCAGCAAATGCAGAAGTGTAAATATATAGAATCTTTTGGGCATTCTTTTACGGTACCAGTCAAACCGCGGATGGCTGATTCATAAGGATCTCAATGTCTTTGTTCTAACAATCAGCTGGTCATTCTAAAGGGCCTTTTATGGCCATCTTTTCGAGGGAAAACACTGGTCAAAGTAATTCTACTAAGTTACTATGGTGACTTTTACTCAAAATTCCAGGTGAAATCGAAGTGCCATTGACAGCACTTGGAATACTTTTCCATGATGGGGTTTTGCCTTTCCCCTTTTTAGCTTTTGGAGGAGCCTGTCTGAGAGCTTCATTCAGGCGAGTCAGTAAAGCGCTATTTCCCAATGATCCTTAACTTACATTTCAAGAGTATGGACCATGCTGAGGGCTTGGTCACATTATCATTTGGCTATGGCTTCCAACCACTGGAATTCTCTATTGCATCTAATTCTGGTTGACCATTAAGAGGCAAATATTCACTTGGCTAAAGCCCCCATAGGGTCCCACGCTGGCAAAACAATTGGTTCCTGCTCCATCACTGCCAGGATGTCTTCTGGTACATGCTTCTTGTCCACCACCACTTCATACACGTACTCAGAAAACCAGTCATCAGTCATGATCAGGTAACCTGGAGATGAAAACAGCTCATTACAAGAGAACCACCACCACTACAGTGAGCAGATAAAGTTTCACTTGTGTATGATGTGTTAAACAGGGCTAGTCAGATACAGTATCTCTCAAGACAAAGAAATTAACCTTTGGGCTGACCAAATGTACTTCATGGGCACTGAAAGACCAGGCAAGAAGCCTGCTAGGAAAAAGAAGACCCAGAATATTCATTATTTAAGCTCCCTCTGCTAAAACAGGCACTGAGAATATTCAAGTGAATTACAATGCCTTAAAAAAGGCATTTAAGGCAGTTAAGTCCCTGGCTTTAGATGTTTTCAGGGTTTGGTTAAGAAAAGGGAAATTTTCTGGGTGAATATCCAACCATCTGTGGCTTAAGGAAACTTTGCTGGTTTAGTTCTTGCAGTGAGAGGAGGCCATCTGCTCTCCTCAAACATAAACCATCTAAATCACACTTTAGCTGAACTAAATCTTCATTTTTCCTCCTTAATATAGTTCTTACAGAGAATTTCAGTGAACAGCCTTTGAACTGGGGGGGAAAACAGTCACTTTGAGAGTTATCAGAGGCTTTAACAGAAAGCTGCCATTGGGAAGAAACTGTTCAAGGTGAACTGAAAATAAAGAGAGGCTGGGAAAAATCAAGCATTTAGAAGACAGATGAGCAGGCTTTATGTAATAAAGATCCTCATGTCCTTATACAGTATCATCCCACAATCAAATGAAACAAGAAAATGTCTAAAGAATATGGACAATAAGTGCATCTATCTACAGCATCTTGTTTCTAAAGCAAGAGATCAGATAATTCCCATAAATTAAAAACCCTATCAATTGTAATCCGAGCTAGAAGCCATTTTGGAAACACTGCCAAAGGGAGCTGCCCTGATTATTCTCTCTTCAGGATATGAGTTCTTGGGACACACAAAAACCTCTCACTCCCAAGAGCCAACAAGTAATTGCACCCTGAGAGGATAATGAACTCTGCTGCTGACATCCTGTATCTCAGGGCTTGACAGGGCCGATTAGGATCACAGTGTCTGAACAAGGAGGAAGCGTCAAGCAGAACTTCAGAACATGCAAATAAGCAAGGACACTGTTTGAGAAGGCCTGTGCCAGTGGCACAATGAAACCCATTATCAATTTCTTCATTAAAAGCAGATACATACTTTGCACGCAGCAGTATATATACACCTAAGATCCTACCTAAGGCAACCCTGAGCCCTGCACTGCAGCCAGGTGATGGGCAAAAGTGAAAAAGAAACAGGAAAGTTTCCTGCACTTCTAGACAGGGTACACAATGGAGTTTCACCTCAGGAAGCTGATCTATTGCTTCTGCTCAAACCAGTTCTACGTTAAGGCCAGAATATGGAAAAGAACTTGGAACAACATCCCCTTGTAACACAACACAGCACCTGACCACAAAGAGTACTCCTCTGCGTACCAGCCTGGTCCACACTTCTCTAACTTAGAAGGGGAAAAGCATTTTACACTGCCCAGCTGCTGGCCAGGGAGAGGTCAGCTGAGGATCAATGGCCTGCAAATTATTCCATAACCTAGGATGTGGGCACCTGAAAATAAAGCCCTGGAAAATTCCCAAAGGACTACTACAAGCCACTTGGTGCTTGTGCTGCGATTCCTCTGTTGGAGGAGCAACTAAGTGTCCTTCTGTCATAGCATACTTATGGGATGATATACACACACATACACAAATACAGACATTAAATGTCTCCAGTAAATCTGTTGGGTATGTATGCAGCAGCCAGTACAAGAGATCAGAAAAGGCAAAAGGGAGCTGACTTCTAGCTGGAGTTGTACCACAAGAAGGTCTTTTTCATGCCAAAACAAGCAGATGGACTCCGATCAGCTGGATGTGATAAGGTGACTTAGGCTTCCTCTTGTGCTTGGTTTCAAAAAGAGATACCCGATGGGATAAGCCGGGTTCAAACCTAGGTAATAATGTCCTGTGTCAGGACAAAAGAGCACACAGGATAATTGCATGGCTGACAGAGTGCCAGTGAAACACAGAAAGGAAACATTTGACTGGGAAGAGACTTTTTTACCTCAAAAAACAAGCAGTGTTTGTCAGCAGCTGTGCTCGTTCCTTGAGGAAAACCAGACAGGATTCCAAGAAACACTTTTTCACCAGATCAGAGTGTAGTTACTAGCTATTTATGAAAGGCAACCAATGCTTGCCTATCCCCAGGGCTTCCCTGTCTCTGGGACAAGCACTACCACAAGAACTCAGTTCTGTGCACTCAGTGCAGTGTGAGCGTGTAACCAACTTCATCCCACAATACCCAAACCAGGGATCACAGGCTTTCCGGTCCTGCACCATGCAAGTCTGGGGAAGCTGGTGGTATCTGGCACCTCGGGCTGTACTGGGAGCAAAGCAACAGGAACCCCATGTGAAAACACAGGTCCATTTCCTACCAGCACCAAGTCATTTGTTTGCTTGGTTTTTAATGACTCAAAGCCTGGTCTCTGGTGGTTTGTTGTGGGCTTTGCCCTTTGTCATCCTGTCCAAGAAATAATGGAGTTGGGGCTTACTCGTATCCCCCACACCCAACTGGGCCTCAGCTGGGATGTGCCAAGTTCAACATCATTCTTGGCCCCTTTACTGATGTGAATTCTGGTTCTCTGCACTGGACTTGCCCAAACACAGCTGCCCAATTCCTTAACAAGGCAGATAAGATTAAAAAACCACTGCTAGAGAGATTCCATGGCATAGGAAGAGAGCTAGGACAGACCACAAATCCTCACCCTCCTGCACCAGCTAGTGCTAGACACTGAAGAGTCAAAAAGCAAGAGAAAGGGGAGGAAATTCTGCCAAGTTACCTCTGCTAACATCCACGTATGAGCTCTGAAGGACAGTGCAACTGCCTTTAGCTCAACAGGGGTTTGCTTGGTCATGCCCAAGAAAGTTATTCAGGGAATCACCTCCCGGACAAAAATAACTCTGAAATAGAGTCCAGCTTCCTAATTCTGATGGGATTTTCTCTCAAGGCACTTTTCCAGGCAACTCCCCAACCAAAGCAAAACATACACAGTGAGCAAGACTTCCCAGGGACCACAGTCTCTACCGGCGCAGAACAGACAAGTGACAGTGACTAACCCAGAGTGCACACAGATGCCATGCACATAAGATGTGCATACAAGGTCCTATTAGATCTCAAAGGAACCACCAGCTCCTCTTAAGAACGAGTTCTTTTAGAGCCATTTAAAAAGTGAACCTGTGTTTGGAAAAGAGAATGTCTAAGGAGGATAAACTGTTCATGCAAACCCAGCAGCAAGCTGAGCTTACAAAGCTGGCAAACAAGTTCAAAGTGATCTTCAAGACGACTAGGAAACTGGGTTAGCTTAGTGTTATTTCTAACTTGAAGCCTGAAGCACTGCACTATTCATTCCCTGTTGCTGTAGCTTTTCTTTTTTGCTTTTGGATTGTATGTTTGAAGTGAAGAAAGCCAAAAATCACAAACATGGCTCTCCACACAGTCACAGCCTCTGCAGCTCCATCACAGCATTCCCTGGTGCTCCAGTCCAGTAACACCAGCACAAAACTGCTGCTGTTCAGTCACAGCTCCACAGGTACAACTCCTGCAAGCAGTGCCACGCTTCAGTCCACTGCACTGCTTGGGAATATTAGCCAGTATCCCAAAATTGAACCGATTTTTCTCCAGGTCTAGTAAAGAACAACTCAACCTTGGCCAAGGAGCATGTATTGCCAGCACAGCCAAAGCTCTGACACGCACCTGTGAACTCCAGAACATTTGGAGTACAAGCTTAAGTCCACAGAGTGGTTGTAAAGCAAGCTGAGTAAGACACTTCCTTCCTGGAAGCATTCCACTAACACTAGTAGCATCAAGCATCACAAACTGAGTATCTGGAGTGTCTCAAAACAAAGTGTTTGATAATAACAGCACAACTAACCAGCCATTTTTATGTTTTATAGTCTCTATTATACATAAAGGTCCTTAATTAGCTTTGGAGACATGAAAAGTTTTGATGTTACTTCTTACTGTTTGGCTCCTTTACTTAATCCACCATTCCAAAGTACTGTATTTTACTACAGTCACACTGATGAGCCTTGAAGGCTGAACATCAACACCGCTTCGTTGTTTGCTCAAGACTGAAGACTGTTATTGGAATACTTTGCTGTGAACGTACACAGCTAACTCAGAACAGACACTACTGCAGCACCAAGGGGCCAGAACATCAATTAAGACACTGTTAGAAGAATACCCTACACTGCAGCTAGCTGTTTGTAAGATACCAAAAGCTTATGAGCAAGACCACATCCTAAACCAGATGTTTCCTAAAATAGCCTGTTCCCAGAAGAAAACCCAGACACCCTGAGAAATTTCAGCCATACCAAATCTTGTGAGCACAACATTTGGGATTAATGTGCAGCAGAAAAATGTGGTCAGCAATGACTGTTGTGGACACACACTGGAGTCTGTCACAGCATGCTCATCAGTGAGCCTGTGCCAGGCCTGACTCCACATCCGGCCTGCCTCATATAGGGGATGACTAAAATCATGGAGTTTCCCTCCACTCCACTTTACCAAATGCTCTGCCAAGGCCTGACCACACTTATAATGAAGTATTTAAACTCTGATACGAACATTAAGGTCTACCCGTATCTTCCCATACATGAAAAGTTTGGTTACTTTGGTTACATTGTCAAACACTGTAAAGATAACACATACCCTATATCATTAAACTACCTACACTCAGAGTTCCAGTTCTAGCCCCCAGCACAGGAGCCTCTGTTAACTGCATCCTCTTGCCTTTGGGACCAAATGCTCTACCTGTCAAGAAGTGTCAGGATCGATCACTTATGGCCACCTCCCACAGCCACAATCACCTCTACAGCTGAGCTTGCAGCCACAGTGTCAGCTTTATCCAGTGACCCTTCCTGCTTCTCCAATGTTTACATTCAATTTACTTAGCTGTAAATCACATCTAAGTGAGGAATGTTTGTCTTCCAGGAATACAGTGCCATAGCTCAGTGATCTGCATGCATGTGCAGGCTTGTTTCATGCATGTCCTGGTGAAGGGCACACAGCACATCCCCTTTCCCCCGCCCACCTCCCTATTTCCAAACACTAAGCTCAGCTCTCCTTTCCCCATCACTGTAGATTACCTTTATTACCACGGTCTTCACCCCAGGAGTTTTCCACTCTCCATTTTTCAAATGCATCTTCTTGCCCATCCTGTGACAAAACAAGGTGATGGCTATTCAGTAGTGAAGGACCACACGAGTTTGTAGCAGCCAGCCCTTCCTAGTCTAAATCCAGCACCAGCAATCCACAGAGCTCCACTCCTAAAAGGCATCAGCAGCTTTCAAACAACGGTCAGAACAGTTGGAGAAATGTAATCTCCTAAAATACTTGTCTACCTGCTTACAAGAGGAAGTGTGGTTGAGAAGAGACCCTGCAAGAAGTATTTATTTTCACCAGATGATTTAAATTTAACCATATTTGAGCTTGGACTTAACTGACAGAATTTAAGCAGCCTTCCCTAGGACCTGTCATGGGGTCTTCTGAAACACAGAACACAACTTGCTTGAAGTAGGAATCAGAGGAAAGGAGCAAGGACAATGAAGCAGCTCTATGAATTTATAGCAGTAAGAGCAAATACAAATACTTCAGGATCTGGCTGAAGGACACCGCTCCAAGTCTGCTGCTCTGAAAGAAAAGATGAGGCTTCTAATGAGCATGGAGTGCATGAGTTCGTGTTCAGGAGTGCGCAGTATTCCAGCCTGCATTAGGTACACTCATTTGCTCCTAAAGTAGTTTTCCAATACAAAAAATTAACCTGCAAAGCACCCCATAAAACCTATAGGGATGCTGGGGAGGGACTCTTCATTAGGGACTGTAGTGACAGGACAAGGGGTAACGGGTTCAAACTTAAACAGGGGAAGTTTAGATTGGATATAAGGAGGAAATTCTTTCCTGTTAGGGTGGTGAGGCACTGGAATGGGTTGCCCAGGGAGGCTGTGAATGCTGCATCCCTGGCAGTGTTCAAGGTCAGGTTGGACGAAGCCTTGGGTGAGATGGTTTAGTGTGAGGTGTCCCTGCCCATGGCAGGGGGTTGGAACTGGATGATCTTAAGGTCCTTTCCAACCCTCACTATTCTATGATTCTATGATTTTTATTACTCAGTGGAATATTGCTGTATTGCTTCTATTCTCACTTTAAAAAATAGAGGACACTCGAGAGTTACCAGACTAGGGATAAGTCAGCTCTTGCTGCCATCAGATACACTGGGATAAGCACGTTTATGTACATTAAGTTGAACCAAAAGGTGCATTTAATCCACCTCAATTTTATGTTGTAAAATTGTAATAGGATTTTTTAAATCCTCAAGGCTTTTTTATAAAGTAGGTAAACCCAAGGTATTACATTTTATAACTCAGTTTATCAAAGTTCCTTTAGATTAAGTTAAGGTTTAATATAAGACAACATGCTCAAATAAAAAGTAGAAACAACTTAGCCCATTTTGAATGTGGAAAAGCCTCTAAATGCCAAGCTTGTTTTAGGATTATTTCTTTTAAACTATCTTTGGGTTTAGAGCTACCATCCTTACTGATCTTATACACATCTTTGTCTTGAAAATCAGAGATCAGGTCACATTTTAGGCAACGATGCATTTAGGCATGTAAAAGAATGAATTTAAAAACACAGACCATAGACTATAGCTGCAATGAAATGCAGCCACAAACCGGCTACAATAAGTACAAACAGACAGGCTTCAGTCACAAGCAGGTAGTAGGTATTAAATACTAGAAAGGTAAATGTCTAGCTGAAAAACAGTGGCTTTAGAGACGTGTTCATGCAACACATTTCTACAAGGACTGGAAGTGTTAAGAGCTCAGAATGCAGAACAGGAGAAATAATGCACCAAGTTGTAAAAAGTAACTCAAAAGTTCTGACTCAGCATTCCCATCTCGAGTCCTCCAACTCCAGAGCTCAAACTAACTTTCAGTTCTGTGCAAGCTGCTGTTTCTCAAGCCAAGGTCATGCTGGACAGGAAGAGATCACTTCAAAGAAACTTTAATAATGACAGCTTCTGGAAATACATGGAAAACAACACTGCAGATAACCCCAAGTGGTAAGCTTTCACATGGTTCTTTTTACTCCACATGTGCTTTGTTATACTGCCAGGAGCTGATTTAGTTGTGGATTCATCTCAGCCTACTGTCTTGCCACAGAGCTATTTTGGACACCATCTTCCTTCCCTAATTACGAGTAGGTCAGGGAGGTCACATGCCAGAGCTGCAGGAGGTTTAGACCATTGCAATGTGCCTCCTACTGGCATTTTAGCAGTAAGAGCTTCACGCTGTAAGACAACTAACCCATGCAGTGGGACATGGCAGGAAGCATTGGATGTGATACCTGATTGCTTGCTCAGCAAGACACATCAGGAATCTGTATTTAAAAATCAGTTAACGTAGGTTTTCTGTTCTGTTAAAAATAGCAGCTTACTTCCTTTCCCCTTTCTTCAGTAAATGTTTGTGGGCAGAAGGAAAGAAATCCTGGACTTGTCACAGATTTTCCCCTCCTTGTTAAATATTTATAGCTCTGAACACTCAAACACCACAGGGAGAACAGACAACCCAGGGTGCTGTGGCACACATGAACACTGTGAACGAGCCCAGAACACAAACAAGCTGCCAGAACAGGCAGATACATCCATGCAAGCATCAGAACTTGAGGAGGAATACTCACCTTCTCAGTGACAGCTGTCAGCACCATGGCATGGGTCATCATGGATTCTCCAAAGATTAACCGTTCTGCTTTGTTCAAGTTCTTGACAGAGACACCAAACACCAGCTCATGATTATATCTATTGGGAAGGCACATAAGCAATATGAAAAGGGATGCAGGGAGAAATTTTCACTAGGAGTAAACCAGGGAAGCAGTAAACTAAATGAGGAGCCAGTGCACAGGCATAAAAGTTCAACTCTTTTTAGTATCAGAATAAATGTAAAAGCTGATCTCTTGAGGAGTTTCTCTCACCAAGTACTAAACAATTCAAATCAGTAAGCATGTTTAACAACCACTTGTGCATCTTTAAAGGACTCAGAGTTTAGCTAACAAGTGAAAAAACATTATGTTGCTGCTGAATTACTTAAATATACTCTTGGGGGGTTATATAATTCAAAGTATGTACAAATTAAGTTTCTGAAGCAGCTTAAAGACTGTTTATGTCCTAGCCAAGTATCCCAAATGCTACCCCGTTTCAATTGTCTACTTACATATTCAAGTCATTGATTCCCAGCTTGCTATAGAAGTGCTTTGCAACATCACAGCCAAACCACACAGCCTACAAATAGAAAGCAGAGTCACATCTGGGCCATATCCCAGGCAGTTTTACATTACAAGGGCTGCCCTGTGCCATCCACAAAGAGAAACCAAACCAACCTCGCCATCCTTAATGGATGCTGCAGCTAGTTTTTTCAGGACATCCACAGGCTGGTTGTTGTAGAGCGTTTTCCTCCCTCCTGCCATGTTGCCCAGGTACTCCACTGTGTACAGCCTGTTGTATGGATTCTGCGGCCGAGGATCATTCACTAGACAAATCTGCCAAAACCCAAGATGTCACAAATCAGGGTGCAACTGAACTGAAACCTTTGAGGAGTGAATCCAGGTGGATTTCAGAGGATTACTTTGGTCCCAGCTGCCTGTCCCATCAGCAAACAAATCACTTGGCTGAAATACCAGAGTTTTTAAGGTTTTGTTTGCTTTTGTTTTATTAGTTCACCTCCTAACTGGCACAGCAGCGTTGCATGTTATTCCTGCTCTCTAATAGCTGTCTCATGGCAGTTTATGACTGATTAGATTATTACGTATCTCACCGTTACAAAATCAGGATGGAAGTGCAATATGGGATCACAGCTAATTGTAGGGTAGAGCACAAACAGGAGAATGGGAAGAATAAACATCTTTGACTTGTGGGCGTAATACCTATAACATATGGGTTACAGGGTGGACAGGCCACTTGCAACAGTGGAAATACGTGGCTTGGCAGCAAAGAAAGGTCTTGGGAAGCTTGGAAAACCTTTTAGCATCCCCACCTTGTCCTCCATGTTGAAGTAAGGCTTCACATGCTCATTGTAGAACTGCACCGGTGTCATGGGGCCATATTTGTGGTAGTTCTTCTCCTTATCCCGGAACTCCCAGCAGAAAGTCTCCGGAGGGTTGCCTAGGCAAGTGCTCACTATTCTGAATACCTGCCCAGAGAAGCAAACAGCTGTGAACTTGCTGGACCATGCAGCAGTGCCTCTCCTACCACAGCAATGCCACTGAGGAGTGGATTTCTCCATGTGAAAACCAACTGGAGAAATGGGATCTTAACACCCCCTCTGAAGATGAGTGAACACACACACATGAATTACTTGCATTCAGCTCTGGAATTCTACGTGTTTCAATAGTCCAAAAGGAAAACTGAAAGGCCACAGGAAAAATGCAGAATCTCTCTCCATTTTCACACTCCATGTTATCACCAGGCAAAACAGAAGCCCAAGGTTGAACACAAATTCCAGGTTTCCTAGGAACGCAGTGGCCAGAGCAAAGGCCAATACACTGCCCAGGCTCATGTCAATGTTTCATAAGTAATTCTGAAGCTCCTCCAACAAGATGCTTTCCCAGTGCAAGAGAAACTTCATCAAACTGATTGTAGAAAGGCTGAAGCATTCAGCATCATATACTCTACCAGGTGCTCTGCCCCATGCAAACGCAAAGACAAACCAATCTTTCTGCCATGCGTCCAACAAAGCATTCTATGCCAGTGTTTCCCCTGTATTAATCTCTCTTTTTCATGTAATGTTCATTTAGATTTCAAACATGGACTTTTGCTTCTTTTCAACAGTAATCTTCCCATCCCTTTTAATATGTTTGTCAATGTCTGTTTAGGGTTGAGCTGGCAGGCTATTTAATTTCACCCAAGATCCCTGCCTGCTGACTGTGACATCCCTCACAGATGGCAGCTTTCTGTTGCTTCTTAGCACAAAAAGTTGACCAGATTTCAAGTCATCAGCATCCCTATAAATCAGAACATGAAGCTGCACTTAACCACTACTGTACTTCTTCACAGGGCTTATCACAAAATGTGCTAACTTGTAGGCAGGGTAACCAGATGACTGTCTCTTAAGGATATTTAGCAGGACCCGCCACAGGTACCCTGGGGACAAAACAATTCAATCATATTAAAACAGGTTTGAATCTGTTTTACTTCAGCTGACACTGGTCTGCTTCAGCGCTGTCCATGTCCTGAGTCCTCTCCTTGCAAGAAACCAACAGGTTATTTAAAACAAGAGAAAGGGGGAGTCAAATCCCAGCTGCACCTTCTGCACTAGGATCCAGTCACTGCTTTGTGGCAGCTTTCTGAGGCTGTCAGTCTTCACACCTTCCTCTCACTGACTTTTCACAGGGGAGGAGACAGAATACCTTTCCCAGAGCTGACATTCCCTTTCTGGAGCTAGTTGAGCTGTTTTATAGGGAACCTCAGGCTCCCTAAGAACTAGCTTTGTGCTGATGGCAAAAGGAGCACAGTTCTCATGCTAAATAACACCATTTGGCTGTGCACAAAATATAAGTAAAGGTGTTCTTGCTCCAAGCAGTTTAAGAAAACAAGCCAAAAGATTAATTATGGGTTGAATCAAGGGTGTGGGCTTCGTGTTTTCACTGGAGGAACTCGCACATCTATCTCTCAATAAATATGTTAAAGAGCAAATGTAAATCCCTAAACTACTATAAATATTTAACTTTGCACAGACTGCACAAAAAGTAGCATTTGCTGTGGATACACCCACATTACCTCAAATAACCACAAGTGGTTAGGGACGAGGTTATGAAAACAAAATAAGCAAGAAAAAATATGCCTGAAAGGAGAGCAACACACAAGCAGGCTCCAGCCAGAGGAAGGGAAGTGATGGAGACAGAAGTCTCAGGGGCAGTGGAGCCCGGGAATGGCCTCCCTCAGTCTTTTTGCCACCACACCCAGCAGAGCCCATCTCAGGATCTCACAAGCTTCCTCTATCAATCAATAAATAAGCAGACATTTAAACTAAAAGGTGACTTATATCACTCCAGTGACAAGTAGAACCAAGATAAGGCAAAGCTACAGTGGCTTGTGCTAAAATCCCAAATGAACGGGGAGGGGAAAAGGAGGGTACTCATGATAAGGAAGAGTCTACAAAGGAAAACAGCGAAGGAAGAAAAAGTCAATCACATGCAGTGTACTGATTTCAGCTTCTGACCTGCTGTGCACTGGCTTGATAAGAAGAATGTTTATATAGTTCTGGAGTGAATATTTAATCTTGTGTGCCAATGACTGCCCCATTTTAGCCAGAGCACTGCCTCCCTGCAGGAGCAAGCCAAGATTTGCTATGCAAATAAAACTGCACAGAACAAACCCAAGCTCTGTTTTGCCACATACAAAAATAGATGCAATACCACCTGTATACATATAAACACATGAAACAAGAGTGATCACAAACCTCTCAAACCAAGTGTTTTTAAAGTATACAAGAGAGGTGCGATTGCATATTTCAACTACAAAGTGGATTTACTTTCAGTCAACAAAAGTTGCAACCCACTTGCAGGAGAAAACACTGTGTTAACATCAGCAAACTAAACACAGCCTTTCTACAGAACAAACTGCAATCACTTAATAAGCCTTTAACGCCAGGTCCAGGATCCCTCATTGGAGGGCAAGATGCTCTAAACAAGTGAAGAGCCATTGTGCAGTGAACTGCCTGTCACTGCCCTGAAAATTAACATCTCTAGGAAGCTTTTGATGTCTGCTGTAAAATCCTCCAAGGGCTTCTGGACACACATTGGATGTAAATCATGTTAATTCACTTGTGAACTAAGTACTGGTTGGCAACAGACTCGGGTAGGCTCAAACCACTGAGTTCATCTGAAGTCACATCATAAAAGTTTTTGTTGCAATAATAGAACCCTGCCTAACACTGATGTTTACTGGGGTGCAGAAAGCCTAACATACATAACCAAACCATTTGATTTCTTGAGCCCTCTAATGACAGATGTTGAAACCACTTTGCACTGAACAAGTGAAATAGATCCTTCCTTTTAAAACGCACATGGTCAACCTAAAACAGCCTGAGCTTTTAACATTACTTTTGGCTATTTAAGAATCAAGTATGAGGACTGATGCATGTCACTCATTCAGTGTGACCAGATGGAGGGCAGCCATTACCCATACTGTGTACTACAGACTTGCCAATTGATTTGATTTTGAGTTAACTCACAGAGCCAGGAACAGATGCTGCAATTCCTTCTTTTGCTGCCCTTCAGTATCAGGCCACAGCTGGATTTCAGCCTTGCGTTCAGCTCAGAGAAAACTCCCTTTTGTTGTTCTCTTCTGCTCTCTTGTGGGGGATTTATGCAACAACACTTGTGCAGTAAGATTCTACATTCAAAGCCAGCAGAAAGCTATTTTCAACCTCTTTCCTACTACTTATAAAAGCTTGATAGCCCACTATTTTGCTCTCTAAAGATAAAAATAATGCTCTCCCACGAGAAAGGGCAGATGTGTCTAAAATGTCATAGTTTGGGGTTCTACAAATTCAAGGTGTTTGTTTGAAAGTATTAGAAAAACTCAGAACGAGATACACAAGCCCCTGCAAAAACCCACAATGAATACCTCCAAGCACTCTGCCATACAAAACACTGCTACTTAGGTGAACAAAAGGCAACTGGTTTGTATGAGCCATTAGCTGTAGAACAAGAGTAAGAAATCTCATCCATCCTAGCCTTGCTTTCAACAAGATTCATGTCATACACGTGTATTTACCTCTTCTATCATCGTGTCCATCGCAGCACAAAGTTCTCCTCTCATTGTTCCACTTTCCACCATATTTCTTAGCCGCAAACAATACTCTCTCATCTGTTTAAAGAGAGTCATTTTATTATAAGGATAAGAAAGGGTCACCTATTATGGTTTTGGGACTTGCTATCTGGTTGTTTCAAGCACTGTTTTACTCTCCAAGTTTTCAAAACCAGAAGAAAAACCCTTGCAGAAGCTTTGTTAGATACTGATTCTTTTCAAAAGATATCCGAACGATTTAGAAGTAAGATATCACAAAAAAATAACCTGAAATGAACAAATAGTTGCAACTCAATTACTATTTTCCAACCATTAATTTGAAGCTTGCAGCCATTAGCTCTTCTTAAGGCTGGATTTCTCAGCTCCATAACTGATGCTGCAACATCCACTCAGACTGTCTTTATACTGTAAAATTTATGTTGCAATTCTAATGCATAATTGATCTCTTGGTTGATAAAAGGAGTGGAGCATTTCCCCACTGCCTGCAGGACTGCAGCAAGAGCAGCACACACTTCCCATTACTGTCACAATCCATAAAGCCAGGAACAGTGAGCAGGGCTCCCTAAAGACCAGCTGGCTTGCCATGTTCAAGACTAGAATAACATTAACACCATTCATTATGTGTCAGCTTTTCAGCACATATTTTACTTTTTTTATGTGGATTTCTGCAGGCACTTTTCCCTGAGCATGTAGCAAATGAACTGCAGAAAAATTAACCACAGCTCACTGGAAAAAAGCTTTAATTGCCTTTTTAGCTAGGTACCTACTCTAGCATCTTCCCAGATTGATTGAATCTGCAGTTCAAGGAGTGAGCTCATATCTTCCTTCAGACAAAGCTGCTCTTTCTGTACTGAATGCTGATTTTTAAGATTCAGTGTTTTGAAAATACTTTTAATTTTTTCCATCAAGTTTGTCAGTAAAAAAGTCAGATGCCAAGTGCTAGTTTTGCATTAACAGACTTAATCAGCCACACAGCAGGAATTAACTTCTTAGAAATTCCAAGGATTAGGAACAATTGCTACTAAACCCATGCAAGGTACTTTCACGTTACTGAAGCACCACAGTGGACATCTTCTACAAACACTTTCCTGCTCCATGCTCCAAGATTAACAAATTGCTGAGACTTTAGGCTGGTTTTTTGAATAAAAGCAAGTGAAATCGTTGACATGCACTTAATACAATAAAGAGAAATGAAGGTGGCTAGAGCACCTGAAACAGGCTCAACCTTAATTACATCAGTTTTACCTTATGATTCAAGATCTCATTCATCCTTCTAGTAGCCTCTGTAGTATGAGACTCCGGGAAGTTTTTCTTGGGGACAACACCATACTTTTCTAAAGGAAAGTAATAATACTACAGATTAACCATCATCTAATTCCTATCTACATAATATTATCTTCTAATAATTATCTACACAGTAGATGTTAATGCTTCTGCCTATACCCATGTAAAAGCTACATATACTTGGGTTTTGTGCAGAGATTACAAGGGAAAGTCTCTTATTTAAAGGTTATGAGTATTCAAAGTTTACATCTTAATTTGTGACTGAATGTTGACCTCTGGTCTGTATTCCACAGGGTCCCCAGAAGTGGAATCCCTGAACTGTTCAGTATCATGTAATTTATAACTTTTAGGTGTTGAATTAAGTTGTGCTCTTTAAGAAGCTCTTCTCACCACAAAAAGAAATTAATTGGAAATTAAGCCCCTGAATTACCTTTGAGAATTGGGTCTCTTACGAATTATTCCATGTATTTTATTTAAGGTTAAGTGACTGACTTCCCAGACTCTTTTCTTCCTCAACATTTATAAGACACCAGCAGCTGCTCAACTCCTTCCCATACTATGGCACCAGTCAAATACTGCACTGGCTAATAAGGCTCTGGGTGTAACAGCAGCATCCAAAACCTCCTCTGCCCTGATTAAATATTTGTAACAACTGGATGGGGAAAAAAAAGTAACCTCCAGGCTTCAAAGAAACAAATTCCTTTTGTGATTCTAAACTTACATTATTGGCTTGTTGATTTACAAAGTGTCACATTGTTTCATAACACAAAAGCAAACCCTAGTGTAATTTAGACACAGAGAAGTATCTCCTTAATCTGTGTATGAAAGATCTCACTTCAGCTGGATCTTTGTAAGACCAGCACTGCCACATTCCACATCATTTCCCTCACTGATCTTTACACCGCCTATCTTCAGACTTCAGCCCTAAGTAGTTTTGCTTCTGCCTTGTAGACACACCCTAGTCTAGCAATGGGTTTTTTCCTTACCGTATGCCCTAAGAATTGAATATATGGGTATAAATAACCAATGTTGAGTTGATGACTGAAGTAAAGGAGATTGAGCCTTTTTACTGAACACAAAGTTCAGGATATCTCATTACTTCTGTTGATCTTCTGAGCTTCTGTTGTCCACAGCAATACGCAAGAGTTAAGACCCCACACAAGGGATTAAAAAAGGTAGTGGTTACGGCATCACGCTCCTTAGCAAACCCCCAAGTCTCAAACTGAATTATTTCTTCTCTTTCACTCTCACTTCTCAAACCAGCCTGCCATTTCAAGAAGGGACCAATGCTCTTACCAATAATATTAACCAACATATCCCACTGTCCACCATCATTCGTGGGATTGGTGAGCAGGAACTGCACCAGTCTGCCTCCCACAGGCTCATTCTGCTGAGCTGTTTCCACAAAGGCATTCAAAAAGTAGTAACAACGTTCCACCTGAAATGGATGGGGAAAAATACTTTTAAGTCTGGCACATTATGCATTCATTCCTGAGTATTCAGTTCTTCAGAAGTCCTACCTAGATCATCCACCTTATTTTCCATCTAACATTCCAGGGCTTATAGTATAAGCTTCTTTCTGTTAAGGAGTTAGCACAGACCTTGAGCGTAGGGAAACAGAAAATGCAAAACATCGGGTTTTCTGTGAAGCATGGCCCAAACTAGTCCTAGAATTTCTCTATTTCCTTTAGGGGAAACAAGCAGACACAGCTCAGAGCAGGGCACAGGTGCCCAGGGAAGCTGTGGCTGCCCCATCCCTGGCAGTGTTCAAGGCCAGGTTGGACACAGGGGCTTGGAGCAAGCTGCTCTAGTGGAAGGTGTCCCTGCCCACGGCAGGGTTTGGAACAGGGTGAGCTTTAAGGTTCTTTCCAATCCAAACCATTCTAGGATTCTATGATTAACATCTGGATAGCTTTCTTCTCAGGCTGGAAATCCCACTTTGCTTGACTACTGCTTAAAATACTGATTTAAGTAACTTCTGACAGTTCTTCTCATGATTTCCACCTGTAATGTTAAAATAGTCCAGCCTAAAAGAAATCCTGTCCCAGTACCCACACCCAATCACACAAGCTGTCCTAGCATAACCTGCAGCCTGTGCTACCATACCTTATCCCAGAAAAAGAGATAGGATTGGCTGAACTCAAACTCTTCAATGTTGTATTTCTTCATGAAAGGAAGGCGCATTGCATTGAGACACGAGAAAATCCAACATCTCCCTGAGAGATCAAAGGAACAAGGATTAAACTGGAATGTCTGCACTCCAGAGCTCTGTAACGTTCTTGCTTTAAACACAAGATTCATGACACAGCTTTGCCGCAAGGCTTTGGCCAGGATGACAAAATACCAAACAGCTTGTAAGAAGTTCAGAGCCCTTTTACTGCAAGCGCAGTAAAAATCAACTGATTTTATCCTGCACTATGCAGAAGGGAACAGAGGCAAGTACTGTCTGGAGACTGTTACTAACCCAAGAGGATGCTGCAGGCATACAGCTTTGCCTCAGAGCCAATGAAGTGATGTCAGAGGAAGCCACCGCTCTCCCCCCGACCACCACAGCCGCTAAGAGAGAGCACCCCGCTCCCCGAGGACAACAAACCTCGTCCCGGAGCCCCTTACCGGAGTTCTTCTGGTTGGTGACGGGCTTGCCCTCGGCGGGCACGGCGTGCTGGAAGACCTGCACCGTGTCCTGCACCACCTGCCGCTGCAGGCACACCTCCAGCGGGTCGCTGCAGGTCGCCACGTTCTGGGCCAGCAGGAACTGCGGCTCGGCCCGCAGCCGCCGGGTGAAGGCGGCGGCCTTCTCCGTGCTGAGCCCTGCGGGACGAGGAGGAACAACCGTCACCACCGGTAACACACACACACATCCCCAAGCCACCCCATCGCTCAGGTAACGGGGTACACCCCCCCCCCGCTGCCATGGCAACAGGACCCCCTCACGGGTAGCACCCCCCCCGCCCTCACCGCGAGCGTTCATGGCACAGGCGGCGCGAGCTCCCGCACGCAAACGGCCGCTCCCCGTCCGGGCCCACCGCCGGTGGCGCGCGCCGAAGCGGAAGCGGTTCTTATAGCGCCGGCACCGGAAGCCGGAAGAGGGGGGCCCGCACGGCACCGGCCGCGGGTGGGAGGGGGCAGCTCGGCGCGGGGGCGGACGGCGCGCAGCAAGGGACAAGCTTGGGGCGGTTGCGCGCGTCGCGGCGGTGGGGGCTCCGCACGCCCCTCGCTCCGCCCTCGGCGCTAGAACCTTCCTGAGGCGGCGGGGGGGGTGAGGTGGTCCTGCGGCTCCACAGGGACCCCGGTGTGGGAGGCTCACCCAGCCCGCTGCCCCCTCACACCCCGCGTCCCCGGTCTCAGCCCCTGATGTGGGCTGAACGCGGCCGGCCGAGGGGAGGCCCGGCGCCTGGAGCGCTGGTGTTGCACGGTGCTTGTGAACGTTAGGCAAGGACGCGCGCCAGGTCACGCTTCCTGTTGAGTAACAGCCCTGCTCCTCCGAGGAGAGCGTCTGCACATCGCAGGCTGGGGTTCATTTACAGCACACGGAGTTTATTTACAGTAAGGCACCATTCCGACATGCGGTGAGGCCTGGAAAGCTTGCCAGGACCTTGAGGAACGCGCTGGAGTGGCGTTACTGCAGAGCAGAGGGATGGAGAGCATTCACACTGGAATTCCCACTGTGTTCCTGAGTGCCCAGCCCCTGAGCTCCACACAGCACCCAGGGAGACACAAGGTGTGACAGTACCAGGCGGCCTTCCCCTTGGCCAGAAGGAGCTGAGATGCCCACGGGATTCCCAGGAAGGGGCAGCAAGTTGGGTGGCTGCCACCTCTAACACATTATGGTTCTGTAGGACTGGGACAAGAAAGCAGCAGCCATCAGCAGCATTGTCTGTGGCAGCGCACTGTGGATTCCTCAGTAGACCGATGCACAACCCGCATGCTTGACTGCACGTGTGTACTTTGTAGGAGTAAGTGTGGAAGGCAGGACCTGGCAGCAGCTCCAGCAGTGCAGCCCCCATGGCACTGCTCTAAGCAGTAGGTTAGACTGAACAGATGCAAAGAACCAATTACATTTTGAAAAGATCATATAAACTTGACCCCAAAAAGCTTGTTTCAGTGCTTTATCTCAACATCTCGCTCAAGGGCTTAATTCCAGCAGTAAAAATTACGATTTCTGGGTGTGCACAGGATCCCTGTGGTCTTCACCTGCAGCAAAACGGAAAGAACAAAGGAAAAATCACCTACAGGGGAAAAAACCCCACGTGAGTTGTATTTACCTGGGCTGCGTTCAGCTCCAGGAAGCACACTGAGTGCTCTTCTGGTTTAAGCCTTAAGACAAGGCTTAAAGAAGAGGGTTCATTTGGAAGCTGTGTGAATAAGCAAATACTTACAGAGCTGTTTCACTTGATGTCTTGAAGCACTGGAAATAAAGGAGCAGACTCATTATCTTTTGTGTTTCCTGACCATAGGGATATTTAGATTAATATATTACGAGTGCATAATGCCCTCCACCTCAAAATATCTACTATCTGATTGCCTACTGCTAATTCTAAAGCAGGAGGTTGTATGTAGAGTTCTTTAACCGTGGAAAGCAGCACAACAAAGTAGAATGGAAAAGGCAGAAGAAGACAGGGCATTGCCACAAAACAATACTGTTTTTTTCCTAATAAATTAGGGCTTTCCATACCTTACAAATTTTATCTTTTTGAGCCACAATTCCAAAAAGTATCGTGAGTGAAACCACCACAGCAGCAGCAATAATGGCCTCCATGGGGAAAACGGGCTGTTTGTCTGTCAGGAGAGAGGAGGTTGAATATGTGATCGATCGGTACAGTCACATAAAGGAGGACATTCCACAGAACTGCAGGCAGACTTATTTCTCCTCCCGTGGCGGTCACTGCTGATTTGAAGTGTTGCTCTGTGCTGTCTGCAGTCTGAATGTGTGCATTAATCCTCTGGAAAGAAGGGAACCAAGTCTGGTTTAGGAACTGAAGGAAGAATGGAAATGTTGGTCCCTGAAGAAGAAGGAGGTCCCCAGAGTGCTCTTACACATGTAATAAGGCTGTCCAGAAGTGTCCCTGACACAACTGGCGTTGCTTTCCTCCCTGATCTGAGAGTGCAGAAGTGAGGGCGGCCTGGACAGCTGGTGGGCAATGGATGCCTGAGACCGGAGCATCCAGCCCCAGCAAGGCTTCCACCACCCAGTTGTTCACAGAGCTACAGTTGCTTATGGAGGACAGCTTCTCTCACCTTAAGCAGCTCTTTTGGCATGACAGAACACGATGGTCAGGGTAAGATTTCAAGACCAGGTTGGACAAGGCCTTGGGTGATATGGTTTAGTGTGAGGTGACCCTGCCCATGGCAGGGGGGTTTGAACTTGATGATCCTAAGGTCCTTTCCAACCCTAACTATTCTATGACTCTACGAAGATGCTTCAAGTAAGACCTAAGGTGCTTTAAGCCACAGTTGAATGTACCCTGTCAGTGTGGGAAGTGAGAGTGGGATGACTCTGCCTCAGGTCACACTTGCCACACGCCTTGGAATAACAGGTAGGGCAGGAAAGGCCCTTCCTGGTGCTGTAGTCTCAGGTGCAGGTGCAAGGAGAGCTCCTTGCTGTTGCTGTGCCCTCAGAAGCCTACTGCTTACTCCATTTCACTTACATTTCATAATATAAATGTATTGCTATCATTGTAAAATAGAATGGAGAGTTACTTGTAAAGCTAATTGTTTGGCGGCAGCCGTGTTACCTTCAACTATGAGGTGGAAATCCTTTCTCCACTCGCTGAAAGGATAGCTCATCACACAGGTGTAGGTCCCGTTGTCAGACATCTGCACTTGTTTGATGGAGAGCTGAAAGACCTCACTGGTCTGGTGGATCTGGTAACGGTCCTTCTGCAGGGTCAGGGTGGTGGTGTTCTTGTACCAAGCTGCATGGGCCTGAGGGTTGGATTTGGAGTTGCAGGACAGAGTAACGTCTTTGTCTTCTTCAGTGTGGACAGACTCTTCTCCAGACAGGTGGGGAGGAACTGCTCAGAGTAATGCAGTGCAACAGGTCATTAATAAAGCTGCTCATCATGGAACACAACAGAAGTGCCTTTACACATCCTGTGTACGCCTTGCTCAGTGGTAGAACACAGCACAGTTGAGCAGCTTTTCCTGATTCCCGGCAATCAGCAGGTCACTCCCATAACTCCTCTGCCCTGACTTGTATCCTTGGGAAATAATCTAGGTGGAGGCAGGGACATATCCAGGACATCTTCTTACTTAAGGGCCCACCCACTCCCTATAAAAGAGGCATTAGATCAGGTCATGAACACCAAGGTGGAAAGGGAGTGTCTTATCACATGAGCTATCTCCTCCTAGATGCATTTTTTCTTGGTGAAGACAGCATACAAGGGTGCAAAATACCCACCTTCACCTAGTGCCCAGACACCGAGGTGCTTGGACCTTGATTTCATCCCACCCCTGCCATTCTGCACACATATCCACCGCTACGACTCACACTGGACATCCAGGATCACAGACACCTGCACAGACGTGTCCCGTGCCAGCTTGCACGTGAAGGTGACTCCGTTGTCAGACTCAGTGACTGGGGATATGCAGATGTTACTGATGTTCACTTTATTCCCATCTTTCAGATCCACTTGCCCATCTCCTCGGTACCAGAGCAGCTCCTCAGCCTCGCTGCTGTTCTGCACCAGGCAGGAGAGGGAGACGGCAGGGCCGGGTGATGTAAGCAGGGAGAAGTCAGCGTTGTGGTTATTTACTGACAGCTCCAGACCTGCAAAAGAAGGAGGATGTGGGCACTGGGCATCCTAAGCTGTTCCCTTCCCACAGAAGCTGCCCTGCTGCCTTCTTCAGGCCTTGATCTTGCGGAGGGACTGAGAGTTTCAGCCTCAATCTAACAGCTCTTTTCAGGTGGGACTTCAGTTTTGGAGACAAGTCTCATCTCAAAGCCCCCTTCACACTCGAAGTCAGGCTTTTGCAACTGACTGTGAGAACACCAAAGCCTGACCTGTAGTAACAAAACATCTCAAACCCATCAGTGACCGTGTAACACACAGCAAGAGATCATTCCACCAGTCATGCTCACCCTCTTTTTGCCAGTCACCATCGCAGCATACCTGTGTCCTCAGGTTTTGTGCTCATGGTTTGAGAAAAGTGCTGGTTTTTGGTTGGAGCTGAATGGGCTTGAGAGTATAAATGAGTTAATCAGCCCCTTGGCCATATCCTGGCCAGTCTGAGTCTGGAAATTGAAGCGTTGCAGTTTGTCTAAAGGACAAACCTCAGGACATGCTAAATAAAGAACCAATATGGGGAAGAAGTGTTTCGAATGGCCTGAATCTTGCTACTGTAGCCTGGGTCATAGATGAAGGAACTAAAAATACAGCTCAGAATATGAAGGCACCATAGTCTTGTGAATGTAAAACAGTCTGGAGCTCCCTGTCCCTTCCCTGATGTTGCCAGCTGGCCAGAGCTACCACACTTCTCCCTGCTTAGAGCAGGTTTGGGAACGGTGTCCTCCTCATCCCTGTGCAGCTGCTGCAGTGGGAAACGCTGAAGCTTCCCCATTCCCTTCTCTGCTACTCTCAAAATCAGGGACCAGTTTCCAGGCAGTCCTCTGGGGATGACCTCCAGAACATCTGCTTTCTGGGCTGCTGGTGTGGCCCACCACCCTGGGCACTGCCCAGCCCGGGGCAGCTTCCCACTGTGGGGCTTGGACAAAGCCAGGAGGGATTTTTTCCATTGCTTACCTGTGGCTACACACACCAAAAGGCAAACAGCAAGGAGAGGAACCTCATAGGGGACTGCGAGGCTGCTCCTCTGCACCATCTCGGAGGGGTGTCTGTGGAGAGAGGTTAGTTCCTTGCTGCCATCGGCCACCCTGGGGAGAGCCCTCCCAGATGGGTACAGGATCACAAGGGAACAAACTAAGTTGGTTTATTGCAGGGATTTCTCCAGCTCAGAGCAGAATCAAGGGGGTTTTCCATCTCTAATCTCTATTGTGTGAGTTCATTGCCTCCGATCACCTGTCTACCAAGAGGAACCCATCTCCAGTCGTGCAGCACTGGACTTACCTAGGGAAGAGTCTCTGGAGAAGCTGCTTCTGCCAAGAAATGCAAAGCTCCTTTCCCTCCTTATTTATAAGGTTTCAATTTTAGTATTTTATGGTAGCTTAGTAAGAAGTGAGTCCATAAAATGGGTTCAAGGCCTCGTTCAGTCCGTGGGTTTCTGAGCTCTCAGAACAATGAAGAAAAGTATTTGCTGGGCTCTGCTGGGTGTTTTATGAGACTTGCCAAGGCAATGAGTAACTAATGAGAGTTTCTGCATTGGCTGTAAAGACCTTCAGCCAAAAAGAATACCTTTTCCCTCTCAGCTTTCTGGGCTTTCATGACATGTTTCAAGACATAGGAAGTTTATCCTGGATTCCCCTAGAGCAGGAGCAGACTCTGATTTGCTCCTCTCTGATCTGCCCTGAAGCTTTGTTGCCATGTCCTGCTTTCCCTGAAAATGAGAAAATGCACTGATTCAGACTTTGAACTGAAGCTACTGCCTTGTAGCATGCTGGCAGAGGAGAGAGCAGAGCCACTGTCCTGCTCACTGATGTGTGCCTGCTCGCATCAGTGCCTTCAGCAGGATGACAGTGATGCGGTTGCAAAGGATGGGCTTCTTGCAGCCTCCAGAACATGTTCTCACCGTTGGCAGTGTCCCCACAGGCGCAGGGCATGTCACTCCTCAGGAGCTGGCTCAGCAGAGCCATGAAGAGCATTTCACAAGCAGCAGGAGCCTGGAACACGTCCTCAGCATTTTCTCTGCATGCAGACTAAGTGGCCCAGCTCCTTGGCTATTGTATGCAGAGCACAGGAGCACACACCACTGTTTAGCTGTGGGGCTGTTGCAAACGTAGGGCACCTTTGAGTGTTTCTTAATACAACTTTTTTTTCTGTGTTCATTGGTTTATTCTTTAAAAGGGAATCATTTTCAGGTTAAAAATACGTATGTCCGAAAGTCCCTTAAAGAGACAAGTGTTCAGGCTGAAAACTGCTGTTTCAGAGCTCAGTGTCCAGCCTTTAACTTGCTCTTTATCGTCAAACTCAAATTAAGACACTTTTAGCTTAATTCATCACTTTTTGGAAGTTGTATGTCCTCTCATAGCATTGGATTGAGTGTTGGCTTATGGTTCAGTATGAACTTCAATCAAAGTGCTCTTCCGAGGAGTAAAGTGACATTTGTGGTTTGGTATTAAGCTGAGTTGAAATAGAGAGGGATGCCAAAGTGGTCATGGCGGGACCAGGAGAAGAAGGAGGTGTTTAAAGTGAGAATGTAAAGGAAGAAAGAATGGAGTTTTGGGGTATTTTTTTGGTCTAGAAATGAGGGTGAAAGAAAAGGTTGTTGGGCAAGAGCTGTTCTGTGGTGGGTTTGTCATGATGGATGGCACAGCAACAAGTGGGAGCTGGGGAAAGCTCTGTGCCAGGTTTGCAGCAGGTCTGTGGTGGGTGAGCTCAGGTTCATCAGGTTTATGTTCCCTAAATGAAGGCATTGCAGTGTTCTGTTTTGCAGTGGGCTCTGAGACATGCTGAAGGAAGAGGGACTAGAACAGCAAGGTGTTACTTGGCCGGAGGCACTCAAAGGCAGCATTTTTAACAGGTAACAATTGCTTTCACAATGGCTTTTTACACTTCTCTTTTTATACGGGGTGTAATTACCTTGTGGGTGTTAATTACTAAGGTCTGAAGTTCTGTGGGGTGCATTCTCCACCTTTCCATTACGTTTAGGAGGGATGTAAACCTCATGCTCCAGAATGTGAAGCAGCCGTTAGTGACTCAGAGTGGGAG
This sequence comes from Pezoporus occidentalis, assembly GCF_034315485.1. Lineage (NCBI taxonomy): Eukaryota > Metazoa > Chordata > Aves > Psittaciformes > Psittacidae > Pezoporus > Pezoporus occidentalis. The sequence goes on along the minus strand of NW_026914297.1, from coordinate 408,470 downwards.
GAACCTCTTCAGTGAGGCACATCCTCCATAACTCTCCATGCAAAGGATCCAGCCTTCTCAATTTGAGGTATTTGGATCAGGCACTGTCAAGGCAGGATTAGACAGACTAGAGCCAGAGTAATCCACTGCTCATCCTCCTTATGGCAACACCAGCCCGACAAACCCAAAGGGAATTAATTAATAAACACCAGTCTATTCCTGGGTGTAATCCAAGCCTTGGAAACCTGAGAAGAGAAGATTTAGAACATGATAGAGATCGGGCAGAAATTTTTTTTCCACTGGGTGTCTTATCCTCCAACTCCAGACTTCACAGTGCTTTGGGTTCCACTTGGTTGTCCTGAGTGCCTGCAGAACGGGGCTAACAACTCATAATCCTCTGCATTTCCACTGGCAGATGAGCACTCGATTTATACCCAGCAGGGTTGTGAGGGCTGAAGGTTGCTCCTGGAGATGGGAGCATAGCAGGATCTGTGCAGGACGTGTGCAGATGTGTGGTTAATCTGTCAAGCAGACAATGTCTGTACCATGGCTGTAACTCCACTCCAGAAAACACTGTTTCTTCAACAGTGCCTGAGGCTCTGCTCAAAGACTGCTCCTATCTTCCTACTCAGTGCGGTTCCGTGCTCCTAATCCCTTTTTAATATGCGGTGCTACATATTTTGCAACACTTCCATTGTTGGAGAATGACTGTAATACCCAAACCTACTGCCTCTGCTTGCCAGGCTATCAGGGGATGCTCCTGCATCTTACTCAGCACTCCTGTTCCCTCCCATGAAACCCATTTTTCCCAAGTGTCAGGATGATGGAGATGTGATGTGTCCTCATTTCTCTGATTCCCAGCCTATACCCCACATATTTTCCACTGTTGAGGTGCACACATTTTGTTAATAATTCTACTTTCTGATTGTCCTTATGTAAAAGGTCCCACTCTCCGTCACTGAATGCACAGGAATGATACGTGATCTTTAGTCTGTTTATTATGTGTAAGATTAGCAAAAGCAGCACCAAAGCAGTGAATGTTTTGAAATTGTTTCGAGGGCGTTAAAGATTCAAATGAAAAGTGGGCAGTGATGAAGAAACGGCTCCCGAGATCAATCAAGAGGAAGAGAAGCCTTCGGGAAGGTGAAGCGCTGGGCACTATTGCCATCTACTGGAGAGACACCCACAAGAGCTGGCACCCAGAGACCAGTGTGTGGGAGGGAGGAAAACCACCTCCTGGGTGAGATCCCTCTGACCACCACGGCGGAAGCTCAGAGGCAGCAAACCCTGCAGAAGCCCCTAAAGCAATGTCACACTCACGGACAGCTTTGCCCAGACCTGTGTGTTCAGGGGAGGATGTTTCTGAGGTGGGAATTCCCTTTGTGTGAGTGCTGTGAGACGTCCCATGCAGAGTCCGTGCTCCTGGTGATGCAAGAAGAAACCCTGTCCTGGGCTTTTACTGCTACTGCTCTGCTCATATGTCTTTTCCAGAAGTGTGATTGGGTTTAGAGAACCTCAGTCATCACTTTCAACAATTGCTTCTGAATCTTTTAAACCCCTCTTTTGGAAGTGAGTGCAAGAAATGGAACCGTGTCCCAGGAGGGCAAGTCTAACCTCTAATAAGGAGCATTGAGGCACTTGCCAGTGTTCCCTGTGCTGTGAAGAAAGCAGCCAAGGGTCTGTAGCAAGGCTCAGGGCAGTGAATGAAAGCCCCAGCAAACTGCTGCAGAGCAGAAGGCGCAGCTGCCTGGTGCCAGCAGTCAGCACTGATCCCCCTCTTCCCTGGCTGCTCTGGGTTACCTCCAGCACTGCAATCACCAATCTTGACTTAGAAGACTGAAGGTAATACCCTAATGTGGCTGTTGCTGTCCTACTCTGAGAAATAATGGTGCCAAAGAAAGGAAATGTGAAAGGAACCTGGCATTAAATTAGCAAGAGCGGTCTCCTGCAGGAGATAAAAGTGACTCATCTGTATTAAACTCCACTTCAATGTTGGCACTTGTAGTTTCCCATCTCAGAAGGCCTGGTTAGTAGCTTCCAGCTTTCACGCCTAGCAGTGCTCAGGGAAATGAATACCATCAGTCTTTGCACCATCCACTGCTGAAACTCCATTTTCTACCAACTTGTGTCCTGCCTGAGCTGTGGGGTTAAACTGCATCATAGCAGTGATAATGTGTCAAGTTCCCATGATTTGGTTCTTTTCCTGGACAGAAAACGTGTCTCTACTGCTGATGGGTTGGATTTCAAGGGGGTTTTGTTTCCTCTGGGAAACAAAGATGGGTGAGGATGATGCTAAACTGGGTGCCTGTTTCTTGCCCAGTTTAGGTGCTCTCTGATGGCCAGCACAGGACATTCCCTAGCAGCATTCCTGTTGTGCTACTTTTTCAAGTCTCTGTTCTGCTGCGGCCTGGACCTCAGATATTTTTGTCTACCTAGGAACTTTCATCACCAGTGGGTTTTCTTGGAAATGCTCTGCTGGAAAACCAAGTGCTGATTTGATCTTGTGAAGTGCTGCCAAACAATATTAGCAGCTTTAACCTCCCTGCTGTGGCGTCATCCGTCATTCCCTCTGCAAGGAATCTGAGGAGACAGAGCTGCTCCATCTTTCCAGTTTGTGGGGAACCGTTTGCTGCCAGTCTTTAGGAGGAAACCACACTCTTCCTCCATGGCTGGAACAACTTCAGAGTGTCTTAAGGCAAAAGCCGCAGCCCCTGGATAACCACCTTCTCGGGTGCCAGGGTTGCAGATCTTGGCAAGCACGAACACAGCATTGACCTGAGGAAGAGAAGGAGGAGAAGGAGAAAAAAGGAGGAGGAGAAAAAGAAGAAGGAGGAGGCAGTTTCTTGCAGGTGGGTCCCTATGCTGCAGAGCTGCTCACCCAGGGACCTGGAAGGCAGAGCTGTCTTAGGTTGGCCCAAGGAAATGGGAAGGTTTTCTTGTTACTGGCTGCTGAGAAAATGAGTGGGTGACTCACCAGCCTTCAGCCCCATGCTGCTTTTACAATTGGTTTGTTGAATTTCCAGACAATTGGGCTTTTATCAGCTAAAAAAGAAAATGAGCTCAGTTACTCTCTGTAAATCCAGAGCAATTTATTTGTAGACTGGGGACTTAAAGCTATGTAACGGTGATCACTTTTGCGACAGCCAAATTCCCTCTTGTCATTTCTTCTTCCCTTTTGGATTAAGAACATCCTGATGGCTGAGGTCTTTTGGCTTTTCCGGTTTAATTAAATGGATAATCCCTGTTCCTTGCTTCTCCCTCCCTTAATGACTCTGCAGCACAGATGAGCCCGAAGAAAGAGAAGCCAATTTACTCTCCTTTTCTTCAGCTCCCTTTTGAGCTGTACCACGCTTGGCTTACACTGGGGTTTGCATCATCTGATGTCTCACGCAGAGGATTCTGGAATGCAAAGAGGTGAAAAACTCATACCACCGAGGGTTGCCCTCAAAATCAGTTTTATGTGTTAGACCTTGTGTCCCCACAGGAAATGCCGGAGCTGGGAAGCAGATGTGAGCATGAGACACCACTGAGAAGTTAAATAGGAATCGATGGGAATTTGCTCTTGGAGATGGACGCTTTGACATTTTATGGACTGCAACACGGTTTTTGCAGAGTAAGCTGTTCTGCTTGTTATTCCTTATCATCCCGCCTGCCCCCCCAAAGGAATTGGCAAAGATCTGAATGGAGGAAACCCCAAGTACTATTTCTACATCTCCTCAGGCGCACAGTCCTGCAGTAGCTTGCACTAGAGCAACATGCAGCACAGAACATCAAATGGTGTGAAAATGTTTCTACTCCCCTTGAGGTCCCGTCTGAGCTGGTGGCACAGGAGGGCAGACACCAGGAGTGCTGGAACTTGCTCCACCGTACGCAGTAACTTGGTCTTGGATTATTATTGGTATCTGCTGCACCAGTGCACAGGCTCCGTGGGCCCCGGCCCTGCGCGGCTTTCGGAAGGGGAAATGCTGAGCTCTTTTCCGGGGAGAGGAGGAAATTCCCCTCTCCTGGACATGAAGCCGCTCCCGTTGGCCTCCGCTCGCCACCAGCGCCGTGCGCGTCCCTCCCCGCTGCGACCGGGACCAGGGCCGGGGCAGCACGGGCCACAGTAGCGGCGCGGCCCGCAGGGGGCGCCACAGTGCTCCTCGACGCCCCACCCCATCGTGATGCGCCGGTCACTGCAGCCTCCCATTGGTCACTCACCACCCCGCTCTAGCGGCTCCTCCTCCGCGGCCGCCGCTTATTGGCGGGCGGCGGAAAGAGTGCCCGCCCGTGGGCGGGGCCAGCGCCGCCACCGCCGCCTCCTCCGGCTGCCCGGCGGCTCCCGGGGCGGCGAGGCCGGGCGAGCGGCGGGGCCATGGCGAGCGCGGAGCGGGGCTTCGGCCGGGCGCCGCCGGTGCTGCTTCTCCTCCTCCTCCTGCTGCTGCTGCTCTGCGCGGTGCTGCTGGGCCCGGCCCGCGCTGTCCACATTAAGAAGGCGGAGGCGGCGGCGCCCGGTGAGGCGCTGCGGTACCTGCACTCGGCCGAGCTGGGCGAGGCGCTGCGGGCGCTGGCGGCCGCGGCCCCCCCAGGCCTGGCGCGGCTCTTCAGCATCGGCGACTCGGTGGAGGGGCGGCCGCTGTGGGTGCTGCGCCTGACGGCGGGGCTGCCGCCGGAGAGGGACGGTGAAGAGCTCGGCGGGGCGGCCCTGCCCGGCCGGCCGCAGGTGAAGCTGGTGGGGAACATGCACGGGGACGAGCCGCTGGCGCGGCCGCTGCTGCTGCGCCTGGCCCAGGAGCTGGTGCGGGGCTGGGCCGGCGGCGACGCGCGCATCGGCCGCCTCCTCAACAGCACCGACCTGTACCTGCTGCCCAGCCTCAACCCCGACGGCTTCGAGCGCGCCCGGGAGGGCGACTGCCGCGGCGGCGGCGCGGAGAGCGGCCGGGAGAACAGCCGCGGCCGCGACCTCAACCGCAGCTTCCCCGACCAATTCGGGGCGGCCAAGCCCGACCTGGAGCCCGTGCCCGAGGTGCGAGCCCTCATCAACTGGATGAGCCGTAACAAGTGAGTGTGACCCGGCCCGGCCGGGGCTCCCCGCCCGGTTCCTCTCTTCCGCTCCGAGGGAGAGCCTTGGCTCCGCTCCGCGGGGGCTCCGGGCTGCGTTCAGCCTTTCCCTGTGCTGTGGAATTTCTCCCCAGTGTTCATCGCAGCCCGGGTCTGCTCTGCACTCAGTGCCCGGGCTGACGCTCCTGTGCCAGCCTGTACAGGGCTGGGGTTTGCTGTGCACCTGCAAGGAGCTATAGTAGCCCCGCTGGGCACAGGCATTCCCGGCCTCTGTGGCCAGCTGTGTGTCCCCCTTTTCCAAGAGCCCACAGCTGGAAAATTCTCCTTACCCGCTTCATCATCAGGTTGTGTGTGTGTGTGTGTTGCTCTTGGAGTTAGCAGTGTTTTCACCATGAGCTGTAGGATGCTTAAAGCATTGGGAGGTTAAGTATGCAGCTGGTCTGTGTACAAGCATGTTGAGAGAGCTGTGCTGAACAGGGCTTTCCCCCATCCCTGTGCTTCATGGAAAATTCCCTGGATTTAGCAATAACACTGTGCAGCAGCCTTTCCTCATCCAGGTGCTACTCCTGCAGCTCTCTTTGCCATCTCTTTTCCTGGGGATGCAGGACTGAGCCTTGAGCCCTGTGCTCACCCTCAGGCTCTCACCCTCCAAGGAGGTGAATGGAGGGAAGCTGCTGTGCCCAGAGCACGGCAGGAAAGATGGTGCCTTTGAAGCCCAGCACCCTGCTCTAGTGGAAGGTGTCCCTGCGCATGGCAGGGGACTGGAAGTGGATGAGCTTTAAGGTCCCTTCCAACACAAACCATTCAAGGATTCTTTAGAGAGCTATGGAAGGTCCAAACCACTGAGGTCAGTGTGACCAAGTGTGTGGAGGAAACCAGAATGCAGCACACTGAAACAAACTGTGGCTCTCTTCCTAAAGCTGAGATAGAGGGAGAAGTGGGAATGGGATGCCTGCCACCTCTGATCTGCCTTGTTGGTAAGATCAAACCAAAGCACATGACATTTGGTGTTCGATAGTGTTGGCTCAGTTTTAGGGATGAAATGTGCTTGGCCAAACTATTAAAGCTTGGTGGATGCAGTGCCCGTGGGGGTTATTGCTCTGGAGGGATTTCATGTGCTGCGTCAGTAATGGCTTGTCCCAGGGATCCTTTAGGACAGCTCAGATGCAGCAGTTTGCACCGAAATCCCTCTAGACTTGGTTCAACTCGGAATTAGTTACTAAGGAAACTCATGCATGTTCTTAATAGCAGTTTGAAAATACCTCAGGCTTTTAGGTGTTGTGTTGGAGGTGGGATTGGCCTCCAAGCCAGGGTGAAGCAGGAAGAACATGGGGCTTTGTGTTTGCCTCTACCTGGCAGCACCAGTTAATGCTGGTATGATTGTATCAGGCTAACACAACCAGCGTTAGAAAAATGAGTGGGTAAACACAAGTGTTTGATTAAAAAAGAGATTGTGTGTGTAATGCAATTCATGTGAGCTATTTTAAGCAAGTAAAGGTATTGGTCATGTTACCTCTTATCAACAAACTAAATCCCATTTGACCAGATGAAAAGGAGGACTCTTTTCCTTCAGTGCTCTATGTGGTGGAAAGATGAAGAGCGTGTGTGTATCTGTTAACATGACCTTGGTGTAGCTGCAGCCCTGTGGGTGTTCTCCTTGCTCAGGGCTGATGGAGAAGGGTCTGATCTCTTCCAAAGTGTCACTGCCACTCGGGCAGCTCATCCAGTGGGCACGTTCTGCCTCATTGATCCCAAATAGAGTTTGGAGGCTCCCAAGAGCGTGGTTTGGGTGGGAAGGCAGCAGAATAACTGGTTGGGCAGCTGTAGCCAGCATCCTGTTGAAGTTGTTCCAATATGACTCTCTTTTTCCTTTTATCCTCCCCAATCCCAGGTTTCTGCTCTCTGGCAATCTGCATGGTGGCTCAGTGGTCGCAAGCTACCCCTATGATGACTCTCCCACACACAAGCCCACAGGAGTCTACAGTAAATCAGCCGATGATGAGGTCTTCAGGTACTTGGCAAAAGCTTATGCGTCGCATCACCCCATAATGAGAACTGGCAGACCCAATTGTCCTGGCGAGGAGAGAGAGACCTTCCAAGATGGTATCACAAATGGTGCTCAGTGGTATGATGTAGAAGGTAAGATGTGCTGACAAGTCACTCTGGCTCTAAGTCGCCTACCACTCATAGAAATAGCTCCTTGCTCCCGCTGGGATCTGCAATCCAAACCAGTGGTGATGATCACAGAGGAAAGGATGGTGGGGGAAGTGATATTTTTAGCTTTGAATGCGTTCTAGCAGCTCGAAATGAAGGGAGGTAGCATCACAGGCACACCAGTAAGGGCTTGATGAATCACAGCCTGGGAGATGTTCGAAGGAAAGAGATCACAGCAAACTGGAGGATTCTTCCTGACCTTATTGGATGCTGGAGAGGCATCCTGCATGCAAGAGGCTTCGTTTGCCAAGTGAACTGTCAATAGCTCTCTAGATGGTTACTGAATTTTGATACAGGAAAGAAGAAACTGTTGTTAAAGGCATTAAACCAATGCCGGTATTCCTTGAGGGTTTTTTTTTAGCCTTCAAACTTGTAATTTTGTAAATTATTATAGAGTAGCCTGCTGTAAAGCTATATAAAATGTAAATGTGTGGTCTGAGCTCACCTTGCTGCTCTGAAAGTGGGGAGGACAGCTTTCCTATGGACTGCTCTGCTTTCAGACCTGTGTTAGAGGAGAGGTGGGATCTAGAAGGGATCTGCAGTTCAGTCTCTGGGGCTTCTAGGAGAGCTCTTGATATCAGCAAGTTTACCCCCAGGTGCCCCCACCCTGTACGTGTGGAGGTGACTGGCCTGGCTTAGCCATGCAGCGGCTGCTCTGTGTGTGCTGGTTTTGCTGGAAATGGGATTTAAATGATAATTCATGTGATGAGAGGCTCTGGTGGAAATGTATTTGTGGGCTGGTGGGGAGGGAAATCTTGGCTGTGTCTTTAGAAGTGACACCATTGCCGGGCTCCTCAGCGGATGTTGTACAACCACGGCCTCTCCAGACACTGCAGGAACTCCTGTGGTGAGGCCACCACAGAAACCTTGCAGAAATGATGTGAGGAAGCTGTGTTGCTTTGCTGTGCCCAATCTGCTTTGCTTTCCCTCCTGCTCGGGCTGAGGGGTGATGGCAGCAGCACTGAGGAAGCAGTGACATGGGATTTTGTTTGTCCTTCAGAGCTTACAGCTTAACAAACTAGTAAGACAGTGCCTGCCCAAAACAAGGCTCCAGAGCTGAGTCCTGTGCTAACCGTGCATCCACCTTGCTTGAGAAGGAGGGAGAGGGATCTGTTATTTGGCCTGAACACATCACCTCCGTGCTGGAAGAGGAAGTCTTGATTTCAGTGGTGGCTGAATCATTCCCCAGGATTTCAGTGATCAAATAAGATGCAGTTTTATCTCTTTCTTTAGCAGCTGTCTCCTTCCTTCCACCCTCTCGAGTACGCTGGCCATGGTGTTTGCTGGCTCAAGGCTCACTCTGCTGCTGTGAAAAGTCCAGCAGGAGGAAGGTTTGTGTAATCTGGTGAATTTGTTTATGAAGGAACAGGATATCCTGGATGATCTGTGCTGCCTTGTTCTGGTGGCGGTTGTTACCAGCCAACACCTCAGTCAGGAGGTTTGTTAGCTGCAGCTCTACGGTTTTTTGCCCTTGGAGTGAAGTGGGGTGAGTGGTTCCAAAGCTTTGGGCCGGTGTTTCTGGGCCCCTCGTGAGCAGCACTTTTTGCTGCAGGGTTAACTCCTTCATCGTCCTGCTAGGATGTGAGGTGCCTGGCTGATGGCTGTGGCACTGATGTGTGAGCCTTTCAGGAGGTTTCACCTCCTTTCCTTTCACGGGAAGTGGCAAAGTGTGACCTGAAAACCAGTTTGCTCTGTGCTGCCGTCGCTGTGGTTTCTATTCTGTCCAAAAGCCTCCAGCATCCAGCCTCTGCAGAAATAAACCCTTTTGCTGTGACAAGCCATGGTCTTGGGCTCAGCTCTGATGACTGCAGGTGGTTCACGGGCAGACATTATAGAAGGTGCAATGACACCAGCTCTCGGAATGGAGCATTGCTGAAGTGGCAGAGAGGAGCCTGTGTGGGCTCTTCCTGAAGCAGTAAGGCTGGACTTGCTGAGCTTAAATGTCTTTTCCAACCTAGTTGATTCTATGGTTCTAATTAACCTCTTACTGCTGTTGCAAATGCAGCTGTGGAGGATGGTGGCAGCCCTTGGAGCACCTTCCAGGCTGAGGGGTTAACCCACAGCTGACCCACCCAATACCGGAGGCTGGTACATGTGTGATTTGATGTTGTATGAGTTTATTGTGTCCCTTTGGGGTTTAACATTTATTTCCAGTCGTGGATGAAGAGCAGGTGAAGGGGGGTCAGGTGTATGCAGTGTGACAGAAGCAGCAGAACCACCACGGTGGCTGCACTGAGTCATCTGACTCGCTCAGCTCTGTGCTAAACCTGCTGAGGCTCACACAGGGACCAGGAGGCTTTTCCCAGCGATTGCAGAGTTTAAACGTGTGGTGGAATGAGGCTGGGGAAATCCCAGTATCCTGCAGGAGGTAAGCGGAGCGCGTGGTTGTGTGAGCAGCGCAGGGCACTCACTTGTGGCCTCTAGATCAGGTTGTGCCAGGAGAGAATGCAGGCTCCAAGTGAAGCCAGGAAAAACAAAGAAATGGGAACATAATGTTTCCACAGGTGGAAATTTTCCTGCCACGTTTTCTCATGTGGAATCAAACAAGCTGGAAAGCAAACTGCCACGGGATTCATTGTGCTGGAGTTAACCGGTGCAGGTTTAGGCTGGTGCCAGACCCCATTAACTTTCATTTGAGCTTGCAAACAGCCTCTTGTGTGTGTCAAGCCGAGGTGGCAAGTACAAACCATAGGAGTAATTGGTAAGGTCAAGTGTGCACAGAAAAGGTGGCTCTTTGCCAGGCAGCTGAATTTGCCTTCTGCATTCCAGCTGCTGTAGATAAGCACGTCTGCCACCGAGATGGTTTTAGAGGCTATCTCTGCTATACATGTTCTTATTCTCCCTTCCTTTTTAACCTCTGCGGGTTTTAACTACTAAATGCCTGGTTTGAATCAAGAAAACGCATGCAAGTGTTGGTCCAGATGATGCTTGGAAAGCTGTTAAGAAACTGCTCAAGTCTTACTGTGGAAGGATGTGCCTGCCTTTACTTTGTAAAGAGCCCAGTTCTGCAACTGAATTCAGCTTAACATTCAATAGGCTGTTTTGTGGGCAGCCTTGGAAGGGGTTGGTGTTGTTTGCAGTCCCTTCCTAAAAGCTCTTTTCCTTGCTAGTTTGACTCTGATGGCCGAGTTCTGGTCTGTACTGGAAGGTGCTTCTGAAGTTCAAAGTGGATTTAGGTTTCGTGTGTGCTTAGCGGTAGCTTCAGCTGTGGTAACAAGCCCCACTGAGCTTCCACGCAGGTTTTAGTGGCATCAGAGTAATTAAAATGGGTGCTGAGAGCAGTGGGTGCTCGTGGTACCGCTGTGGTGGCTGTTTCCTGAGCATGGCAGAAGGCAGTTGCACAGTGTGAGCTCTGGTAGAAGTTTTCAGCCGTGTCTGTCTGGAATGTGCACAATTGGCTGCCCTTATGTGTTTGTAAGTGTTTCCATAAAATCCTTACTGCAGCTTTTTCTTTATTCTTGAGGGGAGTATTGGCTTGATGGTTTGAAGGTCTCTTTTCACATCTAACATGAACTGCAGCTCTTGGGAAGACTCTGCCCTCCCCTTGGAGAGCCCCAGGAAGGCTGCAGGGCAGTGCTGCTCGGGGCTGTGTGATGCAGCTGCTGGAGCTGGAGGCTCATCCTCACCCACCTCTTTAATGGTTGCAGACTAATGGACCAGCACATTCCTCTGCTTGTGTGGTGCTGCCACTGCTGCCCCCCTGGTCTCATGCTGTGAGACAATCACTTCTGTCCACAGACTAAGCGACTTGTGCCATATATTTAATCACATCTCTGGCTTCCTGTGTGCCATCTGCTCTCTCTGCAGAGCAGACAGGACAATTTCTCTGCTTTAACTTAGCTGCAGGTCTCTTATCTCCTAATGTCTGCTCCAGCAGAGCGGGAATTGGAGAGGTTTCTGCAAAGTGCAGTTTGAAAATAGAGCCCTTCCTGGCTGCCCTGGAAGGCTTCTCCTGGCATGTGGTGTATTTATGGTATCTGGCTCCCCAGGCTTGACTCTCGAGAGCTGCATTCCCCTGCTCCCCTGCCTGCTCGAGCTTGGCAGGGAGCAGAGGCATGCCTGTCAGTGTGAGCTCTGCAGCACTTGTGCTGCAGGAGGTCTGGGATCCTTGCCCAAAGTGCAGTCCTGACGCTCAAGGAGCGGATCAGAGCAGGAGAGAGGTCTGTTCTGAGTGTTCTGTGATCTGCCAGCCAGGACCGACTTGCTGTGACTGGAAGCTGCTCACTTCTGCTTTGCTTTGCTTTCCTTTCCTTGCAGAGTAGGTATGATGCTTCAATGGGAGGCTAAAGCTTTAGGCAGTGTGGGGTAAAAGACACTCTGGGATTACCCCAGCTATTACCCAAGCAGGTAGGTAAAGTAGAAGCACTGTTGTCTGACACCCCTGCCTTGGGTGTACTTTTTCTGTGCTGCCTCTTGAATGCAGTGCTCTGCTAGTGGTAGGCTGTGTACAGATCTCTTCACACCTCCACATCTTCTATATATCCAGGACAGATGGTATATGGAAAACCACGTCATTCCATATGCTGTAAAAATAACTGTCGTGCTCTGCAACGGGGCCGTTTGAAGGCCAAATATGAGCAGTGGATACAATCCAAAGTTTCAAGCATGCAATGGACTACTTTTGAGCAAGATTGATGGAGCAAGCTCTAATTCAGTCCGTTGCTGCTCTATTATGGGTGAGCATCTGTCCTAAATTTGCTTGAATGGCAGATGAAGCCCTAAATACGCTTCATAATGGCTCTGGTTCACGTATGGATGTTTTCAAATTCATTAGCATCCTGCTAGGAGCAGATGGTTATGGGTTGGCAAATTGTTTCGCTCTGCATGGTGTTCCCTGGTGAGGGCAGCCCACACTGGGTTACTTCCCTGAACCTGGTAACAGGAGCTGAACCAAGCATCAGATTTGCAGGTCTTATTCCTCTAAGCCCTTGAACTGAGTCTGAGAGTTTTGAAGTCCTCAGACACTTTTAGGCCCCTCGTGCTGGACAGAAAAGTCTCTCTCCTGGTTTGCTCTTGGCCTGTACAATGCTCTCTTGGCTGCACGTGGCGATGGATTTGTTACAATAAAAGCTTCCTGTTCACTTAGCAGCAGGTTCCCAGAAGAACTGAGAGGAGCTGGGACATCCTTGTTGTGGCACCATCCCACACGTCTTCCAGGGGTCTGTTCTAAATCCTTGCTCGTGCTGTCAGTCCACCTCTGCTTCACCCAAGTGCAGTGGGGCTATTGAACCCGGAACAGTGGTCCCTGACCTTTTGGGAGAGTGAGTGCCCACAGCCACCACAATTATTAAAAGCCTCCTCTTCCTGGTAAGGTGCTGCTGATGGCTTTTCCTGGCCGTGCATTAACACAGGCTCTGCAGATGCCAGGTAGTGCATTTGCATCCTGGTATTGATCCGTTCTGGCCACTTAATTGGCCACACCACTGAGGGTCCCTCACTTGTGAATGGTGAGGAAACTGCTCAGACAAAGGGAGTGAGGTTTGTTACCATAGCACTAATGTAGCTCTTTGAGCATAGCAAAGGAGGAGAGCACAAAGTACTCATTTATCACTTGCCTGCTGGGGTCTTGCAGCCTGGTGCCATGACACGAGCTGCAGTCTGGCTGCTGCTTTCTGTCCTCCTAAAGTCTGCGTTGCCTCCTGTAGAGCAAATGTATAGCTATTGTATGAGAGATGGGCTTCTGAGAGCCAGTTTGACATCCTCAGCTCATGCAGAAGGGATCCATTGCCTGGGTCACTGCATCCATCTGACAGTGGTGGGAGTTGTTCACTTGGTTCATGGAGGTCTCTGGGCTGAGCAGTTGCAGGCCCTGCTGTGCAGGTTGGGATGGAGCCATGCAGGAGGTGGTGGCGAAGGCCATGGCACGCCAGTCTGCCTGGATTGTAACTGAACAAGGTGGTGTAACCCAGAAGAGAGCATCAGCATGGGTAAAACTTCGTGTGGTGTGTTTTCCATGCTGGCACAACTGCTTGATGTGGTGGTGGGAACGATCTTCTCATGTGGCCGTGACATCTGGCTACAGTCATGTGGTGGGATTCGTCAGGGTGCCTCTAAAACCGGTTTCACAGACTTGTGGTGGTTTTGGAACGTGCCTTTCACTGTTGGAAGCTCCCACGAATGTTCAGAGGGCTGAACATAGGCAGTCTGCAGCAGCACACTGAAGTCTGAGCTCCAGATGATGAGTGGTGATACCTGCGGCCCTCGTGTCCTGCTGGCGCATGGTTCACCCTTGCTTGAGGAACAGGTTTGCTTGCTAAGGGCTGAATGTAAACTTCAAGTAGAGTCAGGACACTCCTGGAACAAGGTGACCTTTTTGATTCATAGCAGTGCCTGTGGTTTCTCTGAAGGGGAAGAATACCAAGATGAGCTTAGTACTGGGGAAGCAGCTCTGTGCACTCTTGGTTTCTGGTGCTTATGGAGGTTTGGCTGGTGTAATACTGCGTTAGCAAACTGTCCCCTGGTGCTGCAACATCCTTAAACTGATGGAGACTGCTGCCTTAGAGAGGGAATGTGGAAGGAGGCTGGTCACTTGGCTGAGGGTCTCAGGGAAAAGAGCACGTTTCCCATTTGGAGTTTCTCAGGAGGACAAGTCTGGGTCCGGTTCTGGCCGCTGGGGGGTTGCAGGAGTCCTCAGGAGTGAGGGGTCATTGCTGCCCTCTGAAATCAAGAGGCGAGGTTCCCGAGGGTGACTTGCTGCAGTTCAGTCCACACTGACACCATATCAGAGCTTGTCAGGCTTTCTGCTAGAGCTGCTCTAAATATCAAGTAGATGGAGAGCCTTTACTTGGAGGAAGAGAGCAGCTGGCGAAGTACAGAAGGGAAGGTGTTGCTTCCTCTTGTCTAGAGTTTTGCTAAGAGGTTTCTTGGGAGAACAGCTGTATGGTCCTTGAAGCTGAGTTTGGCCTGCAGATTGGAGCTGCCACCTCCCAGGTTGATAGCCTGGTGGATTCTTTTGTATCAGAGGCCTGAAGCGCATTTTGGGTGGAGTAACTTCTCTTGCAGGAAGACCCCATAAGTCTAAAGGTGGCTTGGAATCCATAGGGAAGGACTCGGTGGCAGTCGTGTTCAAACTCTGGTGTGCCTGACCTGGCACCCTGGATTGGTAGTGTCTGGAAGATGTCTTCACAGTAACATGAACCTGTATGAATCCCTGAGTGCTGTGCTGCTGCTTTCAGCTGACAGAGCAGTGAGACTAAAGGGACTGTCATCTTTGAGCTGTCTGTGCCTGACTGACCCAGCGTGCCAGTTACCGAGTGAAACTGAGCTCAATCTTCCCTAGCACAGGCTGTCATGATGATCTGATCGGGGTTGTTCGCTCTGAAGCGAGGGTAGCATCATGGTGAGATGCTGTGGGGGGCTGAAGGACAAGGAAGAGCGTGCCTCCCGTGGTGGGATGTCTGTGCGTTGCTTTTGGGACATCTCTTCCTCGTTTTCTCAGGTGGGATGCAGGATTACAACTACGTGTGGGCCAACTGCTTTGAGATCACGTTGGAGCTGTCCTGCTGCAAATATCCTCCAACCTCTGAGCTCCAGCAGGAGTGGGAGAACAACCGGGACTCTCTCCTTGCCTTCATTGAGCAGGTAGTGTTGGCAGCATGGGAAACCCGGGTGTCCACGGTGGGCTGAGAGCACCGTGTTCGCTTGTGGCTTGGTTTGCTGTGTGTGGTAACACAACTGCAGGTGCTGTGCAGAGGTTGGTGGCTAGAAAGCTGCTGTGTGCCTCTGTGGTTCTGCCACAGTTCCCACATCCTCCAAGACAGCAGAGCTCCCCTGAGAGCGGCCTCGTGGGGTGCAGTGCAGTTATTGCTGAGTAATGTGCTCACTGAGTATCTGTATGGCCTCATTGCCGTGAATCTCCAGTGATGTTCAAAAGCACCAACGCCGCTGAAACCTTGGCTTGCATCTGTCTCCAGATGCCCATGGATGAGTTGAGTAGGTGACAGTTTAGGCTGGGAAAGGAGCTGCATTTTGTCCCTTGATACAGCATGCAGCCCTGCTATGTTCACGTTGCTGTGTTGATGAATTAAGAGGATTTGTTAGGGAGGATCAGTTCTGAGATCTTGCTGCCTTCCCTTTGGTGTCCTCTGCTGTGCTTGGGGAAGCGCAGGGGGATTGCTGGCTGGGGATGTGGTTCCCCTGTTTTGCCTGTCTTCAGCCAGGCTCTTGCATTGTTTTCCTCAGGTCCACATTGGTGTGAAAGGCTTTGTCAGGGATGCTGTCAGTGGAGCTGGCCTGGAGAACGCGACCATTGTTGTTGCTGGTATCGCTCACAACATCACTGCGGGCAGATTTGGTGATTACCATCGGCTGCTTGTGCCTGGGACCTACAACGTGACTGCAGTTGTAATGGGGTAATGTCACTGTGGCAGCCTGCAAGCCACACTGCCAGCTACTTGTGTTCCTTCATGTACTTCTTGTCCCAAAGCTTCTTGTGTATTTAAGGGGCTTGGCTGGAAGGGCCAGTGAACGCCTCCAGCTTAGAGGTGCAGCTGTGTTTGTTCACCCCACGCCCCACTGCAGCAGAGTGCTGTTGGATGCCCAGTATTTGTCACCTTCATTTCATTGCTTGTATTGATCTGCATCTAAATTCTTAGGCAAAAGGAGAAAGTGGAGTAGGGTCACCCCAGTAAGAGTTGTGTTGTCCCAAGTCTGGGTGTGAAGGTGTAGCTTGTCCCTAGGCTACCTGTGAGAGCCTGTGGCTTCTTTCCCGGTGAGTCTGTGAACAGGAGCTTCTGCCTCTGTGACACAGCAAGGACAGCAGCGTGGCTGGCTCTGGTAGCAGTGGGATGTGTCCTGTAGGCTTGTTCTCTGGTGAATCTCTTGCGTGGTCCATCCCAGTGGGTTCAGGTGGGAAGAGTAAACTGGAGTGGTGGAGAGGCTGCAGGAGGCTTTGGCTTTGAGGAAGGAGGTTCTGAAGAGCCTCCTTGCTGAAGCCAGATGTCTATTTCACAGCTACACACCAGTGACCAGAGAGAACATCGAGGTGAAGGAGGGAGCAGCAACAGAAGTGGATTTCTCCTTGCAGCCAACTGTAATAGTGGCATCATTTAACGTCACGCAGCTCACAGCAACGTCTGCTCCTGCCTCTACCATCACCCCCACCCCTGCGCAGGCAGAGGTCCCGAGCACAACCTCTCTCCATCAACCCATCCAACCCATGGACTTCCGCCACCATCACTTCTCAGACATGGAGATCTTCCTGCGGCGCTACGCCAACGAGTACCCCAAAATAACCCACCTCTACTCCGTGGGCAAGTCGGTGGAGCTGCGGGAGCTCTACGTAATGGAGATCTCTGACAATCCTGGTGTCCACGAAGCAGGTAAAACATGGGAAATCCTTTTTACTGAGGCACAAATGCAGGTGACAGACCCTTTTGGTGTTGAGGGAGCAGAAGGGTAAATAGGTAAATGACCTGCAGAAAGGGTGGTGAGAGGTCTCCAAGCTTTAATGAAGTGGTTATAATTGTCTCTTTGGTGTGGCCCTGTGTCTGCAGGTGAACCAGAGTTCAAGTACATTGGGAACATGCATGGGAACGAAGTTGTGGGGCGAGAGCTTCTCCTAAACCTCATCGAGTACCTCTGCAAGAACTTTGGCACAGATCCTGAAGTGACAGATTTGGTCCAGAACACGCGGATCCACATCATGCCATCTATGAACCCTGACGGCTATGAGAAGTCCCAGGAAGGTATTGCTGCCTGTGCTGAAACATCTGGGGGGTTTCTAACTCTGAAAAGAAGCTTTTGGGCTCTTGTTACCTCTGAGAAACCTGGAAGTCGTCTTGGAGGAGAAGTGGTCTCTGCACAGGGAGGCTGGGAAGGGTCATGGTGCGTGTGTGGGATGAGTGGGTGAACCCACATTGCAGGATATGGGCAGTCGACTGATGCTTGAGGTTGTTGGAGAGAGCTCTTATGCTTCAGCCACTGCTATATGCTGCCCCTCTTCAGGTCCCCTTATGGTTTGTGGCTATCCCAAGCCTCATTGAATATAAAAAGACATTCCTTTGACACAGCTCTTGCTTGCTGTGTTTTGGTCCATGCTCTTAGTAACATGTGATGTGGGAGCCAGGCTGTCTGCAGAGCACTCGTCCAAGGATAATATAGACTTCTATCGTGATGTTGAAATTGGCAAAAACAGCCCGCAGGGAAGTCCGTAAAACTTCGTGGCTCTTGCACGTTGGCAGAACAAAGCCTGTGTGTCCAGAGTAATTTCTCTGGAAGCAGAGGTCTGCTTGGGTTTAGCAAAGAACTTGTCCCGCTGGTTTGAGGAGGTGAGCTCTGAGGTTGCTGTGGTCACGACATCCGGCTCTGGCATTGTTCGTGGTACACTGAGTGGCACTGAGAGCCTGTGCAAGCACCCGCAGAGAGGACCCCCAGACACCTCCGTGTGCAGAGCAGGCCTCTTGCTGGAGGAGAAGATGGGTGTCCCCTCAGTCTGGGGTGCAAGAAGCCAGCACTGTTGTGTTCGCTGCTGTCATCCATTCATTGACTGTTGTAAGCTCTGTAGTAAGGGGATGAAGCCTCTGCACTGAAGTAAGAACTCGCACAGGGCACAAGCTTGAACTTGGGTTTCGTTTGCAGGAGACAGAGGAGGCACCGTTGGCAGGAACAACAGCAACAACTACGACCTGAACCGGAACTTCCCAGATCAGTTTGTCCATGTGACAGACCCTCTGCAGCCAGAAACTCTCGCTGTCATGACCTGGTTAAAGACTCACCCATTTGTGCTCTCGGCAAACCTGCACGGAGGTAACGGCAGCCAGACCCAGCTCCTTCCTCTGCTGAGGTGCACGGGATGGGAGTTTGCAGGGATAACTCCACAGTGTTCTAGTGAAGGCAATCAGGTTCCTGCAACAGGAGTAAGGCCATTTGCAAAGGGCTTACACAAAGAGTAAATGAGGGTGAAACCCATGTTTCCCAGCACATTTGTAGGGAGTTGGAGATGCTGCTGGGAGGATTCCAGCCACTTCTCTGGAGACAGCGCATGCTCTGGGGAGTAGCAAGCACGCTGCCCACTGGGAGATGGGGATGGGTGCTCTCCTCAGCGGTTGCTCAGCAGCTGGATCTGGGAATGTGATACAGTGCTGCAGCTGTTAAAGGCTTCATAACAATTATAGAGTGAAGAGAACAAGATGTAATCCTGAGGGTTCCCTGCCTTGAGTCGCAGGGCAGAGCTATGACATTTGCTGTAATTTAATTATCTTTTTTGGAGTGATGTGAATTAAATCTCTGTATTGCAGCTTATTCCCCCGACAGTTTGTCTGCTGGCTTGTAGCTGTGGTAACGTGCAGGTGGCTGCTTCGTGCTAGTGTGTTGAATTCTGTAGTGCAGCGGTACCATGTGTGGGTACGAGAGCTGGCAGTTCTCCAGCAGTGGTGGTGGCTGGGCTTCCACAGTGCTGTTAGTGCAACTTGCTTGGGGAAAGCTTCAGAAAGCCAAAGGGGTTATAATCTGTCAGTGCTTGCAATTAGCTCCAAAAGGCTGAAAAACTCCAGCAGCTGGGCCAGGAGCATGGTGCATGTTCTAGGAAATCCCTCCCCTTGCTTTCCCTCCTCTGAAAGCGATTATTCTAAGGTTATGCTCATCACTCCTGTATGTAAGAGCCAAACCTTTGATGTGTTGTGGTGCGGGTTCACCTTCCCACCTGGGTGTGATCTTCTCTCTTCCGGTGCTTTTGTTATCTCTTCTACCCTCTGGGCTTAATGCTTTGTTTAATGCCAAGTCTTGAGAAGCAGAACACTGGTACTGATTGGAGGAAAGGAAACATTTCTGCTATTAGGCTGAGGGATTGCTTGGAAAGTGTGCAAGTATGAGTCAAAGCTTGTTTCCCTTGCAGGTTCTCTGGTGGTTAATTACCCCTTTGATGATGATGAGCAAGGAGTAGCCATATACAGTAAATCCCCAGATGATGCTGTGTTTCAGCAGTTGGCACTTTCCTATTCTAAGGTAAAGCTCTAACGGGAAGACAGGCACATTCTGCTGGGATGACTCCTGGAGCACAGGAGCTGACCCACTGAAGAGTGGTAGAAAATGCTCTGTATGGGCTGGGAGGAGAGCAAGGAGGGGTTGGGGTTGGGTGTGGGTGCAGTCTATTTGTGCTGCAGCCATACAAACACACATCTACAGGGACCTCTGTGCTTGGTAACCCTGAGTGTGTGACTCATGTTAGGACAAAAGTGCCAGTGCCTATGGAGTGCAGACTTAGCTTCACGTGTTGTATCTTGTTTTGTAGGAAAATACAAAGATGTACCAGGGAAGCCCTTGTAAGGATATGTACCCCACTGAGTACTTCCCACATGGCATCACTAATGGGGCTCAGTGGTACAACGTTCCAGGTAAAGTAGACCTCTTGCACTGTTTGTCCCCCAAGTTAATGCATGTACAACTTAAAGAATTTAGTCTGCTCAGTCACAAACTCTGCATTGGTCAGCCCAGATTACTTGGACTCAGGTTTCTTTTATAACCTCTTAAATAATGTACTCAGATAAAGTTATTCCTGGGGGAAGGAATTTATAGGGTAGTTTTTCTGGTTATTAGCAAAATGGTTTCATAAAATTTTACAGCCCTGTATTAGCATGAAAGGTATTTACAAGGCGGATGGTTATTTGCCTGCTAGTCTGGCTTCCCTTTGAAGCTTAAATCTTACCCTGTGTAAAAGCCTTCTCTCTTCAACTGTAAAATGTGTGCTGTAGTTTGTACGTCACCTTTCTCTACTATCCGATACACCTTTTTTCTAGAGCTGTGGTACAGTTGCCTTGTCCAAACCTTATTCACATTCCTGTTGTAGGTGGGATGCAGGACTGGAATTACTTACATACAAACTGCTTTGAAGTGACTATTGAATTGGGCTGTGTGAAATACCCCAAAGCCGAGGAGCTGCCCAAGTACTGGGAGCAGAACCGCCGATCCCTCCTCCAGTTCATGAAGCAGGTGAGACACACTTTGACCTCAAGCACTTGTAGGAGCTGCCTCTGGGCTTTGTATTAGACGTGCCAGGATGAATGCACTGCTCTGTGGGCTGAAGTGAGTGCTGCTTCCTGGCCACACTGGGTACCTGCTCCCCAGAAATCATCCCCATCAAACGTGTTTCAACTCCTCCTTTTCCCTTTTCTCAACATGCAAAAAATCTGTATGGAAATAGCAACCAGGTGATGCCAGTGTGGGCCTTTTATTTAGCACTGCCTTGGTTTTCCCTAGGCTGGAGTAGCCCTTACATGCTGTTCCCATCTGAGCTGGGGCTGGTGGTAGTGCTGCACACCCAGGGTATGCAAACAGAGGTGTGGAGCAGAGAGTGCTCTGGTGGCACCCTGAGCCAAACAGTTGCTCATTGTGCTCATCAGGTGATAGTTGTCCATGCCAGCTGCTGGCGAGTTGAACCTGAGCCCTATCGGAATGTGTCTCTGGGAATGCTGAACCTCCTGGCCTGGGAGGTGGTGGGATCTGGGTGTCAGTGCTCTCACAGGGATGTGTGGAGTGGGAGCCAGAGGAGGAGCTGGCACTCAGCAGGGCTGTGGGTCTGTGTGCAGGTTCACCGCGGCGTCTGGGGGTTTGTGCTGGATGCTATGGATGGAAGGGGCATCCTGAATGCCACCATCAGCGTTGCTGACATCAACCACCCGGTGACCACCTACAAGGATGGAGATTACTGGCGCCTCTTGGTCCAGGGGATGTACAAAATCACAGCATCTGCCCGAGGGTGAGCAAACAGCAGCACAACCGACTTCCCAGTCAGTAGTTCCATCACCTCTGCCCTACAGCAGATGTAGACATGGGTGTTTTTCCTGCCCTCTGCCCTATGCAGACTTACCAATGTAATGCTACCCTGGTGTCAAAGAGTGCTCACCTGGCATCGGTGTGCAGTCCAAACCTTCCCTTGTTAGGAGGTGATGTGGGGAAGGAGCTGATAATGTCTTTAGGGGAAATTCTCTTGCTGGCAGCTGCCCACAGAAATGACTTCATCACTTCAACTGCTGCCAAAACGTCTGTTTTGAAGCAGCCTGACTTCTTGTGTGGCCAGTCTGCCACGTAACCCTGCAACACCTGAGCCAAAAGCAGCCCAGCACCATGTTGAGCCCTGAGCTGCTGCTTCTCCTCCTGCCATTCCCATGTCCTTCGGAACTGTTCTTGCTCTTCATTCTTACAGCTCCCTTATGGCTGGGAGCAGTAGCAGTCTCATGTGAGTGTCTAGTCAGGAAGCGGGATGGTTTGTTGTGCGAGGTCTCTAATGCTTGATGCTTCCTTGTGCCTTCTCTTCCCTGGGCAGGTACGATCCAGTCACTAAGACGGTAGAAGTCGGCAGCAGAGGTGGGGTGCAGGTCAACTTCACCCTTTCACGGACAGACATCAAAGTGGAGGAGGGGAAGGTGCCAGTCTTGAACACCCCGGACACCAGTGACCCCAACGAGAAGGAGTTTGAGACCCTGATCAAAGACCTCTCTGCTGAGAATGGCCTGGAGCGCCTCCTGCTCACCTCCTCCGGGAATGTCGCTCCCTACCGATACCGCTTTTACAAGGACCTCTCCGAGTTCCTCCGAGGCCTCTATCTGAACTACCCCCACATTACTAATCTCACCAGGTGAAAACTCACAGCAGCACCGCTCAGCTCCTCCCTGAGCAGCAGCCTGGCGTAGGGAGGTAGTGAAATGACGAGCCATGAGCACAGTGCAGAGATGGGGAGCTCCTCCCTCCCTTTCCCTGTGGTCCCTGAGTTTGAGGGAGCCCCGCATGCAAGGACTTGGTTGTGGAGCACTGGCCTTACAGATGCATCTGTGTGCTTTTTCCAGAGATGTATTTTACTGATTTAAACCTGGGGTGCTGTCAGTTCCTCAGGGGTGCCTGGGACTGCTGATATTCCAGCACTGATATCCCCAGTGTCTGCAAAATATCTCTGTTCCATGCTCATTATTTCCTCTGTTTTCCAGATCCCTTCTAACATCCACCCTGCTAGAGTCCCCAGAATAGCTGATCAGTTTGGCTTACAAATCTCAGATGGCTTTTTCATTGCCTGCCTTCAGTTTTTGATTCAGCAGTGTGAGATGTGTTTGGGTTAGCTTGCCCTGAGCCAAGGCCTCTGCCCTCCTGCAGAAGACCAGCTGCTGCAGTCCTCTGCTATTCTTTGTGACCTGTAGCGCTTGCCCTCTGTCAGCTTTACAAAGCACAAATCTCTTTGTCCCAGGACCTCATTTGCTTGTTGTTACCAGGCACAGTGTGCTCATGTGCTGTCCCAGCTGATGCCAAAGCTGCTTGTCTCATCTGTAGCCTCTATTGTCCTTCCAGTTGCATCAGCCCCGATTGCGTTCCCTGCTTTGCTTGCATTCCGTTTGCTAACTTAATGGCATGACTATGGCAACAAGTTCTGCATTACTGGAAGTAGGGCTGCTTTTGTCCTCTGCTGCATAAATTAGTTTGATGTCCAGATGTATCTTGCTTTGAAGGAAGAAGAAAGCCACAAACAAAGCCAACAATGGAAGCCCAGAGGCATTTAGCAGTTCCACATTTAGCATCATAACCTATATAGAGATACACAGAGCATTGGGTGTCTTGTACATCTGGACCTGGACATATTTCCACAGATGCTTGTTTTCAAACTGTGTTCCTAGTGAATTCTGTTCAGTGCTGCTGCAGATCTGCTCTTGGGATGTGGTTGTGTTTTGTCTGCCTTTGCAGCCTCTCGGAGGTTGGCAGGGGTGCAGCTGTGTTCCTGAGCTCACGCTCTGCTTTTCATCTCTTGGCAGTTTGGGTCAGAGCATTGAGTTCCGTCAGATCTGGTCCCTTGAAATCTCCAACAAGCCCAACCAGTCTGAGCCTGAGGAGCCGAAGATCCGCTTTGTTGCTGGTATTCATGGAAACGCTCCTGTTGGTACCGAACTGCTCCTGTCACTGGCAGAATTCCTTTGCATGAATTACAAGAAGAACGCTGCTGTTACGAAGGTGAGGAGCCAATGCAAGGGATCATCTTGGAGTCTTCCAGCTATATCCTAAGAAAACAGTGCTCACTGGGAGAGACTTGCCTTGTCAACACTGACCTGCAGTGATCCTATGTGTAGTGGGGGAGGTGTTGTGAGATCCTCAGGGCAAGTGGGAACCTCTAACTGCAATTCCTAGGATGAGATCCAGGCAAATGAACCCTTCTGATTGCACTTCATGTACTGTTTCTCCTTTTTGTGCAGCTGATTGATCGAACACGGATTGTGATTGTGCCTTCCCTGAATCCAGATGGACATGAGATAGCCCAGGAGAGAGGCTGCACATCGAAGATAGGCCAGACTAATGCTCGTGGCAAAGATCTGGACACAGACTTCACAAGTAAAGCAAACTGAAGCACAGTGATGTGTAGGGTCCCTCTAATAGTGAAGGCTCCTTCTGGCTGCTCTAGGTTTGGGTATAGTGATTTGGTTACAGAGTCTGTCTGTACAGAGAGCAGCACTCCTGCCCTGAAGTCCAGGGAGCAGAGCTGCTGGGAAGCTTCCAGTGCTTGGATCTGCCTTACAGATGGTAATTTGCAGCTTCCTATTTGCAAGCAAAAGGCAGAGCTGAGCTCTTGAGGAATGGTCCAGAGGTTGGACAACACATAATATATTTTTTCCTGTTAACTTATTTCTTTCAGCCCCTGATTTCTGAAAAATGCCTTCTGTTCATGCTCCCCAGAAAGTCTCCTTTTATTTTCCATGCTTTTCTGGTTTCAGTAACTACCTGTCATTGGCACGTCATTGGTGATACTGAAAGCAAACACATATGAAATAGTCATGTGTCACACCTGTTTAGCTTTGCAGGTGAATTCCCCCCATGGGTAGAGTGGTCTAGATGCTTTACTTGACCTGTCAGGTGCATCTGCTGCGTAATACATGCAACAAACTTAATTTCAGGCATAGACTGAGAATGTACTTCTGGCCTCTCAAACAGCAGAGGAAACGGATGTCAATTCCCTTTTGTATTTGTTGTTCTGGTTTATAGGCAATTATTCCCGGTACGTGGACACACTGGAGCCTGAGACCAAAGCCATCATGGAGAACTTGATATTGAAGCAGGATTTCAGCCTCTCTGTTGCACTAGATGGAGGATCTCTGCTTGTCACATACCCATATGATAACCCATCACAGACAGGTGTGATGAACATCTCCAGGGCCTTGCATGCAGTTACCCTTGAGCTCTCTCTCTTCTTGGACTTCTCTCTTGGGCAGAAGTCCACGTGACTGCATGGTTTAGGAGTTTTTTTGTGCTGATGGTGTTCTGTAGCCTCCTTCTGTGTCCAGCCCCTTGTATGTGGGGTTGACAGTCTGTTAAGTAAAGCTATAAAACCTCACAGGGTTCAGCAGGGGGGCAGAACACTTACTATTTCTGTTGTAGTTCAGCCTTTCTTCTGCTAAAGCCACTATGAAGTCTGCTTTTGATACCACCTTCAGTGTTAGGGAAAATCTGGAATGGCCTTGAAACAACGTGTCTCTAATACAGGGTCTTGGGGTTAGAATGGGAATCTGCCCCTCCAGGGAGCAGGAGCTGCACTCTCAAGGTCTGATTTTTCTCTTTGTAGTGGAGAACAAAGAAACACTGAAGCATTTGGCATCTGTGTATGCAAACAACCATCCGCTGATGCATTTGGGCCAGCCAGGCTGTCCCAATAAGTCAGGTATGTTTGGCTGAGTCCTTTACTTCCCCCCCCCCGCCCCCCCAGCATGTGCTAGACTCTATCTGATACCTGTGTTGTTGCTCTCACAGATGAGAACATCCCTGGCGGTGTGATCCGTGGCTCTGAGTGGCACAGTCATGTGGGGAGTATGAAGGTACTTCATCACAGCACAAGGCTTCCTATCTCTGTTAAACAAGCATTGTTAAACAAGCATTGAACATGATGTCTGAGTAACACCTCCCACTCTGCAAAGCTTTTTGAATACCTCCTCTTGTAACTGTGGTTTTGGCCTTTGCAGGATTTCAGTGTCACGTTTGGTCACTGTCCCGAGATCACAGTTTATACCAGCTGCTGTTACTTCCCGAGTGCAGGGCAGCTTCCTGGCCTGTGGGCAGAGCACAGGAAATCTCTCCTTAGCATGCTGGTGGAGGTGAGCCACAGCTGGGGGGCAAATTCGGGCAAGGAGGGAAGGTAGTGGGCTGGATGGGAAGGGGGAAGAGGAAGAGAACAGTATGGAGGGTCCTTGCGGCTTTGTTGGTGCTGTGTAATTACAGACAGTCAGACTGTATGAGGAATGAATTGAACACAGGCAGCAAGTGACCACAGTATGTGTTGACCTGAGAGTTAATGGTCTGTGCTGTGTTGCCTCACAGTGGGCTGAGTAGTCCTTGCAGTGCTGTGCACTTTTATTTGTTCTGGGGGTCAGGGATGGAGAATGGGCTGTGTTTTGAGGGGAAGATTAGTTATATCTTTTAGTTACAAATGTGCCACACATGTGGATCTGAATGTGACGTGTTTGAAATGCTTTCTTCCAGGTCCAAAAGGGAGTCCATGGCTTTGTCCAAGACAAGAGTGGCAAGGCAATTTCTAAAGCTATCATTGCTCTTAATGAAGGTTTGAGGGTCTTTACTAAAGAAGGTGGCTATTTCCATGTGCTGTTGGCTCCAGGTTTACACACCATCAGTGCAGTAGCTGAAGGGTACCAGCAGAAACATGTCAAGGTAGGTGAATGCCTGTATTGGAGATTTTCCCTCTGCTCCTTGTCATATGAAGGCATCCCTGTCTGGTCTCTGCCTTGGCTGTGCTTAGCTGTTGGTTATCTGCCTGGTTTTCTGCCTTGATACAATGAATGGAGAAGAATTTCCTAGCGCAGCAGGGTTGTTTCAGGCAGTGGCTTTTCTTTCCATTGTACTTGTCTTTGCTGACCAGGGCAGAACTGGGTGGATGCCAAGTATCTCTTTCATCTTGACACCTGAGAGAGGTGAAAGCTTAGAGACACTCTGAGCTCTTGTATCTTTCTGCAGGTCTTTGTCCGTCACGATGCACCCAGCTCCGTGTTCATTGTATTTGACACAGAGAACAGGATATTTGGCCTGCCAAGGGAGCTGGTTGTGACTGTTGCAGGTAAAGTGACACAACTGATCAAAGCTTTGAGCTTTGCTTTCTGTACTGGTTCTTGCTGGCAATGACCCTTCACTGAACTGGAAAAGTAGCCTGAAGACATAAGCCATCTCCTGCTTTCCCTTCTGAACATGTGCTTGTCTTTGCAAACTGGTCCAACAACCTTTGGATCTGGTGATGCTGGACTAGCAGAGGGGAGGGAAGTAGAGGATGTTGCCAGGGGTCTGAAGGTTTTAGAATGAACTTTGACATGCCTGGAATGGGGTAAGCCTGGTTGCATGTGGAGCTGGAAGCTAGATCTTGCTGCTTCTTCAGGGTGCTGTGGCACCAAGTAAGCATTAGTACTTACTTATTTTGTCAAGGTGGCAACTGCTGGAAGGCAAGAGGTTGTACCCAGTCTGCAGAGGAGCTCGGTGGTGCTGCTCCAGATTGTGAGCACAGAAAATAAAGCTAGTGCAGTCCTGCTCTGGAAGCAGCTGTCATGCGTGGCATGTCTGCCCTGGCCTAGGAGGAAGCAGCAGGGTCACAGTGAAGCGAGGAAATGGTTGTGATTGAGGAAGGGAAGAGAGATGGTGGCAAGCTCAGGAGCCTCCCATAAACTTTGATGTCTTGTCTCTGGCAGGTGCAAGTATGTCTGCTCTGCTCCTCACTGCCTGTATCATCTGGTGTGTCTGCTCCATCAAGTCCAACAGACACAAGGATGGCTTCCACCGCCTCCGGCAGCACCACGACGACTACGAGGATGAAATCCGCATGATGTCCACAGGCTCCAAGAAATCACTCCTGAGCCATGAATTCCAGGATGAAACAGACACTGAAGAAGAAACACTGTACTCCAGCAAACACTGACACTCCTCGGGCAGGAAGGGAGCTTCCCATGGACCAGACCCAGTGGTGGGGGCCAGTCCCTGTGGTTCAATTTTGAAACATTAGCTTGCAGGATGTGTCCTCCAGAGGTGCGGGTGGCTGCTCCCAGCTCCCCTCTATTTGCTCTGTTCCTGTGTACATGCAGATTAGTTGGTGTTGGGGGCTGGTTTCAGGCTAAGAGCGGACACTGGTTGTTATGGTTTTGGATCAAGACCTGGAGGTTCACATGAGGTTGTTTGAAAGGCAGCTTAACAGGGTGGCCAGCAGAGTTCCTAGCACTTCCCCAGCACCTCAGTACAGCAAGCAGATGGTGGGGAAGTGCCCCAAGACCTGCAGGGAGTCATAGTTCCAACACTCCAGAGCAGTTTCTCTTCCTGTTTTGATTTCATGTTTTCCACTCTGTACCTGGGGGGAAGCCACATCCTTCACTTGACTCCATGTTCTGCAGTGCAGCCCTTGGAAAAAGACCCACCCCCCAGAAAAAAACCCATCCTTTGGTTCTCAGCTGCTTCCTTGGAGCTTCTTCCCACCAGGAGATGCTGTGGCCTGCTATGATCAGCAGCGAGAGCTAGGGGAGATGACATCCACTCTTGATGTGAGCTGGAGGAAGGAGCAGATGTCAGAGCTTCAGTGGACCCTGATGAAGTTCGGTTGCTTGCCAGCTCTGTGGTACTGCTGTGCCTGACTTCTGGGGAAGGAAGAAGCTTTTTATACCCATCACCCCTGGTTGCTTTTCATTTGTGTAGTAGACTTGGCCTTTGGGGTTTCACGTTAGCATTGCAATGGCACAGTGTCTGAAAGAGCAACTGGAGGTTGTTCTAAGCAAATGGATAAACTGATGGGGTTGGATACTGTTAGAAAAGCAATCAGTTACTGACTCCACCTGATCAGTCTTGCTCAAGTGTGCCACTGTTCAGGAGGAAAGAGTGAAATGTGACCACTGCTTTGTATTGCACTCCTATTGGAGCAGCAGGGAGAGGTCATGGGAGTATCCATGGCCCAACTTCGGTCTTAAATTTTGAAGCAAAGCTGTACCTAATACCATTTACTGGTCAGAGCACTTTGGAAACATCCTCATCAAGCTCTGGTGATGGTGGGCATCAGCTTAGCTGCTGGCTTGGCTCTGTTCTGCCCTGAAGTGTGTAGCAAGAGCTCCACCTGCTTGTATGTCGGCTGCTGCGGGGCCTGAGTGCAAGGTGTGAGGAAGGGCTGAATGGCTGTGCTGAAGAAGAAGGAAAAAGCAGCCACATCCTGTTTTGTAGCACTTGGCAGGAAAGGGGAGCTGCAGTGTGCATCCCCCAGGCAGGTGGGATTTGGGGGGAATAGAAGTGATGGCCAGAAGGGAAGAATGGCTGAAATGGTTGATTTCCAGAGCCTTGATGCATCTCTGATGTTCCTGTGCTTTCTGGGCAGAAGCTTGGGCTTAGAATAGGCACTTATTTTCTTGCTGCTCATGTTCTTTTTTTTTAATCCTTGCCCTACTGACTTGAACTCCAGGGTGCAGGAGCCTGGCACAGCAATGTCTTGGGCATCCACTTTGCCCTGAGCTGATCTGTTCTCCAGCAACCTGGGGAGGTTCACTGGTGAATCCTACACATGGTGTCTCCTGGGGGGTGTTTGCACCCAAATGCATGATGAGGTCTGTTCTGCAGGGTTCTTACTTGGTCCTCTCTGGGGAAACAGTGCAGTGGGTTCCCTATTGAAGGCTGCTGGGCCCCTGTCACCTGGGGAAGGAGCAGTTCCTCACCCCAGCATGTGGTAAGTGCCCATCCAGAGCCACATGCCCGTGCTGCCGCGCTCATAGTCCCAGCTGATAATGTGCAGCCAGCTGGAGGGACAGAGAGAACCCTTACCCACCAACACACCTTCCCTGTCCCACAGGGACTTCTATTGCAAGAAATGTGTGTTAAGACCAGGCTTGGGTGCAGGGAGATGAGGCTGAGCATTGCTTCTGCTCCTGTCCTGCATTGCTGTGGTGTGAAAGCTGCTCTTGAGCTGTGAGCATCCCTGTGCCTGCTCCCAGCTCATCATGCTGAGCAGGACTGTGATTTGGGCCATGACCCTTTCCCATGGGTGATGAGCTGCAGCACACCAGCACTCAATAGTGCTAACTCTGCCTAACCTCTGAACCTCCCCTGCTTCTGAGGGCTTTACCAAGAGACACAGCTGGGGTTTGTGTTTAAGTTAAGTTTGCAAATGGTCCTTAGGGCTCTGTTTGGGTTTCAGTTGCTCTGGCAGCAGGTGCTGGGGGCTGAGCTGGCCTTGCTTTGTCCCACTAGCAATAACCCTCCTTAGAGCTGGCCCTTTCCCTCCCAGGGTGGTGTTTGGCAGCAGCTTGCAGTAGGTGTGTGGGTTTGAGACGTTTTGCCAACCCGTGAGGCTTTTCTATACAGCAGGACCAGGGGGGGGTCTGCCTCTTGCTCTGTGCTCGGGGCTGCAGCAGGAACCCCTGGGGGTGTTTGTCACCGGTTGGGGAAGGCAGGAGCAGCCTCCCCTCGCTGTCCATCCATCCACCCATCCATCTGCCCGAGCTGGTCCCCCGCGGGCACTTGTCCCTGCAGCGTGTCCATGCACTGTGCCTTCGAATGTCCGTTTTCTAAGGGACTTGAATCGCCTTTTCCTGGCGGCGGGAGCGAGGCCTGGCTCTGCCCTCAGCCTCTGTTTTTTACCTGTATACCGAGATCCAATAATCCGTATAAAATTATTTTGATGTCCACTTGGCTCGTCTCCTTCTTCCTCCAGCGTGGGCTTGGGGCTGCAGGGAGGATGCTGCAGCCAGGCCGGTGCGGTTGTACCTCAGCTCCTCTTTGAGGAGCTCGGTTCTGTGCCTCTTGCTAAAAGATATTGAAGTGGTGGGCAATGAGGCTGGAGCACAGGAGTGATGGGGGACAGCAGAGGGGAGGGTTGAGTGTGGAGAAGGGGAGGCTGATGGGGTGAGGTGTGCAGGGTGAGTGGTGGCTTCCCCAAGGACGAGAGGAAAGGGCCGCAAGCTGCGCCAGGGCAGGTTTAGATGGAGCTGAGGTGCTCAGGCATTGGATCAGGGCAGTGCTGGGGTCACCGTCCCCGCAGGTGTTCACCCTCGGGGTGAGCGCTGGCCTCGGCAGGAAAGGCTGGACCGGACCTTGAAGCCCTTCTCCGCCCTGCTTCACCCTATGGAACGGCCTCCCCGCCGCTTGGTGGCGCTGCAGCGGGCGGGCAGCCCATCCCTCCGCGGGCCTCTCCTCCAGGACGCCGCTCTAGCTCGCCCTTCTCCCTGGCGCGGTGTCGCCGGGCCGCGGCTGACGTTGGACAACAAAGATGGCGGCGGCGAGCAGCAACTACTGGGAAGGCGAGTGGGGCCTGGGCGCGGCGGGGACGGGGCAGCGGGGGCCCGCGGGGGCCCGCCAGGGCAGGCCGGAACCGCCGACGGCTCCGCGCTGCGGGCTTGGCGCGGCCGGAGGCAGGGGTGGCCCCTTCGGCCCCTCAGCCATGAGGCGGCTGTGCCCGGCTGAGGGCCCGTGGGGAGGGGGGGACACCCTGAGCGCGACCCTCGCGGCCGTGTGGGGCAGGGCCCGGGAGCGCTCAGCCGTGCCCCAACCGGCGAGGGTCCCCCTTTCTCCGGGGGGTTTCCCCTTTCTCCATGGGGTTTCCGCTCCCTCCGCCAGCTCCGCCTCGTCCCCCTGAACGCGTGCGGTCCCCGGGCGCGTTTGTGACTGGTCCCCGCTCTCGGCCGCCCTGTGCAGATCTCCGGAAGCAGGCGAGGCAGCTGGAGAACGAGCTGGACCTGAAGCTGGTCTCCTTCAGCAAGCTCTGCACCAGCTACAGCAGCTCCCGAGACGGAAGGCGCGACAGGTATAGGTACTAGCCCGTTTCTTTCTGTTTTAAACGCTGCCTGTGGTACTTGCTTCGGTTTTGTACTCTGCTTCATGCTAGTTCCACCTGTGGCTGTTGTGCTCTGCTTCTTAAGCAGCTCGTTTCGGCACTTCTCATTGCTGGTGTTGGGCTTGATGCAATATTGAGGGATATTGGGGGGTGAGTCAGAAAGGCGTGTGGGCTGCAGAGGTGCCTTGTGAGAGTGTAAATGTCGCTGAGGAGACTGCACTGTAACGGTGGGGTTTGCATGTTGAACTGGTGACAGGGCTTTTTAATGCTTACATTGGCGTATTTTCCAGTTTTTCTTGTATTAAAGTAGCAGGAGGGCTTCAGAGAAGTGAGTACGAGGGGAATTCCTACTTCCCAGGTGGGCTGGGGTGGTACTTGTAATCTCTGCTTTAACGGTAAGGGAATGGGAGCACTGAGCAGCTGTGGCTAGTCCAGGGTTGCTCAGGGGACTAGTCTTCCCTTTAGGAAGAGTAGCTGCTGCTTTCTGGCTTTCTTTTAAGGCGAGTAGTAATAATGAGAGCTCTGTATTTGCTTCTTTATACATATAGTGTATATGGTTCATGTATATATGAACCACATAAATAGGCGTGGGTGTATGTATATGAGTACTTTCTGTTTGCTTTAGTCAGATTTATGTTTGACTGAAGAATTACTTTGATTAAACTTTTCAGGTCTTTCTTGCTTATGGGCCAGACTTGAGGTCTTCTACAACGTTAACTGTCAACTTCTATGTCCCTGTGTGCAGCCTTTAAAAACTGCTATTGCTTCCTTATTATCTTTGGGTCCTGACTGTGTATCAGTGTTGTGACGGTTCTGGGGATGTACATTGATGGTTTTGTTTATTTAAGTTGATAATTGAATCTATTTTCAACCTTTCCATGAACTTCTGGTTCTGGGAACCTGAGAGATCCTCGACAATGATCATGTTACGCTTGAATCCGAATCTTGGTCTCTCTTGTTTCTGGCTCTGTTACTTGCTGTGTAATCTGATTGTTTTAGTTATTTTTGCTGTACTTGCTTCTCTTACAGTAGTTATGGTGGATTACCAAAGCAATGAGTAGTCTTTGAAAGGTATTAGTTGTCATATTTACACATCAGCATACCCTGTGTTGTGCTTCGGTTCTGTTGCTTAGATGTGGCTTTAATTTATCTTAGAAAGCTTCTAGGGAAGGTGTGAAACTGTAACTCTGATAAATTGTGTGGCTTGTGTTGCTCTGTAGAGCACTGATTGCTTAATAGGTTAGTGGGTTCTCCTTACACTGTATTTAATTAAGGTGCCTTGCACTTGGCCTTGTTGAACTTCATGAAAAGATTCCTGAAAAGATCATGTCCTTTGCAGTAACTGCTCCTCTTTTCCGTTAGCTCTGACACAACTCCCCTCTTAAATGGATCCAGCCAGGACAGAATGTTTGAGACCATGGCTGTGGAGATTGAGCAACTTCTGGGAAAGGTAACTGTGGATTTACTTCAGCTTCTAGGAAACATTGCAGTGCAGGTTCCCGTGATGCATGTTGGGAGATACTAATGTGGGTGTTAGACAAGTGTTTCTGGAGGTACACGTCTGTTGTTAGAGCTGGCTCCTTCAACATATGCACTGTAAGTTTCTTCCAGGAACAAGCCATTTCATGGTTTGGTTTTGTTTTCCTTCTCCAGCTTACTGGAATAAATGACAAAATGGCAGAATACACAAATAGTGCAGGAGTCCCCTCCCTGAACGCTGCCCTCATGCACACGTTACAGCGTCACAGAGACATACTGCAGGTAACAGACCCATGTCCTTCTTGCTTGTGTTTTATTTCTTTGTTTGGGATCATAGTTACCAGTGCTGGTATTGCAGCATGCTTCAGGGTCTGATCAGAAGATTTGAATGGCAGCAGTCTCAGCTCACTGTTCTCTCCAGACACCCCAATCAATGAACTTGAGTTGAAAATTGCATTTTTTTATGTCATATTGGTGATACCTAAGAACTGTAGAACATGCCATCTTGCATAGGTGTCTTTTATATAGCAAAAGGGGAAAGGTGATGGACTGTCTTGTGTGTGTGGCCTGTCACACAGCAATGTGTGAACCTCACACTTAAAGTATGATGGTAAAGCCATCTAAACTGCTAAAAAAGTTTGAAGGAAATGTGATGGCTAAAGCTACTAATTCATGTTAGAAATCAGCCATGTTTCAAACTGGTGGTGTTTTCATGGCATGGTAGTGTTAATAAGGCCTGTTTTATTTGGCTGGTCACGTACAGTTTGGTTTCTGTTTCGTATCTGCAATACACAATGTAGAAAGCATTTTATTAGTAAAAACCATGACATTTATATGGAAAGCAGTGCTGAATACTTAACAGTGGGTTTGGAGGATGCCAGTTGCCAATTAAATTGTTTTTCCAGCAGCAGTAGCTGCCTCAAGTGTTTTCAAATGTTGAATTGCAACTTGAACATTAAAAAAGAGTTGCCTTCACTGTTCAGAAAAGGCTTTTTTCATCTGATGTAACTTAACAAAATAAACCCAGGAGCACCTTCACCACACCATTCAACCAGTAATGGGGAATTCTAACACAAAATGATAATTCATCAGAAAGGTGAAG
The DNA here is from genome assembly GCF_034315485.1 of Pezoporus occidentalis. Taxonomy (NCBI): domain Eukaryota; kingdom Metazoa; phylum Chordata; class Aves; order Psittaciformes; family Psittacidae; genus Pezoporus; species Pezoporus occidentalis. Next base: position 374,904 of record NW_026914297.1, on the reverse strand, counting down.
TGCAATGAAAACTGGGAGAAGGAATGACCATGGATTTCCCTCTATGGCCTCAAAAGTTAACAACTGCAGTCAGAGCAGTGAGTTTCAAAGACACCAGGTGTTTTTGGTGCTCATTTCAGAAGCTGGTCGTGTGCTTTGTGTTAAAGAACAGTTCACATTTTGAAGGATGGTTGGATCCTGATTGAGTGTATTGTGTTGTTAAACTGGGCTCAGGTTCCTCATTTTGTTTTATTACAGGATTATACACACGAATTCCACAAAACCAAAGCAAACTTCTTGGCAATACGAGAAAGGGAGAATCTGTTGGGATCAGTAAGGAAAGATATCGAGTAAGTTGTTTGCTATAGCAATGGTATGGGACTGTTCTTGGCGGGGGGAAGCTGGAAACTCTCCTGTAGGAGAATCTTTGGCATAGTTTATTCCTCTGTACTCTGAATACAGCAAAAATAGTTACTTGAATTCACAACTCTTATTAAGGTCGTGTTAAGATTCTGTTTTGTTTTGTTGTTGGATTTTAGATCATATAAAAGTGGGTCTGGCGTGAATAACAGAAGAACAGAACTATTCCTTAAGGAACACGAGCACCTTCGAAAGTAGGTGTAATTTGTGATTTACTCTTTTGGGGGATGAAACGTTCTTACTTCCAAGCATGTGTGAAAGCTTTGTCCATTTGTTAATATGTATGTCCACAGTGAAAACCTTGCACTTGGAATTGTGTGACAGTGCTGCTGCTTGTGTAGCTGGATAAACTTTTATTGCTTGTGCTGACTGAAATGTGTATAGTAGGTAGTTGTTCATGACTGTTTCCAGTGATTTCTGACTTTCAGGGTCTTGTCAGCACTAAGTGATACCATGTTGTCTTCAGCAGGCTTTTAAAAATCACTTCTGAGTCAGACCTTGCCCTTGGCCTTTGCCTTCATGGCATGATCACTGGGATAAAGGTTAAAAATCTAAACCAAAGTCCCAATGATTTAGCTGGTTTTCCCTTTCTTCTTCATTTGTCAGTCAGACAAAGAACCTTTTTCCTTTTGTCTCTACTGAATGTGTACAAATGGTGATGGAAGAGACTAATTCCAGTGTTACCCATGCACTTAAATACTTGCAAATTGACTCTAGTTTATTGGCCAAGATAACAAACAAAACAGGACTTTCTTTTCATTCTCGTTGCAGAGAGGGCATTAGATTATGAGTAGCTGCTTTGTGTCATGCTCATTCAGCAAAAACAGCATGTTTTGATAGAACAGCACTGGGTGGTTCATGTTTTCTAGGTAGTCAAGAAACAGCAGTGATCTTCATGCCTCTGTTCTTGACTGTCCTTACACTAAACCTCAGGCTTGCTCAAGGGGGCAGCCTTTCACTTGAAATAACTAACTATAAAGTGACCTGTGGCTTTCTGCAATGTGCCTTCATAAAGAGAACTCCAACCTCCAGCCAGAACTGCACAAAAAGCTTTTACAGGAGATTAAACCCCAAATCTGTGATTGTGGCTTAGCACCATTTCGTCCTCAAGTTTCTTTAGTATCTTTAAAACTCAGAAGTTAATTAAATTATGACTTTTGTTAGGTCGTATTTGTTGTTAAAGATACATCATGAGGAAACGTAAAGTTGCCAGGAAAAAAACCCCACACTCTTAATATTTTGGAGGTGAGTGTTACCTGAGATGTTGTACTTTGAAGAATTAATGCCAGTTAACCTGAGTAAACCTGATTCTTTCTAGATGATGTGGTTTGGTTTTCCCTGGTTTTGGAGGGGTGATAAATGCATTTGTACATTTGGCATTTTGTTAAAGAAGGCTACAAATAAGGGACTCTTGGAGTCATAAAATGCACTTCTAAGAAGGTGACATTTCCCTGAAGGCACTGTTTTGAAAAGGTTAAAACAATGGAGAGGAGAGCTTCGTTTTGTAAATGTTATCTGCAGATGTCGTCAGATCTGGAGCCCAGCATTTACTGAGCATTGATTGCTTTGATCTCTTTAAACATGCTGAACTCTCCACTATGATTTTAGGGTAAAAATGCCTGAAAAATAGAGTTAAATAAGGCAGTTTTGGAACAGTTCAACCGTCTTCTAAGTGATAACTTGCAAATGTCAAGACTTTTGAAACCTGTGAAAAGAGTTTGAAGAATGGGGATGGGAACTTTGCAAGTGTATTATTATATGCTGCAAAGGAATGAAATAACACCACAGGAATGATGTATTTGTATCAGACATTGGAGCATTCACTTGGTCTTGGCCCTGCTTAATTTATTATATGAAGTACTTTATTACATACTTTTCCATGATCTGATAATGGAGGATGTATGGGCTATTACCCACTGCAGAGAACCAGCCTCATCCATCAGCCTTGTTCTTTATGCACTACCATGTGAGACAGGGTAATCAGAAACTTGACTTTACTCTTGGCAGCTTTTCCATGACTGCTCTCTAAAAAGCCTGCTGGCAGCCCAGAGGGGTGTTGTTTGTGATGGTATCTCACTTGGGAATAGGATGAGGAGATCCATAAAGCTCTTCTCCAGAAGGGACTTAAGGCATAATCATGGAATAGTTTGGGTTGGAAGGGACCTTAAAGCTCATCCAGTCCCAACCCCTGCCATGGGCAGGGACACCTTCCAGTAGAGCAGCTTGCTCCAAGCCCCATCCAGCCTGGCCTGAACCTCTGCTTTTTGCCTGAATCCACCTCCTTGTTTTTCTGTTCCATTCTGAATGTTATCTCTTCTGGAAGAAGAATGAAGGAGAATCTGTCGGTTTTAATTTTCCATATGTAGGTAATAGTGAAAAAGGAGGAGAAATAAATCTGAGAGTACAAAATTTTTATGAATAAAAGGATCCAGCATATTATTAAGCACCAATAGAATGATAGCTGTGGAAGCACTGTACATGTATTACGCCTGTAATACATGAACCTGCTCTCCGTTAAGCTGTGAGGATGGTGCATCCATTTGGATGCACTCTCCTGGGTGGGGCTGGCTGCTGTGTCAGTGCTGCTGGCACAAGTCTGGTGTGCACTTTCAGGTTAGGATCATGGTGCTGCTGGGATAGCCCTTGGGCTGGAGGCATGCAGGGCTCCCAGTTCTGGAAGTGCTAGGGAAAACATGGTGTGGTGTTCTCTCTTCAGTGGAGAGCTTTGCTGATGCCTCAATTCATTCTGTAAGTCAGCTGAGTCTGAGTTTTATTGGAAAAGGAGATTTATCTAGAAATGTAGTTGGCTGTGGATGAGTAAAGTTTCTAAGTTGCTCAGTTTCCCACTTCTATACAGATAGCTCAAGAACAGTTTTAGCTGTCTCTGGAGATAAAACCAGTAATGCTTACATTTTGTAATAAACTAAATTGAAATGAGGCTGGAATACAGATTTCATCAAATATTGATGCCCTGATAATTTTTTTACCTGATACCTCATACCTTTTGTTGTGTCAGGTACTAAATACCAAGTCTAGCGTGGTCATGTTTGCAGTTGCTGTTTGGATGCTTGTTTTCTTGGGTCTGTGCCATTCAGTGAAGGTGTTTGTCTCGTCTTCTCTGTTTGTATGCTTTTGGCCAGGGAGATAAACAAGTCATCCATTTTCTTGTAATACTGTTTTCTACCTAAAGAAAACAATTTTGATGAAGAGGTCTAGCTTAGCGCTTGAAAAACTGCCCTGAAAAGTGCTGCCTCAGAGGAAAGAGCCAGCTTAGTGTTTGCCCTGAGAAAGTCTGCAGTTGTTGATGAGTGACAGTAGAAAAAGGACTGATGTGTTTGATTAAATTAGCAGTATTGTGTGTATGCAATTGAAAATTGCCCTTGTGTTGGTGCTTTTATTGGAGGTGAATGATACCCTATGAGGTGATAGGGATGAATTTGTGTAAAAATTGATGAGGGCTTCTAAGGTTTAGATAGGAATTACAGATTTTTTTCCCTATGATGAATTCATTGCAAAACTAGCTGAAAATTAAACCACTTCAGTGGTCAGCAGCATTTGCTGGAGTGCGTTTGTTCTGCCATTGTAGGGCCACTGTACAACTATTACTTTGTTACTCAGGTCCACGCTCAAAAACTAGACATCTGTCCTCCTCCAAAAGAAGAGGCTGGTGGTAAAGAGGTGCCCGGATCATGAGCTGTGGTTCTAATTGCTGACAGATGACTACGTGTTTCTGGTGGGTGTCTCTGTGCAGGCTATCAGTCTGTCTGGTAAAAAAGATTTCAGCTCAGAATTATGAGGTGTGATGCAGGTAGATGAGATGAACCTGCTCAAGTGTTCCTTAGCTAAGGACATAAACCACTCCTGTGTGGCTTAAAATATAGCACTGGATCAGAGGGTAGGGGGACCAGAAGAGATGGGTGAGAAATGTTGAAGGAGAAAAGGAGGAGAGCAAACAGAGGGATGTGTTCTGTATGGGAAAGAGGAATAAGAGAAGTGAGCAAAACAAATAACGGGAATCTGCAGCACTTGTGTAATGGTGCTATTAATAATACATACCTGATTCATGGAGATGATTAGGATAAACTAATGTTTGTGCAGTGCTTCATATATGTGAAGTGCTCTGGAGTGCTAAATATTATCATTACTATTATTGCAATTCATGTGTCAGCAGAACTGTTTCAGGTTTCCTGTTGTTGTTTGGGCAGAAACTGCCACCATCAGTTGAGAATAATGACCAGGAAACTGCTTTCCAACTTCGTAATGCAGTCCAGATCTTAATAGAGGGAGTGACTTGTTGACCATTTTTCCTCTAAATACTGATGTTGCTTACAGATCCTCACTTCAGTACTGCTTTGCACAGAGAAGTCAGCTTAATGAGATATGGAGACACTTCACAGGGGTTTTGATTAGAGGTGTGTTGATGTTCTGGGGAAAAGCAACTAGTTTTCTACCTTAATTTCCTTTTGTTATCCCTGCTCTTCACACTCTGATTTCCATTCACCGTGCTGTTGCTGCCTAGGTTCCTGTGGATTTCGGTGGACCTTCAGTGTTGAATTAGAGCCAGAGTACTGCTGTTGCCTCCCCTTCCATCCCCATCTTCACTTCCAATTGCAGGGGGAGTATCACATGAAAGGGGCGCAGACTTTCTTGACCCCTCATGTTTAATCTGTCTCTCAGCACCCCAGGAAAGCCAGGACTGTTATCTCTATCCATAACATGGGCTTTTTAGGCAGGGCTTTACGCTCTGTCCGACAGCAGCACAAATAAAGTGGTTTTCAAGGAAGGGATTTGAACAAGGAGGATTTTTAGTATTGGAAAAGCTGACTTAAGATGCACAACTTGTCCTGTAATCCTGTTTGGAAATACAATTCTGTTTTCTCATTCTGCTCTGTCTCCTATTGCTGAACAGTTCTCTGAATTGCAGTTGTGCACCAGTGATTCCTTGCTTTTGCCTTATCTCTGAATGGGATTGAATGGGTTTTATCTCCAAACATGCTGGCAGAACCTCTGTCTCTTGAAGATTCATGGCAGAATGACACAAAGCCACTTCCTAAATAGCAGGATTGGCTTCCCTGTTACAATCCCATGCTGAATACAAGATTTGGGCATATCATATACTTAACCACGACACCAGACTGAGAACGCCTTGTCTATTTTCTTATTCTAATAGTAGATAATGCTCAATGAGGGAGACAGTTCCCAACTTCTGGAAGAAAAACCCAGGAACTTCACTGCTTGTTACGTGGCTGTAATTAGAAAACTCTGTGAGGAAGTTATTGAAGTAGTTTAATGAGAATTTGAGGAGGTTCAAAGCCTGAAGGCAGTGAAGGAAGATGCTCTCCTGAGTGTTGTTATTATTTATAAATAACTTAATATAAGAACGTGAAAATCAGCCAAGCACTTCATAACTTTCTAAAAATAGGTGAAGCTTCATTAGGGTAAAATCAAGTAGTGCTTTTCATCTTCCTGTGCTGTGTTTAGGGCTTTAAGAAACAAACCTACCCCAAAACCCTAGACCAGAGGGTAAATCCATCTCACAAGGTTTATTTGCATGCTTTCCTTTAGAGTTGGATTGCTTTAAAAAATGCTGCAATCAACGATTTCCCTGCCGTTGATGACTGTTGTGATATGTTTTATACCTCAGTATGTCTAACTGTACCCCTAGGAAACTCTGCCTGATCTCTACAGGAACTATAGAACAAACCCTCACGACACAGTGTGAAAGGATTACCTGAATATACCATGGAAAGAAGGGTGGTTGGGACTAAAACTTGGCTCTGGTTCTCAGTTCTGGGCTTTGCCTTAGAAACCACACTATGCCCTTGATGTGGGGAGAGGGAGAGATACAAAACCACGCTTCAAACTCCAGAGCTCTGTGTCTGCTTCTGAAGTTTCTTGCTGGTTTCAGAAATAAACAGATCTGTGATGCATGTTTTGTTTTTTAGCTTTCCTTTCAACACTGTTTCTTAACTAGGACAGCTTCCCCCTCCCAAGGTCTGTATTGAAATTAGGACTTTGACAAGAACTGAAGTCCTTCTTACATGGGTTGTTCTGAAAAGTAGGTGTATCTTTTGAACAGAATCAATGACTGTGGAGTTTTACAGCACCTCTTTGGTGGAATCTGAGAATCACTTGTGATTCCAATGCAGCATGTCATTTTTTTGCCAGTGTGGCTGTGTACTACTTTATTCTTTCAGGCCTGAAGTGCTTGCTTATTATTTGCTATTGGAACGCCAGTGAAAACAAGCTGTTGACTTTTGTTTGATGTGTATGGGTATGTTAAATAGTGATTATTTCCATTTTTCTCAAATACAGAGTGTACAGCTGGAAAGTTACCACATTGCTGTATAAATGTCATGCTTGAGTCTGTTTATTTTGCATGTTTGTGCTAATGCATCAGGCTGAGGTCCTCATCATCCTTGGCTGCTGAATGGTAGGCTCTGCAGATATCTTAGTGTGTTGCTTTACCGGTGGTTTGATAGAAAACGTTGACTCCCATCTGCTGAGGGTACATAATCCATGGTGGTAAGCAGGAGTAGGGCCAAATTCCCACTAAAGCACGCCTGGTTTAGCCTGGTAATGAAATTTTGCTTAAAACCTTTCAAGGACCTTAGTTTTGTTGTCAAGTGAAAGATGCAGAGTGCTTTCATCTCACTTGAGAGACTTGTTTGTATTGCATAGAGTCACACTTCTGGAAGAATGCATCTTAGCATCAGACTTAGGTAAGAAGGCAAGCCTCGAAACACAATTGGGTCAGAAGAAGAATGTGGAGATCTTTACCTGTCAATGAATTGCATCCTTAATTTGGATTGAGGATGGTTTAAAAGTAGTTTGCACTTCAAATTCTGAACCACTGGTGTTTGTTATGTTGACAGTTAAATTTGCAGTTTGAAGCATCAGTTTCTGAAACTCAGTAAATGGGCAGGTAGATAGTTGTAACATGAGATACTTCAGCCAAGTCCTGGATGAAAGCCATATAGCTTCCTACATGTACCAAAGAAACCCTCAAAACCACAGCAGGTGAAGACGCAGTCAGGAAGTGGAATAAATATCTATCAGTGGGTATTTCAGGGTTGTCATCCTAGGGATAACTCATTTCTGTGTTAGCTTCACTGGAAATTAAGATGAGATTCATTACAAAGCTGTTTATATGATGGGGCTCTTCTAGAAGACGTTCTCCCCTCGTGTTCTCTTTTCTTGGTTACTTGGTGTGTGAGGAGTAGGACAGGGTTTTTAGCTTTGTCTAGCTTTAATCAAAAAGCAGAAACTGAAAAAGCAACACAACCTCTTTGTTACTGTGCAGATGACAGACAGCTTGTGTTCCTTGCAAGTTGTGCATCTAACTCGTCTGTGTGTGCTCAACAAATGAGTAACGGCTGATTGTCTTGGTAAAGCTCATTTTCCAACAGATCGGTGTTGGGTGTTGAATGCTGTGCTGCTGTGTGTTGAGGGGTTTTCCTTTTAGTTAAAGGTATAGTCTAAATTCTGTGTTTTAAACTGGAGGGAATAATGAAAACAGCACTCCCCCTGAAGGCTGGTTCTTCATGCAGCATGTAAAGTTTGAGGAAATGCCGATATAGTCCATTAGTAAGTTACTGGAATTATTCTGACAGTTGTGGTTACTGATAATGACTTACAGTAAGGCCTGCCCTTCTCAGTTCATTTAACTTTGTTCCTATGGGTAATATGGAGCAATTATATGGGAGGGTCAATCTATCCAGGAACTTTCACAACCATGAATAGAGAGCCTCTAGAAACCTCATTATGTGGCAGTTGGTGCCATCCTGGCCTTGGTCGTGTGCTTACTAATAGGCAACCAGCTCCTGCACTTCATTTAGATGATAGGAACTGTTTTCATTTTAAGTTCTTAACTGCATTCTTTGGGTAAACTGTATGCTGCAGATTATGGAGAAGGCTCTTATTTCCGTATAGATTTGCTTGAAAGGAAGAAGTATTGCTGCTGCTCACCCTCTTGGGACTCTCAGGCATCAGGCTCTCTCCCCAGTAGTCTTTAAATGTGCCAAAGAGCTTTCTTGGCTACCTCCTGTTTTTACAGAAACATTTCTTTCACTCTTGTTAATAATTCCCAGACAAGTCAATGGGGTTTAGTGGAGGTGCAGGATGTACCCTTTGGAAATCCAGGAGGAACAACATGTTGGTGTTCCTGGAGCTGTGAGGGTGGATCGCTGTGTTTAGGGATCCCCCTGCAAAGGGAGAGCATCGCTTGGTATTTGCTGGCATCCATGAAGTTGATCTTTAAACTGAGTTAGAACAACTCATCTTTTCAGTGGTTATGGTGCATCTGTAGACATGTTTACAGAGGTTAGGCGGCTGTAAAGAAAGTACTTATGTTAGTTTATCTTAAACCCAGATTGTTGGAATTGAGAAGCTGTCAAGGCATTTACTTAGTGCTGGAGCTAAGAGTCCAATTCTTAGTGAATTTTGTGTCATAGGATTGTAGGTTGGAAGGAGTAGGTTTCACCAGGTCATTTTCCTGGAAATCTTTTGGCAGATTCTTCCCTACAGTGAAAAGCATGTCTCTTGGATGTGTTCTTTCCTCATATACAAGGTACACATGAACCATCTGGAAAGAAATTCAACACCAAATAATGTTAGTTAACTCCTGCCTAGAGCAATGGGTTGTGTTCCAGTGCCTTTCACTCTAGATGTAACAAATTATTTGCATTGATTAAAAGCCATGGGATGTTGTGCCATTGTGCTTTTTTGTTGTGTTTCCAATTTTGCAGCTATTCCTCATTCTTATTAAAAGTGGTTCCTGAGTGTCAGACTCCCCAGCACAGTGATGTGCAGAAATAAGTTTATTTATGTGTTGAGAGTTTGTAGGTGTGATGTTGTTGTTAATGTATTGTTCCTTTGGGGCAAATCTATACATTGACTTAAGGTTTATGTTTGTATGGTATGTTTGGTTTGTTGTAGGTTTGGTATGTTTGATTGTTGTAGGCTCCTTTTTCACCTTACCTACTGCAACCAACATTACACCTCCTTAGCATTTAGGTTTATGCTTTGATTAACGTACAAAGGGAACCCGCAAAAGACATCAGTTTTTGTCAGGATTTGAACCTTTCTCTGCTTTCAGAATGATTTCTGTAGCAAACTGTTCATCCCTGAAAATACCCATCTTGCCTCATGTCTTTGGTTTTGAGTGCTGTAGTCCCATGGCATGTTTGGCTCACCATGCTCTTGTGCTGGTTCCCAGTCAGTAATAGGCTTCTATACCAATTCTTGTCCTCATTAGCAGCTGTAGAAGACTGTTCAGAGTAGCTAAGCAGCTCCAGTGGAATTCACTCTTCAACACTAAATTGAATCGAGCTAAGACAAGTCTTACAAAATCTGGAGTATCTTGTTTGTTACCACAGAATGCTTTACGTTCTTCTGCTTCAGTTTTTAAATCTTCAGATTTTTTAGATGATGAGATATATTAATGGCAAGCGGAAAAAAATGAGTTGGTGTGTGGGTTTTTGGTGTGTCTGCACAGTGTTTCTTTCCCTTGTGGGTTAGGAATTACTACTATGGTGGAAATAACTGACTGTAGAAGTCTGATTTGCTTCATCATAATCTCTTTATTTGCATTAGAGTATCAAATATGTTTTGCAATATTTGCACTGCTGGAAGCTCCATGTTCCCTGGTGCTAGTGATTGATTTTGCAGTTAGAACAATGTAAAATTATGATTTCTGTAATTATTCCTAATGAAAGTAAGAGAAGAGTTATCGAGTGCTAAGATGAGTTTATTCTACAGGGGTTTTCCCATATCCTTTAAAATTATTCTTTATGATAATGTTGCCCCTAATTTCATCTGAAGGGTTTAAAGTGCATTGAGAAATGAGTTGTGTGCAGATGAGTGTTACTGCTCTACTTTATTTCTCTGACAGGTGCTTGTACTGGTATCTAACCAGTTAAGTCAGCAGCAAAATCTATGGATGTGGGAGAAGCACAGTCCTTACCTGAGTAATCATATGTATGACTGAATTCTAATTACTGGCATAGAAAATTGCTTAAGAAAAACAAATCAGAAAATGCCTCCTTTAGTTGTAAAAGCTTGATGTGAGGGACAGGCTCATTTTCTATCCTAGAGGCCTATTTCACTGCATTTCTCCTTTGGATTAATTAACCTGTCTGCATATTTCAATGACAAACTACACAATCTTCTGAAAAGAGCAGTTGCACAGAGGCCTGATGACAACACGCATGACTGCGACTGTGGACTTGTGTCATTTATTACAGGAGGTGATTGCCTCAGCATCCTTCAGCATTCTTTTCAGATAGTATTTTGCAATGGCTTTGTCAAAGTGCCATCTGTCTCGACAGGTGAAAGTGCATAATGGATCGGAACAGATGGCAGATCAGATTAATACTGCCCAAAACCATCGCTTGCTTACTTGGATGTGCATAAGGTGATGTCCACTGGATTGGTTGTCTTTGCTTGGAAAGCAGAACAACAAAGTCAAGAGATTTTATTTGTTTTTAAAGAGCCTCTTTTTGTAGTGTTTTGAATGTGAGTTAAGCAAAATTACCTCTTTCAGTGATATTTTTTATTCTGTCAAACAGTTTGAAATGTTCATTATTCATAGCTGTGAGAGCATCTTCTATTTGTGTAAAACAGGTTATTATTAGTCAGCGATCTGCGATCTTCCCTTGGCTCTCTGTTGTACTTTGTGTTCCTCATCTCCCTTCAATCTGACTGTTAATTTCTATGGTTATGAAATACACAATGATGAAACAAACTGCTTCTGTCTGGGTGTTGCTCTAAGTGAAAGCTACAGGCTGTATTTGCCAAGAAGTTGGAAGGACTTTGAGGTTCTGCGTGAGTGCCTTTAGAAAAGCCTCAAGCATCTGCTTAAACTGAACTTGGACAGGAAGCATTCAACTTCAGAACTTAGTTCAGTCTGCCCTTACTGCACATCAGTCATTCTGAAGAGAATCCATATGCATCTCATCCTTTGAAACAGTTGGCGTGACCGCCACGTCACTCGGGAAGCATTGATCTTGTGACTTCAGGTTCCCGTTCAATGCCTTGTGTTGGCATTTGCATCTGTCTGCTTTTGTTGCTGTTGAGAACTGTTTATTACTGCGTTTGTACATTTTTATTCTACCTGTCATCATTTTAAAGGTAGCCACGTTTCCACGGTTTATTTTTATATATGTGCATCCATACATGCCTATATAAAAAATAATGTGGTATAATACAGTTGAATCTGAAGCTTTTAACTACTTTTTGTGGTTATGGCTCTAATAAAACTGCCTAACTACAGCTTTCGCTAACATAAAAAGCAGTGAGTGTCTGCTGCAAACTGGTAAGCCTAATTTTTTGTGCTCTGAAAACGTTGGAGAACATCCTAGTTCACTTGAGGTCTCCGAATGTGTTCAACATCCCTGTCATCTTCAGCTCATCAACATGAACGTACTATGATTTCATCAGTTAAATGGACAAGGAGCTGGTGATGCTGGTGATGGCAGGTTGTTTTTTAATAGCACTGTTCTAGCAATGTTCTGTTCCACAGAATTTTAGTAACTCATTTCCAGCAAGGCTCTTGATACCTTTTTGTTTTTCATTTTAAAAAGGGTGCCTTCTTGTGCACTGTTCTTGCTTTTCAGGCTGTTTTCTGATGCTTTTGCAGTTTATTTTTATGCACTTCCCACATAATACACTTGTCTGTTAGAGGCTGCCTATGTTTGAAAGGCAAATGCTCAGTTGAATTTTGTATCTTTGAGAATCAGCGATTGTGGAAATTTTAATGCATCGCTTTGCTGCTGCCTTGGGACATCATCGGATGCTGTGAGACTTGAATCTCCTTCTACTATTTTGTGTACAGAACCATGGTGTTTTACTTCTCTCTGCCAGTGGTAAATACCACACTGTGAATGCAAATGCTTTTATTTGATTCAACTGATGTACTTGCGACTGATGTGAATCTTTGGAGCGTGGCTTTGTTTGGGGAGCCCAGAGTGTTCCAGTTCCAGTGCGTTCAGCATTTGCTGCCCCAGTTGAGTTCCTCTCAACTTAAAATCAGGCAAAATATTTTTAGTGCTCTGTATGCTGTCTCCATATTTCAAGCCCTGGACTAGACTGAAATAGCAACTTTTGTTTTCGCTGCTTTTCACAGACAAATAAGGACATGCTGTTAGCATCTCCCCCCCCCCCCCCCCCCCCCCCCCCATACAGCTTACACACTCATGCACGCACAGCACAACGTGCTCCTTCACTGTGCCTGCAGCTGGAGGTGTGGAGGGATCTCCAGAATTTCTGTGGGTAGAAGAAAAGTTCCAAATCGGGCAGCTCCAGCTGAGTCAGAGGCTGTTGGTACCTTCCCTTTCCTTCCCTTCCTGAGGTGGCAGAACACTTGGAACAGGGAGGATGGACGATGCAGACTGTCATACTCTTTCAGTGTCTTTTAATCCTTTTAGTTTGGCAGCAGTAAATTCTGCTTTCATACTGGAAGCAATATGCAGTGCAACACAGAACTCCTTTTTGTCAAATTGATTTCCTTCTTAAACTGCAAACTCTTTTTTTTTTTTTTATTCAGTTATTCTACACAGGTTTGCCTAAGTCTGTGGTAAACTGAGCAATTGTAGGGATGTATCGTTGTTTCCACAGTATGGGAAGCAGGGATGCACTCAACCTATTCTGTGTCAGTGTTACATTTGCGATATTGATTGCTGTAACAAGATATGTTTTAAACTGTGATTATAAACCTGTCTATAAGAACTTGAGCAGAGAAAAAGAGGAATTGCTCCAGTCTTCTGAGGATCTCGTTTGCCATTCCGATCTCACACATCCGTGTTTAAGTGACATGTTCTCTCTGGTGCTGTATTTTAGGCTGTCCTTTTCCCAGCAGTGCTCATAGAACTCAATTGATGTGAGGCAGTGAGAGGGAAGGGGGATGCATGTTATCAGGGTCTTTTTCTTACAGATGGTGTGTATTCTGTTTCCCATAAGCTTCACTTTCTTCTCATCCAACTGCTATTACTATAGAAAGAACTTGCCTCTAACCACCATAAACCAGTGTTTGGTAAACCAGTTCTGCAGCAGTGTTCTGAGATGCTATTACTTGGAACCAAGTCTCAGCTTCTGTTGGTAATTAGGGTTTTTGAAGGGGTAAGCAGGAACGGCCAGGATTAAAAAGCAATAAAATTAGATTCTTTCTTCCCCAGTACTCATTTCCAAACTCTCCTGGGCATCTGGTGCACATCAGGTTAAGTTAACGTTCATTAGCCATGAATCATGGAGCATCTGCTCTTGCGTACAGGTAGGAATGCTGCTCCTGAGGAACACTGCCTGTCTTCCCCAAAGGCTCCTATTAGCTATACCAAATCTGTGTAGTAGCAAACAGTGAAATAAGCCATTGTAAGGGTGAATCTGTTAAGGTTTGTGTTATGGTGACCCTTGATTTAATAATCTACAATAATACTTAATGTTTGTTCCTTTTTTTAACCTTATTTCTTTTTTCCTTTGGCTTTCAGCTCAGATCGACTGATAGAAGAAACAATAAGGTAGGAGTGAACGGAGTCATTTTCATTATTTTATGCACAATTGGCATTTGCACTGAATTGTGTCTAAAGCTATCAGTCATTTCATTTGTACAATACCTGTATTGTTCGCAGCTCCTGGGTAATAGTACAGTGACGTGGTGGGATTATTTTTGTTTGGGGGTTTTATTATTGTTCAATTTTGAAATAATTATGTTGCTCAAATATTTTATTTATCTTAGTTTAGAAAATCTACATTTCTATTCAAGGGTGAATAGCCCCTACAAAAACACAGAGACTGACTGAGCAGAATGAATGTCAGGTTGAGCTGTTCAGGGCTATTCCTGTAGTCAAGATGTTTCTTCTCATAGACACTCTTCAACAAAGGGATTTTCTGTAATCCATCAATGTATTCAGCGTGCTGCTGTGCAGCTGATACAGATAAGGGCTCTTACCACAAGGGCTTAAGAGGTTTTTTCTGTTGTATAGTTATCTTTGGGTGGTTTTTTTTACGTGGTTTGAATACTTAAGTGATACCTTCTCTAACTGATCTAGGAATTTTAGACCACAGTATCACAAATGAGTTGTCTCATCTGTGCCCTTCCCAAGTTCTGCTGAACTCTGGGATTTTGCAGACCAGTATTTCAGAGTGCCCAAGTTAAGGAGTCTAAATTTTAGATTATTGCTTTTCAAAAAATAAAGGAAGAAAGAAAACAAGAGAAGCTTTCAGATAATGCATGTACTGGCATAAGTGATCAAGGAGAGTAATTAGAAGTGCAGCGAGGCTCTGTGTCCATTAAGGGCTGGCTAGCTTAAGTACACACAGTAGGCTCAGTCTAATTAGCATGGTGGAAGAATGTGTTAAGCTACATTAATGTGCTGTGATGAACCAGAAATGGTGAGAACGATGTGGGTGTAATCTCACCTCAGCCTCATAAAGGTATTTGCCAAATTTAGCACAGTTGTTGTCACTATTTGTTTTACTTTGTTCTAGGCTTTTCCTGATCAAAATTCCTCTTCCTTTTTGCCATACTTGTAGCCCTACATCTCCTTCTTGTAAAAATGCTCAACATTTGTTGAATCTCTTACGTGCTACCACTCTACTAACTAGAGCATTAAACAGCATATGGTGATTTATTAAGCTTAATATCCTGCAAAATTACTTGCATTTTCTAATTTGAGCACTTAGCTTGTTGATTAAATGTCATCAGAGAAGCTGAGACTGTGTGTGATGAGGGAACCTCTGTGTTGATTTACCTGTGCAAGGGAATGTAGCTGTGGCAGACTGGAGCGTGAAGCAGGGCACTTGCCTGAATGCCTACCTTGGTTCTTCCATCAGTTTCGAGTCTACTCAGAAGCTCTGTGGTGACATCAGGTATCCAGGCTGGTTTCAAACTGCTTTGAGTTTCATTTGTATGAGCTGCAGTCCTGTGGTTGACTTCAAGTGGCTGCTTCTCAAGTAGTAATAATCCCAACTCGCATCGCTTGGGTCAGAGCTCCTTGGTGCTGTTTACTGAAAGCATTCCTTCTGTTAATAAAGGAACCCTAATGTTTAAGAGGCTGGATTTCAGCCCCCCTTGTTGCAGTATTTATTATCTAAAGTAAATTAAATTCTTGTTGTAGTTGCCAAAAATTCTACATACCTTTTTGTAGGCAAAGATGTCATTTAGTGACTCCATTGAGCAGGAGAAGTAATTTCATTTATAACGTCTTAATTCAATTCCAGCTATTGAAACCAGGTGAATTCTTTTGTTTTACTCTTTTTCTTGTCATCCCCAATGATTGCAAGTATTCAGGTACGATATTAACTGATGGTAAACCCTGCTGCATTTGAAGTGAATTTGCAGATAGAAATTTACCCAACTTGGGACCATCAATTGCTTTATCTATTGTAAACCAAATAAAAGAGGGAATTGTGCGGGGGAAGCTGTTTGAATGCAGATTCCTTGGGTGAAGTGAGATGTAATTAGCTTGTTCTGGCTACTAATACTGCTCTGTCTTCAAGGCTTACATCTGCTTCATTACTCATTATTTGGGTGCAATTCAGGAAGTCAAGAAATCATTTTGTATTTTTTTAGGGGTTATTATTAAGCAGCGATCCCAAAGCCTGGAAAGCATTTTCCTGTGGCCAGAGGCTTCTTTTGCCAAGCTGCATACCAGTGACCCCACTGCCAGCCACTGCAGTTAGCACTGATGGTGAAACCCTTCCTCTAACTCTCTGTAGAGGACTGAAAAGATGCCAAAATTGACTCTTCCTCTGTGTGGTTCCACCACGGGAGCAAGCATACGTGCAAGATAATATACGGGCACCTAAGCTGAGGTGATTCAGTAACTCCAGTGATGAGTAGGGCTGTCCTTCCAGATGTTTTGATAGTGCTGAACTGTTAATCCATTTTTAAATGGATTATGTGATTTGGGTTCTTACTGCAGCAGATTTCTTTCCAGAAACGAGTGGGATGTGATACTTTGTACTGCAGTTCTTCTGGAACAGTGCTCGCTTCTCTTGGCCAGATATAGATAGAAGCATAGATTTTGTTTAATATGCTTTGTGTTTTGGGGGTTTCATTTTCAAACATTATCACTTTTCCAAAATAGCAAACAATTTATTTCTTTTTTTCCAACAATTTACATTTTTAGGCTGGCCCAGTTTGAGGGTTTTGTATCGTTTTGCATGCACCCTGTGACAAGTTCTGAAGGTTTTATTGTAATACTGTTTCTGAGGCCTAATTCAGGCTGATGTGTCAGTGTTTGGATATTACAGATTGCACGGCTCCCAGACTAATCCCATAGACTTAATTAAAAAACCTCCTTATTTGTTTGGGGTATTTCTTTAGGTTACAACTAGGATTTAATAAAAGGAGAAAAATCACTTGCACTGATCCTTGACTTTACGGAATGGAAAGGCAAGAGTTAGGTTTTGAGTGCTGGCTATTTTCAGAAGAGCCTTGCCACAGTGTCTGAGGAAATATTCCCTTTGTTTTCATCTTGAGCTTCATCAAAAGACACAACAGTCTTTAAAGTAATTTGAAAGATTGTGTGGTTATATACACCTGTATACACTGGTATTTGTAGATACAAGTATGTATACACAAAGAAGTGATATAATCAGAATTTGTAGCAATTTAAAACCAGAGCTTCCATTTCTATGCAGAGTCACAGAGTCCATTCCCTTAATCATAAATGTTGTCATGAATTCAAATGAGCAAGTATGATTCATGGAGTACAAAATGAAGCCCAAGTTCCAGTAATACATAAATTATTTGATTTTAAAAAACAGGCCTTGTTCCTTTAGAGCTTTGTTCTAGTTCATCAGTGTGGATTTGGCTGAGCTGACTCAATGAATGCAGCAAAGAGCTGACTTCTGGGTACGTTCCAGTTGGTGTAATGTCCGGTATGTGTGTGGCTGCTACATGGGGTGTAAATCATAGCATCATAGAATAGTTAAGATTGGAAAGGACATTAAGATCATAAAGTTCCAACCCCCCTGCCATGGGCAGGGACACCTTACACTAAACCACCTCACCCAAGACTTCGTCCAGCCTGGCCTTGAACACTGCCAGGGATGGAGCATTCACAACCTCCCTGGGCAACCTATTCCAGTGCCTCACCACCCTAACAGGAAAGAATTTCCTCCTTATATCCAATCTAAACTTCCCCTGTTTCAGTTTGAACCCGTCACCCCTTGTCCTGTCACTACAGTCCCTAATGAAGAGTCCATCCCCACCATCCCTATAGGCCCCCTTCAGATACTGGAAGGCTGCTATGAGGTCTCCACGCAGCCTTCTTTTCTCCAGGCTGAACAGCCCCAGCTTCCTCAGCCTAACAGCTCGGACATTTGTCTAGGTAAAAACACTTTGCTTCCAAGTCAAGGAGCATTAAAGGTGTATCTCTGCGCGTTAGACTGGTTTGACTGTGGTAATGGCTGGAAGCATTTAGCACTCTGTACTTTTCCATGCCAGCCAAAACTGCAAACTAAACACAAATAGCAGTTGTTTTACTTTGGAAGTTGCTCACATACCCCCAGCACTACTGACCATTCCAAGATAAACTTGAAATATAAGTGGAATTCTGAGGAAATCTAGCTGCAAGCACAGGAGTTTGAGATGCTCCTGCTGATGTGCGGTGGAGATGAGTGGGCTCTTTGTGGCTGTGACCTGGGGCTTACCTAGAGGAGATCTCTCCGGTAATGCAGCAGTCTTTAATATTGTACTTCAGCCGTGGTTTAGTGTTAAATATAGAGAGCAGGATGCCATCTGGTTTTAGAAACTTGGTTTGCACCCAACTCTAGTAGTTGAGGCCAGTGCAGCACTGAGAACAGTTCCTGCTGGCTTCCAACTGAAACGTTAAATCGGGGTCATCTTGATTCCAGTGAAAATCATTTAATCTTTTATCCTTAGCACTGTGTAGAAGTTTCCTAGAGTGAGAAAAACATATTAATGTGGGGAGATCATGGTGCTGAGTAAGTAAACGGGGCCAATGTTGTGAATGGGAAGAATATGATTAATTTTCTTTAAAATGCATTTGTCAGTGAACAAATGGCAACAGTAAGTCAATGAGCATATGTTAGGGATGGGAATGAACCCAAAACTGGCTAATGAAGGATATGAGGAAGCTGCAGTACTTAAGGCTGTACAAGACCAGTCGGAGGACTACTCCCCAGAAGCTGGGTGTTTTCTGATAGCTGTTGAGCTTAATAGTTTCATTTACAGATATAAAGGCTTAGGCAAACCAGCTCATATTTTAAATAATCTAATTATACATGAAGAACAGTGCTTTTTGCTTCAGTTTTGACTTGTTCGTGGTAGCTAGAATCCAGTTAAGCTCTTGTTCATGGAGATCACAATTACATTTCATTACTAGACCGTATCATACTAAAAATTATAATCACTGCAGGCTTTTATCCTCTGAGCCCTTCAGTAAAACTTAGCCCTTTTTTCTAAGTGATGGATAAAAGAAGTGAAGAGGGTTCCAATCCTGTAATATGTAAACTTAAACAGTTACTGCCTCTTTATATGAAGTAGGCAGCCTCACTTCTCCGATGTTAAAGCAGGAACCTTGTGTTCTGTGATAATCTGTAATAACAACTTCTAAAGGCATTTTGGAGGTGTCTCAGGAACACTTTATATCCTGGCACTCATCCTGTATTTTCACTTCTGTAAATTAATGGATACCTTAATGAGTCATTGGATGCATCTTCAAAAACCATGTGGCTTAATTCAGGAGTGCTTTGGGCAATGCTGTATTAAAACTTCATCTGGACAAGTATCAAGTCAGTGTGGTGGTATAAGGTAAGCTCTGGGTTACTGAGCGAGCTTTCCTGTGTGCAGCTAGGAAAGTGTTTTGTTTTCCAGCTTGGTTCCTAGTGAAGTATCCCGAGTGCTCAATAGCAAATGTAATGGGTTTGTGAGTTTGATGCTTTTTAGAGGACTAAAATAGCTGTATGCTGAGTTGTATATAATCTATCAAATGCTGTATCTTCTCACAGGTGATATGATTTGATGTACTTGCTATTCTAATCTTGTAGCCTTTTTCAGCCTTTGATGGTAACTGCTTTTTCTATGCTGATATACAGCTGTTTATTCTCTGTTCATGATATCTGTTAGCACCTTCTCTTAGCTGCTTTTCTTTGTATACTCATAGGTAGGCAATGGTTTGATCCTTCTTTTCTCCTCTAATCTAATTTTCACTTTCATTTCTACTAATTTTAGTCCTGAAAAGGCTGTCCCATGTAGTGAAAATCAGCTACAGTAGATGAGTTATTGTATCCACAGGAACAAGCACACACAGTCTAAGAGAAGAAGCTTTATAGACTTTCTTCTGTTGTTTTTGCACATGCTGGCAACCCCTTTATAAACATCAAGGAGGTGACTGCAAGTCCTGTCACTTCCAGTTAACCATCAGTTTCATTTTCCCTTTGTGCTTATGTGGCGCTTCAAAAACATACAAGAAAAAAGTACTAAGTAGCCAGCTGTAAATAAAAAAAGCTTGAAGGTTTTTCCTACTTCTGCCCTAAAACTTCCCTTTTTATGTTTATTTTTTTAAAGCTAATACATCAACATTGTATTAAAATGTTAAATCTTATAGAAAATGCCAGGGCTTTGCCTACATGTTATCAAACTGTTCGTAGTCTCTTTATGACTGATGAATCTTCAATTTCCTAAATGCATATCCAAATTTACCAGAATGCTAAAATAAGCTTAAAATAATATATTGATCTGCCCTGTCAATGCATGTTGTTCTATTTAAAAGAATTCTCTATATAGAGCTCTTGGAAGAGTATTTTTTGTGACCTGAAAGCTACCAGAGACATCAGCTGGCCCTGCTGGCCCCTCTCTCTCACATAGGTTTATGTGATGAGCTTGTCTTGCTTGCCAAGGTATTCTTCTACTGCTGAAACCAAAATCATACCTATTATAACACTTAGTCTTTGGCTTGGTGAGCCCTTAGTTTTTATGGACAAAGCTGGTTGGAAAGGGCAGCTTCCACCTGAAGAGGTGGTGGTCCTTTTCCTCGTCTTTCTTTTTTTTCCCCCTGAAAGTTTGCCTGGCACGTTATGGGAAGGCTAAAGATCCTCTATCGAGGGCTACTTGAGATGGAGTAGGCAGATATAATGGAAGAGAGCCCAGAGGAGCTCATTGCTCCAGAAACGCTTTAGGGATCATTGATCCAGGCTGTTTTCTTGGTGAAGATGTTTGTGAACTGTGATCGTGACCTTTTGCTGTAAGACTTGAAGGGCAGTTGTTAGGCTTGGCTCTGCTGGATTTGGCCTGCTGTTCCCGTGAAACTGGCTGCAGTGTCCTAGCAGAGAAGGCACTGGAACACCAGATCCAGAGCTGCTCATTGCAAGTGTTGTGCTCCCAGAGAAACTTGAAGTAAGTTTTAGCAACCAATCTTTGCTATAAAAGCATTGGGAGCACCCGTTCTGTGCCTGGTGAGCGAACAAGTACAATTTGTCTGTGTGACTTTTCCTACCAGTACATGCAGCTAGACCACGTATTAGTAAAGAAATGGAGTATAAAACTTACATATGCATGGATAATATTCTTAATTAGGACCAGAAATCTCTCTCATCTGTGCTTTGCTGGAAGCAGCGTTTGATATGATTTCATTATACACCAGCTCCCTCAGCTCCAGCTTATGGAAAACAGGTTGGGCTTGCTGTGAAGAGATGTTAACACAGGAGTATCCAACCTTCACCGCTTCCCTGGAGTCAGGGGGCAGTATTACTCTGGAGTCAAAGCAAGTAGATCCCAACATTCTGTTTGCTTATGACTGTATGGCCCAGCTTGGTTGTCCAGAAACCTTCTGTGTGAAGCTATATGAGCTGTGTCAGGTCTCAAACTGCACTTAATATCTCCTCTCAACCAGCACGTTCACTTTGCAAATTGATTTGTAACTGTGAGTCAGCTTTTATTTGCTTAATACTTCTGTAGCCATCATCCCCTGATGGCAGACAAGAACTTTCATATGACAGAGTAAGTATGGGGCTTCTGTGATTAAACAAACTTCTGAATGTAAAGCTTATGCCAGAAGAGTACTTTTAGGTTTGGTTGTAATGTAGTGCTGTTTTTTGAGCTGGCAGAGATATGTCAAACCCCAGCCTGTTTCAAGAAATGTCAGTGTTTGCAGTTGTTAATAGGTTATCTAAAAAGAGAAATCGTAGTGTAAAAGGTAGAGATTAATGGGGAAAATGTGGTTTCATTCATATGGCTTCACCTCATTCATTGTTCTCTAAAGAAGCCTTGCCTTCTTGCTTTCTTCTTGTTTTAGCTCTAGATTATTCTTAGCACCAACAACTTGATCCACTCTTCTTCTTTCTCCAGCATTGCCATGGCAACTAAAGAAAATATGACTTCGCAGAGAGGGATGTTGAAGTCAATACAAAGCAAGATGAATACCTTGGCTAGTATCCTTCCCTAAAATACTGTGCTGCCAGTGCAGAAGAAGAGGTATAGTACAATTTTTCACTCTTGTCATTTGGGAATCAAAATGCTTTGCGATGTCAGTGGCTGGATGATGACTGAAGCGTCTTAAAGAGGGATGTGGTGAGTAAGTTGGTTTTACTCAAATTTGAATACTGCATATAAATCAGTGTAGCTTGATTTTCAGGTGGAGATTTGCAGCAGCATTTTATGGCCTTCCCTGTTGTGTGGTTTTGTAAAAGTGATTTCACTTCTTGCTTTTTGCTTTTAAGACTGTCCAGAGCTGAAGCTTGGCATACATTGCTTCTTGTTATGGTTTACAGCTGAGTATTCATGACCTCTTGCCTTGTCACAGTCTTGGAGATGTTAAGATTTTGGCTCCTTGGTTTCTCTTCATATTCTGTGCTCATGGCTAAAGAATGTGCCAGATTGTCAAGTCATAAATGTTTGTCCTTTTCCCACTTGTTCTTTGGGCCCTTATGACAAGAAGGAATAACATTAACGTCATTTGATTAGACAGATTACATCCTGAAGAGATGGATCTTGGTAACCCATAAGTTTCATTACAGTTCTTAGCAACTGGCAAGAACAAAAATGGTTCAATAATCTTTGGCCTTAAAGATTCTTGGTTCCAAAGACATGAACCTCTGAAATTTATTATCTTGTTGGCAGTTTTATTTTGTACATTAAAAGACAGTTTTACATCTTTATGATTTTACAGTAGGAGTTCATCCTTATGTGCTATCCTTGAGCAGTGCATAGTCACGCAATGTGCATGATTTTCTCAGTCAAATGCCTTTGGTTGTTCCCTTCGCCAGTAGCAGAATTCCATTAAATACATTCCACAGATGTTTTATGTAACTGCCCCATATTTTTTTCATACTTATTTAAACACAGTTATTGAAAGTAACTAAGCCTCACCTACTGGAGATTAAATTACATCAAATGCTGGTAATTTAGGTGATGAATTCTGTGTTCATGTGAGCTCTAAGCTGTTCTGTTCGCCCATTTCTTTGATTATTAGTGGAGATTTATTACTGTGTCTGCCTTTTTCAGCTTTGGAGAAGTTCTGCATTTCTGTGTGCTGTACTGTTGGGGTTTCTACATGCAGACTTTGGGGCTTGTTAGTTAAGAAGTCAAGTGTTTTCTGATATGCCCTTGACTCAGACTCCTTAAAGATCGGTTTCCAGCAGTGAACAGCCTGATTCAAAGGATCAACCTTCGGAAACGACGGGATTCCCTCATCTTGGGTGGCATTATTGGCATCTGTACCATCCTACTGCTGCTGTATGCTTTCCATTGATGGATGTTCCTCGATGGACTTTGCTAAACTCATCACCACCAACCCTTTCCCCCCCTCAGTCAATGAAAAGTGAGTGGGGGAAGCGACAGACTTCCAACAGCCTGCTCATCACGGCTGGGAGCATCAGCATGATGTCTAGAGCTTATGATGGTGGACTGTGACACTGGGTTTGGGTTGAAGCTGCGGTGTTCCTCCTTCCCTGCCATACATCTTCCTTTGGTTTAAATTTGGTGGGATTTGTTTGTCTTTCATTCCCCTTTTCACTGCAAGGTAAGTAAATACGGGACGCTTACCAGAACAGGTGGAAAAACTTCTGTGCTCAGCAGTGCTGGGGAGGTCTGTTGTTGGCTTGTAAGTAGAAGATCATCATTATGCTTGCCTCGGGTGGAAACTCAGCAGGAAACCTGTTTTCCCCCATAGGCCAAGCACAATACTGAACACTTTTGCCCTGTGAGAAGAATATTGCAGCTTTAAGCCATCAGGTTGCTTTACTACTAAATACATGTTCTGTAATCCTTTTTTTAACTCATGGTTGAGATAGTTATGTCTGCATCATTTGTGCTGTGAAAACTGTGCTTCACACAAATTCCTCAAAGTAAAGAAACAAACAGAAAGGGTTCTTTAGTTCACTTTTTGCACAGGATATGAATAAATTACCCTCTGAGGAAGAGTTGTAAGGTTTCTTGTGGCTTTAAAGGGACTAATGAGTCCCCCTTTGTAAAAAGGGAGCACAGTGTCCTAGCAGCTGTTTACTGTAGTGTTCAGTCATCTAAGAAGTGACCAAACATGAGTTCCACCTAAAAATAGTCTTTTGGGTGTAAATACTTTGATTTTGGCTGGCATCATAAAGGTCTTTATAAAGACACGATAAGCAGTTTGAAAAGTCTATATTGTAATTTAGATAAAGTTATTCTAATAGCATTATTATTTTTACACTGTAAGTAGGATATAACCTAAATGCCAATTGGAAATGAGAATTATGATGGTTCTACCTGAGGCAGATGGGTCTGCGTGTGAAACTTAGGGACATAACACCTCATAGTAAAAATCTGAATGTATGAACAGTAAAACAAGTATTATTTACCAGTATCTGGGGAGAGAAAAAGCCTTTTTCCCTCCAGACATGCACCATGAATCCTGTTGTGTTGCCATCCCTGAACAGAGCTGACGTCAGGAATGGCTTTGATATTGCACATTCACGAATTACAGATTTTCCTGTTCTTTCAACAGCTCTTTTCCATCTGTCATATCATAACTCAAGAAATTCAAACCGAGGCACTGAAATAGCTTTCCAAGAACTTTTAACTCTTTTCACAATCAATTTACAGTGCTCCTAACAGATTTCATGTATATCATTACCCACAAATGTCAAATAGTCTCCGAGTTCTCTTCTGGAACAGAGTCTGGTGGGACAGACACAATTTTCTACTGCTTTTTATAGTGTCTGTGCAGTTTCTTTTGGAGGGAGTAAAGGCTCCTGCCTATGTAGTGTGAAAAACCCACACTGTTGCACCTAAACTGTTTGTGTGCATTGGAAGGTTTATTTGCAGACTAATACTTTGTGCTAAAAAGTCCACAAAGGCTTTCTAATCGGTCCTCGTTGGGGTTGGAAAGCATTTGGACTGCTACATGTAAACCTGTGGGGCTGTATTTTACATAAAGGGTGATGATCCGGTTGATTTGGGAATGCTCCTGGTTTGAAGTGTTCATGAAAGGGCTTTATGAAAAACCTGCATGGATAAAGGAGGTTTATTAATGAATCTCTGCACTGGGAGATCAAACCTCTTCTCCCAGTGCTTTCTCTTTGATTCCTTCACCATCCTGAGGGACCCTGATCAGCAGTCGTGCCTCTGTTTAGGATTTGTGGGATGTGGTTGCTCTATAGTTGGCAATATAAGATCTGCAGTACCGTAAAGAAATTCATTTATTTACTCTGATAACAGCCTTTTTGCTGGACTTCATTGATGATTTGGTGCATATATTTAATCTTACTGTGTGAAAAAGCTGCTATGGAGAAAATGTAGATTATAATAAATATGTAAACAACTGATTTTTCATGTTATGAAAATGTAATGGAGGAACTGATATATTTTAGTATAAAATAACCAAAATATACTGCATTCTCTCTGATAAAGCTTTACTGGAAATGGTTTCGGTGTTGGCAGCCCCTCCATGGTTTTTATTTGTGGTGAATAATACATTTAATTAACCTTGTAGTTCCCCCTTTATCATCTCCTGGTAGTGCCCTAGCAATGTGAGCAGGCAGGTTTGCTCTCTGCTGTGCTCACATAGAGCAGAGGGGAAAGACTCACTAATTCTCCTGGACATCTCTAATACATGAAGCTGTAAGCTGGAGCAATGGGCTGTAAAATGAAAACAGTGGATTGTAGTTTTTCATCTCAAATCTCAAAATACAGGCTTGTACGTCTCCTGTTGCTAACTATGTTCTCTGAGCTTTTCCTTCTGTGTGGTTCCTCTTGCTGTAAGGGGAAAAAACGCGGTTCAAGTCTCATTTGTGCAATTCCTGGCAAAGCTGCAGTTCTGTAACTCAACCAAACAGAATTGTGCTAAGAAAATTACTGCTAAGGCATTGAAATGACGTGAGGAAATCCAGAGTATTTCTACAGGGCACATTTCCCACACGCACTCTAAATCTCAGCCATAACTTACCCCCCAGCCCTGCGTGGGAGCAAGCCTGAGCAAAGGGGGAGGCTTTGGGACCCAGCAGTGGGGGCTGCTGGTAATACAAGAGCATGTCCTTCCTGGGAAGGCATGATAGTGATTCCAGGAGCTTTTGCATATAGAGGTGTGGTATAAATTCCTGCTGGATTCGTTACATGGAATAATCAACTTGCATTTCTCATTTGTAGTTTTAGAAGTCCTTCCTTTCAGCGCTCTTAAGGTTGTTGTGAGAAGAAAGAGTCAGTTCCTCCCTGGATGTTGCAAGCAAAAGAGCAGCACTAGAGTTCTGGGTGATGTGAATGCTTCAGAGAGCTTGTCCAGAGCTTGTCCCCTGCGGAGCTGCATTCCTGAAGCTCCCCCCAAAGCTGCTGCACAGGGACTGGAGCCTGGTCCACCACCTCTGACTGTGCAGTGTGTGTAGTCGCAGCTCTTTTAGCCGCCTGACCACAGCAGCTTGTGTCCCAAGATCACTTAATGCAGAGCCTTTTCCTACTTTTACATTTTTTTTCTCCCCCAAGCTTTCATTTGACACAGGAGGAGAGGTAAAAGCTGTATTGCTCTGAAGAAGGAAGTAATTCCAGACCCCCTTAGAGCAGTGCCAGATCGTGAAATCCTTCAGAGCAGTGGGCCTGTGGAGCACCGTGCAGCACAGGAGGCTCCAGTGAAAGACATTCCGAGCCAAAACTGAGCCATATCCTAGGTGACAAGTCCTCTTGGTGCCCTGTGTCTCTTCTGTCAGCTGGGTATGTGAAACCGGTGGTGATGCTCTCAGTTGGGAATGCCCAAGTGGCTGTTGGTCTGTCTCCTACTGAGTGAAGGCAGCAGTTTGAGTCAACACCCAAGACAGAAACCAAACCCCTTTCTCACAAAGTATCCCAGTCCAGACCCCTGTAACTGATTGCACTTTCTGATATTTTGCTTTCCATACAGCTTCTTGAAACTTATTTTATTGTAACTATTGTAATTATTTTTGTTCTCACCTATTGTGCATTCTCTGTGTATTAAAAAAAAAGCTTTGATATGTAATTTAATAATAAATTAGAATTCTAAGCAAGGTGTTTGGTTCTTTCCCCCTGACAGTCTTTGCTTACCTAAACCTCAGGGAAGATGCAGACAATATTCATTTCTCCAGCTTAGGGTTGACACTGGACAAAAGGAATAGTGTGTTTCTCTGTTTGGGTACCAAATATCAGATGTGATGGAGCGTTTCCTGGCCCCAAATCCTTGGTGTGATGGGATGTGTTTCCTCCTGCCTGTATGTGCAGACCTGGACTCCTCTGCTTCCATTTCAAGCATCTGCATTGGAAAGGCCTGAATGCAGTCAAGACTTTCAGATGGAACAAGGATGGTGCTCTGTAGAGGTAAGCTTTACCAAATTTTCTATGTATCCTTAGCAGAAAACATTCAATTCCCAACAGCACCCCAAAACTGCTGCGTTGACTGATGTTGATTTGAAGAGATTTGGTAGTTTAATAGCTTCTTTTTCCCCTGCTCCTCCAATCACAACACAAACGCCAAAAGAAAGTAGGTACTTGGAGCATGGTACGAGCAATTGTAAAAGCTCTCTGTTCTGTTGTGTCCTGTAGTTTTGTAGCACCTCTGCAGCCTGAACCCCCTCCATCCCTGGGTGTTCAGACCAGGCAGCATCATGCCTGAAGGACCCGTCTGTATCTGGTGGGGTTGCTGTTGGTGCTCTCTTATTTACTTCCTATGGAGCCAGGCTGAGAGAGCTGGGCTCGTTCAGCCTGGGGAAGAGAAGGCTCCAGGGAAACCTTAGGGCAGCTCCCAGTGGCTAAAAGGAAGGAAGATGGCGAGGGGCTTTGGACAAGGGATGTAGGGACAGGACAAAGGGAATGGCTTTAACCTGCCAGAGGGGAGACTGAGATGAGCTCTTAGGCAGAAGCTCTTCCCTGTGAGGGTGCTGAGGCGCTGGCACAGGGTGCCCAGAGAAGCTGTGACTGCCCCATCCCTGGCAGTGTTCAAGGCCAGGTTGGACACAGGCTTGGAGCAAGCTGCTCTGGTGGAAGGGGTCCCTGCCTGTGACAGGGGTTGGAACTGGGTGAGCTTTAAGGTCCCTTCAACCCAAACCAGGCTGGGATTCTCAACAGAATCTGCCTGGCAGCATCATTCCTGTCCACCTGCGTGAGGCTGGGATGGAGGGAGGTAGCTCTCGGCTGTTGTGCCGTGCCTGCAGTGCTGCTTTAAAGCAGAGGTAGTTTTCCATATCCTTAATGTGCCTACTAAATATTCAGGAATGACCATGTGCTTTCTCAAGGGAAAGCTTTGAATGCTTCAAGCTAGAGAGAGAAACTCCAAAAACTTGTGGAAATGGTAAGGCCGTGCTGGGAAGTGCAGTTGGTCTCTCCAGTTGCAGCGCTGGCAATAAGTGGTGCATAAAATTCCATCTTCGTTTGGATTAGAAGCTACATTGTTAATGGAGCTGCATCCCTTTTTCCAGCTCCCTGTGCAGTCAATAATTTATAGTGGCACAGGCGTAAGAGACATATTTTTAACCATCCGCCTCCCAGAATACTGTTGTTCATACTGAAACCCGCTGCCCTTCCTGCCAAGCTCGGGCGCAGTGGGTGTTCCTGCATTATGGATGAGCCACGCTCTGCTCCTTTCGTTCTGGTGCAATTCCATGAGCAGATTTCCTGCTGAAAGGGAGCTGAGCGCTCCATTAGGAATTCATAGGCAGAGACAGGAGTGCCTTTGTTTTCCCCTTGCCTGAACGTGGGAGATGCGCTGCTGCGTGGACTTGGTTCCTGACTGGTTGAAGAGAAGCCCCAGTGTTTCCAGGAGGTGTTTACATCTGCTGCATGCCAGAACCGGGGTCTGCAGGTACCAGAGTGCTGCCAGCACTTGGGCTTCAGCATCTCATTAAACACTCAGAGCCTCCTCCTGCCTTCATGTTCCTCTGCAAGCCGGCTCAGCCCGTTACAACCGTGTGTGCTGCTGCTCATCCCTCGTTTCACCTCCGTGCCGTGGCAGCCCTCCTTTGCTCTCTGTGCTGATGGGACCCTGAGGCTTTGCTAACCCAGTTTTGAGAGCGCTGAAGTCTGGCCACAATTAAAGTCCCTCTTTAAAGCCTTTGAAGCAGCATTTGCAGTTCTCATTGTGGGTTATTTGCTCGTCGTCTTCGCTTTGCGCCCTGTGAATGAGTTAGTGTCTGGCCAGCAGATAACGGGGTCAGCCTGTGCTGTGATTCTGAGAGGTCTTCTGCAGTCGTGCCCATTTTGGCCTTGCATCCTGTGCTGCTTTACCTTTGTCTCCCCATCAGAATCTCCTCTCTTGCTTCATCCGTGTTTGGCTCCAGGTGGACTTTTCAAGCACAGGAATGCAGTTTTGGTCTCATTTTGATCTCTTTAACAGAAAACGCCTCTCCTGGCTTTGAAGTCCACGAAGGGGGTCCCGGGGTGGCTCGAAGCTCATCAACCAAAGCTACATGGAGAGCTGGAAACCCACTGCTAGCCGCTTTGGTGTGGGAGCACAGTGTGCTTCTCCCCGAGCGCTGGGAGCAGGAAGGCTTTCACCCCTCCCGATGTCGGTTTGGGTCTTACCTTCCTTACCCATCCCCATCTGCCTGATGCAAGGTTCTTGGAAGCGAGGCCAATCGTCCTCACCTTTCATTTGGGACCAAAGATGTTTGGGTGCCTGTGTCCGGGTGGGAACACCCCCGTGTGCTCCCCCACCTTCCAGCACAGGGGAATTGAGGCACCCAAGTAGCCAGGCCGAGTGCCGAAGGGGGTAGATGTGGATATTTCCCTGCTGTGCTATAAATGGAGTTCCCTCTGGGTCAGGCGTGTATCACCAGTGCTAAATTTACTCTAAAATATTACTGAGGTGGGGAGGTTTGTGAGTCAGGTCTATAAAAGCCTGCGCTGCTTATGTAAAGGAATAGAGCTTGGGAAGAGGCAGCGGGCGGGAGGGCTCAGCCTGCAGCAGAGACCATTCCTGGCATGGTTCTGCCCTCTCCACAGAAATAGGTCCTTGTGCTCAGGTAGCAACTGTGCCTTCAGGGCTCTGCTGGCCAGCTCTTCCTGTGCTTCCATATGCTTCAGGAAATGTAAATGGTCCCTGTGTAAATATAAGCTTGTGAATGAAAAAGAACCCGAAACATTTGGGGATGATCAATTCTGGTCATGCCTCAGGGACAGCTCAGCTCCAGCTGGGCCATGGTGCCTCTGGGAGGGATGCGAGGGGTGCTGCCATGGGGATTTCAGTGTCCAGATCTCTTCCATTCAGTCCGGCCTAGGTGTTTGGCCTTTGAAAAGCTCCTGGAGGCAGCTGTGTCTCTGCTACCAGAGCATCCCTGTGTGTTTCACTGTCGGATGGACACACGTTGGCCATCCTGCACCACCACCAACCTCCTCAGGTGTAAGCACAGACATATCCATGGGCAGTGAACCTCTGCTTCCTCAGGAAAAGCTGTTCCTTAACTCAACAGCCCAGTCCCTTCTGCAAGCGTGGTACCACTGATGCCCTTCAGAGGTGGGTGCTGTTGACCCGGTTTTGGGGACACTTCAGCTTATCCCCACTGTGTGTTTTGCAGTCAAAAATCAAGGTAACAATAGAGCATCGCTTCAGAGCTTTAGGTCTTATCACCATTCCTTTAACTGTATTACATTTTGCTGTGTACCTGGGCCATCTGTTTCGGAGCAGTAATGAATTACAGTGCACTGGGTGATGTGCTGGTTTGTTGTCCTGCCCAACTGGAGTTGGAGAAGCGATCTGTTTGCATCGAGGAATATAAAACACAGGTTTTACTCAACTGGACCCGAGACCAAGTAACTGCTTTAGAACCTGCAGCTGATAACGAAACGTTTCCAAGAGGCAGCGAGCTCAGCAGAAGGAGCATTTCACCAGGAAAACTTCCAGCTTTGCTTTGTTCCATGCTGTGTGCTATTAAAGCAAACAACTCCACAAGCCTCAGAAGCGTTCAGCAGCTCCTGACCGAGAATAGCATCCGACATTACAGCTAAGCTGGAAACAATGGGGGCCATCAGTTGTCTTTTTCCTTAGCACATAAAGCGGTAGCTTAGCTCATGGAGAAACCCCCATTGCTCTGTTGGAGGTATTGGATGGGAGTTTCCATCTTCTGAAGGATGCAGCAGTAACCACCATGAAGGAAAGATCCTCATTTAGAGCAGTGCCCTGACCCGCTGGTGCAATTCCCACTTAGCCGGGTGAGCCGCGCTCTCCTCCTGTCCCCTTGTGCAGTCCTAACCACTGGTCCTATAGAGTACCAGTCTGACACCAACCCCGGTTTGAGATGTGATGGAAACATCTGCCTTGTGCCACGTGGGATCAGGTGAGTCCTGATGGAACGCTAGGTAGATGTGGGAGCTGTGGCTCTGGGTGGGCAGGGGAGTGGTGACAGCTTTGCACTGGAGGCAGCAGAGTCATGCCGCGAGGAAGTCTCGATCCCTAAAGGGGAAGGCTGGTTCTGGGTAAGGAAATGGGAAGATGGAGGCACCTTTTTGGCACCCTTACAAAGCCAAGCTCAGCTTTTCTCCGCCGTGGAGCCCACCAGGAGTGTGTGTCATTGAACTGCAAACCTTGAAGCTGTCCCCTGCACACCCTGATGTCATCTGGAACCTCCACAGTCACAGAAACCAGTTGAGGAGCTGGGGACCAACTTTTTGTCCTTTGCTTGAACCCCAAAGCTCATGCAAATTCATTAGCAAAGGCAAATAGGAGGTGAACAGGGAGCCTATGGTGTTTAGCAGGAAACACGCAACGTGGAAATTGGCTGTAAACCTCTTGCTGTTCCTTTGCCAATCCATTATACATGAGCCCATCAGAGCAGGGTATTAATAAAACAGGAGGCTAAAGCGCTCGGCACTCCCCTCTCCTCGGTGAGACATCAGAGGCGAGGCTGTCAGCTTCCTGCTTTGAGGTCTGGAGCCTGCATCTGCCCGGCTGCTTCGGGGACATGGTCGGGATGCTCCGAGGGGAATCTCGCCACCGAAGGGGAATGTCCGTAGAGCTGGGGTTTGATGCGAGTGAAATCCAGGACAGTGCCATTGTTCTTTCCTCTCAGCTTTCTCGCCGGCTGCATTCTTTAAGCAATGCACGCAAAAGGCCAAAGATGGCTTAAAGCGACCTCCAGCATCGTGTGCTGAGGTGCCAATTGCAGCTGCTCCTCGAAAGCTCTCCCCACCGCCCGTGTTTTGTTATGCACAGGTACCACCAACCACAGCCACAAGTCCCTTTGCTTTGCTGCGTACTGCGGTGGGAGTCACACTGAATTTCTCACTACCTCTGGCTTGTTTCTCCCTCAGGACAGATAAAGGGGCTCTTTGGACCTCCCCTGTGCCCACACTCATTGCCCAGAGCCTTTGTGCCTCCTGCACTTCTAGGTGAGCAGAGGGAGCAAGGGGATGCTGCTGAGTAACACAGGCAAAGTCCAGGAGTAGCTGCGGCGTGGTGTAAACTTGGCCCCGTGTGGCTGTGAGCATTTGTGGCTGGTGGCTCTTAAAGGTCTGAGCAGCTGATACGTGAGCTCTGGTATGTGAAACTGCACATCAAGAGCACTGATTTAGGTAGCATTACTGAGGGGGGGGTGTTTAGGAGTGAGAACCAGCAGATCCACTCCGACCTGCAGTTTTTAAAGCGGTGGGGAATGGATGGTGCCAAAGAAATACATTTGATGTGCTGAAAATGCACGGAGCCAGGTCGGGGTGGGTAGGGCAGTGTAAGGGAAGGGCAATGGGACAGAGCAAGCTGAGCTCATTGCCAGTGTGCTGGAGGTGTGGAGCAGCTCTGCCTCACTGGGATGTGCTCGGGCAGTGCTGCACCAGGGCTGTGCTGCCTGAGCCGTAGGGAACCTCAGGGACAGTCCAACACTGCGACAAGCTGTGCCTTACAGGGGCTGGGCTTTGTGTTATGGCCACAGGCAGATCTAGAACTAACTCCTGTCCCTTTGGTTGCTGTCTGAGATGCACGTGAGAACAGGGCTGGTTTTCATGAGCTCACGAGCGTTTGATCTCCATCCTCTCTGGCTTTGAGTTCCTGGGTTTTTTTACTATTGATTTATCTTTTGCCACCCAAAAACCCCTCCAGTTTGTAGCCTTATGAAAGGAAAAAGGGGTTTATCATAACACGGCTGGTTGAAAACTACAAATACACCAAAGCTTTGCTGTGTCACATCAGAGGGATTTGGCTTTGTACCACAGGGATTGCCTGCGACGGTCTGTTCACCCTGCTGCCTCGCCAGCGCGGGTATAGCCATTTCCAAAGGCGACCCCAGCAAGCCAAAGAGCTGAATCTGTTTCACTGCAGCGTTTGCTGCTGAGTTACAACCCATGGGCTCCATCGAGGGAGCAGAGCCCTGGGCAGTGCTGGTGGCTCAGTGCTCCTCAGTGCCCCCAGTTTCACCTGCCTCTGCCCTGAGGAACCTCACTGGCTCCAGGCAGGGCCATTAAGCGGCTTTGATGCTGAATCACGCTGCGGGCTGCCAGCATTGCAGAGGGTTTGCATCTGTCTTTTTCCATCGTAGACATGGATGGAAATGGAAGCGCTGTGTCTGGTACCAGCTCTGCGGCCATAGGGGCTCATTTGTGATCCCTGCTGCCTCCTGTGTGCGTGCTGCTTTGCTGGGAGAGGGAAGGAGTCATCTTTGGGAAGCTGTGAGGCTGTCACCTCCAGTAAGTCCTGCCCTGGGCTGCTCAAGTGTGTTGTACAGAGACAAGAGCTGTGTAGGACAACCAGTTCATCCCAGACTTGGCAACTGGTCTCTCCAAGCTGAGCTGGGTTGGAAGCAGCAGTGCCATTCGTTCCCAGAGGATGCCAGAGCTGTGAGGTGAGGGGAGGGTGTCGGGATGCAGCTGAATGAAGTGGTTGTGCACTTCAGCTGCAGTAAGGATCAGTGGCCTTGGCTGAGCAGTGTGCTGTTACACAGAACCAAACCCTGGTAGTGACCCAAGGAGTGCGTGATCCACAGCCAGCAGCCTTCCAGCCTGGCTGGGAAAAGGCTGAAGGCAGTGGGTTTGGTAATGGCTGGGGTTTCAAGCCTCGGTTTAAGGGATTTATATTGGTTCCTGGAGCTGCCTGCTTTTAGGCTTTTTGAATGGAGGCAGGTATTGCTGTCACCCTTGAAATCTATGGTTGGATCAATAATTTGGGGGTTTGGGCAGATTTGGAACGTGTTCTGCTGTACTCGGTTGGGCACCGCGCAGTAGGGCCAGCAGTGAGCAGCGGTTCCTAGTGGCTATTCCCCATCCCATCCCTGTGTGCTGCAAGCAGGGAGGATTCCTCCTCCTTCCCTGGTCTGGCAGCAGGCATCCCACAATAGAACCATGGAATAGTTCGGGTTGGGAGGACCTTCAAAGCTCATCCAGCTCCAAGCCCCTGCAACGAGCAGGGACATCTTCCACTAGACCAGGTCCAAGGAGCTCAGTGCTGCTTGATTCCACAGCATGAGGCTGACCTGTCCGGACCTTGGTCTGCTCTGCCCTGTGCTGTTTTCTTCTGCCTTTTGCTTATCTGTATGGTTTTCCACCCACTGCACCCAAAATACCCGCTTCACCCTGCGCTTGCTCTGGGAGTGTGAAGCAATAGTTAAATGTTCAGATGTTCTCTCTCATTTAGACAGAAGAAACAAGTTCAGCTTTGACCATGCATGTTACATTTTAATTTATCTCATGCCAAGAAATACAAAGAAAGTGTATAGGATATACCACATCATCCTGCAGGGAAAGAAACACCCATCAGCAAAGAGAAGCACCCAGCTGCGGTTCCTGATGTGTTCATGCTCTGTGTGAAACGGGGCTCTTCCAGTTTGGCTTCAAAACAGGAGGAGCTGGTGCATGGACGGTGGTTGTGGCAGTGGGGGGATAGACCCTGCGCTTCCATGCAAGGATCGCGTCCTGGGCACCATCTAACACGTGGCATCAGGGTTGCCTTGGTGAATCCTGCACACGTTCCCTTTCTGATGTTTCTTATCCCGGATGGGTATTTATAGGTTCGAATTTTGCTACCTACTGGTGTCAGCAAATGCTTTACAAACATTCCCACTCTGCAAAGGCTGCTTTTCCCCAGCACCCCCTTGGCTTGTGCCCAAGCTTGGGAGTTTTCAGTTCAAACCGAGCGGTCTTCGCCTAAATTAAAGGTTTTCTATCGAAAGAAAAACGACCTTAAATCTGCGATTGCCTCAGCTTGACTGTGCAGCCCTGGCCGTGGTCCTGTGACAAGGACCCGAGTGATCGGGTGAGGTTGGGCACACTGGGGATACAAAAGGAATAGGTCATGGGAGCAGCCCAGCGGGTGCATTTCTGCAGCCTCCCCCTGGACTCTGAATGGAAACAGGGGATTAATTTTATCTAAAAGGCAGGATCTGCTCCCCTTGTCTACATGGAGAAGTCTGTATTTGGAAGGGCAGCTACTGCAGGGGTATGTGCTGGAGTCCGGGGCAGGGCCTTGGAGGAGCAGTTTCCCTCCTCCTGGATAACCCCTGTCAGTGAAGCCCAGCAATGGACACCCAACGAGACCCTGTCTGGACTGAGGAAAAGGCAGAGGATGGGGGGGAAGAGCCTGTGAGGCTCGTGCATTGCTCTAGGGGGGAAGCATGTGAAGTATAAACAGGGGACGAATGGGAACGGGGTGAAAAACCCACCAGTAAAATCAAACCCCCATTAGCAAGCAAAGTCTGAAGTCAAATCTTCTGTCGCTTTCTCTCCTCCCTTTTGCCTCCTCTGTCAGCACCCGTCCGCGTGTTGCTGTGACCGACTGCTTCCTGCTAGACCTTTCCTGACCATCGGTCACTGCATCCGTAAGAAGCTGGTATGAAACCAAGCTACCTTGTCTGTCTTCCACCAAGCTCTTCTGTGTCACCCCGCAGAGCCCAGCTCTCCCCAAACCCTTGGCAGAGGAGCCCAGGGACACCAGCGATAGAGGGGTGCCACCAGCCACGTGCTCTGCTCAGAGACTCCTTCCCAAGCCGTGCAAACTGTGTATTTATATCCCACCGGGACCTCACACTTGTCGATCGTAACTCCTACTTCAGCTTACATTTAGAGACGTTTCCCACCTTCTCCAGCTCTTCATCAAGCTATCCTCCTACCAGCTCCACCGCAGGTAAGGCTGCATCGCCATCGCATCGCTTGGATCTCTCACCTCTCTGTCACTAGGGGATAGAGATTGGCCAGACCCTGAGGATTTCATGACTTGTTTTAGTTGCAAACCTGGAAACCTCGATTCTGATGTGTGTGTGTGTGCAGGGAGGAGGCTGCAGCAGGCAGCAAAGGGCTGTCACAAGTACCAGGGCTTGCTTGCGGGGATGGAGAGGGAAAGTCTCTCCGTGACATAGCTGTGATCGCCCTCCTGCATGCTAAAAACACAGTTAAGGAATGGAGCGGTTGTGCCTGGATGTGGCAGAATCACAAGGGGTGCTGCTGCTCCCCATAGACCAAAAGAGGACCCCTGCTGCTGCTGGCCCTAGTTTGAAGCGCTGTGATTTACCTCTCACAACACAATAGTAAGTGAGGTGAGTGTCAAGGGTTGGGGGCTCAGCACCTTTTTCTTCATGAATGCAAGCTGGTGGACCCAAAAGAGGCAAAGAGGCAGCTGGGCTAGCATAAAACAGTGGGATGGGGAGAGCAAGGATTTAGTGGCAAAATACCAGGCTGCAAAATGTATGGGAAGCTGGGGGAGAACAGGGAGAGGAGGCTTTCCAGATCATCCTGGGGAAGTTATTTCTCCAGCACTGGAAAGCCAGGATGCAAGGAGGGAAAATATTGTGTCAGGAGGAGCTGCAGAGGCTTTCCCCTGGATTTGAATGCAGGGTAGGAACACAAAGCTGCATCCAAGAGGGCAGGATCATTGTATCTAATCGGAAAGAAGCTTTTAAAGTGAAAGGCATTTAAATGTATTTTTTCCCTATTTTATTGTAGCTAACAGTGAGGCAAGAAGCAGTGACCTCAGCAGCCCCATGATCCAGGTGAAGACAGGAGGCACAAACCACATTGGGTACAAGCAACAGATCATCACCATGGGGTCTTTTGGGAAAGCTTCTGCCTTCTCCTGCATTCAGGTGAACTCTGATTCCTCTGTGTTTCCCCAGCCTGGGACTTCTGGCAAGGACCATTGCAGCTGCCTCGCAAGGCCCCCTTCTTCCTCCAACTGCAGGTATCCCAATGCGTCCTGAAGAGTGGTGTGTGTTTGCATAGATGCTCTTGGAAAAACCCAGTGTGAAGGAGATCTGCATTCATATGTGGTTTTAATGAGGAGGAGACAGAAACACAGGTTTCCTTATGGAGCTCATGTGACTGAGCAACTTTGCCATCGGTGCAATTAGAGCAGCGTAATGCTAACCCACCTCGTGGGGGGTGGCAGGGTTTAATCCTTTGAACGAGGGAAAGCTCTTTAGATGAAAGGCTTTATATAATGATAAAAGAGCATTTAAATTCTTCCTTAATAAATGTTGGGTGCTCTCAAGTGCTATAACTCATTGCGGCAGCTTTCCCTGAATGTCAGCTCTTCCTGCCCAAGGAGGAGCTTGCTCAGCTCTTACCATAAGCTGGATTTTGGCAGCCCAAAGGGCAGAAGATGCACAGACAGGCAGCACTGCCCTTATAGATCTAGGGGAAAACAATGTGTGCTTCCCAGCAAGCAGCTTTTGGATTGGAGTGTTAAAGAAGGAAACGTCTGGGGGGTTTGATGGGGTTTCATCAACCATAAGGGGAGATGCTGAGTCTCTAAGGAGGGTTTCTGAAGGGATCTGGTGCCAAGGGGCAGCCTGGCAGGGCTGTGAGTGGGAGCTCGCACCCAGCAGCGCTCAGGGGCCCCTGTTTGCTGAGGATCACAAAAAAATGAGCTGCAAAAGAAAGGTGGAGAATTCAGCCCATTTTTGAAGCCAATGCTTTGTAATAGAGCGCCGGCAAAGGGGTGGACGGGTATGGAGCCCCAGGAAAAGTGCTGTAGGGATGTGCTATAGCTGTGAATCCCATTTAACACAGGGAAGAAAGGTAACAGAGTGTCTAGGGGACGTGGCTTTCTGCAGTGACTACCATGCAGAGCCATGGGCGTTCTTGTCACCTGTTTGGTTGCTCCTCTTTAAAGTGTTTTCTTCCACTAGGCTTTACTTGAGTTCCGGGGTAACTACAGCGTGGATTTACAGCGCACCCCACACTGTGCTAACCCCACACGTGCACTCGCATAGTCCAGACAAGAAGCTAGTGCGAAGCAGTTACCATGTGTGAAGTTTCTTATGGGGTGCAGTAGATTCTCCATGCAGACAAGCCCTCGGGAACGTTCGATTTGATCTAAGGTTTGGGTTGTTTGGGGTTTATTTCTCCCCAGGAGATTGATGGTTGGGAGCAGAAGTGCCTTGAAGCACCTTGTACCTTGGTGCAGTCCATGTATCTTGGTGCCAGGTTGCCAGCTAGAGCCAACAGAAAGGCCAGGGAGTGCAGCTCTTGGTCGTGTACTTGTGCCCGCAAAGTTCTGATAAAAGAGAGGCTCAGCGAATGCAGAGCCCATGGACATGGTCAGAAATCACCTACAAAGCCTGAATAAATCACAGGCAATAAAACTTTGCATAGTCCGGGTGGTCAGATAGAGACCAACCTCAATAACAACCCACAGCACGGACAGGGTGAGGGGGAAGAAGAAGGGATGGGGCTGAATGGAGGCTCGAGGGAGCGTGTTGGGATCGGATCCCAGGGGAAGAAGCATGGTGTGGAAGACATGGCAGAGTGCACAGTACCTACAGGCAGCTTGGGAGGAGCAAAGTCTGTTTTCTTGTTACATTAAATATAAAACATTATAAAATAACACTACTTGTGGAACTGACCCCAGCCAGCTCCGGGGGTGCTGGAGACTTCCAGAGATGCAGAACAGCATGTTAGGGATGGAGGGAAAGGAACAGGGCTTTTAAACTCCTCTTTGCCTCTGAAAATCTCCTGGAAAGCCCTAATCTGAAGCCCAAAAGGGTTGGAAAGTGGGGGCTGGATCATGCTGAAGCTCCTGTGTGATGGACATGATGTGACATAAATATGTAAGTGGGTAGAACGGGCTCTCCGTGCCATGATACTGCTGCTACAGATACACCAGGCTCTTTTCTCAGCTCCATGAGTATTAACCTCGCTTTGGGTGCACAGAGAGGGAAACGGGTGGGTTCACAGAGACAGCATTAGTTTTCATTCCATTAAAAACCCCACCACTGGGTCAGGGTGAGGAGGAGCCTGGGGTTCTCATGCAGCAACATCCTGCTCTCCCAGCTCTGAGATCTGCCCTAAGCGATAAAAGAGCTCGTAGGAACAGACATGGAGAACATTCCCAAAGGCATGCAAATGGTCATTGTCTCTTTTTTGTTTGGTTTTTTTTTTTTTCATCAAAAATACAAAAGCACCCACCACATCCTCCAGCTTTTGCTGCAGTTTCGTGTGGAGCAGAGCCGTGGTCCTGCTGCAGCTCTGCTCTTCCCTCCTCTCCATGGAGCAGCTCTCAGCTCCCGATGGCAGTTTGAGCTTTGGGGTTTTATTTTTATTGTAGAGACAGCATCTGACGATTTAAAAACCAACAACTCCCCATGGATTCAGTGACTTGTGCCAAAATCCTCAGGAGGATTCCTCAGAATGTCCTGTTCTCGCCTTTTAAAAGAAGCTTCCTTCTTGGAACTCCCTTCTCTTGTACTTTAGTTGTCTCCCCACTCCGTGAGTTTTGCTGGAGGGGAATGAGGTAGTGGATTTCCCCTTTCTCCTCTCTGCGTGGCATCCCATGTCCTTTCCCATTCCTTCTGGCGATGTTCGTTATCCCATCACTTGTACAAACTCATTTCCAAGAGGCGATGAAGTAGAAGCATGCGTTCCTTCCGACGGCGCTCCAGAGCAGGCTGTCCAGGGTTGCCCACCTACACTGTGACAATTTTTTGTTGCAAGGCTGAAAGTAAAACCCCCAAAAGGAAAGTTGTCTTCCTCCTCTTCGAGGCATTTGCATGCTTTAAACGTCTTCTAGGAAACTGCAAAATAAAGAGAGTCTTAGGGCACCTTCCAGTAGTCACTGGTGCTTCCCTTATGCACTTGGGTTAGGCTTTGTTCTGAAGTTCCCGTTTGCCTGTGCTGCATGCTGGTCATGATGGGCTGGCAAATGGGTTTGTGTTTGGGAGGCTCCTCAAACATTTTGGGATTGGGCAGGTTGATTTGTGTGCTGAAACCCTTCAGTTTTTACCCCACTATGCCCTTGTAAAACCATCACAGGCTTTGCCGAGGAAAGATCTGTCTCCGGGGGGACCTTGTATGGTCACCATCGTGCAATGGGAAGACTTTCCATTCTGGTCCTTTGAACAGGGTGTGTTGTTACTGAAGGGGCCCTGTTCTCCAAGGTGTTCTGCATCTGTGTGTGCAGCTCATGATGGTCATGATTAGTGTGCTACCACTGCAGTTGGGGTGAGAACTGAGCACCACCTGCCTTAGGGTAGTGGTTGGTGATGGTGGGCATGTGTGTCCTATACAGTGGGTTATAGACCAGGGAGGGTCCTGCTCTCGCTGGGCTGGGGAAAAGAGAAGGCGATGTTACCTCTGATGCTGAGTGAAATGTAGAGCACGATGATGATGGTCCCCAGGACGATGGAGACGACGCTGAGCAGCCTGGCCATGCGCCCGAGTCGCCGTGCTCCATCCAGGTCCCCTTGCTGCCCGCTGTTCCTCGACTGGGGAAAACACAGAAAAAGGCTCTTAAGGGTAGCCTTGGCTGTAGTCCCCAAAATGAGAGGTGATGTGATTCCCCCTGTGAGCCCATGGCTTTGACAGCCCATGGTCTTGCTGAACTTACATGGCTTGGAGAAGCCCCGCCTTGAGATGCTGTTCTGCTTGTCCTGGATAGGAGCTGGGCTGGCTTGAGTCTGTCTTCTGTTAGAGTGACTAAGAGCAAGCCCCAGCATGGGACAGGAGGCACAGCACAGCTCCAGCCCCTTTCTCTTCCATAGAAAACCCTGGAATTATTAAGTTCGGGTCCCAGAGCAGCTCAATTCTATGGGACTGCACCCCCAAGGGGCACCACTGCCTTTCTGTGCAGGGAAAGCATCCTGCCACCATCATCTTCTGCAAATCCATAATTGAGAAGTGATGTCTATTACAAGTTTAACAGTCACTGACAAGCTGCAAAAGCAAAAGCAGTGACAGACATTTCCTAAGCAGCATGTGGCCTCTTTGCTGGCTGCTGAACTGAATGTGTGTGTGAGAGGAAGGGGCTTTCATAAAGTGGACACTAACTGCTGGCTTTCATCTTGTGCTGGGATGTGATTTGGTGCCGCTGGTTTACCCTGGATTTCTGCATCAGCATAGATGGGTTGTGTTCACCAGCTCTGTTACTAAATGCAGTCCTCCTACAGTGAGCTCCTGCTCTTATGTGTGCTGTAGGGAGGGAAGGAATAGGCCATGCAGCTTCTCTATTCTGCTTCTAGTTCCATTGTGATTTCCCCTGCTGCTCTTCAGCTCCATTGTGATTTCCCTGCCTGATTTCTTCAGACAGCTCAGTAAAAGCTTTCCTAACTAAAAGAAATGGCTCCCTGGCTGTGGCAGAAATGAGGAATTGGATGGGGAAAGCACTGGAGGGTGCCTGGAAATTACTGTGTGTAGACTCATTAAAGGATTAAGAGAGATCCCCAACGGTTGGAGCTAAAACAGGACTTGCCTAGTGCTGGTGTTGGTGGGCCCTGCTGTTGTAGTCAGCTCTCAGTGGGATAAATTGCAGCAATGGCAACCCAGGGTGGATGGAACGCACAGCTTGGAAACTGCTTTTCACTGCTCCATCAGGGCTGGCCACCCATGGGCTTGACAGAGATCTAGACCCTGGGGGCAGCTCCAGGGAAGTTAGTGAAGCTTCCTTAGGGAAGGGCTGCTGCTGCCACAGCTGCAAGGCGCTGGATGGGTTGAGCAGATCTGGGCTCATACCCAAAAGGAAAAGACTTAGGTTGGGTTGAGCATGGGCTCACCCAGACCTTGCCTGGTGCCTGATGGTGCACGAGGGTGATGCTGTGGCCTGACTCCTCCATGCTTTGATGCCAGCTCTTACTGCCCTGTGTTCAGCAGTGCTGCTGACCTGCTGGGCAAGAGAAGCCTCCACCTATGCCACCCGCACACAACAGCCTGAAGACCAAGCAGAGCTCACCAGATGAAGCACAATACACAGCTGCATGGTAAACTTTCAGAGTAAGTGATTAAATAAGGACTGATCTTGCTTCTCGCACTTGTAATTGGCAAATCACTTGGTTCCCAAGTGAAAAATACTGGAAGTAAGAATTCCTTGTGAGGAAGCAGCA
The DNA here is from genome assembly GCF_034315485.1 of Pezoporus occidentalis. Taxonomy (NCBI): domain Eukaryota; kingdom Metazoa; phylum Chordata; class Aves; order Psittaciformes; family Psittacidae; genus Pezoporus; species Pezoporus occidentalis. Next base: position 332,850 of record NW_026914297.1, on the reverse strand, counting down.
TCACTGCTGAGAGAAGAGCCCGCAGTGCTCCTTGGCTTGCTTGGAGCGAGCATGCTGGGGCTTCCTGCACTTGGCTAAGGGAGGCCCTAGCACTTAGCAGAAGGGCTCTGAGCTGCACCACGGCGAGGTTATTGTGGTGGAATTACTCACCATGCGTCAGCATTTGCTGTGTGTGGTAGAGAGGCTGGAGCAGAACAGGAGCTCCCTGCTCGGGAAGAGGCAGATAGGAGCAGCGCGGCTCTCCAGGCAGAGAAACCTTCCCGAATTCACATAGTGCCCTTCTGCCTCCCATGAAATCCATTGGGAAAGGGTTTTGGAGGGAGGGGAATCGGATAAGGGGGTTTAAAGTCTATGCAGGCAACGTTTTCCACCTTGATCCAGTTGAGGAGTTTGGCAAAACTCCCTTCGACTTCACTGGGGACAGGCTTTTGTGGATACTTTAACTGCCTCGGAGCAGTTACTCTTTCTTTAGAGCTGGTTTTAAGTATTTAACGTTTTTACAGGGGTTAAGTCTTCACCTGTTCCATCCACCTCCTGCCATGCTGCCTTGGCTGAGCCAGGGCTTAGGAAAAGAGGGAAACCAGGAGCAGGATGCAGGGCTGCCTGCAGGGCCCCCGTGTACCAGCTCCTCCCTTTGGAGTGTGGCTCCTACAACTGGGGAAACAGCTAAGAAAATAAATACGCTACCTAAAAAGAGTTAAAGATGGCAGTACATTGTCCTTGCCCATGGCAGGGGGGTTGGAACTGGACGATCTCAAGGTCCTTTCCAACCCTAACTGTTCTATGAATCTATTAAAACAATCCCACTTTCCTTTCAAAAGAAGTCTGTCTCGGAAATAACTGCACTGGAAATGGTCCCCTCTCAAATGTTTTGAAATGAAATAGGAGGCCCAGCACAGCTCCAGCACTAACTGAGGAATGTCACTGAGGATTCAAATGAACAACTACTTGACGCTATTGCACCATTTCCACTTCATCTTGCTCCCTTTTAGCAGCACCATGACCAAATGGTCTCCAGCCCAGGCTGTGTGCTGGCTGCTGCTCCGCAGTGCTCCGTAGGTGAAGTGCAGCTTTCAAGGCTTCCATGTTCTCGTTTTAGTTTGTATCACCATGTAAATAACATAGCAGAGCCTCAAAGAGGCAGCTGCTTCCACTGCATCCCTGCAGCCGTCCTGCTCCGCTCTCTTGACACCCTCTGTAACACCATCCCCAATGCTGGCACCAAGAGAGCTCAAGACTTTGCTCCTTCTGGTCTCGGCAGCCCGTTTGACAGACCATATCCAAAACCAGCGGGATGCAGCCAAGAGCCAATTCTCATTACAGAACAGGAGGTGACAAAATGAAGCCGGTGAGAGCCGGGGAGGATGCGGTACCCAGGGATTGACAGGATCCCTGCCCTGCTCACTGACAGCTTCCAACGGTGGGGATTCTTTTTTGGGCTCCGTTTTTTTGTAACATGTGTAATATTTTTGCAGGGGGTGGGATAGATTGCCATGAAATCCGCAGCTTCAGCTGTCTTCTAGGGAAAGCACATAAGCTAAGGAATTGGATATATTTATCACTAAAGCCTCTGGAAGTGTTTATTGTTCATTTATCCTGAACAATTCTGAAACATAGATCAGCACCGGCACGGGCTGTTTAGCTAGCTATTGTTACTGTACATGTGTTATTCATTGGTGTGGAACAGTTGGATTTTAGCTCTCTAGTAGCACTAATCCTGTGTTTTGCTTTCCACATAAAAACATTAACATCTTGTTTATTAATCGAGACTCGCCAAGGCAGACTATCCCAGAAAGGCTGGAGGGCTATGGGGGAGTGAGGCGCTGTGGGTGTGCCAAAGGGATTCCCTGTGTGGCGGTGCAGCAGCAGCAAATCAGTAGGGCACTAGAAGTGGGGCTGGAAGGACAGGCTGCACCACAGCACCTGTGGGGCCAGGTAAGGCTGGGTGACTCAAAAGAGGTATTAATCTGACCTGCGTTCAAACTATTCCCTGTTCAAGCTGCTGCTCTGGAGGTTCTTTTTGTTAATAGATTGCCTAACTTGCCTCGTTGCAAAAGAATGCAATTACTTTTCCATGCTAGTTACAGGGATGGAGAAGATGGATCGTCACCTCCTCTTCCTCGCAATTGTTTCCAATTTATGAACTGGCTTCAGTTGCACTCTGCTGCCTTCCACCAGTTACTCAGAATAATAACCCTCAACACTTGCCTTGAAGAAAACATTCTAAGAGAGATATAAATCACCATCAGACCTAGAGGACTGTGCCATTTAACATGAATTAATGATAATTAGACTTCTCCCACATCTTTGGGGAATGACAGTACTGATTTGGGATACAAAGTGCCGTGCAGAATTGCCCTCCCTGTTACTGTATGCTGGTTCTGGGTGGATTTACATATTTTTTTCAGTGCATTTAATTTGTTTGGACTTTTGTACACTGATAAGTGACCGGTCTCTTCTTCCCTGAGGTGGCTGCACTTTGGTTGGAAGGCGAAGGGTTTTGATAACAGCCCTACAGTGTGTGTGGTACCCAGCCCTGCCCTGCACCCCTCCAAGATGGGTTCCAAAGCTGCGCTTCCCTTGTGTCCATCAGCCTCACTCTCTGGCTCGGGGAAGGACCCGAACCCCTCAGTGCAGCCAGGTCCTTGTTTGGTCAAGAAAACACATCCAAGTGTCAGTGGAGGAGCCTCCAGGTAACTCATTTCCACAAGACAGCATTATCAGGACCAGGCTGAGGGCCAGAGCTGATTTTCTTTTTCCACCACTGGCCATAGGCCCTGCTGGGATCTGAGAGCAGCTTTTGAAAACTGATTTATGAGACAACCCAAAAGCATTCATTTGCTTTCCTCTCTTGTTACTGCTCATTACTCAGGAAAAATAAGCTTTCATGTGCAAAAAGCATTGACTTAGGAAAGAAAAATACAATGGCAAAGCTAAAGGAACATCAGCACATTGTGGAAAGTTCCCTCTGCTGCACCAGCCACCAGGAATCACGACAGCCTGGTTCCTGCTCAGGTCTGGGGGTTGGTTTTATTCTGCAGGGAGACCTAAGCCTGTGGGAGCCTTCGGAGTCACTGGGAATTACATTCCTCCCCCGTGTAAGCATCAGTTGATGCCCCAAGACCTATTCCTGCTGCCTCTGGTCAATGCTGTTACCTGCTTTGGAAGCAGAAGGCAGCCAAGTAGTCTTTCTGCCTTGTTGGTCCTGCCTGCCTTTGGGTTTAACACAGTAAATACACATCAGTGCCTCTCTGTCTAGCTGTATTAACTAACTTCTGCTCTTTCATCACTGTTTATTCTTCTACTCCATGGGGTTTATGTGGCCCACAGCACATCCCCACCGCGCTGGAGGCTGTAACGCCTGCAAGAGAGAGCGTGAGAATCTATTTTGCATGAAGGCTAATGTGGTTGGAAAATCCCCGTGAGAGACCTTGTTTATTACCATGGATATGCAATACCCAGCTGCTTTCCCTCTCGTTGCAGCGCAAAGCCAAACAAGGCTGGCTGGCTTCCCCGTATGCTGCCTAAACAGGCTCCACCACACAACTGTACTAAGCAGATGACAGCTGGCACTGGCAGAAATGATGATTCCTCCTCAAAATGGAAACTGGTCTCTCTAGAGGGCTTTCTGTGGCAACTGCTGGTGTCTGTCCTCAAGTTGGTGGTGGTGGGTTTGGGGGAAATGCTGGCTGTAGGTACCTTTCAGTGTATTTGTGTGGTAAGCAGGGAATTACTTTCCCTGACATGATTTTCAAATAGATTTGTCTCCATTGTAAAGGTATAAAAGGTGCCCAGAGGCTGAGCAGCAATGTAAGGGGGTGACTACAGTAGCAGGGCTGTGCTGACTGAGCCACCCTCTACTTGAGATGGGCAAGAGGCTGGCTGGCTTTATTCTCCCCTGCTCTGCTGTTGGTGTATTTGCTGAGGTAGGGGGGATATTGAATGGAGAAAATAGCTTCTTCAGGGCACCTAACAGAGGTGCAGGTGCAGCCTGTCGCTTTGAGGTGTCCGAGGAGCCAGCCTCCAGCCAGGGTCTCCCCTGCGCTGCAGGGCTGGGCTCGGCTGCTGGGTGGTGCGGAGGGAGGGAGGGAGATCCCTTGTCCTCGCTTCGCCTCGCAGCTCCTGCCCGGGGAAGCCCAGCGAGTCGCTCTGGACCGCTGCCGGGCGGCAGGGACCTCGCTTTCCTGGGTGCGCCCGCATCCCATCCTCAAATCCCCGCCATCCATCTCCATCCCGTCACCTCCCCGGGAGCTGTCCCCGGTTGGGAAGCCGGTCCCCGCCCGCCTCCCTTCGCCAGAGCCATGGAAGCACCGAGCAGCGGCACTGCGCGGCAGAGCCCCCCGCGATCCCGGTTGGGCTGCGGGAGGTGCGCGGGCTCCTCCCGCCCCGCTCCCCGCCGCGTCCCGGTCCCCGCCGGTGCAGCACCGCGGACAGCTCCGGCGCGGCCCCAGCCCCGGCCCCGGCCCCGTCGAGGCGGCGGCAGCGGCGGAGGCTCCGGGCGGGTCCGGGCACACGGCGGGTCCCGCACTCACCATGATGGAGAAGACGAGGCCCACGATGTTGATGGGCCAGACGGGGCAGAAGCAGGAGAAGATGGCGAGCACCAGGTAGTCCCGCGGGCGGCCCTGCTCCGGTGCCGCCGTGCTGGTGGCGATGGAGGAGGCTCTGCCCAGGCTGAGCCGGGACGGCGAGAGCGGAGGCGCCTCCAGGTGCCCGACCGACACCGACTTGTAGGAGAGCCCGTGCCCGTTGCGCTCCGCCTCGCCGGGCAGCGCGGCCGTGAAGGATTTGGAGCCGCGGAGGCCCTTTTCCTCCCGACTCTCAGTCGCCGCCAGCAGCTTCTCGGTCTCCTGGAAGCGGGTGGGCAGCGCCGTGCCCGAGCCCGAGCCGGAGCCCGAGCCCGAGCCGCCGGGCGCGGAGCCGGTGCTCGCCATGGCCCGGCGGAGCGGGCTCCGGGAGCGCCCCGCAGCCGCCGCTCTGCGCCCGGGGCCCGCCGCCCCGCGGGAGGCCGTGCCGGAGGAGGGGCCAGCCCGGTTCAGCCCCCGGGGCAGGATTGGGGCCGCGGACCGCCCCCGGGGTGTCCCCGATCCCCCCCGCCCCTCGGCTGCGCTCAGCCTCCGCCCGGCTCTCTGCCCCCGGGGATGCGGTGGGTGGGGAAGCCGGGGTGTCCCCTGTCGCCTCCAACCGAGGCTCTGCCCCGCCCCACCGATCCCCCGCTCTTCCCGGGGGCTCCCAGGGGCTCGGCTCCTCTGCAGCGGAACGTGAGAGCCCAGCCCTAAGCGGGGCGCAGGGCGATGCCGAGGGCAGCTCCGTGCCGGGTGCCGGTGCACACAGCGCTGCTGTTCCTGGGGCTCTACTTGCCGCAAGCCTTTCCTCGGGTGGGTGGGGGACATGCGGCAAAGACCAGAGCCACACACCCGTCATCGCTGCGGAGAGGGGCTAGAGCTGCCCTGTGCCCTTTGCAGGCAGGAGCTGCCCCGGGTGTGATGGTGTCTGGGCAGTCGGTGAGTGCCCGGTGGTATCGCTGGTTCCACCTGCTCTGGGAAAGCATCTCAGGGCGAGAGGAGGTCCTGGGCCCTTTGTGAGGAGCTCACCCTGCCCTCGCTTTGTGTGGGTGAGAAAGCGAGAGACACAGCGACTGCAGACACCGACACCAAATCCGTGTGGTCCTGACCTGCAAAGGAGAAACGGTGCTGGTGCAGGGGTGGGTTACATCCTGCAAAGCAACTAACAGCATCCTTGGGATCAGGGGGTGCTGTGAGGGGCAGGATGGAGGTATAAATACCCCACATGGGTGGATGGCTGGCAAAGATAGATGTTTTCCACCCTTTCTGTATTATGCATCAATCCCAGATTTGTCAGGGATTTCCCTGGCAGTAAGTGCCATCTACGGGGCGCACCCAGCACCTTCTGCCTCTCCAAAAGGTGCCTCAGGAGCAGCGGGGTAACCACCAGAGCTGGGGGTAAAACAGATGCGAATTTGGGTGGGGAGAGTGGTTCATTGCGTCAGTTTCTGCTGGGTTTCATTTAAACCTTCTTTGAATGATGGTACTGCTGTGCTCTCCCTCCCCACGTGATGGGTGCTGACAGAGCAGGGGTATGCGCTACTCCAGGGGGGAGCCAGAGCTGGGAAAGCCACCCAGAGCAGGGATGCTGTTGGAAGAAGCAGGATTCCTTCAGAGGACATCGCAGCAGGCCTTCTCTTGGCAACGGGAACATCTGTTGGATACTAAAGCCAAGATGCCTGACACCGTCAGCACTTTAAAGAGGCTCCTTTGCTGAGCAAAGAGCTCTCTCTCCTGGCTGCTGCAAGCTTTCCTCTGCTCATTGCCCAGCTCCCTTGTCCCGCCTGGGGATTAAGGGAGGAGGAGGAGATACTGGAGAGGGACTGGCACAGGGGAGTGGAGGGTTGAGGTGGTTGTTCCCTCTCATATTCCATGGTTGAAATGTCCCCCGCAGGGAAAGAGCTCAGACTGCCCTCGGTGTGTTGGCAGACAGTGCTGGAGCTCGACTGGGAGCACTGGGAAAGGAGCAGCAGGGCTGGAGGAGCTCTGTGGGCGCTCAGCACTGCGGGAACGCAAGCAGTGTGATTTGCCCTATCCAAGAATCTGCCGGCTGTGATGTATGTGGCTGTAAAACCCAGCCTGATTCCTGCAGCAATTCCAGTTTGCTGAGCCTCAGGTTGAAAGGAGCCCTCTCAGCACCCCGGCCAGTCCAAGCTTTCTAAGCCAAAAGGAAGGGGCCTTTTTAGGGAAATCCCCCCTTCCTCCCCACTCCTGGGATCATCCGGGAGCATTCTATCAGCCTGTACCACCAGAGCCACTTTGCCACAATCAGAAACTGCAGACAGATGGGTGGGTTTTATGAAAGCCAGCATCTGTCTCCCCTCCCAGCCTCACAAATCTGCTGGGCACATTGGCATCAATGAGCTTAGCAGCCAAAGTCCCAGGGCACCAACCTTCCCCTGGTTCTGCCCCCCTCCTTCCGCAGCGGGAGCCAGAGCAACCAGCCAGCCAGAGGCTTTAGTGTGATCCCTGCAGCCCATCTGTCCACCCCACACACATTAACACCAGTGCTGCAGTGCTGGGTTTATAAGCCATGTTTTCTCACAGAGCAAGCAAGAGAGAATAAATAACAGCGACAACCAGCAACAGTGAGACCTCGCAACAGGAAACACGGAGCTGGCACTTCCAGAGGACTTCCCACATTCTCCAGTGTTACCACAGAGCAGAGACCCACAGCAGGGTCCCGTACGGCATGTTGGGGGCTCACAGCTCTTACCAGCAGCGCAGCTGAGCCCTGCATCCTGTAGTGCTTTCCTCGCACACAACAGCCCCTTCCCACTCCCCCCCCGACACACGCACACCCCATGTGTCCCGTGGATCCATTACCTTCCCTGCACCATCTCTCCACCCCAGCCCCGTGGGTCAGTGGATGGGGAGGCACTGCTGGTGTCCCCAGCTCTGGCAATAGCCCAGCTGCCAGGGGATGGCCCCGGACAGGGGGTCTTGCAGGCTGCCCGTGTATCTCTGCTGGCAGGCACCTCGCAGCCCAGGGTGGTGGGTCCCGCTGGAGCAATAGGCAGGGATGGGCACGGAGCGATCCTCCTTCAGGCTCTCGTAGTGATGGAGCTGCCTCTCGGGGGAAAACGCTGTGTAGAGAGGGGATGGAGGGCAGCGCTGCAAAGCGGCTGTGGAACCAGGCTCCCATGGGAGCTGGGGGTGGCTGGGCTTCACCCCTGGCTCCTGCACAAGGACCCCGGCCCGGCTGCGGCACTCGGAGTGCCAGCAGCAGCCGGCACCGTGCAGGGACAGGGACAGAGCCGTGATCCTGTTGATGGCTCGCCGCAGGGTAGCGATTTTAGAAAGCCTTTTGCCCCCGAGGTCGTGTTTGAGGGCCAGCCGCAGGGCGTTGAAGGCTTGGTTGTAGTCCAGGATCCTCTTGCGCTCTCTGACGTTGGCAGCCATCCTCCTGGCTTTGGAGCGCACCGGCCTGCTCCTCTTCCTCACCTTCATCCCTTCGGCATCACCCAGGCAGGTGGCTGCTTCCCTGCGCTGGGAGACCCACAGGCCCTGCCCATAGCACGCCTGGGGTGTGCTCCCTGCTTCCAGCTCCTCTTCCGAGCTGTCGGGCTCTGGCTCCGCGCCTTTCCCCATGACTGCTCCGGACATGGCTGTGCTGAGGGGGAGCAGGAGAGGTGCTGCTGCGGTCCTGCCTCCTGTGGATGTGGGAGGCACTCCTCCAGCCACACGCAGCAGCCTCTAAAAACCCCACCATGGGCTCATCACGTGGCTGCATCCCGACCCTCCTCACCTCACCTGCCTGCAGGTGTGCTCCCTGGCCCAGGGGCACAGGGCGAGTCCGGCCTGGCCTCTGCCTGCAGGGATGCTCCTGAGCATGGTGCTGGGATGGAGCGTGGGGCACCAGTTCTGGGCTGCCCAGAGGCTGCAGTGGGATGCTCACAGGGGGAAGCACCTCTACCAAGCACACATTGCAGTGGTTGCTTAATCCCTGCTAAGAGTTTGGGCAATGCAGGGGTTCCTTTGCCCCTCCGGCCTCTCCTCTGCTGGGTGAGCCTGCAACAGGGAATTCCTGGGTTTTATACATTGCTGTGGTTCAGAACCAGCCTGGGGCTTGGGCTGTGCTCCCACACACTCACTGCTGCTTCAGCATCTCTCATTTCCCAGCTAGGGGAAACCAAGGCACAGAGTGATGAAGTTGCTGAGGAGAAGACAAAATTGCTCCTGCCCCAGGAACAGGACTGGAGCACTGAGCTGCTTTTGAGACAGTGCCTTCGAGCTGTTCCACGCAGCTGCACCCCAGGGAGCATCCATGGTGGGCACGGAGGTAGGTGGGTGCCTGGGTAGGAGCAGCCTCTGTGAGCCAGTGGAGGAATGTGGGGGACTTGGCACGCCTCTGCCCTCAGAGCAGGAAGCAGGAATGTGGCAGGGGGGATTGGGGCAGGTGATAAAAGAGCTAAAGTGCTACCTGCCTCCAGAGCCTTCCTGTCCTTTCCCAGCAGAGAGAAGGAGCCTGGGGGCAGAGCTGTCTGGGCTGGTGCTGCTGGGCCTGCCAGGCACTTCCTCTGGGGAAAAGGATGCTGAAAGCAGCTCCTTGTTCTCTGCATCCATCTCCAGGCCAGGGGGACACAAGGACTTGCCAGGTGCAACAGGTCTGGAGGCCATGGGGAGGGCCAGGTCCCTGTCCCCCTGACCATCACGTGTTTGCACATCATTTCATTAGCGAGCAGCTGCTAAATGCCTTCCTGTGCAAGTGGTAATGCTATGAAGAATGGCCCAGGAGTGGGTCTGACAAATTGTTGGGGTGACTGGTGCCAAACCAGAGCCCTGGGAGAATGTGCCCCTCTCGATTCATCCCTTCCTATCCTATTGTCCCTGTTCACATTCGATCAATAGCCACAATTAGTGGGGGGCTATTTGTCTATTGCCCTTCTCCTCTCTTGGCTCTTTGAAGTTGGAGCTAATTTAGGTGCCTCTGCTCCAGGAACCCAATAAATCAGGAGCCAGGGCCTCGGGGATAGGGGAGGACCAGGCAGCGGGACTTCAAAGGGAAGTGAAGCTTGCACATATTTCTGAGCACTCACCTGTGCTCACTATGGCTCCCTTGTTCTCCCCAGCAGCCCTCTGGCTGCCCAGTCTTGCTCTGCCCAGGAGTGGATGCTCCTCCAGCCACTGACTTACCCACTGAGCTCAGGTCAGGAGCAAGGAGCTCTTTGGGATGCTTGAATGCCAGCAGGATGTGCATGCCAGTTCCACTTAGGGGTATGCCTGTCCAAAACCCAGCTATGCAAGATGTATCCCTGCCATGGGGATGGGTTTGATGAAGGCAGGAGGTGTGGTACAGAGCAGACGTGGAGGGGACTGATCTGGGCACAAATCCAGCCTCTGCTTGGGCAGAGACAGGTGCAGAGAGCAGGCAGCAGTGCTGAGGCTGCCCCATCCTGCCCAAAGCCCCTATGAAACGCTGCTGGGGATTCCCAGCATCTTGGCTTTTGGGATTCAGCCCCAGCTCTCGGAAGCGGGCAAGGGCAGACCATAAATCACGGGCCATGGGATGCCACCCGCTGCCTGTAATTAGTGCATCCCGCTGGGCTGTCCCCACCTCATCCTGGATGCTTCCTACCTAGGTGCCCATTACAGGGTGGGAGGCCAGCAGGAACGCCCACCCAGGCCCTGCTCCCTCGGCCCCCACTGATTTATTGCCATGCGCTGGAGAGATTTATGGGCTGAGATGGGGAGCCAGAAATGTGCTGTAAAGGCTCTGCCGGGCCCTTCTGCCTGACAGATGATGAAAGAGCTGTAATTATCCGTCGCCATGCATAAATCAGGCCACTCACGGCACCAGCCTGCCTCCTCCCCAGCCTCCACAGAGGGGTTTGACCCCCGGGGATACCCCACCTCCCCAGCACGTGTCACTGGGGCACTGCTGACTGGTGGGCACTTGCCCATCCTGGGCAGCATCTTCACATGCTCATGGGTCCCACAGACCAAAGGCCTGGTTTGGGTGTCTTCACCCCCAGTGCTACTGCTGAGGGGGGTGGCTGCAGCCCAGGCAAAGAGCCCTGGACTGGCTGCTTCTCACCCACATCCACCCAGCACCCCCAAACTGCTGCTGCTTCCCGATGACAGCTGATGGGGCCACTGGGAGATGAACAGCACTCACTGGAGGTGAAACCTTGATGGGGTGGTGAGAAGGCAGCCAATATGGGTTGGGGGCTGCCTGGCTCCTGGCAGTGTCCCAACACCATCCATCCTCCTCGGGGAGGCTGCACCTTGGGAAGGGAGACACAGCTGTGCTGGAGGGGCAACACGGAGAGGGAGCTGGTGGTGCTGAGGCATGAGAGCCAGGAACTGGGTTCTAGGTAGATGCTCACCCTTTGTGCTGGCCCCTACTCTTGGGTGGTGATGGAGGAGAAGGAAGAGGCAGTTGTGACACTGCCTGCACCCTGTGGGTGAATAAATAGGGTGCTTTGTTCTTGCTGGGGCAGGGCCAGGTGGCACAAGAGACACAGGCTTGTGAGTCAGCCGCAGCCAGCCATCGTGCAGTGCATGGGAGGAGGCGGAGGAAGGCTGCACTGCCTGAAGGCTCCTGCCTCTGCCCCTGGCACCCTTCGAGGTCTGTGCCCCTGTTGCATGGCAGGAAGAAACCACTGAGGGTTGGAAAGCTTCATCCTGTGGGGTGGCACCGAGCCGGACACACGTGTTGCCCTGGCAGCTGAAATGCAGCAGGCACACACACCGTGACAGAGTGGGCAAAAAGCCTCACGTGGGCCTTCATCACCCTCCACAGGAGTTTGTGTCCATCCTGAGGCCAACAGGGCAGGCAGAGCATCACTGGTCACAGGATGATGGCCAGCAGATGCGCGCACGGTGGCTGGGGAAGGGCAGCTCAGTGGCTCAGCAGCTACCCCGTGCCTTCAAGGCTCAGTTGCTGCTGGCTCGGGGAGCGGTTTCTCGTAGCATGTGGGATTATTTGTGCCATTCGCTGTCGCTCCGTTGGCTGCTCTGCCGCTGCCGCCCCAGGCGCACAGCATCCTCGCGGCTCCTGCGGGAGGTGCGGGTGGAGGAACCGATCATCCAAACAACCGGGAATGCAGCACTGCCCCGGCTCGGGCTCCCCACCTCCGTCCCCTATGAAGCCCGCTTGGGACGCTCCAGGGACAGAGCGGCGGGGGTAACCGGGGACCGCCCGCTCCCTCCATCGCCGGCGGCCGGAGCCGAGCCGGGGGCGGTGTCCGCGCTGCTCCCCGCCCCGGCAGGGCCGGGCCGAGGCGGGGCGGGCCGGGGGCGGACCCCGACGTCAGGCCCCGCGGCGGCGGCGGGGGGCGGAAGGCGGCGGTAGCGGTGCCGGGGGGGAAACTTCGGTCCGGGGCGGGGATGGCGGCGGGCGAGGCGGCCCGGGCGGACTTCGCTCGGCACTGGCAGGCGGAGTTCCCCGGGGAGCCCGCGCCCCGAATGGAGCTGGGCTCGGTGCGGGCCATGGAGCGGGAGCTGGAGCGCTGCCGCCGCCACCTGCGCCGCCTGCAGCGGGCGCTGGCCGAGGAGCGGTTCAAGGTGGGGTACCTGGAGGCGGCGCTGGCCCGGGCTCCCCCCGCACCGCCGCCCCTGCCCGATGCCCCCCGCACGACGCCCGGCCCCGGCGGCGCGGCCGCGGGCAGCTCCCCGGAGGGAGGCAGCGGCGGCAGCTCGGACGCGGAGGACGCCTCCTCGGCAGGTGGGTGCCGCGGGGGCCGTGCCCGCCCTGCGTGCGGGGCATCCCCCGACACGGACTGGGGTGTTCCCAGCCCCAGCGCCACGGGCAAGGGCATCCCCAGCCCTGCTGCTGGCCACCCTGAGCTCCCGCGCCGTGCCTGAGGCACAGTCAAGGGCACGGCGTGCCGCTCCATCCCCATTTCCCCGTACCGTGCCACGCTGCTGCTGAGGTCATCCCAAGGGCCTGTGTTGTCCCTGTCACACAACCACTGCACCCCATGCTGTGGCATGGCAGAGGATCTGACGGTCTCTCCAGGCTGTCCCCATTACACAGCCAGGGGGATCCCTTGTCATTGCATGGTTGAGGTCACCCCAAGCCCTTGTGCCATCCCCATCAAACATCTAATGCCACCTGCAGCCCTTGTGGTGTCCCCATCCCACCATTAAGGTCACCCAAAAAGCTCCTGTGTCATCCCTGTCCCACTTCCAAGGACATCCCGTGCCGAGGCCTCATCCTTGGGCATGTGAGGACGGAGCATGGCCATCCTCTGTAGCAGACTTTTGATGATGTGCTACTGGCCCAGGAGCCACCTCTGGGGCTGGGACACTGGGAGAGTCACTTTCTCAAGGTGTGACCTGGCTCATGGGGACACCTCTGCTCAGGTGACACCCTGTGACCTCCCGTGGGGAAGTCCTGGAGCAGCTGAAGCAGCAGCATGCCGGGGTGATGAGGTGTCCCGGGGCGTTCCACTGGGTGGATTGAGGACGATGTTGTTTTGCAAGTGACTGGCTGTTTTGTGGCACTGAAGGCGCAGCCGGTGAGTGCTGTCACCCATCACACTGTCCTACTTCCAGCGGCCTGCAAGTTGTTATTGCATCAGCTTTAAAGCAGGTTCAGGTGCTGTGCTGACAGCTAGAGAATGTCACTTCTTACATTGCTAATTCTGCAGCTGACTGGGGTTAACTTTGCTCTTGCTCGATGTTTAGGGTGGTGTTTTTTCCCCAAGGCTATATCGTGCTTGGTTAAGATTGCCTGGGTAGCAAGTGCTCTGATCTCAAACTGAGCTTAATATTTAGTGTAATTTGTATTTATCGCATTAGACTCAGAGATCAGTTTCCATTTTACCTTCCTGAGCTGAGTGTCCAAAGTACATGGCTGCTCTTGGTGTTGTCTCCATGCTGCTCCAGGCTCACTCACTCGTGTGTTTGTGCCTCTCCCCGACTGGCGGGGACCAGCTGTGGGATCCTGCTCCCAGCCCCATGGTGAAGACCAAGGACACTTGATGTGCTGCCCTTAAATGGCCACCCAAGTCCCTCTCCATCGCCCCATCAGTGGGCACTGGTTCTAGTTTCTGGAGAGCTGCTCAGCAGCTAAGGGGAATCAAGGGCATCAGAGCGACCAAGCACAAATCCGTCTGATTTACACTCGGATCTTGTATTTTATGTATTCAGGGCAATGCTCCTGAATGCATCCGAACACCCAGGACTGTGCAAGGGACCCTTGTTAAAGGGGCTTCCTTGGAGCACAGTGTAAGCCCCTGAGGGTCCTGGCTTCATGAGCCAGAGGTGTCCTCCAGCCCCACGCCATGGCTGGGGCAAGACCTTTGCAGCTGGTTGGGGTGAGTCTTTTGGGCAAGACCTTGAAATCCAAGTTTGCATCTGCTGCAGTTAAATGTGGCCTCTTCCTCATCTTCTTCCCCGAAATGGGTCTCCATCACAGTCTCAGCTCCTGCACTCATTTGAGGATGCAGCATCCCCTTCACCAAGCGCCCGGCTCCTTGCTCCATGGCACAGCCAGGTTCTGTTGGCTGCTACGATGAGCTCTCCCCAGCCTTTTCCCAGGCCTTTCCCAAGAATCAGCACTTTCCTTTGTTGTACGTGAATAAGGGTGCTTGTGTGTGCTGATGGCGCTGACATTTAAAAGCAGAATTGGAGAGTCCTGTAAGACCATGTGGTCATTGCTCAGATCCTCCTTTCTCTGGACACTTGGTTAACTTTGTGCTCCGCTTGTTTTCTTCTCACTTCTCTTTAGTTTTCAGATATAATTAAAACCTCCTGATGGCAGTGCTGTTTGCTTCTGCAGGTGGTGTGTAACTTGGTTAGCATTGCTCTGCCTGGGTCCCTCAGTGTTTTAATGGGAATTTGGGAGCTTAATGGCACCATGGCTGTGGCTGAACGTGGTTGTTTCACTGTAACCTATAGCAGCACTGTCTGGACAGCGAGCAAAGGAGTATTGAATATTGCCTTTATGGGGATTACTGGGGAAAGACAGTGGTTTTCTTTAAGTAGCTTGTGATTAATCTGATTTTAAGTGAGGAAATCTGCAAGATGCCTGTTTGCGGCTATTGCATGAGAGCAGCGGGTGTGACAGCCAGATACATGATCCTGGCATCTGAGATAACGCCTGTGCCAGCTCACCCGGGACCAACAAAATCTGAGCATCAGTGACCAGATGGCTAAAAGCAAAGCGTGGAAAGGACTAAAATTCCCTTCATCTCAAGCATCACCTCTCCCTGTGGCCAAACACGCAGCTGGCCTCGCAGCTGAGCGTGCACAGTGCTGTGCGTGGCCATGCCGGTGGTGGTCGGGGTGTACTGGATGCTGCCTCCATCACATCACCTCCCTTTTGCCACACATGAGTCCGGGGTGAAGGGTCTGGTGCTGTGGGTTGGTACCCACAAGGAAAGGGTGGGATGAGTGGGCAGGAGGTGACTTGCTGGTGACCAAGAGGAGGGACTTAGTGATGCTCATCAGGAGGTGCTTTGTGTCCAGCAGCTGGGTAGCGTGTACAGAGGTGGAATAAACCCAAGTGCTGGGTGTCCCTGCTTTGCCCTTGGGAAGTGGTGAAAGAGCCTGGCTTTGCCATGGAGCTGGGATGCTGTGGGAGCTCCTAAAGCTCCTCTGAAGGCTGCTGGGTTTGGGAGATCCCCAACCTGCCCTTTGCAGCACCCTGCACCCCAGAAATGCGAGCTCTGGAGTGGGAAGCGCTGACATAGCTGGAATAGTCCGCGGCGGGGCTGGCTAGCGGATCTGGTTACAGCTGCGCCTGCGAGCTGTGCTGTAAATGAAATCCCCAGCCCTCCGTTTAGCTGGAATTACACTTTCTGCCATGGAAAGATCCTGGAGTCATGTGGGCTGTTCTGCTTACCCTGCCACACCGCCTTACCTTGGGAAAGGGGAAGGGAGGCTGCGGGTCCCTGCCTCAAACGACGGTGAGCACAGAAATGCGGCAGCATCAGTGTGTGAGCCAAAGGGCTGAGATGGGAAAGGGGACCTGGGGCATCTGAGTCCCCAGAGAGTCCCCCCCATCTCATCCCTGCGCACCTGGCTGGGGGCTGGATTGCCATGGGTCTCATGCGGGGGGCTCCTGGCATGGTTTTGGTGAAGGCAGGGCTTGTTCTTGCTGCTCCATCCCTGCTTTAAGGTCAGGCTGCTGCTGGCAAATGCATGATATTGCAAAAGTGGCATCTCTGGCCCGGAGAAACTCCTCTGCAGCCGGGGATGATGGGGCAGCGCTGCAGGTAGGGCTGTGTCCTGCTGTACTGAGCCACCCTTGAGCCTTGCTAGTTCCTTGTCTCGTTCTTGGAAAACCCACTAAAACCCCAGGAAAAGGAGAACAGAAAATAGCGAGCAAAGTCCAGAGCTTACCCCAGTGCATCTCTTACCGTCTGGAGTAGGTTGCTGTGTCCAAGAGGTGAAGGAGCAGTGATCCCACATTGCCTGGGAAGGTGCCACATTGCATTGTCTGTCCATTTATTTCCCCTCGTTCCGCACCAGAAGGGGACCTGGGGGTCTGTGCTGGAGCAGGGAGGTGCATACATGGGGGTTACCCCTCCCCAGGAGCCCATCTACCTCCTCTGTGTCCTTATAGTGATTGTTTGATACTTCATTGTATTTCCCCACTGCTGGGAAGTGCCTTTTTGGCTCTGAAGATGTGGAAAGTTCCTCCTCTGGCTGGGGAGCCTCAGTGTTTAATTTTAACTGCTTAGGTGAGGACAAAACCGCAGTGTGTGTGTGTTTGCCTGCTGGGAACCTTTGAATCATCTCCATCTGCTCTGGGGCCCGGCAGCATTTCAGGAGGTGGCTTTTCTCCACGACAAATGATGGCAGCATTGACAAGAATGCCTGTGTGATGTGGGGCTGCCTCCCCAGAGAACGCTGGTGCCTGAGATGGGGTCTGCAGGGTTAATGCTGGGGCAGGTTGGCACTGCTGAAGAAAATCATCAATGAATGCAGAAGTCCATGGGGCTAAAAAGCTTTTGAGTAGAACAGTTTAAAAGCAGAGCTTTTAAATGAGAGCAGTAAGTGCTGGTTGCTGGAGTAACTTCCTTGTGATGGGCAAATAGCGGAGGGCTTGTGAAGGAGCTGGAAGAGCAAAGGGGAAGCTCTAGGGCAGCGGACGCAGCATCTGCTGGGTGGAGGAACAGTGCTTCCAGGAGCCAGCACTCTGGGAATGCCGAGCAGGATCGATGTGTGGTGGGACCGGGATCCCTGTCAAGCGGGCAGGGGGATCATGGTTGAGTGGGCCTTGGTGCTCCTGTCTCTATGGCTGGGTCTGGCTTTCCCCTGTGCTGCTCCCCTCTGCCATAGTCCTTGCATCAGCTGAACGTGGTTGCAGTGGGAATCTGGCTGCTGCCCAGCATCATGAACCTGCATCTCCTCTAAACCGGATCTTCAACATCAGTGTGAGCATTCCCAGGGAGTCTTCCTTTTCTCCCTCGCATGGCTGTGGTACTTGCTTTCATCAGCCCAGACATGCTGACATCTCTCCAGCATCCCTGCGCATCCCTCTGTGCCATTGGCTGAGCATGGTCTCACTGGATGGGTATTTGCCCCCCAGCAACTGGGGCAGAGATGATGCTGAGCTCCCCCAGCTCAGCAGCATTCAGGTGGTGGGCAGTAGTGCTGGACTCTGTCAGCACCCGTGCCCTGCAGAGGGGAAGGAGGGAACACAGTTCATCTTTGGGTTTCAGCAGTGCCATGGGCTGTACCTGCGACGGGGCAAGCACTTTGGCTTGGAGGTGGCTCCGGCCCCCCAGGTTCGGTGCAGTGGTGGTCACTTGTGGGGCAATTGGCGGTCCTCAGGTAGGAGCAGCGGCAGCAGCAGGGCACAGAAGAAGCCCTCATTAGGTGGCTGGCTTCTGCCAGAAGTGCCCTGCGGGGCCTGAATACATTTGCATTATAAGTCTATTGAAATCTGGTTTGGTTTTTCTTTTCCCCTGGAAAGACACTTCTGTGCAGTGGGGCTCTTTGTTTGGCTGATTCCTCCTCCCCTCCTGCCCAGTGATGCTGCCAGTTGGGATCCCAGTGGATGGCTCTGCCCTCTCTGCTGCAGGATGCTGGTCTGCTGTGGCCAGCCCTGCAGCAGTGAACAGAGGGAGATGCTTTCCCCCGTGCTGACTTTTCCCTGTGCTTCCCTTGGGTTAGAGAGAAGGAAGCCTGCTTTAGCCGAGGCAGCTCACTGAAGTGTGCATCCATCCCAGGAAAACAGTGCCTGCGTCCCGGTTCATGGCACGGCTGTGTTTGTCCCGCTGAGCAGGCGCTGGGAGGTTGGCCAGGGCTGAGCAGCAGGAGAGAGCGAATGGATCTCGCTGCATCCTCGAGAGACGTCTTCAGATTGACTTGGCTTTCCCACCCCTTGTGACTTTATCTGTGTTTGCTAAGCGAGATAATTTGCATATGTAGATCAGTAGAACAGCAGCAGCGCGTCTTGGCTCTCTTGGCTGTAGCCTGAGCAGAATCACAGAGGATGTCCTGCAGATCCGCCCCGAGATAAATCCCAGTTCAGGGATTGTTTGAAGCTCTGGCACACAGGGAGAGCTTTGTGCTTGGACCAGGGCTTTCTGCCATGGCTGGGTTTTGTTCTGACACTGAACCAACACCTCTTCCTGATCCTTTGCAGGGCCTGTGTTGGGAAGCAAACCTGGCCGAGCTGTCTCAGCAGTGCTGGCACTGAGGCTGGGTGGGAGAGGAGCAGCCTGGGGCTGTAGCGCTGGCAGACATGGCCACAGTCTCCTCCCTCTCAGAAGAGAGACGTGATGCGATAACTGGCTCAAGCCTTCATCTTCATCAATCTTAGAGGTGTTTTCCTGCAAGCAGCCACCACCTTTCTTTCCTTCTTTGTCTGGTATCTTGAGAAGCCAAGGGCACTGCTGCTGCGTTGGGTCTCTGCCCTCTTCCCCATGTGTGCTGGGGGCAGACCTGCTCAGTTTAGGCCTTCTGCTTGGCTCCCTGCAGAGTGGGGAGCTGCAGGACCATGCCCTGGGGCTGTGAGTGGAGTTTAGAGGTGATGCAGTGCAGACCTCAGGGTTTCCATCCGGCAGAAAAGTGATGCTGGGGGAGAAGTTTAATGCTGAGTTCAGCTGAGGAACAGCACATTCAGGACACCCAGCAGGAAGGATCTGCTGCCCTCCTTGGTGGAGAGGGTGGAAACATCTAAGTTTATTCCTCTTTTCCCTCTCTGCAGTCTCTGGCAAGGAGAGAACTGCTGCTGTGCTCCAGTGGGGACAGCCCAGACCTCCCAAAGAGCCCAGCAGAGCGGGTGCTGAAGGAGCTCGGAAACGTGGACTCTTGGCTGGTGGCTGGCTTGGGTTCTAACTTAAACAGAGGAGATTTAGGTCGGAGATAAGCAATACATTCTTCACTGGGGGAGTGGTGACACACGGGAACAGGCTGCCCAAGCAGGTTGTGAATGCTCCATCCCTGGCAGTGTTCAAGGCCAGGTTCGATGGGGCTTGGAGCAACCTGCTCTAGTGGAAGGTGTCCCTGCCCGTGGCAGGAACTGGATGATCTTAAGGTCTTTTCCAACACAAACCATCCTGTGATTCTATGATCTTCCACCACCAGCCCCAGCCCGGCCCTAGACAAGCCCCGAGGTTCATGTGGCCGTGGCTGGAAGAACCTCTTGCACAAGAGTCCCTAAATAGCAATGTGTGGGCTGGTGGGCAGGGGCTAGACAGACGCCAGGCGGGCAGCGTGGGGCTGGCCCATGGCAGGGAGGAGCTGTGGGACTCGGGATTTGGCTCTTGCTGCAGCGATGCTCCCAGCTGGAGCTGTGTTCTGGTTGGAGCTGGAGGCGGAGAACATGGGTGACAGCATCTCCTCACACCCAGGGCTGCTCTGTCACTGCAGGGCTGCGGGTGCTCCCCCCCCCAGCCCTGTGGAGAGGAAGGAGGTTAGGCTCTTTTGCTAGTTTGGGGGTTTGGCTATTGTTGTTGTTTTGGCAAACATGAAAACAGCACGGAAACCAAAGTGAAAAACAAAGCTCAGTGGTTTGATGGGGCTGGTTTGTGCCAGGGTTGGTGTGTGCAGCACAATTTGGGCATCCCAGTGCATGGGGAGGCTTCCTGGGACACCCACCCAACCAGGCTACGGGGCACAAGCCAGCTTGGTCCTCCTGGGCTGTGGTGGTGCTGCATGGTGTTACACTGGGGGTGGCCAGCCAGTGAATGGGCAGGAGTGGGCAGGAAGCGTGTCTGGCAGGGAAAAGAACATGGAAAAACCTCTGGAGTGCATGCAATGAGCTGTGCTTGGAAAACCAACCACCCCATGGCTCTGCAGCCACCGGGATGGAGGGGGAGCAGCTGCACCTTGTGCTGCTGGTGCTGATGCTACTATTGCTGATGCTGCTACCGTTGGTGCTACTGTGGTGTCCCCAGAGCGTGGTTTCCTGCTGTGAACAGGGTTAATGTGCTCAGCCAAACCACTGTCACCTTCCTGGTGGCTCGCTGTGCTGGGTGGCAGGGCCTTGTGTCGAGAGGGGCTGCAGGGGCTGCAGGGTTTGGCTGTGGAAGATGGAGGGGACTCTCTATTGGAATCTTTAATGGATAGAGCAAGGACAGGCCGTGGTACCTGGAGCCTAGGCAGGAGCAAATGGGCAAGTTGGTAGGAGATGGAGAGCAGCAGACACTGTCACATCGTGGCCACCCTTGGGCACAGCGCTGTGCTAATGGCCTGGGGACAAGGGAAGTGTTGGCACCAGGCAGTGCAGGGGTGATGGTGCCCAGCAGCATCCCTTGGGGTGGCTGTGCGGGGCGCTGGGCTCCCCGAAATACCTGAGATCGGGGCAGGCAAGGGGTGGGAAATAGCAGCCATGTGGCTGCACCCTCTGACTCAGCACCCAGTGACTCACAGTGCGTAGGGTGGTGGCTGTGGCATGGGTCCTTGCCATGCCTGGGCTGATTACAGCCCCCGGCAGGCAGGAATGTGCCGGCACAGCAGTGGCTCCTCACCCTGGATGCCGGTGGCTCCATGTACCACAGCCTTGGCATTCCTGCGCTCCCCAGAATGTATTGGCTGCATGTCCAGGCAGCGTGGGCATACCTGGGAGCAGGGATCGGATGGTGGCAGTGCCTTGGCAGCGTCCTCTCAGGTTTCCCAGATAGAGCAATTGCCGATGCCACCCGTGTCCTGGCACTTCATGCTCCAGTGGCTCTACCTTCCCCTTGCGCCTGGCGGAGCATTATCCCTCCTGCCCTGTTCCCATCTGGTCCAGGCCCATCCAGGCAAGATGCAGCCGAGGGCACTGGCAGGGAATACTGCCCACATTGCTGGGACAGGGGCAGCGGTGCCGGCACAGGCTGAACCAGGGCAGTCTCTGCACTTGAACGCTTGGCTGGCGCCCTGACATATTGGGGTTGATGACTCTGGCACTTTATATTTCCTTTGGCTACATAGAGCTGGGGAGGGTGCTTTAACCCTTGCCTGTCTGTGCCCTGCTCTGCCGACCCTGGTTGTGTGGGGCAGGTCAGCTCCTGGAGGTCCTGGTTCCTTCCGTGGCTTGCCAGAGCCAAGAGGAGCCTGTATCCTTCAGCCCTACCGGTTCGAGGGGCTGGTGAGGTTTTGATGGAGAGGGGGCACGGGGTGATAGGAAGGAGATAAAACCATGGTGGAGGGGTGATGATGCTGGATTCCCCTTTCCTCCTCACTCTCCTTGGGCTAGCCTGGGGGCCGGCCCTATGCCCCTTAACCACCAGCATCCCCTCCTCCTCCTCCTGGTCCCCAGACCCCCGCGGAGGGGTCTGCGTGGCTGCGTGCGGGGGGGACGCTGAGCTCGGCTCCCCGCGGCAATCAGGGGCGGGAGGCGGGACGCGCTGCCATTGCCAGGCAGCACCTCCTTCCCTGGGCACCCTTGGCAGCAGAGCCGCCGTGTGCCCGGTTCTCCCGTCCAACCCCGCCGGGGCCCGCAGCCCCCCGCCTCCCGCCCTCGCCCGCTGCCTTTGTTGTGCGATGAGAGCCGGCTGGCGGGGCTGAGCCGGCACAGCCCACTGAGCATGGAGCCGCTGAGCCACCGCGGCCTGCCGCGGCTCTCCTGGATCGACACCCTCTACAGCAGTACGTGGCCTGGGCTGGAGGGGTGGTGGTGAGGGGGGGGGCGGACCGGGGTGCTGGGTCCCCACTACCTGTTGTGTAATGCTGCGTCGCGCCGGGGAGGGATGCTGTGCGTGCTGGGGATGCTGTGCGTGCTGGGGGTGCTGTGCGGGGGGCTCCCCGGCTCAGCTGATGCTGTGCTCCCCTCCCTGAGCATCCCGGTGGCAGGGCAGTCCTGACTGGAGTTGGTCCAGCGTCCCCCCGTGTTCTGCATGAGCAGGACGGGTGATGGTGGCCTCGGAGTGATGGGTCTCGCTGGGGCTGGAGCAGCCTGACAGCCCATGGGGGTCCTTGGGGATGTGGATGTTTAATGCTCCGCGTCCCATCCCCATCCCTCTGTGGCGGTGAGAAGGCAGCTCTCCCCCAGCAGTGATTTTTGCAGTGAGCTCCAAGGCACCGAGCAGAGGGTGCTGTGGCAACACAGTGTTGGTACCCAGGGGCTGGGGGCGTCCTGCAGCATCCCAGGGGTGCGAATCCCTCCATCCCACAGACGGGCAGCAGGGAGGAACAAGCTCTGGAGCTGTGCTGGTCCTGATCCCATGGCAGCTCTCTCAGCAGCAGCCAAGGGAGCCAGGGACATGGCTAGGGGATGTGGGGACTCGGTCACAGGGTCCCTGTTGTTCATTCTGGGGGAGCATCGAGCTGCATGGGCTCAACCCTGGAGTTGGGTTTTGGAGTGCAGTGTTGAGCTCAGAGCATGGTGTCTGTGGGGCAGTGAGGCTTGGCATGGCTGTGTGGGAAGGTGGGATGATCCAGAGAAGGGGGAACGGTGCCTCCTTCATGGATCTGGCATCTGCTGTTCCCTGGAGGGAGACAGGGGCTGCTGGGGGAGCACGTTGCATAGGGCTGAGCTACCCCAAGTTTTCCAGCCCAAACACCTGCAGCCAGAGGGCCACATCCAGCAGCAGCAGTCCCAGGGTCTGGTGCAGCTTGTGCAGGCGGCTGGGATGGAGCCCGGAGGCCGCATCCAGCCCATCCGCACCCTCCTTCCCAGCCGCAGGCATCTCTGCAAAGCAGTGGCTCTGCCATCCTGAATCCTGCTCCAGCCGCTCTTGCCAAGGTGCGGAGGAAGCTGTTTGGCATGTCCATGTTTTGGGGGATGTGGGACAAGGTCTGGCCTTCGTCACAGCGGGGAAGGTGGTGATGGTGTGGAGGAGATGCTGTTTGTGTTGAGCCACCCTTTGGAGGAGGCCCGCGGAGGCAGGTCCGAGGCCAGCTCACGCATCCGTGTTGTCATGGTGAATTTTCACCCAGGCACAGGGAAATCGTGGCGTTTCCCCAAAACCTCAGAGGCTCCATGCGGATGTTGAGCTTTTCCTGGCACTGGGATAGGATGGGCAAGCATTAGGGTGTGCTGATGCACTGCTGCGGTGTTGGGGAACAGCACATATCTGCCTGGAAAGGGAAGAAAATGCCACCCTGAGCTGCTGTGGCTGTGCTGCCTCTGCCTGGACTGGGCAGGAGCCAACCACTGCCCTTGGATGTGCTTCCTTTTGGGGACCATAGTGCTAGCATTAGCTGGGAAGATGTGGCAGAGCAGAAACATCCTTTCCCTGGGGAAAACAATCCCCTGTGGGGATGTGTTTCTGGCCCTGTCACCTTCCTTGGTCCACATGCCAGCCCACAGGACCCCTGCCCTGATGGTGTCAGCATCTCATGGGCATCAACCCTTGCTGCATTGTGGGGCTGGATCCAGCTCAGGGTCAAGGGGCTGTGCTGGAGCTGGGGTTACAAGCCTGTTTCAGGTCAGGGTGTCCTCACCCTCCTAGAGCGGCTCCCCTGGTCCAGGCCACCTCCCTCCCATCGGTCCCCACTGGTTGGGGTGGAGCAGGAGCATTTCCACTGCTGCTAAAAAACGGGAGCAAAAATAGCACTGGGTTTTGGCACGGGCACAGGAACAGGCTGCAGGGGCAGTGCAGCTGCGGGAGGAGGAGGGAGGCGCTTGGCTTGGGCTGGCTGGGTGGCAGGAGCACCCCACAGGCAGGGAGATGCAGAGGCTGGACCCTCCATGTCCCCTCGCCCAGCAGTGTTCGCCTTGCCTGTCCTGGTTGCTCGGTGGTGCTTGGTTCCCTCCCTGCAGCGGGTGCTGGAGAGATCCTGGCCTTCCCCATAAATACTGAACAGCCTCTGGTGGCACAGCTGGAGCTGTAGGGACAGAGCTCCATCCTCGCTCCTGTGAGCAGTACAGGCTCCTTCTCCTTGGGTGCCTGTTAGGGCACTGCTTGTACATCTCATCCCCGGCTCCATGCTGGGACCGGGATGTAGATCTGCTCCAACTGGGAGCAATGGCTGCCTGAGAGCCAGGTCATTCCTGCATCCCACAGGCCAGTCCCTTCCCTGTCTGTGCCATCAATGCCACCTTCTTCCCTGCAGGGCTGCGGGTGTCACCTCCCAGGGTCCCCAGCCACCTCATTAGCGCTGTGTTCCTCATTACCTCGCTGCCAAGTCAACCCAGCCTGGTTGCCAGGTCTCCCACAATGCTGGTGCCACTCTGGGTGCCCTATTTCCCACCCTGCTGTTAAGTCTAGAGCTGCAGATCTTGGCCTTGGTGGAGGCGAGGCGGTGGACCCTCCATGTTGATGTGCCTGGTGGGGACCAGCAGCTTTGTCCTCTCTGCAGCTTGGCTCTCCTTAGACCCCGCTTGATAGGGAAAGGAGCTTAGGTGAGAGGTTTGGGTCTCTCTGGGGCATCCCCAGCTCAGGGACAGTGCCTGGTTGAGCTCAGAGGTGCTATGTGGGGTGGGTGTTCTGGGGAGGTGTCCATCATGGGGGGACACTAATGACCTCATGCTGTCTTCTTCCTGGAGGTATTCCAGCTGGGACCTATCAAAAGCAGGAGGGACGAGGGACACCCCACCACGAGGAGGCAGAATAGGTTAAAACCAGGGATCCCCTTTCCCTGGAAGCTGAGGACCAAGGGGGAACCCCACTGATTCCCATCCAGCTTGTTCATTCCCAGTCAGCTCCTGGGTTGAACTGGGCTGCAGTGGCCAAGTGAAGGTGGTTCCCCAGCCTCTGCAGTGTGGTTATTAGCTACTAATTGCTCAGACCTAAGCAACTGTGTCCTGGGGTGTCCTGGCAGAGCTGGGGTGCATCTGGCCCATGTCAGTGCTCTCCTCCATCCCACCTGCAGATCCAGGATGGGACCCCCACCCCTCCCCACTGTCACCAGCAGGGCTCTCAGCCTGAGCAGGCTTCGCAGTACTCTGATTTAAAGATTTATCCACTTCCAGTAGGAAGCCAAATGCAATATTCATGTGCTGAGCAGTGTCAGTGGGAGTCAGGGGACTCCTTGGCCGGGATGGCAGAGCTGTGGGGGCACAAAGTGTCAGTGGTGCTGACTGCTCCAGCCCCTGTGCCCCCCTTTTTGGCCAGGGTATCAGCCAGGGTCTTGTCTGGGTCTCCTTGCTGTCTGCACACAGGGAGTCTATGGGGACAGCCATGGAGCTGCTGGGTAGAAGGGGAGTGAGGGGCTCCATGGAGTTGGGCAGGCCGTGCCCACCGCCTCTTTGGGAGCTGCCGGGGGGGTCTTAGCCACAGGTCCCTGGGGGGCGGGTGCTGGCTGCACCCCGAGGCTGCCCCTGCCGCAGCCGTGCTCCCTTCCCCCTCCCCTTTGTCAGCATCTCGGGGCTGCTGCAGACCTCTTCCCGCTGCCACCGAGCTGATGCCGTTTCCATGGTAACGGTTTAGGATGTACCCCTGTCCCCCCCTCTGCGCCCTGGGGACCTGCTGCAGACCCCAGGACCCCCTAGCTCCTACCTGGGGCTCCAGCTCCCCAAAATGGTTTCCCGTGGGCAACAGGGCAACACATGGGCAGCAGGGACAGTGTGAGGCATCCAGAAATGGGTGCTGGCCTGGCATGGTGGTGGCTTCATCCGGCACTGGGGAAAGCAGACCCTTTCTGCTCCACCAAGCTGCCCACCCGCCATGGAGCTGTCAACCATCCGCCTTCTACCAGGGGAGTGGCAATGTCCTCCATGCTGCGGACCCAGGCATCCTCCCTTGGCACCCATTCCCCCTCTCCAAGGAGGATGAGCATGGGAAAGCAGGGAGGATGGTGGCTGTGGCTGCCAGCCCAGCTCCTTCCCTCCCCAGGGATGGCACGGGGATGGCAGATGATGGGCAGGCAGGGCAGAGCCATGAGTGTGGGGCCAGGGCGTCTGGCAGAGCAGCTGTCCCTGCACAGAGGAGGCCCGAGGCCTCTGTGCCGTTAATTATGCAAATTTAGGGAAGTGTGTCAAGCAGAGGATGCTCTGTGGGGCTGAGGATGCTCTGTGATGCTCTGCCTGCTGGAGCAGGCAGAAAGCAGGCAGCCGAGGCTGGTGGGGCCAGGGTGGGCTGCGGGTGCCGGAATGTGTGTCTGTGCATGATCCAGGGTGTTGGACACAGGGTCTGTTGCCTGCAGGTGACCCACAACTGGGTGTTTGTGGTGTGCTGTGTGGTGACCGTCGGCTATGCCGCTGCATGGATGCTCACCACCATCTTCTTCCCCTGGCAGACTTCAACTATGGTGCAGACGAGTACGACGCCGAGGGCAACGAGGAGCCCAAGGCGCTGCCAGAGGGCTCTGAAACCATGCCCTACATCGATGAATCGCCCACCATGTCCCCCCAGCTCAGCGCCCGCGGCCAGGACAGCGGGGACGGTGTCTCCCCTACACCCACCGACAGCCTCAGCACAGGGGTAGGTGTTCGGGATGCGGAGCTCTGTGCCGGGTGCGGTTGAAGCCGGGGCTGTGGGTACCGGCTCGGTTGTGTCAGCAGTGTTGTTGATGGTCTGATGCTGCTGTGACCTGCGGGACTGTCCTCTGGCATCCCAAACTCTGGGGTACAGCAAGCACCCTGTTCTGCTGCTGGTGGTGCCGTGTCGGTGGGACATGGCGTGTCCCTGCCCCGGCGGCGGAGCCACGACGGCACGGACTGATCGGGGAGAGGGGACCGGGTGCTGTAGCGCAGCCCGGCTGGGTGAGAAGTGCGGGGTTCGCAGGGAACCCGCAGGCAGCCGCTGCGCCGCGCTGCCGGCTCCATCTAGCGGCACTTGGAGGTGAACCGCCGGCTGGGGAGGGAGCCCTTGCATGGGTCCCCCCTTCTGGGGAATTCGGATTTAACCCCTCCATTCCCTCTGCTCTCCCGAGAGCATCCTCGGGATTTCACAGGAGGGATGGTCGGAGATCTGCGGGGCGGGAAACAGAAGGGAAAACTGTATTTTTCCAGGATAAATCATGTAAATCTCGGGAACATCGGGGCTCTGTGCCCGGACCGCTGGGGTCTTGGCAGGGCATCGGATGCCCCTGGCCCCTCGGCACAGGGCCTGTGGAGGGGTGCTGCCGGGGTCCCGCAGAGGGCTGGGGCTCAGGCGGGGGAGGAAGCCAGGCTGGGAAACGTGCAGGTTTCTGTCGTGGAAGGAGTTAAGCCTTGACCCGGATGCTGAGGCAGAAGAGGCGAGAGAGGTGTGGCTTCCTCCCCGGGGCCCGCCGTTGCGCAGCATCCTCCTCCCGGCACCCAGCACCGCCCCGCCGCGCTCCCTGGGGACCGCAGCCACCCTGCTGCGGGAAGGACCCTGCCCCGGGGCCGGCTCAAACCACTCGGGCTCAGCACCCCTTGTCCCACCCCACCAGGATGCTGGGCACAGCCCTGCGAGCATTGACGCCGGGATTTTGGCGGTGGGCTCCATCCCAGGAGCCAGTTGGGATAGGGGAGAATATCCCTGGGAAAGCAGAGTTGGCGAAAACCCTAGGGGTCACGGGCAAAGCGGTGCTCTTGGGGGCTGGTGGAGCTGGATGCAGGCAGTGAAGCTGGCTTGGTTGGCTCTAACAGGATTGGGAAGTGTCAGAGCTCAGCGCCGGCTTTGCCTCCATCTCTTTATCTAGAGCTGCTTGTGTCAGGGCTTAGTGGGACACCATCTGCTTACGGCATGTTTAATCAGCGTGTCCAGCCCTGCGATGGGCACAAGCTTGCATGTGGGTTCTGCTGTGTCATGGGTGCCAGGCTCACCCCATCGCTCTTCTCTGGTGGGGTGGGACTGGTGTCACTGCCTTTTGGAGTGCTGGAGGAGGTTTCTGGTGGGGCATCTCTTCTTGCAAGCCCCTGGGGCAGCTGTGACCACATCTGGGGCAGCCAGATGCTGGGTGCAGACACATCCTGTCTCTCCTCCCACCTGGTGTGAGGTGATGGCCCAGCCCCTGCTTGGAGAGGTGTTTCTGGGTTTGGCACTGTGGATGCTTTCCCCTGGGCAGGGACTGTTCTGCCCTCTGGAGACCTGGCTGCAGCAGGCAGGGGCCCAGTGCCCTGGCATAGACCCCTCTTAGCAAAGCATGAGCTGCGGTGTGGACACGGGGCTGGACACGGACTCTGGAAGTCCCCATGTCTGTGTCTCTGCCCACTTCTCATAGCAGAGGTTGGTTCCAGGCTTGGACAGGCGCAGGAGGCAGAACAGATGCAGTTGCTGGTTCCCTTTTTGCTGCAGAGGATCAGGGGGAAACTGCTGAGACAGCTCTTGCGTTAGTCTCCCTTCCTCCAGCCTGTTCTTGCCCCGTTTCCAGGGCCCATGTTGTCCCTCACAGGTGCCACACCACTGATGTCTCTGTTCCCCGGCTGCCCCTCGGTTGTGGTCAGGCTGGGGCAGCAATGAAGTGCTAGCGCTGATCCATGCGGGATGCTGTGGGGAGGCACGTGTGTCAGCTGCGTTATCCTGCCCCGAGTCCCCTCTGGGGTAGAGAGAGGTCCCTTCTGGGGGCGTGGAGCCAGGTCTCTTTATGGTACCCGGTGACGCTGGTGCCCTCTAAGGTCACTTTTGCCGGTGGCAATCCCTGTGGGACCAAGGGGTCCCTGTCGGGCGGGGTGGGCACTGTCGTGTTGCTGCCTGCTCTGCTGGGTGAGGATGCAGGGCTCTCCAGGGGACCCTCCCCGTGGCTTCCCCCGGGAGCTGCGGGAACCGGCTCGGGGCGCCTCAGCCTTGACCACACGCCGCCGGCGAGGCAGCTCCACCTCCAGCGCCGAGAGATGCATTTCCTGTAGCGAGCGTGCAGGGCGGAGCGGCGGGGCTGGCTGGGGCAGCGGCCCTCCACCACCCGCAGCCCCTCCGGGGGTGAGCGCAGGGCCAGCCGCTGCCTCCTGTGCCACCGCTGCTGACCCCAGGGCGGCCGCTGCCACCACCCCTTGGGGCCGGTTGGGCTCGCCCCCCCCCCCCCCCTCCCCGGGATTCCCGGGCTGAAGGCCGGAGCTGTGGCAGGCGGGAGCACCGGGGATCCCATAATGGCTCCTTTCATCCCGCGCCGGTGGCCGGTGGCCAGGGCTGAGTCAGGCCAAGCTGGCTCAGCCGTGTGAGCCCCTCGCTCGGAGCCTCGCGGGATCCCCGCTGCCCAGCCGGCCATGGAGGAGGAAGAGGAGGCCATAGGGTACTTGGATAAAGTGCTGGAGGATGAAGATGACTCTGAGCCGGGAACCCCCACCAGCCCCGTGTCTCCGTTCTCGGCCGGCGAGAAGGTGGGCAGCGGGGGCTCCCCACTCCTGTGCTGGTGGTGGGGCTGGGGGACAAGGGCATCTTGCTGGTGCTGGTGATGTCCAGGACTTGGGGCAGCTTCTGGGTCCATGTGGTGGGTGCTGGTGGGGAGCAGGAGCATCACCGCTGTTCCTCCGGGACTGCCTGCAGCCAGGGCACGGGCCGGGGCTGCACAGGGTTCAGTGGGTGCTTGCAGAGTGGGGTGAGCCCCAGCCTTGTTCCCATGGGGAGCGGGGTTGT
This sequence comes from Pezoporus occidentalis, assembly GCF_034315485.1. NCBI lineage: Eukaryota > Metazoa > Chordata > Aves > Psittaciformes > Psittacidae > Pezoporus > Pezoporus occidentalis. Next base: position 303,530 of record NW_026914297.1, on the reverse strand, counting down.
GCGTGCTGCTCGGGGGGGGCTGTGTGGGTTGGCAGAGCTGGTGCCGGATGCTCAGGAAGGGGCTGGACCGCACTCTGTCACTGCCCCACTGCATGGCCACCAGCGCCCCCTAAACCACCCCAAACCCCAAGTGCTGGGAGGTGGCCCCGGGGGCACCCATCTGCTGGCACATGTGGAGCCCGGCACCCTTCTCTTGCCCGCCCTGCCTGCGTGCCCTCAGGGTGCTGGCAAAGGGCTGGAGTTCTCCCTGGGGTCTCCTGCATGTGGCTGCTGTGCCCCACCTTATGGTTGTTCCTCTGGGTTGCGGGGGTCCAGCTGGCATCATCCCTATGGGGTGCTGCAGGGCCCGGGTGTGGACGGGCCCCTTATCTCCCCAGCTCTCGCGCAGGGCCCAGGCTGAGGGAAGCAGGAAGAGCCTGTGACTAATTGGTGGCAAAGAGCCCACAAGCTCCCAGTGCACAAACCTGCTCCCCCCGTGCACCCCTGTGCTGCTGCACCAGTCACTGTGTCCTGTCATTAACAGTGCAGCCTGGCAGGGAGCTGCAGGGTGGGCACTGCAGTGCCAGGGTGCGACAGGGAGATGCTGATCCATGGGCATGCCCACCCATGGCTCTTCTTTGGGTGGCAAAGCCTGGCTCCTGAGTGTGGTTTTTAAGTGGAGATCCAAGGCATGTTGGGCATTCAAGGCGGTCCAGGGACTGGGATGCCTTGGAGCCTGGCTGAGGGTCCCAGAGTCCCCCAGCCCATCCATGCATCACCCATCTCCCTGCTCCGCGAGGGTCATGGAGCGTCAGTGCTGCAGCAGACCTGGGCACTAACTGAGCTGCCAGCAGCGGGTCCCCATACAGCCCAGGACCTGCCCCAGTGCCTCTGGGGTGGCACTTTTCCGGGGAAAGCCTCAGCTGGGGAAAGGGTGGTGCTGGATCACGCGGGAGCTCCACAGAATCACAGGATTGTTTAGGTTAGACAAGAGCTTTAAGAGCACCGAGTCCCACTTTAACCCAGCGCTGCCAACTCCAACACTAAACCGCGTCCCTAAGTGCCACATCTACACGTCTTTTATACCCCTCCAGGGCTGGTGACTCAACCCCTTCCCTGGGCAGCCTGTGCCAGTGCTTGACAGCCCTTTCGGTGAAGAATTTTTTCCTAATATCCAACCTAAACCTCCCCTGGCGCAACTCGAGGCCATTTCCTCTCCACCGCCGGGCATGATTTCACTGGGCGCTTCTGGACTCTGCCCTGGGAGGGTCCTGCAGTGCTGTGCACCACCCTGGAATGCTGCCTGCAGCGCCGGGCTCTCGGCCAGCCTGGAGCAGGGAGGGGAGCGAAGCCGGTGCAGCCCTTGGTTTCCCAGCTGGCTCCAGCCTGGCTGTGCTGCCCGGCAGGCACGTGCCCAGCCCTTGCCATGGAGCTTCCCTGTCACTGATGGGGATACCCACGCAGGGACGGGCTGGTGGGATGAGGGGTGTCCTCCTGTGCTGCCTGCTGGCTCAGCCAGGCTCCTTGCTGTGTTGCACAGGGCGAGCGAGATGCTGGAAAAGGCCTGGAGATGCGGAAGCTGGTGCTCTCTGGTTTCCTGGCCAGCGAGGAGATCTACATCAACCAGCTGGAGGCCCTCTTGTTGGTGAGCACAGCCCCTCCAGGGATATTCCCTAGCGGATGGATGGATGGATGGATGGATGGATGGATGGATGGATGGATGGATGGAAGTGAGCTTCCTGGACAGCCTCCCCCAGGCAGGCCTGGCCCAGATGCTACCTGTGCAGGAGCAATGCAGCAGGAGTGATGCTGAATCCAGCCTTGCTCTGTCCCAGCCACCCTGTCTCACCTCCCCTGCTGCTTGTGTGCCTGGTGGGGAAGTATTTATAGCCCCACTTCCTCTTGCGGGCTCACTGGCCCTCGTGGTGAAGATGCTGTTGCACAACGTGGGCTCACCGCTGCCATGGGGAGCTCTGTGGGGATGCATGACTGGGAGCAGCCCCTTGCTCCAGCTGCTGGCCCAGACCCATCCTTGCTGCCAGCTCACATCCCCCTCACCTCAATCTTCCCTCCTCAACTCTAGTCTCAAACGCTCTCCCTTCTCCTCCCTTGGCAGCCTATGAAGCCACTGAAGGCCACAGCCACAACATCGCAGCCTGTCCTCACCCTCCAGCAGATTGAGACCATTTTCTACAAGATCCAGGACATCTACGAGATCCATAAGGAGTTCTATGACAGCCTGTGCCCGAAGGTGCAGCAGTGGGACAGCAACGTCACCATGGGCCACCTCTTCCAGAAGCTGGTATGGCCTTCCCCAGGTCTTGCTCCACTTGGAAGAGGAGGAGGGCCAGGGAGATAGAGCACCATGCTGTGGGGCTCAGCTCATGCCCTGCCATCTGTTCACCGGTGGCCATGGGACTTGTTGCATCCGTCCTTGCAGCAGTCCCTGCTGCCTGCCTGCACTGATGCCCACAGTTAGCGGGTTCCAGGAGCAGCCACGGCAGGGTTTTGGCTGGAGGTGGATGGTGTGGCTTTACCATGGGGCTGGCAGGCGCCCAGGTTGCTGCCTCTTTGCTGTCTGCGCTCTCCAGGGCCATGCTCTGGGTCCTGCCGCTGCTTCAGACTTGCGGTGGGAGCAGAGGTTGTGCCCATGGTGCTGTGGCCATGCTGGGGAGGGGAAGAGGAGAGGGCAGGTTGAAGGGTGCCAGGAAGTGGCTGTAGCTTCAGCCTCCAGGGTCCAGGCTCTCATTACCTCTCTGCTGGACTTTGGAGGTTTGTGGGGGCACGGGGCTGGGCAGGAGCCCCAGCATCCTGCTGTGGGAGAGGACTCTCCCTGTGGATCCAAGCGTGTGCCCCAGCTGACTATGGCCTGCCCATGTCCTGCTGGGAATGAACAGCTCTGAGCAGTGTCCCCTCTGTGGCTGCCTGGCCTCTCACACTGTGGGTGGCTTCAGCATCCCACTGGATGCCCGGCTAATCCCTGCTCCCCGCAGGCCAGCCAGCTGGGGGTCTACAAAGCCTTTGTGGATAACTACAAAATCGCACTGGAGACAGCAGAGAAGTGCAGCCAGAGCAACTGCCAGTTCCAAAAGATCTCAGAGGTAAGCTGGGCTGAGGGGACAGGGCTGCTGTGACCAGGCTGTCCTGGCACAGGGCAGAGAATGCTGTCCCATGGCTGAGAGAACCGCATCTGCCCCATGGGGATGCTGTCCCTGCCCTGCGGACCCTCAGGGACTGTCCTAGGGCAGGAGCATCAGTGGCTGTGAGGGAGGGTTGTGGTCTTTGCATACTGTGGGATTCCCCCCACCTTGTGCAAGCTCAGGTTGGGTTCAGCCCTCATTGCTGTAATTTCTGGGGTGCCAGCATAGTCTTCTCCTGCTCACCCCACCACTGAACATGGATGCCGGGTACTGGGCACCTGTGGCTCGTCTCCTGTTGGCTGCATCTCCATGCCTGGCTCCCCTATAGCAATGGGACCCTCTGTGGCTTCAGGCTTGTTCCCTCTTCCCTCCAGCCCCTCCACAGTAGCTCAGTGGAACCAGCAGCCTCCCTGTGCTGCTGTGGGGCTGAGAGTCCTGCTCCAGGGTGCTAGAGGGGTCCATCGTGTCCCTTCTGCTGGGCACAGCCGGAGCTGCTCCTGGCATCCCATACAGTCCACACACCTCCACCCCAGCACCCACGTGTGGCCTCCAGAATGGCCTGGCTGGGGCAGGGAGGAGGTATCGGGGTGCAGGAAGGGTGAGGGGGGGGGATGCCGTGACCTTGAGCAATGACCTTCCCCCCGAGGGCTGCTCTGATGGGCCTTTCCCTCCCTAGGAGCTGAAGGTGAAGGGCCCCAAGGACTCGAAGGAGAGCCACACGTCCGTCACCATGGAGGGTACGGCAGGCGCGGGGAGGGGGACGCAGCCTTTGTCTGCGCGCGGATGAATTACTGAGCAGCTCCGGCGAGCGGAGCCCTTTGTGTTCCCGTGCGCGGAGCCGGCAGGGAGCGTTGGGGGGGGGGGGTACGGCTCTTGAGGATGCTGGGGGCACACGGCCGCCCCCCGCCCGCTGCCCACCCCATCCCGCTGCACCCAGCGCCGTGCTGAGGGGCCGATGCCGTGCCGCAGCCGGGCTGAGCTGCTGCGGGGCGCAGAGATGGCTGCGTGGAGACGGGGCTGCCATGGAAATCCTCGTTGTGGTCCGGCTCTGCTGTAACTGCACCTACGGTGAGGCGAGGGGGAGGGCTCTGCATTCAGGTGCTGCTGGGGAGCGGTGCTGTGGGGTCACTGGCCATGGGGCTCGCTGTCCTTGCTGGGGGGGGGGTGTGTGTGTGTGTGTTGGAGGCTGTGTCGTGTTCTGCAGCCTGAAGTTGGGAACGGCTTTGTTCCAGGCTCTATTGAATCATCTTGGCTCCGGCATACGCGGCCACGCGATCGCCTTCCCTGCGGGCAGGGGCTTGTGCCAGTGATGGGACAGCGAGGGGCTGGGGATCCCTGTGTTCTGGGGGGGCTGGGGGGTGGTGATAGGGAGGATTCCCTGCTTGCTTGCTGGAGGCGGTGAGCACGGTGGGACTGGAATGCTCATCTCTGCGTGGCTGGGGAGGAGAGGCACTGGGCATCCTTGCCTGCTGAGGCTGGGCCCCTGCTGCCTGCGTGTGGGTCCCAGGCTGGTGGAACTGTGTTGGTGAGGAGCCTGGTGCTCTTCTTGTACTGGGACAGCCCCTCCCTGGCTCCATGGTGTTTTGCAAGTGCCTGTAGCGATGGCAGAATCCTCCCCCTGGATCTAGGGTGGGGGAATGAGGAAGGGATACCCTGCCTGCCCCCCTGCATCCCAGAGGATGGCTGCTGCAAGGAGCTGGGCTCCAGTTTTACCTGCTGGCACAGGTGTGGGGGATGCAGCCTTCAGGTCATGGTCCAGCCCTTCATCCTCACCTCCCTGTACCAGGACAGGGGTTCCACTCTCGGGACTGGGCATCGTGAGGCAGCATGCTGTGGGGAAAGTGGACAGGAACCCCCTGCAGCTCATAGGACAGAGTGGATGCAGGCAGCACTCTTCCCTCTTCCCCAGCCCAAAGCCAGGCCCTGCTTGGCCCTGGCAGTTTGAGGAAGTGCTCAGAAGCAAAGGGAAAACCCAGAGGCATCGGCCTGGCTGTAAGCCGTCAGGGGGACATGTGAGTGGTTGGGTACGGGGAGCAGCACTGTCAGTGTGCCCTGTGCCTTTGCCTGCCCAAAGAGCTGGGCAGGAGGAGGAGGGTCTGGCTGCCTGGGGTGAAATGTGCCTCTGAAGAGCTCCCAGGGCTGGTTTCCTGCTGGGAAGGTGCATGGCAGTTTGAAAGGGGGTGTCTGTGCCCTGTGTACGGGGCAGCTGTGTGCCCCTGCTGTGGATGGAGCCTCACGTAATCATGGGGGGCTGCAGGGAGGGAACATGGGGCGGCAGCACTGGGAGGATGCCTGGTCCTCCTGTGTTCTCTGTAGGTGGGGATTCTGCTGCTGCTGGAGCAGCCTGGGTTCCCCTTGCACCCAGGACTGACTGGAGTGGGGGGATATGGGGTGTCCCATGGGGTGGCAGAGCCCGGCAGGGGCAGGTCAGGGATGAGACCTGCTGCTGAGCCAAAAGGGAAACTGAAAAGGCTGCTGGTGGTGATGAGCAGCTTCCGCCCCACAGCCACCGCAGGCAAAGCTGGTGGTGCCGGTGTGCACACCGCAGCCGGGAGGGAGGCCCTCGCCCCGCAGGGAGGCCGTGCTGGCACAGTCATGGTGGGGATGTCCTGCAGAACGCTGTGTGTTCACACAGCTCCTCTGGCTTTGCCACCCGTGATGTGTGGCAGCAGAGGGGAGGAGCCCGTGGTGCCTGGGTTGGTGTCCCCATCGTGCCCTGTCCCAGGGCTGACACAGACCTTACCGATGTGGGGCCGTGGCTGGAGCAGAGCAACGTGTGTGTAGCACTACTTGGCCAGCACCATGCTGCAGTCACCCCAGTGGGGACCCAACAGACACCTGCACTGCTGGTCCACTCGTGGTGCAGAATGGACCCCAGACGTTCACCCAGGGCTTTGTGCAGATGTGGGGGGTCTCTGTGCATTATGTGCATCCTTGCCCCTGCAGGATGTGGTCCTGGCTCTCATGGGTGGGAGAGGGGCCGGGGCCCTGTTGGTGGGTGGCTGCTGACACCTTCTCTCTCCCCTCAGCGTTGCTGTACAAACCCATCGACCGGGTGACGCGGAGCACCCTCGTCCTGCATGTGAGTGTGACACCAGTCCTGGGGTGGGGGACTCTACCCTGTTGCTCCTGGGGACCCGCAGCCATGGGGAGTGCTGCTGAGGGGTCTCCGGGGTGGGTGCGGCAGGCAGGGCAGTGCCCTTGGCCACTCACCTGTACCTGTTCCCTTCCAGGACCTCCTCAAGCACACCCCAGCTGACCACCCCGACTACCCGCTGCTCCAGGATGCCCTCCGCATCTCACAGAACTTCCTCTCCAGCATCAATGAGGACATAGATCCCCGGAGGACAGCGGTCACCACCCCCAAGGGGGAGGTAAGCCAGTGGGGTGGGCAGTGACGGGCACAGGGTGAGGGCTGAGCCCTCTGCCAGCCCATGGCTGGTGTCTCCACCCTGGGGAGCTCCATGGTGCTTGGCCAGGAGATGGAGGGTTTCCTCTAGATGCAGTTAGGGTGCAAGGTTAGGGTTCTACTTGGTCCTTGCTGCTTGCTAGCACCCTGCTGAGCATATGGGACTCAAAATAGCAGCCAGAGGACATAGACCTTCCCATGCTCCCAATGGCTGAGTCATGGAGGGGGACAGCAGCATCCGTCCCCTGCGGTTTGTTGGCCTTTGCTCCCTGCCTGCTCTCACCCCAGCCCTGCTGCCCCACAGACCCGGCAGCTTGTCAAGGATGGCTTCTTGGTGGAGCTGTCGGAGGGCTCGAGGAAGCTGCGGCACGTCTTCCTCTTCACCGACGTGCTGCTCTGCGCCAAGCTGAAGAAGGCAGCGGTGGGGTAAGGAGGGCGCTGGGCATGGGGGGGGATGTCCCAGCCCCCTGTCCTGCAGTGGGCTGGGGGACGTGCCGGGAGGGGGTCAGGCATTACTGAGCACCCACTCCCCGGCTGCAGGAAACACCAGCAGTACGACTGCAAGTGGTACGTGCCCCTGGCCGACCTGGTGTTCCCTTCGCCGGAGGAGTCGGAGCACTGCCCGCAGGTCCACGTCATCCCCGACCATGAGCTGGAGGACATGAAGATGAAGATCTCGGCCATCAAGAGCGAGGTGCAGAAGGAGGTGAGAGGAGGGTGGGGTGCTTGGGGAAGTGTGGGACCTGCTGCCAGGGTGGGTGCCTTGCTCTGGGACAGGGATGGGACATGGGGGTGCCTGTGAAAGCTCCTCTTTGCTCCCTGCCTATAGAAAGCCAACAAGGGGCAGAGCCGGGCCATTGAGCGCCTCAAGAAGAAGATGTTTGAGAATGAATTCTGGCTGCTCCTCAACTCACCCGCCATCCCCTTCCGCATCCACAACCGCAACGGGAAGGTGAGGAGGGTGGGCTGGGGGCCGGGCTCGGTGCTGCCTGAGCACAGCCTGCTGCATCGTCCTCTGTCTTGCAGAGCTACCTCTTCCTGCTGTCATCCGACTACGAGAGGTCCGAGTGGAGGGAGGCCATTCAGAGACTGCAGAAAAAGGGTAAGTTTGGGGCTATTGAGGTCCTCTTGGACCTCACGAGGAGGCCCCATAGGATCACAGTCTCTGGTCCCCATGGCCAGCACTGGCTGCATCCCTCTGAAGTTCCTCTCTTGTCCTCTCCCAGACCTCCAGGCCTTTGTGCTGAGCTCGGTGGAGCTGCAGGTGCTCACGGGATCCTGCTTCAAGCTACGCACTGTCCACAACATCCCGGTCACCAGTAACAAGGATGGTGAGTGTTACTGTGCTGGTGGGTCCTTCTTTGCCTCCAGATGATGCTGGGGAGGAGCTGTGTCCCTGCTTGGGGACCGTGCCTGTGCAGGGAACAGCCACCCACCAGGTGGCACTGCTGGAGCAGAGTCTGGCTCCCAGGCAGCGTAATCTCGGCTGGAACACGGGAATGCTTTGGGATGCTCCCCAGCATCCCCATGGGCTGCGCAGGACCAGGGTGTTCCCAAGGCGTGACCCACTGGGAACCTCCCTCAGGGCTGTCCAACAGCAGGAGACCTTGGGGTGTCTGTCAGGGATGATCAGCAGGGGGGGATGCACGTCCTCCTCCAGGCCTTAGGGATGAACAGTGGGGTGTCACCACAGACACCCAGTGCTTGCTATGGCAGAGGCTGCCTGGGGGATGGCCAGCCCACACATGGGCCATTGGGCATGGGAGGTGGCCGCTGAGCCCTGACGGCCTCTGCTCTCCCCACCACAGATGATGAGTCCCCTGGGCTCTATGGGTTCCTGCACGTCATCGTCCACTCCGCCAAGGGCTTCAAGCAGTCTGCCAGTAAGTGAGGGTGCCCACCCTTTAGCTCGGGGGGGGGGCTCGTGTGGTCAGAAGAGCTGGGGTCCAGCATGTGGCCCCGCTCTGCCCACAGCGGTGCCCTGGGAGCTGATGGGGCTGTTCCTGGAGTGCTGAGTGGTGTCTGCTCCCCCAGACCTTTACTGCACACTGGAGGTGGACTCCTTTGGCTACTTCGTCAGCAAAGCCAAGACCAGGGTTTTCCGGGACACCACCGAGCCACAGTGGAACGAGGTGAGAGGAGGGTGGGATGCAAGGAGGGGACTGTATCCCCCCTTTCCCTTCCAGCCCCAGTTTTGAAGGTGTTTTGGGATGATGGGGCTGAGCCATTCTCCCTCCGCATCCCAGGAGTTTGAGATTGAGCTGGAGGGCTCCCAGTCCCTGCGCATCCTCTGCTATGAGAAGTGCTATGACAAGACCAAGCTCAACAAGGACAACAATGAAATTGTGGACAAGATCATGGGCAAGGGGCAGATCCAGGTATGCACTGGGGGTTTTGAGCGTCTTCTCACCCAGCGATGGACCCTCAAGGTGCCTGGGCTGGGAGGGTTGTTTTGGTGTGGTGCCTGGAACGGGAGATGCCTGGCGGCATGGGAAATGGGGGACAGGGATTGTGGCTTGGGGTTGAAGGCAGTGAGGCGGGGAGGCATCAGGGGTATGAGTGGTGGTCCCAGGGCACAGTGGCTGCAGGAGAATGTGGGACAAAGCAAGAGGGGGTCCTGTGGACATGACAAAGCCAGTGGTGTTTCTGTTCTGCTGCAGCCTGTGGGTCTGCAGGGAAGGGTCTGGCCCCTGCCTCAGGGGGGTCTCTGGGTGTGCAGTCCCCCATCCTTCCCCACCAACTGTGGCTGTCCCCTCTGCCACCATCTGCCTCCCGTGCCTCTCCATCAGCTGCTGTTATGGCAACAGGGGTTTCCAGGACAACGGCTGATCTGCCTCTGACTGGCGGTTGCCAGGCAGGAGGATGGAGGCCTGGGCTGCCTTGGGATGCTCCAAGTGAGCTGGACCAGGAAGGTGGCAGCCCCCAGACTCACCTTGGCCAGGCTGCAGGGAGGCCGAGGGCAGTGGGGATGGTTTGGGATGGGGGTACCTCTGTGTGTTCCTGGTGGGGACACCGGGTCCGGCTGCATTCCCCAGGGGACAGCGTCATGCCTGGAACACAGGGTCCAGCCAAGGCCACTTCAAAGGGCCCAGTGCAGCTACTGGCTCTGTGGGAAAGCAGCTGAGGGCAGGTCCTGGGGGACCAGCATGGAAATGCCACTGAGAAGGGGATACTGCAGGGGGATGGCTCTGCACTGGGATGGGAGACGGAGGCTTGACTTCACCAGTGGCTTGTTCATACCCAAAATCGCTTGTCTGTTGCCCGCTCCACAGGGAAGCGGTGGTGTGAGGTGGCATTGGGCCAAGGGGAGGGTTGGAGCAGGGATGGGGCTTGATGCCCCTGGGGATCAGTCCAGCTGCATGCTCGGAAATAGCCTGGGTCAACAAACATGAGTCATGCTGGGAGACACAGGGGCTGGGACAGGGACAGCACAGCTTGTCCCTGCTGTGTACAAGTCATGGGGAAGAAAGGAAGAGAGAGAAGGTGCTGGGGCTGCTTTTCCTGGGCTGGTTGGAGCAGGGTCAGGTTGGGGCTGTCCTCCTCTCACCACAGCTTGGCCCCTGCCTGGGACTTAGGAGGGCAGGGATGGGCTACATGGCTATGGGCAGGATGAGCAGTGCTGCACATGGGGCTGTGGGTTGTGGCCAGACCCCTTTACCCTGAGCTGCTCAGGCAGAGATGCTGCCCTAGCTGGTCCCTGGGCTCCCTGTGACCTGCTGCTGGTTCCAGTTAGCAGCAGGAGTGGGGGACATGGAGCACCAGCATCAGCAGCTCAGCAGAGGCCCATGGTGTATGTGGGGCTGCCAGGATGGCTGACACCCCCCCCCCCCCAGCCAGTGCTGTGCTTAGTGCCCAGCTCTAATCTGGTGGCCCAGGCACGTGGGTCAGCCATGAAAGCAGCTTAGAGGCACCAGGGGCTGGTGGGATCAAGGGAATGGTGCAGCCCTTCTGCGGGGGGCAGCGGGAGCCTCCTGAGGCCGCAGCGGTGCCATGGGTGGGAGTCACATCCTGCTGGCACAGAGGATGTGGATGGGCCCATGGAGGGGCCAAGGCTGGCACCAGCCTCTAGAGCATCCTGGCAGTGAGCCCTAAGGGGTCTGCTGTGTGGTGAGCATCTGATCCCACCCTGAGCTCCATCCCTGTGGCTGGCAGAGGGTGAGCACCCTGTGCCATGTGGGTGCAGCCACTGGTTGCTCTATGGGAAGGTGTGTCTGGGTTGGGACTGGGAATGGAATGGCTCTGCTCTGGCTCCTGGTTGGCATTAATGCTGGTTTGTTGTTGTTAACCCTGTTTTGCATGCGGTTTCCAAGGCTGGGACGTGGTGTGGTCAGGGTAGAGGTGCCATGGAGGAGGGCTTGTGTCCCTGGCACTGGAGGGCTTGGCCCTGCTCTAAGCTGTCCCAGTCACTCCCAGCGGCTGGGCTGTGCCCAGTGGGTGCTGGCAGGGGTGCCTGGTGCTATGTTGGGGTGGCAGATGGATGCAGAGCAGGCTGCGAGCACTTGTGTCCATATTGCAGAGGGGAAAGGCTGGATCTGTCCCCTATGGCCTAGGGTGGGCAAGGAGACAGGCAGTGGGTGCACAAAGGGGGTCTCATGGTGGTGGGGCAGGATGGAGCAGCCCCTTCCTCAGTCCCTGTTCGATGCACAGAGTAGAGCTTGTGTTGTCATGGGCACGGTGCCTGCCATACCCGCAGGGAATAGCTGCCTGCCTGTCTGTCCCCCTCGATGGGCTGGTGGAGGCCCTGGACGGGGTGATTTTGGTGTCGGGGCTCCCCAGACCTGCAGGGATCCACAGGGTGACCCATGTGCACTCAAGGGGGCTGCGGAGGTCTGGCCCGGGGGCAGTGCAAGTCCCTCCCAGCCCTGCACCTCACCACATCCATGCCTGTCAGGAGAAGCAGCAGGCAGGGACCCTTCCAAGGCTGGGGCACAGGGCAGAGCCCTGCCTGCACCCCATCCCCTGCCCTGCCGCCTCAACACATCACCTCCTGGCAGTGGGGCTGACAGGGGCCAGGGCACGGTGAGCGTGTCCTTGCTTATCCCTGGGTCTGACAGGAGACCCCTAAAGACCTGTCCCAGTGCCGAGACCGGGAGAGCCAGCCTGGCTCTTCCATGGAGCCGGGAATGCTGCAGCCAACAGCGCCGATGGCTTCCGGGGCTGCGGGCGCTGAGACGCAGATAATGGATAACGGTGGATGAGGGTGGATAACGGTGGTGGGGAGGCGGGGTAGCCCCTCCAGCCCTCCCAAGCGGCTGCTGGTGGCAGGGCGAGAGTTAAACGCGTGGGGGCCGCCGGGGGGGGCTGCCTTTGAGTCACTTCCTCGCAGGGGGAGGGAGGTTTTGGGGCTGCCGAGCTGCCGCTCCACAGCCTGGCTCGCACCCTGAGGATGAGCCCTGGCCGCTCGCCTCCCCGCCGCCCCGGCCGGGCTCCCCTCGCCGGCCTCCGCTGACCCCACCGCAGGAGGGATGCGGGTGCCGTCCTAACGCAGCCCCGGCCACCCTCATCTCGCCTCCCTGAGCCGAAGCGGACATCGGGATGACGGAGGTGCTGGTGCAGCCGGAGGGCAGCCCTGGCCCCATGGGCGAGCAGCCGGAGCACGGCGTGGAGGAGCCCGAGGGGAAGCGTCCCCCTAACACGGGGGCCCGCCTCTGGGGCAGGGTGCGCAGCAAACTGCTCCGGCAGAAGGTGCCTCTCGGGGTGCAAGGGGGGGACGGTTTTGGGGTGCCCGTGGTGGGCACCAAACGGGCTCTGGAATGGCTTTGCCGTGCGTGGTGGTCGTAGCTTTGTGGGGTAAGGGGGGCTCTGATGGGGGGGGTTATGGGGTCCATGCATGGAGCAGGGAGGCTGGTGGGTGCTTTGGGAGCTCTTAGAAGCAGTCAGCAGCTTGTGGGGTCCTCGTTGCCCTCCTGTCTCCCTCTGCGTGCTGGGGGGATTGGGAGGGGGCTGAGCCATTTGCACTGTAGGGTCTGGCAGAGGGAGGGTGTGGAGCCCCCCTGCCCTGCCCCGGGGCTCACCCAGGAGGCAGAAATGCTTGTGGGATGACTGGGGCCAGGCTCCTGGGTGCTGGTGCCTGTGCCCCCCCCTTGCTTGCTTTGCAACCCCTCAATCCCGGGTCCCTCCAGGCTCCTCCTAGCTGGGGGGGGCCGCATCATTCTGCCCATCAGATGGAGGGCAGGGGTGGGCAGCAGAGTTGTTGAGAAGGGCACGGCGCCATCAGGGGCTGTCCCAGAGCCCCTGCGATCCCATGGGGGGGCTCCGGGGGCTTCCCTCCATGGGGTCCCCCCGCGCAAGGAGCCGCTGGCTCGGTTCGGCGGCGGCGGGGCCGCCCGTGACGCAGCGGCATTAACCTCGATCCCGAGCCGCCGCTCCCGCCGAGGGGATTAAGGGGCAGCGAGGGCTGCGTGGGGCCGCCAGCCAGTGGCTGTTGCTGGGTCAGAACATGGGGTTTGTGTCCCAGCCACACGTGTCCTCACCGCTCCCCTGCTGCTGCCGCCCCCCGGGGGCTGCAGGGCAGGATGTGGCCCCGTGGTGCTGTGGGTACCTGCTGCTTCTCGGGTCGCTCGCAGACAGGGCTGTGAATGGTTGCTTTTTTTGGGGCTGTGCGTTGCCGCCGGCAGCATCTCCTGTTGTGGGGGCTGCTCTGCTTCCCACGGCGTGGAGCGGCTCAGGGACCCGGGAAGCGCCTGTTCCCCGGGGAGGGAGCTGCCGGCATGGAGGTCTGATGGGGGCATCTGCTTCCTGGAGGCCAGGCTGGGGTGTTCGTGAGTGCTGTGCTGATCTGAAGCAATTCTGGATGTAGTAGATCCCCCAGGATCCCGCTCCCGATAGCCATGGGGGGGGACGGCCTTACTGGTTGAGTCACCAGTTTGCTCCCGATGGCTTCACCCCAGGCTGATGGGTGACCTCATGGGTGTGAGCTGTGAGGGAGGTACATGCCCAGCCCGGCATCCCCTGCCCTGCTGCAGCATCCCAGTGCTCAGGGTCCTGGAGAGCTGCTCTGAGGGTTTGGAGCTGGCCCAGCTCCTCACCTGGGAGCCCCAGGGACTCAGCACGGCCTGGATCTGTCTTGGCTGCCGCTGCTGGCACAGGAGCTGCATCCATGGTGCACAACCTGAGGTGTCTTGAGGACAAAATCTTGGGCTGTGACCTCATTCCCTTGAGTGCAGGGTCACCCCATGCACTAGACAAGCAGCAGGAAGGGGCTGTGAGATAAATTCCAGCAGGATTGAGGGTCTTTCTGGCACTGGAGCCTCCCCAGGACACACAAAGCGCTGCTGGGATGCTCATCACCTGCCACGCTGCAGCAATGAGGGGCTTTGACCTACAAGCAAACACCTTTGGATAATTTGAGAAAACAGGATGATGGCACATCCGTTTGGTTGAGAGCAGGAGGTGTTTCAGCTCCCCGTGGATAAGAGGAGCACTGCCGCGAATGCCGGCCTGGGCATGGATGTCATCACTGCCAAGAGACCCCTGAGATGCAGGAGGGAGCAGCCTGGAGAGATGCTGGTGACAGACACAGGCTGTTTGAAGCCGGCTGATCTGCCGAAGAGGAGCTGACATCTGGGACAGCAGCATGTCACTTGTGCCATCCTGCACAGCGCTGGCCTCTGGGGCTGCCAGGCCAGAAGTTCTGACCAGCCGAGGATGTCCCTGCGTTGTGCTGGAGCAAGGCAGCTCCCTTTGGAGGAGAAGGAGATGGCGTTGGTAGCGGAGATGGGGCGTTTGCCAGCGCTGTGTGGGCAGGAGCTGCCTGTGGCTCCGTGGGTGGATGCTCCTGTCCATCCTCCCACCCCTGGAGATGGAGCATGGGCAGCTTTGCTTCCTGCAGGGAGTGGGCAGCGTGGCGGTGCTGCCTGCTGTGTGTGGTGACAGCGGGCAGGGCTGGAGGGCCCGGCCATAGCTGGTGCCTTGTGGATGCACAGGGACCTGTAAGCTCGGGCTGGTGGCACTGACTGAACTAGCCTACATTCAGGGCCGTGCTGGCTGCTGCGGGGAGCTGGATGGGTTCAATCCTGCCTGGCCAGGGGCAAGTGCCTGCAGGGAGGTGCTGTGCTTGGGGTAAGATGTGTGGCGCTGGCGGCAGCCAACCTGACTTTTATTAAGGCTTTCTTCAAAGCCTTGCTAAAGCCCTTCCAGATGTGAGCCGCCAGGAGCCGGGAGGACCCAGGGGATGGGGATGGGGAAAGGCGTATGTGATGGTTGCAATTAAACTTGTGCTGCAGGAGGCACACAGCTCCCGACCTGGCTGGGGGTGAAGAGCTTTGCTCCTCCTGCCTGGGGCTCACAGGGTCGGATGCTGCTATGAGAAGGACTGGGCTGTGTGGGGAAAAGGGATGGAAGCCCCATAGGGCAAGCGTTGGGTTGATGTTGGCCTTGGTGTGTGTATGGGGATCTGGTGCTGGTGAGGCTTGCGTTGATTGTGGTCTGGCTGCAGTCTTGTGATCCTGGTGTCCAGACCTGCTGCAGGGCCCCACGGGAGACCAGGGCAGCTGCAGCCTTCCTCCTCCTCCTCCTCCTTCTCCCCCCGCTGCCGTTCCCAGCAGCCGCAGGGCTGGCGGGAGGAGGTGGTGTGGTGCTTGCTGGGCTGGAGCCAGCGAGAGGGCTCCACGTCAGGAGCCATTCCCAGGTCACGCTGGAGACCGCAGCGTTCCTCGTGGCACTGTGGTCGCTGAAGAGCTCCTTGGGTTCGATGTGGCACGCTTGGGCATAGGGAAATGCCACAGTACTGGGTCTGTGCTGAGAGCCAGGGCACCTCGAGCCTCTCCTCAGGAGTGTGGGGTCTTGGTCTGCAAGAAGGGACATGAGAGACCACAGGGTTCACCCCTATCGTGACATGTGGTGGCTTCACGGGCAGCCAAGGCAGGGGAACAGCAGCTCCGTGGTCAGAACAGCAGCTCTGGACATGTTTGTGCTCACCCGGAGCATCTCTGAACCCAGCAGCTGTAGGAAACTCCCTTGTGTCCTTGACGAGTGACCCATGTGCTTGGCACAAGCCTCGCTGGGCAGCTGCATACACACAGTCCTGAGAGCCTGCGCCATCCCCTTCCCGCTCCTGCCAGCTCCCACATCCCATCCCCATCCCAGAGGCAGCATTAGTGCCGGGCTCTGCCCCACTGCCTGCCCTGTGCATTACAGGGATCGATGGAGTTGGATCGATACCACCAGCTGAGGACCAAAAGGCATCTGCACCCATCTCTGCTCAGCCCTGGGGCCTGGCACCCACCGTGGCACGTGCCAGGGCCTTGGGAACACCAGCACCTCGCTGCGGTGGCCAGGCACCGGGGCAGCGTCACCGAGTCCCCTGCTAGCCCCAAAGCCAGAAATAGCGGAGCCCATCATTCCCAGGGGTTATAAATAGCCTTGGCTATGGGGAGATGTTGTTTTTCTGCATGGAGAACGCTGCCCTAGTTCTGTTTCATCAATCTGCAGCCAGAAATAGTGCTATTTTCTTGGAAGTTTCTTGCCTCTTGGGTGTGGGTTAAAAATGCCTCGAGGGGCTCCGGGTAGGTGAGGCTGAGCCCACCTGCCTTTGGGGCACAGCCAGGGGGAACCCAGACCTTTCCCTCTCCATCCTCCTGCCATGGACAGCAGGTTGCCAGGGGAGAGCATATACCACACCCCACACAGTCTATGGTTTGGGGGCTGTGGGGTGGCAGTGGGGCTGGCATGGGGCTGTGTCCCCACAGCGCTGACACACCATCTCTCCCCACAGCTGGACCCACAGGCCGTGCAGACAAAGAACTGGCACATGGATGTGATCGAGATGAACGGGGTAAGCCCCTCACTTCGATTGCAGCTCCTTCTGCAGGGCTGCTTCATGGGGCAGTGAAGGTGATGGGCCAGGGTCAGGCTGCAGGGACTCACCCCTGTCTCCCACAGATCAAGGTGGAGTTCTCCATGAAGTTCACAAGCAGAGATATGAGCCTGAAGAGGACCCCTTCCAAAAAGCAGACCGGTGTCTTCGGCGTCAAAATCAGCGTCGTGACAAAGTACATGTGGGGCTGGGGGGCTGATTTGCTCCATTCCCTGTGGCTGAGGGGTTGCACCATGTCCCCTTGCTTCCATCCACACCATAGAGCGTGGCTTTTGCTCTCTGCTGGGGACTTGCCTGTTCCTTCACCAGCCCCATCCTTCTCCCCCATCCTGCCCCTGTCCCGGGGTTTGCAGGGCAGGGCTGGCCACCATGGGATTCCCTGGGAATGTTTGCTTATGGCTCTGCTTTGTGAACCAGGCGTGAGCGCTCCAAGGTGCCTTACATCGTGCGCCAGTGCATCGAGGAGGTGGAGAAGAGGGGCATCGAAGAGGTTGGCATCTACAGGATCTCTGGCGTAGCCACTGACATCCAGGCATTAAAAGCTGTCTTTGATGCAAGTGAGTGCCCTGGGAGATGGTTTCCCTCCATGTCGTGTTCCCTTGGGAGGGTTTGCAGGCACCAACCCCCCCCGGTCCCCTGCCTTGCAAGTCCCAGGTCTGATTATTGCACTGCATGTATGGAAAATGTGCTGGTGTGCCCAGGAAGGGGCTGGGGGTGAGGAGGAGCATAGAGCAAAAGCCCAGAGGTCCCAGCCTTGTTTGTGCCTTGGTATGTGAGCCGCTGCTGCGCCTGGCTGGCTCCGGAGAGACACTGAGTCAGGGCAGCATTGCAAATGGATTTGCAAATTATTCCGCATCCATTGCCCAGCCAGGCGGGAAGTGCTCGGCTTTCCCAGCCCCAGCCTGGCTCAGTGGAGCCGGTGATGCTGTCCCTGCCCTCCAGCCAGCAGCCTGCCTGGGTAGCTGTGGTGACAGAGGGGATTGAGACCCAGAGGGGAAGGAGGTGTAACGCGTGGGTGCTCTCTGGACAGATAACAAGGACATCCTGGTCATGCTGAGTGACATGGACATCAATGCCATTGCCGGCACGCTGAAGCTGTACTTCCGTGAGCTGCCCGAGCCCCTCCTCACTGACAGACTCTACCCTGCCTTCATGGAGGGGATTGGTAAGGGGGTGGGGAAGGGGTTGGTGCCCAAGCGGGGCTCTGTTTGCCATTGCCTGCTCTGGGATGGGAGACTCCTGAGGGTCCTTCCCAGCTTCACCCACTCAGTTCTGGCTGTCCTTGCTGGCTCCAGGTCAGCTCGGGGCTCACGGCGCTGCTCCCCAGGGAGCAGGCAGCACTGGCTGCCAGGAAGCATCCGGCCGTGGTGGGTCCCACTGCTGCGCAAGGTGTTCCCAGCTCCTGTCCTGAGCCCTCTCCCTCCTTGTTTCCAGCTCTCTCAGATCCTGCTGCCAAGGAGAACTGCATGATGCACCTTCTCCGCTCACTGCCTGACCCCAACCTCATCACCTTCCTCTTCCTGCTGGAGCACTTGAAAAGGTAATGGATTAGCTGGTGGTTCCCACAGGGATGCCCAGTTCAGGTGGGAGGTGCAGGATGGGTTTGTCTTGCTGCTTTGCCTTGGGGATTGGATGTGAATGGGAGTTAGAGCCACTAATTCCTGCGGTGCCTGTTTGGCCGTGGGCTGATCCTGAAGTGGAGGAGGATGGTGCTGTGGAGCAGGGCCAGCAACAGTTTCTCAGTGTTGGGCAGGCAGCAGTGGTTCTTTCGTCTCCCAGCTCCTCCAAGAGCATGCAGCCCTAGGCATATCCCACCTGCCCCAGCACACCATGAATCCCTGTGGCTGGTGTCAGTGTTGGCTTCAGGAAAACTGGGTGCTGTGTCCTTTCCCACCAGTCCAGCAGCAGCCCCTGCAAAACGAGGTGCAATAATCCCTGCAACTTGTCTGCAGTGGGTGGCCAGGACCCCAGGATGGTCGAACTGCAGCCATGCCCCAGAGCTGCAGGGGACTCCCTGTATCACTCATCCCAGGGCAAGTGCAGCACTGTGTGGTTTGATGGGCTCTATCTTGGCCCAGATGAAGCCCGTCCGAATCTGGAGATGGACAGTTCTGGGGCTCACTGGGACCCCAAAACCCATAGGGAGCACAGGACAGCAACGCACATGCAGAGCCTGGTCAGAGCTGCCATGAGTTTGGGACCGATGCTCACAGCTCATGTTACTTGCATCATGAAGGTTTTTTTTTCCCCCCTTCTGGTTTGGCTAAAGCCAAACAGAAAAAGTGATTGAGCTGGGGGTTGGGGAAGGAAAAATCCATTTCCATCCTGAGAACTGGGCACAGCCAGTTCCCACATCTGCTCCCCTGGCCGGGGCTCAACCGAGCAGCCTGTGCCGGGGAGCACAGCTGCCTCCTAACATGGCAATGTTGTGGCCCTGGTTCCCTCGCTGCAGGCTGGCCGGGGTCCCAGGGGGTCGCAGGGGCAGGGAGCCATGCGGGGAGGTGCGGGCTGCTGCGGGGCTCCCCATACCCTGCCGGGGCTTGGGAAGGGTGGAGGCTTCGCAGCACAGCAGCCAGCAAGGGCTTGGTCGCTGCCACATCACAGCCGGGGCTCCCGGCCAGCCCCAGCGGCTCTGGAGGAGGCCATGAAGGGGGGCAGAGCTCCCTGCCCTGCACCTGGGTTTGGGGGGGCTGTGAAGGGCAGTGACAAGCTGGAGGTGCTCCACTCGCCTCCCATATAGCCCTGTGGGTGCCCCATTGCAGGAGAACAGCATTAGGAGCTCATGTTCCCTCTCTTCCCCATGTGCTGCAGGGTAGCTGAAAAGGAGCCTATCAACAAAATGTCTCTCCACAATCTGGCCACGGTCTTTGGGCCAACACTGCTGAGACCCTCAGAGGGGGAGAGCAAGGGACACCTCACCCTGGCCTCTGACATCTGGTCCCATGATGTGATGGCCCAGGTAAGAGCTGGTGGCATGGGGCTGCAGCCTGCACCAGCACCCCTGTGTGGGGAGCAGAGGGGTTTGCTTTGTCTGGGGACATTTGTCACTCTCTGCTGGACGTGTCTGCACAAGGACAAGCTAGGAGGTGGCAGCTCTGCCCTTGTTTGGCCTAATACCCCCTGTTTGCCTGCTACAGGTCCAGGTCCTTCTCTACTACCTGCAGCATCCTCCCATCTCCTTCACTGAGCTAAAACGCAACACACTTTACTTCTCCACGGACGTGTAGCCTGCAGGGAGAAGGCACCAGCTGCAAACACTCCCAGCTCCCTGCCGGGGGACACGGACTGGATCGCAGCCCCCCAGGGAGACCGGCCCGGAGCCGGGACGGTGCCGCCTGCAGCTCCTGTACAATCGCGTACCAGAGGCTCGGTCCCACCCCAGGCACCGTGCCCCTCTGTAAAGTAGTCGTGTCTTATGTCCCTCCTTGTGTTCAGGAATTGTTTTTATGTATATTTGTTCAACGGAAGAGGTAGTGACTGACAAGGGCTGCGGACGCAGGCTTCTCCCTTCGCTCGTTTTCTCCTGGACTCCTCTCTGCCGCTCGTTCCTACCAGGCACCCTTCGTCTCGCCCAGCTCGAAGCCTGCAGCATCCCACGAGTGCCTGTTTCGCTGCCCAGCTCCCCTGCCCCACGCCTGCATGTGCAGCATCGACTTGCTTCAGAGGCTGGGAGCTCATAGGCTTCCCTCTGCCGTGACAGTGACCAGCTCTGCTTTGGCTTGCTGCCTGCGCAAACGTTGGACCCTGTGCCTGGATCCTGCTCTGGCCCAAGCAAACCTGCGACCACGAGAGCGGAGGAGCAGGGTGCTGCTTCCTCCTCGCCACGGCTCTTCTGGGTGCTTTCAGGCCAGTCCCCTCTACAGCCCTTACCCTGTGCTTTGCCTGTGCGGGTGTAGCATGGCAGCTACTTCCTTTGCTGTACCTCGCCTCCAAGTAGCATTCTGGGGTAACCCATCACACAAGGCTGGAGTGAGAGGGGTTGTGCTGGTCTCGATCCACAGCAGGCTTGAGAGACAGCCAGCCAGGCAGGTCTGCTTCCTCCACCATGGGCTGACCCCAGCTCTGCGCTCTGGCACCAATAGGTCCCGTAAGGGCACGTGGATCCCAGTTTCTCCAACAAACCCTGGTGGGGTGGGGAACGGGGTCCCTGCCATATCCATAAGCCCATATCTCTGCTGTAGTAAAGCATATGCACCCCTGCAGCCCAGCACTGTCAACACTGGCTGCACCCTGTGGCAGAGCCCGCTGGGCACCAGCATTCCTGCCATGGCCATGAGAAAGGAGAGGGTTTTTTTTTCCCCTCCTTGGCTTTCCCTGCTGCCCAGGGCAAATGGCAGCACATGGTCCTGCCTCGGTGCCAGCCCCACTGCCAGATGTTTGTGCTCTGCAGCAGCTGGACAGTCACCCAGCCTGGAATCTAGCGGGGAGGGTTGGGAGGAGGAAAGCCTTCATGGCCCTCACTGCTGAAGGCAGAAGTGCTTTGTTCTCTTTCTCACAAAGCAGTTGCTGCTGGGTTAGCTGTGCCCAGCCAACTCAGGTCTGTTTTAGTTAGTGGCTCCAGTTCTTCACCCCCATGCTGATGGCTGGAGTTGTCACGCCATGTCCCAAGGCAGGATGGCCACATGCCTGTGCTCACTGCCAGGCTGTGCTCTGGCTGCCCCAGTGCCTGGCTCCCAGTATGTCCCCCACCCTCCCACATTCCCAGGTAGGTGCTGGGACCTGTTGGGACACGAAACCTTTCGCTCTGTGAGCTGAGTCCGTGTTCTCGTGGGAAAAGCCCCCCCTTCCCCGATTGCGTTGGCCCTGTGCTCTCCTGTGCCAAATGGAGATGGATGAGAAGTGACCAAGCGTATCCCTGCTAACAGTGGCATTGCCTTTACCCTCCTGACTAACAGACTGTTCCAGGTAGAGCCCGGCCGCCTGCCACCGATGCACCAGGTATGTCCTAAGCCCACCTTCCCAGGGAAGGCAGCACCTGCCTGCCCTGCACCAGCAAAGCAACGAAAGGAGGGGAGGTCTTTCAGTCCCCCTCCAAAGGGCTCACACTCCAGACCCTGCCCCTCTTGACTACCAGCTAAACAGAAGGGAAACAGCATTGCAGAAAATAACCAGGCGTCTGTCTTGGCCCTGGACCCAGTAAGGAGGCCGAGTTTTAAATCTGACTGCACAACGGATCCCTGTGTGTGTCTGATTTGTTACATGTGTCCAAGTCTCTGTCCACGATACTGTCATTCCAGATGGAGACTCTGTACAGCCAAATCCCCCCTGCGCGAGTGGCTGGAGGCCTGGTCCACACAGCCCTGGCGCAACAGGCTGTGGGCATCCCTATGACTGGCTTTTGCTTGTCCCTGCAGGAAAGAAGGGGGGGGACGACGACACTCTTGCAGCTACAGGTAGAATAGAACTGTTAATTAATATTTGACTTTCAAAAGTTGTTAAGGATATATTTTTGTTTGTGTTTTGTTTCAATTTCTGTAGATTATAAACTTTAAATGGCTGTAAACCATGTGAGGAGAACAAAAAAAAGGTTAATAAAAATGCAAAGCCCCAACATTTGCACAAAGGGAGCCTTGTGGTGTTGCTGTTTCTGCTAACTGATCACCTTGGCATCACAGCTTCTCTGTCGTGGAAATCCTGCTAGTTGCACTTCAAGCCAGTGGTATATGCACAGGCATCGTGCCAGGCAATCTTTTAAGAGAAATCTTATGGTTTGGGCTAGATCCTTGCATTTCAGTACATTCTGGAGGAAAAAAAATCCTGGACTGTCTGGAGCCAGCCTGTTTAATCAGCCCAGAATTACTCAAGCTTAAAATTCAGCTGACTTGCACAGCTTCTGGCCTGAGGATACTGAACAGGCGCAGCAAGGGACATCAGGCAATCTGGAAACCTCATCTGATAGATCACATGGTGCTGCCTCCCCACTTCTTTCCATGTGGGAATGGGAGACAATATGCCTTCAAACTGACCACCGACCATCGTATCAACCAAACCACCCTGCTAGTATTGCTCTTCCAGGTAAGCAAGTGCTGTCACCATTCTGGGATCTCAAACTGTGGATGCAAAGGAAGGGAAGTGGGTGGGAGAACCTGTGAAGTGTATGCACTGAATCTGAAATCCCACTGCCTCAAAAAGATGAGGGTGGGTGTCTGCCCTTGCAGAATGGCTCTACTGAAGTTTAAAATCAGCCTAAATTATCTTGAGTATATAAATTACCCCCTGAGGTCTGAGAACAGAGCTTGGTTAGAAAAACAAGAGTGCTAACATGAATGCAGATCAAAAAGGGAGCTGCTCCTTGAGCTAATGAACATGTTTTGACTTCAGTACCAATGTTCTGCAGAAATACCACTTCGCTTCCCCCAGTGTAATACTCAGAGGTGGTACAGGGACGTGATGGGAAACAGACTGTGGGCTAAGTGAATGCCCAGTTATCTCTCTAACAGTGGTTTATTCTCACAACTCTGTGTTCCAGTCTTGCTATCAAACTGCTGGAACTAATAGCGTGAGCCCATGGCAGTTAAAGCAGTAGCAAGATGATTTTACTCCCACAACGAGGTTAAATCAGGCTAGCCAAGTGGCTACAGAGAATTATACTTCTGCAACAACCTTTTTCCTGCCCCCCTTAAACTGTTTTGTTCATCTGCCAGTAACCACACGGTTCTAAGGCTAAGGATATTGCTTTTCCCTTTAAGACATGGTAAAGAAATCTGGCTCTCATCTCTATACATGAAATAAGGCAAGTTGTACAGATGGTGGTTTGTCTTCAGCTGGTATTTTAAGAAAAGCCTGAAACAACTTATATCTCCACAGGATCTTACCTCTCCCCAACAGAGTAGCAAGCTGCAAACTGATAATCGTTCAACACTTGCAGCACATTCAAATACACAGTAAGCTAAATCACTGCAATTCTTTTTGATGCTTGTCCTCCTGCGTCTTTTGATGCTAGCAGCAAACTTCATCAAAATCAGACCCAAAGGACTGAAAAAGCTCAGAGTCCAGGCTTGTTTCCTGGAAACTGACAGTCAGCTGATCCATCCTGGAGATACTGCTCGCTGTGCCTGGCTCCATCCTCACATACTCCTGCAAGTCTGCCTGAAGCAGTATGCCAGGGCTCAGAGCCAGATTATTGTTAGTCATTCAGGAAAAGTGGCCAGCACCATCCAGCTTGCACTGATCAGGACTCTGAAGGCAGTGGAAAGGTAAGCCTGATGGTTCTTGTGCTGTGAGGCAGGCTCTTAGCAGCAGCACTGGAACAAAAGCGGAAACTTCCTCCCAAGAGATCCCACTGTTACCGTAGATAGTAATCAATCGCAGCAGAGAAAGCAGCAAATCCACCACAGCCGATAACTCCCGCCTTCAAACCAGCTGCAATGCAAAAAGGGTGGGAAAGAATGAGACAAAATAGGAAAGATCTTTTTCTTCTCAGTCAGTAACTAGCTTACACTGTGCTGGCTTGAAGAGCTTACACCTGCAGGAACCCGGCAGTCTGCTACCATGGAACAATGGCACTCCCACTGCCCAAAGGGATGGGAGGAACCTGGCACACACTGGACCTAAAACTAGCATAGCACAATGGCTGAGCCCTTTGTTGCTATGTTTGCCCTCAAGGGACAGAAAACATCAGTGGCCATTGCTGATTTCAGTGGACTCTGACGTGAGCACTGTGAGTGGTTTGCTGTTGGACTAGGGAAGGATAAGAAGAGTCACTATTGCTTTGATAGGATTAGATCAAGGACAGACACAACAAGCTCAATTAGAAGCACTTTCAAGAGCACTTTCTTTTCTGCTCTCTGGACAGTTTTTTCTTAAGGAGAGGTGAGAGAAGTTTGATCTTTCTGATGATCAGAGCAGCTCTCTTCCTACTTGGAACTTTTTACTTAGCACTCAGAGGTTCCCAAAGTCCTCATTAGTGCCTGCCGGACTGAATTCCCAGTGCTCCTGCTCTTTCATAGCTAAGCAGAGTTGTCTGTTTGAATTGATACACGAGAAAGGAGGAAAGCATTTTCCTCTCTGCAAATTAACAGAGTTAATGTCAGTGAAATATATATACAAGCAGAGCTTTGTTAACACAAGAGCTGTAGCTTCAGAGTTGCTCAGTATGTATTTTTGGATTCCTCCCCTCCTTCCCATCCACACAGAAGAGTGTGGATAGCTAACACTACTTCCTGCTTTTTCTTTGAAGTAAATTCTGTTGATTTTCCTCCGATCTCACTGTCCTGTATGACCAAACCTCCTCTACCCACACATCTTTCAAGCTGACAGGAAAGTGACAGAGCAGTTCTGCCAGTCTGGAGTACACTCTCATATTGACATCACCATAACCCAATGCAAAGAGATTTTCAGTCTATGTTCTGTTTAAAAATATCACCTGCTGCATAACCAAATTAGTTTTATCACAGAAACAGGCACTACCAACCTCTGAAGCCGATTGCTCCTCCGGTGATGCAGCCACTGATAACACTGTTCTTCCAGTCTGACTTGCCACGATACTGTGGAATTAAAAATGAGAGTCAACAAGTAAATGTGGACTGAACACTCAGTGTACTAGCACCAAGAAAGACGGAATGACCTTCCAGCCCTTTTCAGCTGAGGATGTTTTTCCCTCTATTCTCAGCAGATGGCCCCCTGCACTCTCAAAGAGAAGACTAGCAGGGCCAGGAGAAGAGAGAACAGGTCACCCAGAAAGGTAAGACAAATCCATATGGTGCAATGCAGTGCTACAGCAAAGACTCTCAGGTGAGCTGATCCAGCCCCCCGAGTACAACACTGTGCACTACAACCAGCTCAGAGACTATAACAGCACTATATCTACACAAGTGCAACACTGAGCCTGGCCACGCCGCCTGGTTCTCAGCACAGGTGACAGCCACAGTACCCTGCTGACAAAGATGGACTATTTCCACAGCCAGAGTAAAGATCTCTTTGTTCTGCTCCATTGTGCAAGCAGATAGACTTTTCTTCTACATGAGTTATGAAATCATTGTGTCTTTCAATTAAAAGGCAGGACTCAAATTCATAACAGGCTTGTTTTCCTGTTTAAGAAAATGAATTATAGATTCACCACTGAGCTGCACAAGGTCACTTCTTGCCATAGGGGCAAGATGAAAATAGGCCTATTACTTAAGAGCTTTGATCAGAGGATCCCTTTCTCCATATGGAGTTTTTAGAAGCCCAAATTACCATGTGGCAGCTCACAGTTTGATATTTTACAAAAACAACAGGTGCTCGTAGCTAGGCTTTTAAAACTTTGAAAAGTTACTTTTCAAAACAACATCTATACTTGCCAACACATTCAGGACTTGAACTGAAAAGTACTTTGCTCAGGTATGCTGTTCTGCTTGTTCTATCAGAGAACAGCAGTTCTGAAGACAGGTGTCAAA
This sequence comes from Pezoporus occidentalis, assembly GCF_034315485.1. Lineage (NCBI taxonomy): Eukaryota > Metazoa > Chordata > Aves > Psittaciformes > Psittacidae > Pezoporus > Pezoporus occidentalis. The sequence continues at coordinate 277,808 of NW_026914297.1, read as the reverse complement.
CCTCAAAAGCTCTGATGGTCAAGAAACAGAATACACTAGCCTACTCCCTTGCCCTGTTACAAAGGAGATGCACATACTTGGATGTAGTAGAAGAGATTATTAGTGTACAAGAAAACGTTTCTTACTGCTTAAGAAGTTCTTACTCACAGATTCAACGATACATTCAGTGCAGGAGAACATGGCACCCACAATGGCGAAGTTCTTTGCATAGGATATGCCCCGCTGCCCCATATCTTTGAGGACCTCTTTTGCTGTTGGCGTGCGATATGGATCCTTGGGATCAAACCCAACATTGGTGTCGATGCCGGCTGTGAAGACACCAAAGGCGCCTCCCAGAACAAACCCTGTAAAAGACAACCAGTATGAAATGAACCTGGCCTGGATTCAAGCAGCACATTCCCCACAGGCACCAGAGAACCTCTGCTCCTGCTGTCTGTCAATGCTGCATTGTGAAAGGGGAAGTTTAAGAGCACAAATGTCCTGTCCCTTCATACTCTGGAAGCTGTTGCTGACAGGCTGTGCTGAGGAAAGGCTGTGAGCCTTTACAAGGAAAGCAGACAAAGATCCCTCCCTGGAACCTGTGACATACACTGGAGGCTTAGATGAAGGAGAATGAAAACATGGGGGTCCCTGTGCTGCAATTTCATCTCTACCCCCGCTCTCCCGACCATATGGAGGGGGACCCCCCCAGGCTCTCCGCAGCCGGCCGCCCCGTCCCTCATCCTCTCCTTGCCCCCTCAGCCGCCGCGCCGCACCGCACCTCCCACACAGGCCAGCGCCGCCTTGAAGGCGCAGCTCTCCATGGCGCGCTCCACCATCTTCTGCTCCTCGCTCTTGGGCGGGCTGGGGATTCCGCCGAACGTGGCGGGGTCCCAGGCGCGGGGCCGCCGCTGCTCGCCCACCAGGTGCTGCAGCAGCATGCTGTACTGCAGCGGCGGCCCCGGGGGAGGCTCCGGGCCGCCCGCAGCGGAGGGCGGCGGCGCTGCGGCCATGACCGACCTCAGACACCCGCCACCGGCTGGGCACCGTGTCCCGGCCCACTCCAGGCGCCGGTAACGCGGCTCCCGGCAGCAGCGGCGGCGCGCGGAGGCTCATGGGAGTTGTAGTTCCGCTGCGGGGAGGCGCCGGCAGCGCAGCATCTGGAGAACTACAACTCCCGACAGGCGCCGAGATGCCCCGGGTGGGCATGGGCGGGTAGCGCGGCTTCCCACGGGATTGGTCCCTTGGTGCTGGGAGGACTACATTACCCGGCGTGCCGCGCGCCATCCCCCTGGCGGCCGTTGCAGCCGCTGCAGGTGAGGTGAGGGCTCCGGTTGTCGGAGCATCTTGGAGAGCTGCGGCGGCGGCGGCAGGTGAGCGCGGCTCGGGCTCGGGCTCCGGTTCCGGCTGGGCTAGGCCGGCGGCCTGTCCCGGGGCAGCCCCATGCTGGGGGACGCTGAGGTGCCGCAGTGCGGGGCTGAGTCCGTCTGCCCTGCTGAGGTGCTAGGAGGGGTGGGAAGCTGTGGGGTGTCGCGGTGTCGGTGCGGTCCTCCCGCCGTGCTCCCCTGACAGACTTCGGCTGCGCTGGTGGCTGGGGGGCAACAGGTCCGTGGCGGGAAGGTCGGTTGTAGCCACGTCCGTTGAGCAGACGAGATGAGGGCGCTTGAGGCGCTGCTGGCTGTAGGTATGGGGCGGCTGGAGCCCGCGGTTTGACCCGACAGCCTTCGGGCATCGTCTGAGGTGAGAGCTGAAGAACCTCATGGTACCTCAGCCCCTAGCCTGGGCTCGGGTATGTTTCACCCAGGCTTGGTGAAAACGCTGGAGCATCAGGCCACCGCCGGTGCCTTTCTAAGGAAACCCTAGCTGCCTCCGGTGTAAAGCATCAGTTTTACTTTAGGACTTGTATATGTCGAAGGGGCTAGAGATAACCAGAATCTGTCTCTCTGTCACAAATGCAAACTTGTGTCAAATCATATAGAAAGCTTGGCTCTTGGAAGCTGGTTCTGTTTGGTAATGAGATGGGGAATGTTCCTTTTTTACCCTCGGTAAGCCAGGTGCCATGAGCATTAAAATACCTTTGGTGTGCTTTGCTTCGTAGCATTTTGCTCAGCCTGTTTTACTTTCTTGTTCTTGTAGACTAAAACCAGTTTTCTGTTTGGCTCGGCACAAGTTAAGATAGGTATGACTCAAAACCTGCTTTCTTGACTTCTTTTTTGGCTATTTTTCTATTTAAATCTTAAAAGTTACCGTAGGTTTTTAAACTCCTGAGAAACAGCTGTGATGGTTTCAGTGGGGTGCTTTGAAGTAGAGTGTTTTAATAATTAAAACTGGTTTAAAAGATTTAATAATTATTTTTCAAGCCATGCATTAACCATGAATTCTTCCTGACACCCTGAAACCTTCCTGAAACACAGCCCTTTAGAGGTCCCATAGTTATCCGTTTCCTTTGTTTTTATCCTTTGTGCTTTGTCTTGTTTGTGTCTTAGTTTAGGACTGGACAGGTAGGTTCAAACAGCAATTTTAAATCATGGATTTTACCACTTCAAATACTTCATCACATGAAGTTCATTGCCAGTAACTTTCCTCTTAAATTCCACTGCCCTCTACTGGCAGGACCAGCAGGATCCACCTGCCCACTGCTCTTCCCTTTCCACTTGCTTTTAACTCCTTTTTTTGTTTGTTTATTCGGTTTCTTTTTTTTTAAGGTCGAAACCATTGAAAAGCATTCAGTTAAAATCTACTGAAACAGTCTCTGTACAAAGCAGAGAGGGTTGCTGACAGGATGATCTCCCTAAGGAGCCCTGAACTTCAGATTTCAATCTTCTCCTTGATCCAAAATAACCTCCTTGGGCTGATTTTGAAGTCGCACTGCAAAGCCTATTTTCCAAAGGCATAAAGGGAAACAAAAATATGTTGGATTTGGAGTCTGAGCACTAAGAGTTTACAAGTATAGCTGGAATATTGTTTTGACTTTCTTTTCTGTGTTCCTGGGATTTGGAGGCAATGCTGGGTTACTATTCGTTTGTAAAGATGATATAAAGAAATACCGTGTAGCTACAATTACATAAAATACTTATAAATATCCATATCTATAAATATATGTATATGTTATATTCCTCCCCTCATGTATTTTATCTCCTTATTTCTGCTGTTCTGTGTTCTACATATGAATAAATACATGTGCTTGAGTATTTGAATAACCTCGTCTATCCGAGCAGACTTTTCATGTGAGTGAAATCAGAGGATTAAGGCATGGAGAGAGGATCAGAGAGTTCAACACATCATTTGACAAATAAGTTATTCAGATGAAACTTTCAGCTGTTTCTTTACAAACCTGTGAACCTTCATTATTGCGCATGTGTGTAGCCAACGCATTTGATTCTCTTCCTTCACCAGGCTCCTGCTGTCTGAACTTTGTCCCTGAAATCCCACTTTGTTCTTGGAGCTGTTAAGTCCAGTGTAAGAGCTTTAGGTTATTTTTAACCTTCTTTAGTCCCAGATGAAACATTTTTGTTTCATCTGAGTGTGCCTCTTCCCTGTGTGATGACAGCATTAAGTGCACATAATGATGAGTTTTTCTTCTGCCTGCAATACACACTGTTCCAGTGCGCTCAGTGTCTGTTTCGGCAGAGGGCAGCACATGGGGATGTGAAATAATTGTGTCTCGCTTGAACTTTACAGTGACTCAGTCTTCCTCCCACACTTCAATATTCTGCAGACAGGATAAACCTTGGAAATAATGGGGGTTTTGTCTGAAATCCTGTTTTTGCATATGTCTTACTTGTAGAGTTCCCAGCATTTGCATAGGCTTTGGCTGTCACTTTATGGCATTGCTATTAAAAAGTTTTCATAGTCCTTAACTTTATTTTGTAGAACTGCCCGTTCCAGAGGCTCTTCTCAAGTGTGTGAAGGTAGAAGTCAACAGTAATTAGATTCAATCCATTTTTTTTTCATTTATGTCTACCTATCTGCACCTTTTCCCCCTTACCAGAACTATGATGATCTTGAGGAAGAGGGGATAAAGCAACAGGCATTTTAATGAACAAAGGGACAGCTTTCAGTTGTACCACAAGCAGAAGGAAGTCTGGCTGCTATGCAGTTGCCTTTCCTCTTGTGTAGGAAAGGAAGTGTGCTGGGGCCTGCTGGGCTCCAATTCTGGCAGCAGCACTTAGTATTTCCATTCTGTAGCCTTCTCATCTACATAATGTTTGATGCCTTCTGACTTCTCATCCAGATTGTGAATGTAATGTTAGTTTTGTTTGTTCTTACTTAAAATATTTTAGGTTTGAGAGGGCATTGGAGAAGTTCTTCATGAAATACATCTAAATTCAGTGAAGAAACCTTGCTTCTGTACTTCTCTTAGCTTATATGACTTTAACCAATATATGTCTGAGAATGCAGCTATGTTTTTGCTGAGGTTGTAAGGCTTTCCATTTTGGAGAATACTGGCACTATCATGGCAAAGAGCTAAAGTACTGAAAAAAGGTCAGATTATAGCTACCTGGCAGGTGTGTCGGAGTTAAAATTGAAAAGGCATCCTGACTTACCGTCAGGATGTTTTTTCTTTAGGTCAATATAAGGTAGACTGCAGAGAGACATTTCAATGAAGTCTCCTTTTAGGATCAGCAGACATATTCCTTGTGGCTCTGTTCTGTACCTCAGAAGGAGCAGGATGTGGGTTTTCAAGATGTGTTTGATCCTGTCTGCTGTCTTTAACCTCTGATATCTCGAAGTGTGATTCCGTTTTGAATGTAGGGTGGTTTCTTTGTACTTGTGCCACTTCAGCATGCTCCTTATGCTCTTCACAATTTCCTTAATATTACGCACACTTCTGTTTTCACCTGCGAAATTTGAAATGCACTTTTAAGTCATGGGCTAAAAACCCCACAAATCTGTAGAAGTGTTCAGACATCATCATCTCCCAGGGATTTTAGCTGTTGCTATAGAAGCCTAAATTCTCTTTTGGGAGACCTTTCCAATATAAAGAAGTTGATACTGGAGGAAAGTTGTCATGGAAATATGCAGCAAAAAGGGAAAGGAAATCTCAATGTGATGACTCTAACATAAGCTTAGCCAGCTTGGTGATGTAGCTTTTTATCTAAGGGCTCTAATTCTGCGGATTCTCTTAATTACATTCCAATGGGCTGGAATGCTACAGGCTAAAACCTAAAGAGATAAATTGTTTAACATTTACATAACCAAAGGTAGTTCTTCAACTCAGTGAGCATCATGTTTATTCAGATTCAGGTTTCCTCGCTTCATAATAACTTCTAAACAGTAGTATGACACTATTCTTTAGGCTACCCAGCCCTCCAGATGGGGAGGTAAAGTCCCTTTGGAGCTGAGTTTGAGTCCCGTTCCTGCAATGCAGCCACATCAGTTTCCTGGTGTCAGGCCATTGGGGTGGGTGCTGAGAGCAGTGCTCCCTACAGCCACCACCATGGTTTACCTGTTGGAAGGAACCCCTTCCAGGTGATGTCGGTAGGCTGGGGATTTTCCAGCAGCCTGCTTCTAGTGTGGGGTGAGCTGCAGAAATGGCAGCTCTAAAAGGATTTACAGACCTCCTGCTATTGAAATAAGGCTTCTGGAACTAATTTTAAAATGACTAAAAATAGTTTATTCTGCAGGCTTCAGTGCCATTCAGATTTGAACAGGAGTCCTTTGTGTCCGGCTAAATGGTTGTATAAGCAGATCCCTCTCCATGAATTTGTTGTCCATCACTAAGCCTGGTTGGTTCCCTAGTTTCAAGCTCTTTGTGTTTTTCTTACTAAAGCTTCCTGATACCTGATAGATGTGATTATGAGTGAGTTGTCTTTAAATATCTATTACCGGTGTCACCATGGTAACTGCTGTAAGAGTTTCCTGCTGGTAGAAGGTTTCCAGCTCCCTGAGATACAACAGGGCAAAATGCTTAAGCTGTTGTTCTCAATGAGATTCAATGAGGTTTGAATGAGATCACATGCAATCAAAGAGGAAAAAATAGCATATTTCTCATCTTTAATAACAATGAAAGGAGTATAGCTTGTTCTGGAGTCTGTCCTTGGATCAGAGGACAGGTACATGAGCAGGGACATGCCAAGCTTTCCCTGGAGATCATGCTTTCACCTGCAAGTTCCTGCAGGAATAGGAGGACGTTGTTCTCTGTGACAGAGCCAACAGTTGGCCTTTCTTCTGATACTGTCAACAAATGAACTTATTAATTCTAATGAAGGATGCAAAATAGTGATATTCCACTTGACACATGAGCCAGCAGAGTTGCTGGTGATTCACTGTGGGGTAGAAAGCATTGAGCTGGCCTGTGTATTCTCTCCTCATTCCTCTGTATTTCCTTTTCTTGCCTTAGGCCTTCAACTGCTGTGTTAGCAGGGCAATATCCAGAGTGACTTTTCCTGCTGTCCTGGATTTCCTAATCTTCCCTTTCTGTCACATGTGCTTTCTTTCCCAGGTTGCTGTTGCTTGGCCAATCCATCCTCTTTTGCCCTGTAATGACCAGTGTATCTATAGGCTTCTCTGCAAGACACGTTCACCAGTGTCCCTTGTGCTAACTCGGGGGTTGTTTTGCTTTCATTTATTTATGGTAAACAGGTCACAGACTCCATAAGATACTTCCTTTTCATGCAGTCTGTTCTTTTGCTTCATTACCCTCCTATTTTAATATCTGCTGGAGATTTTAAGTTATCACTTGCCTTTATAGAAACTCAGAAAGCTGAGCACCTATTTGTCACTTTCCCACTTCATTAGTTGTTCCTGCTGCTTGTGGCATTTAGACTTTCTACCTTTCCATAAAGGAGGCTTCCATTCATTTAAAGAGCTGTTCAGTGTAGCTGTTTAGTACAAGAAAATGGGAGGCTGAGCTTATGGACCTTGAGGAGAGGTACAATTTGCATTTGCTTTGTGTGTGTGGACAACAAACAGGACAGAGCCAGAAGTGCTGTCTTCCTCTGTGATGGAAAGAGTTCTGCCTTGTCTGGAGGATGAGTTCATGCTGATGAATGCTGATATTTGTCCTTACCTGCCTCACAGGCAACATGATTTACATACTAAGATCTCTTTACTAAGATTGAAAAGGCTCATAATTGATTTTAGTTATAATCTTTATTATGTGCCAAATCTGGACTAGGGTTTAAAGTCTGAAGTAATTATAATTACTAACCAAGAAATCCAAGGAAATAATTCTCATAAGAAATCTTGAAAGCAGAACTTAGATCTCAGAATAGAATTTGCTTGTATTATACCACTGCACTTTTCTTAATAGTAACTACAGAAACTTAGTAGTTTCTGTAATGCTGTGGTTAATACTGGGAGGATCTCAGTGTCTGGGTACTTCAGATTCCAGCTGCATGGTTAAATTTCTTAAGTGTGCTATATTGATTCAGAAGTTTAAGCAGCAGCAAACATGTTTGTTCATACGAGCTGTCTGGAAGCAAGGAATTTATATTGGATTTATGTTACCAAAGGCAAACTTTTATGCTCTGATTCTGGGTGCCTATGTCTCTTGCAAAACTGCTGACTTACTAAATGGAAGCTAAATCTGATGGGCATTGTAGATCCTTACTAGCTTGAGCTAGTTTGTCAGTAATTTAGGTGCCTTAGTTTCCCTACCTGTAAACTATATGAGCTGCTAAGTTACTGCAATGATTAGGTGATACTGTTCAAGAAACCTGTAAAAGATGCAGGGATTAAGAGCTCTGAGATATTTCTATGTGAGGAATCAAACCTATTCTGAAATCCTGATCTACATCAGAGGGTTAGTTCATCTCCTGGGACTTGAACTCCTTGTGCTGCCAGTCGTCTCTGTTAATTTGTCCTAGTTCTTGTTGCTGCTGGGCTCCCCACGATGCTCTCTGTGCATCTAGGCATACCCCGCAGTTCTGCTTCCATTCAGGGGCTGTCAGCAGTTCCAGTGCACATCCCTCTGAAACAAAGCTGACAACTCAGGTCTTTCATTTGCATCACCCTGAAACATACCAAAAAGTTCAAAGCAGTGGGGCATTCCACCAACGTCCTATTGGGACTTTTTGATTCTAAGGCAGCCTTCAGCGCATATCTTCTCCAGTCCTTAATTTTCCAGCACAGCATTCCATTGTCAGTGATCAGCAAAAATTTAATGAAATGGTTTTCTGTTCAGGGCTCCTTAGTGCTTGATGGATGCCTGGTGTAATTTCTTTCCCGTTAGGGGATAAAATGCAGGCTTTTCTAGCATGTGATCCCCCCTGGACAATGAGCAAAAGGACTGAGTAGGGTTGTGCAGTATTTTGCCTGTGTAGGTAGTAAAAACTTGCTGTTCTGCTTCAATATGGTAATTCTCTATGAATTGTTAATGAAGCCACATTATAACCTATATACCCAAAAACTAACAGTGAGGGATAATAAAGAATGAAGATACTCCCTTTTGCTTAAGTCTTTCATTTAGTCATTGAAATAAAAGATTTCAGTTAAGAATAGTGCAAGTCTTATCTCTTTCTTTTAGGGAAGAGCACTGAGTATTGCCTTTTCCACGTATTTCGATCTCTGCATTTTGAATTGAAGGGTGACTGCAGGAAAGCTGCCCTTGCTTTGTTGCTCTCTGATGCCAAAGTGCAGACATTCAAAACCAGCAGAGGAAAATAAACTTTGGATAAAAGTGTGCAAAAGTGATCAGAGACTGATCAGAGACTTTTATTCTAACTGCATGAAATACAACGACTATTCCTTCACCACAGATTTCCTTCCTCATTTTGCCTGTTTCTGTGGGCTGGTTGCTTTTTTTTTTGGTAGCTAGATATCTGTTAACTCTTCAGTGTTCTACTTGGGAATAACAGAAATCCTGAGAAATGCTGGCACCTCTTCCAGATGCTTAGTTTTGAAAGAGGCAGTTTCCTAATTCTATTTTTGACTTCGTGACTGTTCCCTTGGAAATTTTCAAGTTGTTGTCTGGTCTTCTGAAAATTTGGCAATAGGCACCAGAGGAAGCTGTTTTTCTTGTCTCTTATAGCACTCCATGTTCCATAAAACATATTTGTTTCTTTCCAAATCGAATTCTTCTAGTCTCTTTAGCAACAAATGTTTTCTGTAGTTGCAGGTCAAAGCTGGTAGCTACAGACTGAGCTCCTCAGGTATATGAGTGGGAACAGGATACTGTGTGATAGCCCCTTAAGAACAGGGGAGAAAAGATCCGGGTTCTCAAAGTCTCCCTGGTGGAGCCTTTTTGGCAATAGTTTAAGAGTTCACTCTTTATATCCACCCATTCGGTCAGCATCATCTTGTGAACTGAACAGCAGTTGTTTTTGTCAAGATGGAAAGTGGTGCCCCATGATTCATTCTGCAAATGTCCGCTCACTGCTTCAACTTCCTGACATCAGTAGTGGGACTGAGAAAGCAAAGAAGTTTGTAGCAGTTATATATAAAAAGGAAGAAAGCACAGAGTAAACGATGTCCCAAAGCCATGGCCTGACTCCACTAATACCCACTGTCTGAGGCAGGCTTTCCTTTGTAATTACTTTTGGTTTTATAACTCCAGACAGTAATGTCCTGAGCCTTATAACTGAATTAGAGACTTGCTTTAAGAAGACGTTGTTATTGACATAATAGTCTTGTTTATGGAATTTCTCTCCTCTGTAATTAAGGTTGTTGCATGCACAAAAGCAGTTAAATATAGCATAAATATCTGTAAATGCAAAGATCTTTCAAACCTTGTTCCTTGTGTGAGCCTTTTTTCACACTCTCCGTGCATTTGCCTCTCAAATGAGCTATGCAGCTGGAAATTCTGCCCTTTGCCTGTGCCATTATGTTGTGTCTCATCCGTATTTGTTCCTGTAAAATTGCAGGAGCAATGTAGGTTGCAACATAAAACCTTTAAATTCCTCAAATGCTGTATTTTAAAGGTGTATTGATTAGTGGGGTTTGGTCTCTTTCTCTTATACCTTGTTGCAGAGTTGTGGGAGCTGATGGATTGAGCAGCATGCAAGCAATATGCTCACTGTTATTTTGTCTGTCAACCAAACTTACCAGCTGGGTGAGAACCTGGCACATTCTTTAGAGAAGTTTATATCGCTACTTGAAATTGTTTTCTCATCCTGGCTGTGTGAAAGTAATTATGGTTAAAGCCCTGGACAGGCCACAGACTTGCTTTGAGCCTGGCCAACTCATTTTTAGCTGTCTGTTTCTGGGCTCTTTGTTCATTAAACAGACAATTTTTCAATTCAGAAGGTTTTGTGCTGATTAATTCTTTGGTCTAAGTAAAGAGATCAGATAATTATAGTAATAAGTGCTCCCAGAAAACCTCTAAATAAACAAATGTGCTGTCTGGTCTTGCTGGGTTTGGGGAAATTGAATGCCACTATTCCAGCCTGTTTACCAAAGTTGAAGCATGTAAATGCTGTGACTGTCTCTTTATGTCCAAGCATTTTCATTTTTAGGTTTTGGTCAAGTTATATTTATCAAAGCTAAAAATATCTTTGTGAATGAAATATAGTAGCTCATCTTCCCTCCCTACTCCATTTCAGTTCATTCTTTCTTTTGGCTGAGGGAAACTAAAAACTATTGAGCTGATAATACTGTTCTCCCACTGAGTCCCACCAGCAATGGCAAAGGGACAGGGTGGTTCAGTCCAGACAGTGTGTGTGGGCAAAGAAGCTTTTCGGCAAGGTGCCTGCAGCTGATGGTCCCTCTCATTTGAGTGCAGGGTCCAGGGACCTGCAGTCATTTGCTTCCAAGTCCGTATTTTTCAGGCATCGAAGGTGCTCCATAATCAAAGCAGAGGGAGTGACTTGCAGTCCCTCTGCTGGGTACCCAAGTGACCACACTACCTGTGCATGCAGCACTGAATGTAGTGTCACTTCCTCAGGCAGGAGAAACACAGTGCCTGTGGATCACAGCATCTACAAGAACTTTGTTAATATGAATGACAAAGGACTTCCACCTTATCTGAGCTGTGAATAATCTCAAACCCTCCAAATGCGAGTTGTTTAAAATCACAGAATGGCTAATGTACACTTGAGGCTCGCCAAGCTTAGACCATTACCACATGATAACTGTCATGTGGTCTTTTTCTTGTTCTGATGTGCTAAGATCTGAAGGCAGGAGTTCCTCACTCTGAAGAACATCCTGAGGAAGCTGGATCCCAAATCTATAACCTTTAGAAGGGATTCAGCTGGGACTCAGCCTGTGTCTTAAGGCTTGGTTACTCCACAATAACAGTAGTGGTGCTAACACTGAAATGAAATGTGAATTTATTCTTGGCATGAGTTTCCTTTAAGACCATTTGGCACCTTGGAGTAAGGGTTTTGGGGGTGTGGTAAGGTTGAACTGTTCAGATGCAGCAACTCTTTTTAGGCTGATATTGTGAATCTTCCTTATCTCTCTATTATGAGGTTATTATCATAGCATTAACACTGCTTATATACTAGGTTCACACTGCTGGGAAAGGATCCTTCTCTGGAGTTTGGGAGAGAACTCCCGATTTGTAGCCACAGCCTGAGTGTCCTGGGCCAGAGACATTGGAGTGTGAACAGCCCCTTCTCTGGACAGAGTCAAACAAAAAACCCATAGGCTTGGGATAGCTCAGGAGAAGTAACTCAGGACTGATTCTAGTTATTTCTGGTGTAAAAGCCTCTGTTTTAAGTGAATTTTCCTTCCCTGCACACACATACCTTCCCACTCTTTTGAAGCAGTGATGGAGGCAAGTGAAATGTCTAAGGTGTCCTGGCTGTGATTGCTGACACAGTGGGTAAGACATTATCAGTATTGAATATAAAGGCTTCTGAAAGCTGCTTCTGTGGTTTCCTCTGAAAAAAAGCCTTCTTTCTGTGGCCACCTCCTTGCCCTTCCTACGCTGTGTGCTGCTTGTTGCTACTTGATTGGACCATGCAGACTATTTGGGGTTTATGCTCTCTGCCCAGTGTCCGATTCTGCTGTTGGGGTTGATGGAATAGTGAAAGAAACTCTTCGTCTGCTTTACAGATTGAAGCATCTCAGTGTTTTGGAGGTGGGCTACAAATGACTTTCTTGCATAAATCCTCCTTGCTTTGATGAAAATATAATATTTCTCATTCCCCTGAGTAAGCAAGTGTGCATATGTGTGTGTGTGCTGAATGCCAAAGCGCTGGCGAAGCCAGCTTGCTTCCGTATGTGAATCATTTCTCAAGCAGCGCTCTGTCTCACTGCAATGTGGTTTTCCTCTCAGGGAAGCACTCAAGCCCTGAATTTTTAGTCTGTTTTGCACATGCTGTCAGAAGCTAGTGGAAGACAGTTTTCTTTTTAATGCAGAAAAGAGGACAAGCTTTTACTGTAAGTATTTTAATATCTTTTACTTTTTCAGGTGGGAATTGTATTATCTTTAGATGTGTTCTAGGATCACTAACGTGTTCTTGGAGTGAATGGACTTGCTTTGCTCAACAACTACTTTTTTTAGTAGTATCTCACTTTAAAACTAAATTGCATAAAACAAATGTATAATGGAAGCAATTGCATTAGCTGAAAATGGGCTGGGGGCGGTCTAAAAGCCGTTAAGGTCTAAAAGCCATTATAACAAAAAATGCCACCATGTGAGTCAGAGCTGGCTACTGTATTTTTCTTCTGCTCAGCTGTGTAGATGTAGTGACAGAATGGTTGAAACTGTTTCTGTGCCTCTTTCTGCTTTCTTTTCTGGCAATTTAAGGTTGTTCTCCAACAGTTACATGGAGCAGGAGCAGACTTCATTCTGCTACTGCATGTTCATGTAGTCCAGTCAAAGGGCAGAAAGGACCAAGCTGCTAAGCACATAGGTTTGGCAGCTCATGCCTCTGCAGGTGATCAGTGAGAGCACTGGGGAGCGTGCCAGCTGGGTGCCCTCTTAAAGCACATCAGCAAAGAGCTCTTCAGATTGCCAGCAGGACCCTAATTACAGCAGTTTAACAGTTGTCCTTAAAATTTTACCCTGGACTGAAGCTTGCTCATAATAACAATAGTAATAATAGCATTTATATGGCATGTAATATGGCAAAGTTGTGAAGTCCTGTATGTGTAGCTATAGAGGGTTACTGGTAAAACTGGTTTGAGAACAGGGATTCTCTACCTCTCTCTTGTACTCAGTCTAAGTTCTTCTAGATGTCCCCTATTAACCCTTTGTGTCTCATCTCCAAAGGGAGCTGATTTCCATGTTCTCTTCTACCCTTTCAAAGTTATAAAATGCTCTCTGCTCCTAACCTCAGGAGGAGACAGGGTATTTGATTTGCTGAACTACAGTATTCCGTGCACACTTTTGACAGATAGCACAAGCATACCTTATCCTAACATGCACACATGTATGTACTACCCCTTCCCAGTTTGCTTCTACAGTTGTTCTAAAACAATTGAATTTTATTATGTAGCCCACCAAGATGGGTGTTTATGTCCATTAGTGGTCCTTAACTCACAGTTGTAACTGTTGATACTGTTGCCTGAATCTGTTCTGTTCCTGTTCAATATGACTATTTTTAAAATGCAGAAGTCCTCTCATTTCTCCTGTGGCTTTGGAGTTATGTCCTCATCTTTGCAAAGAACCCTGTCTCTTAGAAATTCACACTGTCACTCAAATAAATGTTCACAAGTTCCCTGTTAGCTTTAGTGAGTGATCTATTCTGTACTTTAATGGAAGGTAACTGTCTCAAGGGATAACTTCTGTATCTTGACTATTTCTCTGCCTTGTGATGGATAGGAAATGGGAGCCAGGGAAACATCTTGGTGTGAGGCTGTTCCCTTGTGTACTGTAGGACAGATGTTGATTTATCTCATTTTTACTTTTCTCTGTGGGGTTCCTTTCCAAGGCACATGAATGAATATATCTTCATAAATATGCCATTTAGTGGATAATTGTAAACGGAAAAACTAAGGCATAGGAAGATGACATGGCTGAAGTAGTGCAATAAATCTCTGGTCCTGAGGATAGAACCAAGTGGATCCCAAATGAGTGCATTGACTGCAGTCTCATCCCTTTGCATTTCAAGGGGACAGGAAACCTGTTAGTCTGTGCTTGTACCAGTCAGTATTCCCATGTAGCTACATGCTGTGTCTCTGCCATTCCAAAAAACATGATCATTCCTTCTCTCTTGTAGGTGTACCTACCCTCTGTGCTACAGAGAATGTAATGGCAGGTAATTATCAGGCAAACCACTTGTAATTATTCTTAATTTCTTTAGCAATTATGTAGCTCTTGCTCTATCTAAAATGAAACCTTCTTTTCTTTCTTCCTTGTGGGTTGGCAAAACATGAAGTGTGAACCATATGTGTCACTTGCTTTGTGCTGTATTCACCAGGACAGTAGTTCAAAGAACCTGAATTAATGAGCAGTAGCTACCTTGAAATGGTTCTAAACCATTTTGTTCTCAACTTGCAATATACTTGAACATAAATTAAACCCATCAGGGTACAGTCATAGTGGGGAAAGCCCAGAGTGACCTATTTTTTTACTTTAATTTTTTTTTTCAATTATAACATGGTTGTAACTTCAAAAAGGAAGTTTGAAATCAGTGCAGCAGTTCTACCTTTCCTGAATCTTTCTTTTGACTTCTGTCTCCAAAGGGGGGATGTCAGTACTATGTGAACTGATACACTTGTCATACATTGAAATAATGAGGGAACTACTACTTCTAAAAATGCATTCTCCAAACTCTGTAGTGTGAAATCACTTCCTGGATGTAGTTTTGATGTGATTTAATAAAATCTGTCGGTTATTGCATAACCTCTGTGTGTACATTCTGCCACTACATGCTTGTGTATGGCAATGTGTCATGGCAGGGGGGTTGGAACTAGATGATCTTAAGATCCTTTCCAACCCTAACTAATCCATGGTTCTATGTGCTGCCTCTATCTGTCTCTTCTTACAAATGGATGCTGCCACCCTGCCCTTCAGATTGTCCTTTTGCTTGTGTGCATCCATCAGTAATTGCCACATTTAAATCTAACTCTTTGCCCTGGAGGTAGTGAAAGATCATATCACTCTTGGCCTTTCAACCTTACCAAGAGAATGCATCTACTTAAACCAGAGAAGCAGGGTGTGCTGTATATGGATAGCAAGCATACAGTTGTGCCTGTGCATGCATCACTGAATGACATTTGGGCTTCTTCAGGTATCCCACCATCCAGCTGGTAGTTGCTGTTGCCCTTCTAATGAATGGGGAGGGCTAATGAATAGAAAGTTACAGATAGGTTGGGATTTTTTTCCTTACCCCCATGTTGTTTATAAGATCAGGGTCATAGGTAGTTTAGTAGTTTTTCTTTGGAGGTGTGTAGTTGTGACTGGTTAGATAATCAGGGTGAGGAAAGAGGAGATTGATTATCCATGTACTAACAGTACAATTTAAATTACAGGAGGAACATGTTCCCAGACATTTAGAAGTACAGCTTGGGCTCCATTTTCAAGCATCAGTCACTGCTGGATGACAGTTCTGGGTATTTAATCTAGAGAAGTAGTAAAATAGCTGTATTTTCCTGTCATAAATGGCCAGTAATATTGAACACAGACAAGAGAAATGCAGCTAAATCAATCCTTTTTCCACATGCACACATGAGGATTTGGTTGCAACTTCTGAATCTTTTTTCATGAGATTTAACTAAGAATTAAAGGTTGACAAATCCAAAACTCCTGGGAGAACTTCTGTGGAGGAGGATGAGCAAAAGGTTTTGCACTGTTCTCATTTGTCCATGCCTGGAAAAGTCATCAGTGACTCTAATGGTTGCTGCGGGAAGAGGATTTTATTTTGAGCGATGTTGAGACATGGAGTTTTGCAGTTGCTGACGCGGACTCTGACAGTCTTCGGTTGGTTTTTGGAAGCTGAGTTGGTGGCCAGAAACCTGTCATTTGTGGCTGGCTGGAACTGTCCTCACCTGGGCCATTTCTGATCTTAGTTTTAGAGAGTTATGAAGAACACACTAAGGAAATAGGCAAGAAATGCCTTAAGTGACAGCATCATTTTTATGTTGCCACTGTAATCACAAATAAAGTAGCTTTTGTCTTTAGGAGAGCTAATAGATTTTCCATTATCTGTGGATTTCCATCTGATGCCATGAAGGGTAAGGAACTGGCTCTGCTGAAGTTGCTCATGTTGTAGAGGGAGGGAGACATGTGCCCTGCAAAGGAAATTCTCATCTGATGCCACATTGAAAGTGCTCTTCTAGGGTTTTTTGAGTCACACAGAAGAGCAGTTAAACAAAACAAAGCAAACTGCAACCCGTAAGAGTAACTTTTGTATGAGGATACATCTTCAGGCAACCTTAGCAAAATGAGGAGTTTGAAGATGTGACTCTGAAGCAATATCAGAGCTACTGATGGTTAAATTTTGGGACTGGTATTTTGTTTTACACTTTCCCAATGATTAGTTGGGTGACAATGGGCATGTATGTGCCTTGATGTCTGTGTATTTGTTTTATATCTAAATTTTATCAACACTTAATTGCTTGCAAAAGCACCTGGAGTCTATAACTGCAGTGTTATTATAGTACGTTTTTCTCCACTCCTGAAAGTTAAAAAATAATACTCAAACCACCTTTGCTTGGGGCATGTACAAAGCATGCAGTTTGTCCTGCTGCAGCATGCAGTTTGGACATGAAAACTTCCAAGTGATGTCTCCTTGTACTCTACCAGCAAAACATGAAAATTCAGCTGCAAATGAGACTGGCAAGCAAATCTGCTGAGGGAGACTAGGAGAAGCTGCTGCTCAGTGTTTAGGGTCAGGTTTATGACGAATACTTTTGGGGCAGCAAAATCAAGAGCCTGAGAGATGTGGGGAAGTGGGCATAGCTTGTCAGCTCCTTTGAGCTGTGTTTCAGGGGAAGGAGGTGGTCTGGCTTGTGATTTTTTTGTAGTTATTGGCTCTTTAATCCAGTTTTAACAAAAGCTAAGCTTTGTACCAGCAAAAAATCTGGGAAGCGTCTCTGTGTGGAGGAATAATGGAGGAAGGTTGTACTGAGAGCCTCAAAGGCACTAAACCCAACATAACAAACTAGAGAAAAGAGAAGATGGGTATGTTAAATACAGAAATACAACACACTGAGCTGGATGGAGCAGATGCCTAAGGAGACAAAGCCCTGGCAGTGTTCAAAGCCAGGTTGGACAGGGCCTTGGGTGACGCTCTAGTGTGAGGTGTCCCTGCTCAGGGAAGGGGGTTGTAACCAGGTGATCATGATGTCCTTTCCAACCCAAACCAGTCTGTGAGTCTATGATTCTAAGGTACTGAAGATAACCAAAGGAGTAGACAGTTTGATTTTTAACTGTTAGCCAGCTCTTATTTCCAAACAGGTTTTTATCTGCCATCTCTATCCAAGTTGCCAGTTCCTTTATTGGACTATCAACTTCCCTGGTTTGTGACCCTGGCTTGATTCCTGCTACCTGCTAAGAAATCAAGATGAGTCATATGGAAGCATCTGTCAAACCCAAAAAATTGTAGTTTAAATTGAATTGATGTGGAAGGCAGAAGAGAATTCTATTTTAGCCCAGCTGGCTATCCTGCCATACAGCTTCCTACATGCTGCCAGAAAATCCTTTACAGCTTACTGAACTTGTTAGATATTTCTATGTTCCAGTTGATAGTTTGTCTGAAAATAGCAGAGATAGATTAGGTTAGAGGGAAAATAGTACAAGTATGATGCAGATTTTAGATGCTTAAACCACAACAGAAGAAAATTGTGCTTTGATGTGTAATAAAGGCTCTGGAATAGTCTGACCTTTTGATGTAATGAAAAGTAACTGAATTACAGGAAAGTGGCACTGGGGACTGTGGGTTTTAACCCACCGAAGTCATGGACATGTGTCCTTGGAGAGTCCTGTCTGCAAAGCTGGCATTGCTGACCTCCTTTTCCAGAACTGCTGGGCATTCACAGGTCTCAATGAACCTGCCATCTGGTACATGGCTCTTCAGATCTAGTAATGAGTTTTCATCATTCCTCATTTCATTCATTTTCCCAAAGCAACTTGAATGACTCTGCTTTAATTTGCCTGTCCTGTTAAGTGAGTAGCGCTACACAGAGACATGAGCACCAGAACTGAAGCCATGTAAAGCACCTGGGGTACAGATAACCTGTGTCTGTAGCCCCCCACCGGGGATTTTCCTGTGTGAATTCATTGCTGCAGATATGCTTATAATTTTTATGTACTTACTAGTGCAGCTGCCAGGTTTCTTGACTGTAAAATAATATTGCTTGTCATCACTCAAATCAACGTATCTTTTTAGTTATTCAGAGTAAAATAGCCTTTAATAGTCAGCAGAATGTGCTTCCTAGGAGTTTGTTGTACAGGACTGGTGAATTTCTCCTTTGATGGATAGCCAAACCTTCAGATCCAAGAAGCCTCGCATTGTTTCTGCTGATGCTGACTGGAAGAGTTGGGATGAATTCTTAATCCAGTTTTTCTAGCCAGAAAATGGGAATAATTCTAGACTGTTCTAAAGACCTTCTATTAATAAATGCATGTAGACTGGCTTATAAGCAATGTCTACTCAATCTTGAATAAATTGGTAAAATTTCAAGTAAAATGGACTGTCTTTCCACTGTAGAACTTGTGTCAGCTGCCCAAATAGTCCACATCAAATTATCCAAATGCCCTTTAAGCACACCAGTGAGAAAGGATGAGCTATAAAGCATGGCCTGAATTCTTAAAGGCTGGTGCCTGCAGGGAATTCTGAGGATTACTGAGAGCAAAAGCTCTGTCAGGACCAGCTTTACAATTTTTGTAAACTCTGATTCTCTCCTGTTTCAGTGGAGGTGTGATGTTCAGACACCAGCACTCGTAAGGGTAAAAGGTTTGGGGTTTTTCCTTGTTTTTAAAACCCCTGCAGTTTGGAAGTGACTGGTGATGAGCTGACTTTGCTGAAGCAACAGATTGTTGGTTCAAACCCTCATTTATTCAGCACAGAGCTGCTGCTTATCTTCAGTTTCTACATGTTTTCAGAGTACAATTCCAAGCAGGGCATCTACAGAGATTTAACTGTGGCCCGCTAGTGACCTGCTCAGGCTGATGCCGAAGGAAAGACTGAATTGTGGGCTGGTGGTATTCTGTTTGCTTTCCAAGCAAAGTTCCCTGTGAAATGTGAAGAAATGAAAAGCGGAATCAGAGCTTCAGGCGTTGCTTAAAGTGAGTCATCTTCCAGGAGAGTGAGCAGAAGTATCTCATCTGAAATGTACTGAGGCATAATGGGCGTAAAACCAGTGATTTTTGTCATTGTATTTGCAAAAGCAGCTTGGCTGCATCTCCTGTGGAAAGCTGCGTCAGAGATCTCTCTCTCTGGGTAGCCTAGAGATCAAGTCATCATCTCTCTGGGGTCCTTTCAGAATGAAAGGGTGATATTTAGTTAAAATGTAGTAGGCTGACTTTATCAGTGTATTCTAAACCACTGGGAGTTGTTCTCTCGTGGCAGAAACAACAGGTAAACAAGGTTTGGAAAGCTGTGTTCAAAATGGTGTTGAACATGAGTATGTATGTACTCCCTTTGTCCTGACTTGTGAAAGACCTGAAAGATTCATTCTTCCAAGTTCCATTCAGCTGTGATAAGTTGATCCCATTCCCAAGCTCTTATTCAAGGATAGTCCATGACTATGACTGGCTGCTTTCAAAGTCATTTTCTGCTGGCTCAGAAGCATGGTCTCTGCCAGCTACTGTTGCCAGCCTTGCCCTGAAAATCACATTGAGGAAGTAGAGGCTGTTTTCTAGTTATTGCACTGCTCTGACAAGCTGCTGCCTAATGTAAGATTTGGAATAGGGTGAATTTGGGTGTCTCAACCTGAGCATCTTAAAAGATGTCCTTTTCTTTCCTTACCAGTTTAGAATTATGTTGGCTTTTAACTGTTTATCTGTGGAAAAAGTAGTGTGTTTAAGACAAGTAGACGAGCTATATATAATGGTTTTAATACAATCTATTACCATCTGCTACTACCAAACTCAATCCATGAGCCATTTAATGATACTTGAACTTCTGCGTTTCCCATTGTCCCAGCTGCCCAAATCTTCCATGAGACTTTTTTTTGTTTTCCTGTAATGCAATAATTGAATTTGGAGGAATGGAAGAGCTGATGTTGGTTCTGAGAATGGATTCCCTGTTCTCATCAAAGAACAGCAATATTTTGGTTTTTTACTCCTTTTCTTTTTTGGGAAATAGTTTTATTTAGTACTTCTCCTGAAACAGCACTTCTGGTAACTCAGATGTGTGTCACTTAGCTAGGAATGAAAACAGCTGAAGATATGTGCAACCTTATTCTTTGAAGTACATACAACGCTTGTGGAAAGTATTGGGATCCCAATTCAGAGACCAAAATCTCTATCTACAAGGCAAATTCAGGGTAGCCCAATACATCAGAAGCCTCGCCTCCCTCTTTTACAAATGCTGATTTCCATATAAATACAGAGAACACTAATACATCCAAATATACCCAATCTTAGCTTCATCTGCTTGATGTAGTAAAATATTAACTCCACATGGCACATAACTCGGCTATCATTACATGAAAAAGCCATTTTGCCTCAGGCTACTGGCTGGATTTCTGAAGTTGCGGTTTGTTCTGTCTAAGTACCTCTTACTTCTAACATCAGGGTTTAATGAGCATCTTGCTCCACTACAACTTTAAAATGCCGTGGATGACTCAAACTTAAATTCTTTGGGATATCAAGAAAGCATCTGTACAGCTTAAGGCAGGAAAGTCTGAGGTACAGTTATGAAGAAATCCAGAGGGTATAATAAAGCAAGATGCATGTGCAACCACTGGATCTGCAAACCCCCAAATCTGCATAATTTGCAGATGTAATCAGGGAGATAGTTTGCATGTGCAATGGCTTGTTCACCCATATAAATACAGTGAATGGAATGCCTATTGAAAGGTAGGCTTTAAAATAACGTGAAGCACTGAAGCTTGCTAAGGAAGATCATGAACTGTGGGAATGCTAAACATTATCATATATTGTAATATGGCTTATGTATCTGTCAGGCTACATAAAAAAGGATCCAAGTGATCAGCATAATCATTAACAAAGACTACTCTTTCTCCTCTAATGAGATCAGTTGATGGCTCCACACTGTATGTGTTAAGAATTTTAATGGAGTAATGACTATATTTAGTAATAATAATACCTACTAACTTATGACAGGTTGGAGCTGTGGAGGAAGTAGACAGCCTTCCCTGCAAGAGGCACCAAGGATAAATAGAGGGAATGTCACTTGCTGGCTTTGTTCTCTGTAACAGTGGCAGAGCACTTGACATTCCCTTCTGCTTCTGTGCAGCAGAACACTCCTTAAATAGACCATGGTGGCACCTGGAAGGTGCTGTCAGTGTCAAATGTGACTTGGCCCCAAGCAGATTTGTTTCCCATGAGTCCAGTGAGCATTCTTATTCATGAATGTGAAATAAAGTATAAAGCAAGTTATGAGATAGAAAAGGTCACCTAAGCCCTTCTATTCACTCAGCCAGGAATAAATTGTTTCAGCAGCTCTGTCAGAGGGTTGCTGTCCAAGTTCATACCAGCTCTGCTGGACTCCTGTGTGATTAACTTAGGGCAAACACATTCCCCTTGCTGAGACATGAGGCTGATCTCTGTAGATCTTTTGGTTACCTTTCTAACAGGCAAGAGAAGTTGGCCTCTGCCTACACAAGGCTGATGCTTAGCTACATCCTGTGTCTATTTTGGAAAATGAAGCTGCAGAAGAAGAATGGTGCTCATGTAGAGGGGGAGGGTAGGAGCTATCAGGCAATGTCCCCTCCCTCTTGCTCCCATCTCAGCAGCCTGGTGGGGCTATAAAGAAAAAAACTCCAACTAATCACTTTATTCTGCTCCTAGTTTGGATGGGGCAATGGCTGGGGAGAATTTATGGCTTCAGATCTACCAGATTGGAGCTTGCTGTTGAATTGGCAGCTCTCTGTGTCCTGAAAGAAACAGACTAGTTGTTCTTGCTGGCAGACTAAATTTGTTCAGTTGTATCCAAAAAAAAAAAAAAGGAATTCATGTGTATTTGCTGATTCCTGGCAGGATTTCTTTCTTGCATAAGCTTATCTCTGAGGAATAGTGGATCTGGATTTTTGTTTGCAGGGAAGTGATTTTATGTTTTTACCATGTTTTGTAAACCTTGGTATTGTGAAACATCTTTTTATCACTGTGGCAACACCAACTGCTGTTTCTCTAGAAAACTCTGATAAGCTAAAGATATCATTTTCCATACAACTTAGGAAACTTGCTTCTCATGTGACTTATAAAGTGAGTATTATTTCAGTTGAAGATGCTGGATCTGTCAAGTAAGAGAAATAGTTTTCTTTTTATCCCAAGATTGTCTTCAAGTGCGGTGGACTTCACTGTTCTCAGTTTCTGTTTGATTGTGCTTCAGCATTCAGAGGTGCTCTGCAGTGCCTGATGGAGGTCTCTGACTTGCACAGTCCTAACAAAAGTCACTGTTCCTTCTGCAGTGCTTCGTGTTACCAGTCAGTATGAAAAATATAAGTGGCTCTGAGGGTTTGATATGTATAAGAGGGAATAAAGTTTAGCACTGCCTTTTCAGCCCTTTAAACTGATGCCAAATCTCTCTGCTCTCTTTCAGATGATACAAAGACAGTTCATATTTCTGATGTATGTACATATGTATATAATTTCTATTTATTTTTTTTTAGGTCTGTAGACTGAGTTATTTGGGGAGAGCATGAAGAGTGCTGCCAAGCCCTGGAGTGCAGTGGCAAAGCCAGGGAGTCATGGGGCTGAGAGAGGAAAATCTCTTTCCACCACTCCAACAGGAATGAAGACGTCCAAGTCTTCCACATCACTTGCCTTTGAATCTCGGCTCAGCAAGGTACTAGGGACTGTGCAAGCATCATTATAGCCCTGTTTCAGCTTAAAGCTTTGGTTTAGTCCTGGAACATTACTACACCTCCAAGACTTGGAGTGGGCTTGATCACTGTGCCAAGCATAGGGAGATTATAATTGTGCTGTATATTGACTAATACACATTTCTGAAGTTATTTTGCATGTGATGGGGAGACACTGTATTTGCATAAAATACGAGCGGGTTTCCTTACTGTATGCGAGGGAATTGCCTTAACTTTGAAGAGTGAGAAAAAGAAATCGCAAATTCTTAATTCAACTCATTGTTACACAGGTAAAGGAATTGAAAGAGATTTATTAATGGATTTCCAGAAGTCCTAAAAATCTGACTCTTCCTTCAAGGTAAAACATATTAACAAAAGATACTGCTTGCAATGGAACACATTTTATGAATTCTATCTTTCTATGTAGATATATTTCAAAAATAGCAGAAACTTCTATCAAAATAGTGTTTTTAAGAAAAGGGAGAAATACACCTGAACTACTGCTGCATCTGTACCCTTGCAGCCAGCAAACAAAAATAACCTTATTGTCTAATGAACAGACCAAGATAACCCCTGTTGAAAACAGACTGTGGGCTTCCTGGTTACAACTGATTCCAGCACTAAAAGATTAGTAAACAATGCATAACATGGTGCAGCATTTTAATCATGAGGAGAGCTAAACTTCATTAATAGCCACAGCTTCTCAAGTGAAGGATTAATTTCATTAACTTGCATTATATTAATAGGATATTTCAGTGTAGTGCCCCAGGCAGGTTATGTTCATCACTGGAGTATGTGCGGTATGGCTGAGGCAAGCATCTCTGAAGGGATGCTACTTAAGAGTCTTAATCAGGAGATCTGGTATAATTAATGTGTGTATGGTGTTCAGTGCAGAGTATTTTCTTCCTAATTACAGCGAGTATCTTCAAATTGTTCATCATCTGCAAATGCAACATCATCAAAGTGGTTTCTTTGAAGAAACAGGGTAGAGAAAGGCACCATAGTTTCTGCTGTAGAAGAGGCACATTGAAGGAATTGGAGACTGCAGAAGTCTCTAAAGGTCAGGAAGTCAGATTGTTCCATTCCAGAACGAGCTGAGAAAATCTCTGCCAGAAGGCAGAACATTTGCTTTCTGGTATCCTGGAGCGGATCAACACTTCAGCTATTGAACCTGATGTGCTCACAGGGTCCAGGAAACCACAGACTCTGAGTCAGAGGAAGAGATGAAAGGGAGAAAGAATTGGAGCTGAGAGACTTCATTTTGCTTAAAGATTTTACTTTAAGCAAAGTAAATTCAGGGACTGCTAAATAGGGAGAGTGCTGCTTGGGTGCTTGCTTTTTTTTTTTCTTAACTCAAGCAGCGGTTTCAGCTTGTGGTTCATGGACCCCCTGAGTGTCCCTGGGCAACTTCAATGGAAGTGGGGTTTGATACATGAAAACAGTTTAGGTGTCCATTAACTGAAAAGGGTGGGGGGGAAAAAAAGCTCTAGGGACCCTCTCCAGAGCTTTGGTCTTTTAAAATGATTCAAGTATTTTCCCTGAAATTAATTACAGACTGCTATTAGAGGCACCCAGGCTGTTAGAGAGGGACACCAACGGGAAAGCAGTGACCAAAGTTCTTGAGAGAAACTGCTACTTCTGCTTGTTGAAGCAACGTAATTTCAGTGTTTCTCCTTGTATCCTATGGTCATTGTGCTTGTATTGCATGGATTTCTTGAGTATGCACCCTCACAGCAACAATGTCCCTTGCTTTGTCATGTACAATAAAAGTAAATAAATTAGTGATACCCCTAATGCTTTTAAAGAACACATACTGTGACATGGGCTGGAAAGCACGCAGTTCACCTTCTTCCAAGCTTATGCAACATCGGTAATAACCTTTAGAATTGTGCAGCTGATCTGTTCTGGAAACAATGCATTTTTTTTGTTGGGAATGATTTCCTTGGTGGTCACATGAACAAAGTGCTTTCCTGCGAACAGCCTTTTCAGTTTCTCATCTGAGTCAACAGCCTCCAGTCACACACATGGCATTAGGTCCTGTCAGGACGTCATGGGTCGTCTTTGCTCACTGCTTTTCAAAAACCAAGGAGGGTAAATAGCTGAACTCATACCATGTTGGTAATTGTTAAATCTTGCACTGGCTGCTCTTGCCTTTTATTATGGCAGCCTGAATTTCTCAGCTAAATGGCTTTGAGATTTTGGCTTGGTCTCTGGCATGTTCTTTGTTCACGTTGGGTAACCTAGTTTATAGAGCCATGAGGTTTGGTGGCTCCTGTTTGAGAAACACAGGAAGGAACAGGCAGTTCCTTACTGTTGGAGCAGCTCAGGCACTCTTCAGAGGATCTAAAGTCACCACTGGGCCAAAACTATGATCCTGAGTGGAGAACCAGCAGATCCTTTTAGGATCTTTCTACTTTATATACATTAAGGGCCAGTTATTTGCTGCTTTGACCTACTCAGTGTGCCAGGCTCTGCAACTGGCATTTACCTGCACAGCCCCAATACATGACTAAATGTAAACCAGCAAGGAAAGGTGGTGAATGGTATTCACAGCAAGATCAGAGAAGCCAGATCGACTGGCTCCTGTGTTCTCCCTGTCTTTCAGTATTTGCCTATTTGAGTGGTCTTTCCCATTC
This sequence comes from Pezoporus occidentalis, assembly GCF_034315485.1. Taxonomy (NCBI): domain Eukaryota; kingdom Metazoa; phylum Chordata; class Aves; order Psittaciformes; family Psittacidae; genus Pezoporus; species Pezoporus occidentalis. Next base: position 252,426 of record NW_026914297.1, on the reverse strand, counting down.
TTATTCCTCACTGTTGAAATAGTATTTATGCCTTGACCCGCTTCACAAAAATGAAGAACAAATCCAAAAATGTAAAGAAATATATAATATGGCTATAGAAGCAATATTCCTATTGGGCTACTTTAAGAAAATGTGCCTTTTCTGCCAGGGACCTTGCATTTTGAATGACTTAATGGAACTATTCAAGGTCTTAACCTTCTGGTTGCTTACAATCTCTGTTGCAGCTGAAGAGGGCCAGCAGTGATGACATGCTTACCAAGCCAGGGGTGACAGCAGGTCCTGGAGTCTCCAGGCTGAAGAAGACCATTACAACAGGAGCCATTTCTGAGCTTGCTGAGAGTCGCCTGAAGCCCAGCACAGGTAGATACAAAGACTATGGATGACAGTCTACATTATGTGAAATGTGTCACTTGGTTCACCAAGTTCCTAGCAGAGTTTCTTTCTCCCCACCCCCTGTAGCCCATTATAACTTACCTGTTGTGACAGTCAGTGTGTAGGATGGGACATGCTATGCCCTGCAGATAGGCCTTTCACTGCTAATCTGAAGCTAAAAGGGAGAAGTTGGGGGTTCCCAGGAGCTGCCCTGCTCAGCTTCACCCTTCTACCTCTACCAAACGAGCAGGATGGTTACCGTAGAGGCAGGAGACCAAAGATCCAGCCAGATCATCTCCACATACAGCTCGTGCTTCTAAGCTGCGGGGTGGCACTCTCTGTCCCTCAGCAGCCCCATCAGCTTGTTACCATTGGTTCCAGAGCTAAACCCGTTTCTAAAAGCAGCAACACCATCTGCATACCAAGGGCTTCTGTGCAACTGCTCTGCCTTCCCTCAGGAGCTCAGCGAACGCTTGCTTTTGTCTGCTCCCTGGTGGCATTTCCAAGGGAATGTGAGATCTTATTAAATTTGACCATGACCTCCCTATTTGTCACAGCCTCTGCAGGGTTTTGCTGTGTAACAGAACAATGTTATTAACCAGGAAGGGATTTCTGGGAAGAAAAAAACCCCAAAATCTTTATATACTTTCCCCCACCCCTGAAACAAAATGATGCATTTTTAAACAGCATAATCTTCACAGTAAGACAAATCACATTCTGTAGTTAGTCAGTGTGTGAATCCTCAAATTCAAGTGACTAATTGTATCCAAAAGCATTTGAGATTTACCATCAATAAGGAGGCACGATGCTGACAAAAGGTGCTTGGGAGGTATGATGTGGGGAAAATAAAACCTGTACAGATGATGCAGCATAGGATCCTGGGAATGCAGCCAGGGAAACAGCACTGCAGGGACTCCAGAATGGAATACGTATGTCAGACACAAAAATACTAGCAATGGAATAGAGAGCCCCCTTCTGCATGTGTGTATAATAACTGGGATTGAAGGAGGGATAAGATTTATGGTGATGAGTACTTTAAATGCAAAGGGTAAAATGGTTTATGGAGGTCAAGTTACATCTGGGTATTGTTTTGCCAAGTTAAATTGCATCATTACATCTGACCCCATATATTGCTTTGCATCAACATTTGTAGAAGCATGAGTGGGAATATTAGTGCTAGGCAAAGAGACCAAGTGTGGAGCTACCTATACTGTGCAGACAAACACTGAGCATATATGTACTACCCCTGTAAAATTCCTTTTAACCTAGACAGAATTGTCCCTGGTCCTATAGGGACTATTATAGGCATGTATATAAAGACCTGTACCTTACATATCTTTAATTTTCACAGTGATTCCATAGTCCAAAAGAGTGGCAATCTAACTATATTCTGAGTATGTGTTGCTCTTGTGGCCACTCATTGAAAGGTACTGGATATTTGTGAGCAAAGATGCAAAGCTGGATGGTAGTTTCCGATTATCACACTACCAAAAGATACCGATTAGGCACATTCTAATACAGTATGTTCTTCCTAAAAGGAAAAATAAATATCAGATATGACGGGGGGGGGGGCATGACATGTTCTTGAAACATAAGAAAAGGAGGGAACACTGAGATGCTATATTTGATTGAAATGGCACCCAAATAGTCTCTGATTATGATCAAGACTATGCTGCAATGCTGACTGGCTGTGGAGCCACTCCAAGTAAGAATGTTCCTGTATGGGAAATGCAGATGTTTGTGTATGCAGCCAACTGTAAATCTTGACATTTTGTTCTGAAACCACTTTCTTTGGCTTTTTTGACTGCTTTCATCAGTTCTGCATTTTCCTTTCACGCCTTCACTGCAGGCATCACGTCTCCCCCTCACACCTTCCCCCTTTGTTTGTACTTTTTAGGTTGAGGTTTCTTTGTTGCTTGAGCAATTTGATTATTTTACTGAAATGATATTATATTGGTTCCAGTTGCACTCTGGCAGTACTCAGTGGGTATTATACTGTTGTGTAACAGAAATCAAAAGAAACAAGGTATGTGGAGGGGGGAAAGCTTAGATTTCTTTCTTTGGGGAGTGACTGTCCAATGTTTATGTGTTGACCTTGAGCAATAGCATGTGTTCCAAATGCTGCAGATAATAAATAATTGACATCAAGATTGCTTGTTTAAATGGGGTTGTTGTCTGCTGCCCTTGGTGGACTTGAAGTTATTCATTTTAGCCTTTTGCTGACATAACTAGCCCTGTCTGCCTTGTTGGAAGCTAATGCAGTAAATCATAAACAAAGGGAGATGAAGCCAACCTTATGTGTCCATTCCTGGCAAGTGGAGTTGAGCAAAGGGAACTGGAGACGGGTTCTGGCTGGAAGTTCTGTGCTGTGATGTTTGGCTTTGTGACTGCTTGGCAGTTTTGAAATCCCAAGTAATGGGAAATGATGTGCAGGGAGAAATAAGTGTCCTGGATTCAGCTTCTTTATCCACAGTGTTACGTCTTTCCATGTACTGTCCTAAAGTAGCAATTTGGCTTTAACATAAACCTAAACTTACAGAGCTCTGGTGTTGCTTTTAATATTTAAGTTAATGAAACAGCTGGAAAAACTGCAAAACAGGAGGAAATAGGTCACTAATCCTGAGAAATATTTATTTCAATGTATGCACTTATAAAGGCAGCCGATCTATGAAACCATATAGCAAAGTGTTTAAATAGACAAATGTATATCTTTGTGAGAAGCCAGGACTCTCTTCTTAAGGTTCAGGTTTATAGGAAAGAAGTGATTTTTCAGGTTCTGATCCTTTGAGGTTTGCAAGCCAAATAACCTTAGATAATGCAATTTCGCAGATAATTTCGAAGCTTCTTATGTGACCATACACTTGGGAAAAGCATTGCATAGTGGCACTGGTATGCAAATGGGAAGTTTGAGGGTTACACAGGTGAAATGATGTGCTCAGTGGATCCTACAAGTCATTCCAAATCCTTGCTCTCACTCTGTCACTCACTCCCTACAAACTCCCAGGATAAGCACTCTCTGAACATTTCCCTCAAGGCTGTCTAGTTTAATCATGTTCATGTGCTTCCTTGATGTTGTTTCAGTGCCAGCAGCTATTATCTGTCAGGTTTGACAGGAATAAAAAGAAGTCTTATGCTGGACATCAGAGAAGAGATGCAGCCAGGATGTGTGACTGGGCTGTGAGTGAGCACGTAGTCCAAAAGCATTCAGAATACTTCAGGCATCCCTGTTTTTCACAATATATTGACTTTCATATTGAGCTGTGCCAGCTCCAATATGAAGTATCAGATATCTTTGAACAGTAAGAGCTTTATTTTATTTTCTTAGGCTGCTTCATCAGCTTATTTCTGTATTTCTGAATCTATAGAGACCTATTGAATTTGCCTCAGAAACAGTAGGAAACTGTGAATAACAATGCTATAATCCCCTAACTCACTATTTATAGAAATTCTGAGTATTTTACTGACAAGCTCAGGATCTCTCTAAAGCTTAAACCACATTAAAGACTGGTGCTATACCTTCTCACAGTGGCGGATGTGTTGTATCTCCAGAGGCCAGGAGAAGCCGCAGTGCCAGCGGGGACATGAGGGATCAATGGCCTGCTGTGTCCTCCCGTGCTTCATCAAAAATCTATGCATAAAATGGAAAAATCAATAATTGGCACAAGTTTTCAGCCAAAGCAACAGAAGTGTTGCTTTCTGTGCCTGCCTGCTGAGTTGGTTAATATCAAGGGTTAGAGACAGTGCCAATACCGAAGCATAGAGGAGGCAAATTCAAAGATACTTAGAGTTTCAATTATCTCTCAGGCATCTCGTGTGGAGCCTCTGAACTCTGCAGGTTACCTGGACAAAAGCTGCTAATCCCAGAATGGATCACTGCCAGCATGAGAAATGAAGCTGTACAAAGCATGCTGCTGTAATAAGCCCAGTAAATTGTATGGTAAGATAAAAACACAAGGAATGTGGCATAATCAGTGAAGCCTATAGAAGGTTTTGAGGGTTATATTCTGTTGTGGAGCAGTTTAGTTTGAACAATATTCTGTTCCAATACTGAGGGCTTCGATTTTGATGAGTTTCTGTGAATTGTCACTTAAATTACTGCCCAGTTGTTAATGTCCCAGTGACTAAACATGATACCTGTAAATCTTCCATTCCTTCCTAGTTCTAGTACAGCACGTAGGATTAGCCCCTTTGTCTATCACTGTCTGTTCACCATGTAATTTGTATAAAAAGAAGAATCCTGTTTTCCCTCTGAAACCGTTGCTTCTACCTTTTCTGTGTAGACAGTGATGATATTCAGAACAGAGAGGCTTTAAGTAAGCAAGGGCAGCTGGCCACTGCCAGTGGTTAGTACTGGGGAAGTATTGGAGTGTCACTTGTGCAACCTGAACAAGTTCAGCTGCCCTTGAGTTTAGAGGGGAGACTGGTGTATGGTTTAATCGCACATATCACTCATCAGATGTTCTTCTCTCCCATCAGAATTGAAAATGTGGCAGAACGTGGATTCCAGTGGTTCTTGCACATTTATAAATTGTCATTTCAGGATTCCTATTTGAAAGTAATACATGGACTCTATCAAATTTACTGTCTTCTTTCTGTTAACTTCTCTGTTTTGATGAGTGTCTGTCACTTTCTGGTATTGGGTAACCATTTAGATTGATGTGAAACTAATCCAGACAAGAAACCTCTTCTACATCATCAGAAAACTCAAGTTTTACATATATATATATATATATATATATATAAAAGCTTTCTCTAAAAAAAGAATCCTTGAAAAAATCTAATTGACAGTTTATTTCTTCGTAAGATGCTAATGCTCCCCAATTAGAACAGGGAAAAGGAAAGTGATTTCTTTTGAAGGACAGCTCTCTGACCTTAGGGCCCTTTTACTCTCCCATACATCAGTTTTTGACAGGGTCTGCTTATTGTGATCTGTCACATCAAAGGACTGCTATAGGTTTGTCAAAAGGTTGCTGCACTTTGCATTCAGACTCGTTACTGTCTCCTTTTTCTTGTGAAAGATAGAGCCAAGTGTGAGAGACGCTAATGAGACTGGTACGTTCTGTTCCACAAGACTTCGCTGGAAACCAAATGACTGATCTCATCTGGGGTTTCCCAGGAACAATAAATATGCTTTAAAACTTCATCTGGAAAGCTGGTTGCGTTTTGCTCCCCTTTTCAGGTACAAGACACAAGTTCTGCATAATTGTTCTTCCTTCTAAAGCAAAAGAGATTCTAGCTCCATAATTGATATAAAAAGGAAAGGAAGACTCAAATTGCTTTGTCAAGATGTCATTCAAATAGACAAGTAGTGCTGGAGGAATTTAACATGCAAAACAGTGTGTGGAAATACGTGTCTCTGTGTACGTCCATAGACATGTAGAAATGTCTGCATGGTTGTTTGTAGCATACTGGTGTAAATGTGAATCTGAACCTTAACCTCCCTGACATTACTTAGCAAAATATTTCCTCTAGCTGTGATTTCCCCATGTATCAAGCAGTCAAACTGTTTCAGTGCCATTTTAGAAGATTTCACCCAGTTACCTCTAAAGGGAAAGCTCAAGGATTGAGGTAGATGGAATTTGGCATTCTAGATCTAGTTTATGGCAGCTACTTGTCAAGTTTCTCCTACTTCTTACAATGATTTTTTTTCTGTGCTAGCCTGCATACTCAAATGCACATGTTCACTTCTCATGCCTTTGCTGAAAAAGTTCCTGTATGATGCTTGTTGCCATGTTAGATTTTCACTTTCTCCTAATTTTTGCTCTTTCTTTCTGTAGCCCATGGGTAGTTCTATACCTTAGAATGTGCACTGCTTCATGTGACTGGTTTTCAGGATTCTTCTTCCCCTTTGATAAATATGTTGCTGTGGTATGACATTTTAGTTGAAGTCAATAGGGCAGAAGGCACTCAGTAGTTCATTTAATGAAGTGATAGCAGTGGTCTTACTAAACTCTATCTGCTGGCTCAAGATCTCAGTCACATGATGCCTGAAACTGGTGAGATCTGTCAGTGGATGCTGTCTTGTTCTGAAGGTGGCATGTGAAAGCTGACGTAATTATTCTTTTGTTCTTTTGTTGGCTGTATTATACAAACCTTCTTCCATAGCCGGGAATGGAGTGTGAGCAATGCATTTCAGTGACTGTGTGTTGGGATTTCCAATACCTCATCCTGTTAAGGATAATAGTTTGAGACTCATTCACAGGCTGTCTGCAGTCATCTTGCATTATTAAACAAGTAAGAATTAACTTCTGTCAGCACTGTCTGCAGCATGTACCTTTCACAGCTTTGGTGCTGTCCCAATCTACTGCACAATTTACATCTACTGCACTGAATCTCCATGAACACATCCTAAGATTTTGCATGCAACTTCTGGTTCAAACCATCTGTGAAATAGAGACCCTTCTCTCTGATGTGAGAGAATGACTTCGCTGGCACATCTTAACCACCCTGGGACCTGAGCCAGTTAAGAAGATTCAGTGTGTGGTAGGATACTGAGATGCTGAATCTTAAAGACTGTAATGACTTGATTTATTAAATTGCTGACAGTTAATTGGCTCAAGCCAACACCTATAGGGAAGATCTATTACAGTTCTAAGCAAACTGTGATGATCACAAAAGCCTTGCAAGGGATAACTGAACAGCAAGTGCTTGGATGGCCCAGGAATAGCATAAATCCATGATCTCTCTGTTTTCATTTCTTTTCAGGCTTTTTAGTGAAGTTGTTCAGCAAAGTCAACACAACCTTGTTGGGGCTACCTGCCCTAGGTTAATGATCAGCTTTCCTTCAGCTGGTTTGAAGAGAAATGATCCTTAACACACATTCTTCAGGCCTAAATGTATCCCAGCCAGAATTCCCTGGCAGAGTGCCATTGTGTTTGCACTGAAAGAATGGGAGGGAGGGAAAGAAAGGAATGCAAAGCCGGCCTGGTCTAACAAGAGGGCTTGGCAATACCTTGTATCTATTTTCTTTTCCACTGATTATTTTTTTTAGCAGCTTTTGGCTTACATTAGATTTTAATACTGTAAAGTAAGAGGGAGGGATTGACAGCTAGGTCTCAGATGGGTTTCTGGAAGGCTGTAGTTCTGTGCCATAAACTGTGACCTCGCCAAGTATTCTCTCCACAAAAAACTTGGTTTTAGCATTGGTTAAAAATACGATTTCTTCTCTGGTTTTCAATGTAGATGTTATATTCCTGATCCTTGGGGGCCCACTACTGAGCAAGATATATACATCTCTGTAGATTTCTTTTCCCTGCTACCTATGTACTTAGGGCTCATAAAGTCTTTAGCATTAACGGAAGAAGTAGAGCACGATAGCGTGAACCCTGGTATTGATAGTCAGTGCCCACCCTTAGGGCCCATTCAGTTGACTCCAGACTTGGACAGACAGTCCAGACTCTGGAAGTGCTCCTCAGCATCTGTAACTTTTTTAGACCTTAGCTTTCTGAAGAAACGGCCAGCTGTTTGGTCTCTGTGGATTTGAGATCTTTTTGTGGCATCTTCACACCTTTGCTTTTGAACATGGATTGTAATTTGAACATAAATTATGCTAATTAATTTGCTGTGAGAGTAGGATGCAGGAAAGGTTATGCCTGGCAAGAAAGTCCGGTCGTTCAACTACTGAGTTGAAAGAATTATATATGTGACACCTTGAGTAACTCATTCCCATTCTCACTATATAGAAAAGTGATGTTTATGGGGCTTTACGGGCAGTCCCACAAGTGAGCAGTGCAAATGGATGAGTCAAGCTTCATGCCTAGGAAGAAACCAGCTAATCTGCTTTATAGAGGTGAAATTGTTCATTCATTTTCATACCTTTATTACCGAGGAGGAAGGGTGAATTGTGTAAAATGTTCAGGTAACAAATAGTTGCCTAAAGATTGAGCCATGTGTCATAATTTATTACCTAGTCATCGCACTAGAAGTCATGCTTGCCATTATTCCTTTTCCTTTTTGCTCAGTTTGAGCTGCAGGCTCCATAAAGGTAATCTCTTATCCATGACTTCTGCTCAGGCTATAGCTGGATTTTAAAATTCATATCCTACCTTTCTCTGTGGACTTGGATAGAAGTCTTTTGCCTGGCATCATTCTCCCTATCATGTTGTTAGTATGTTCCGATTTATCTTCCATGCTACTGTCAAGAGTAACAGATTGGTTCTTCCAGTCATGAATTGCTCAGATTTCAGGTGTGGTTGCTCTGACTCAGTGATTACATTTTATAATTCCTCCAGGCTTGCAACCGTACTGTACTGGGTCCCTCTTAGACCGTTCCTCTTTGTGTTGTGGAAATAGAAAGCAGGTGTTGAAATAATAAAAGCTCAGTGTCAGGATTTATCAGCCCAAGAGATTATCTTGGCTAATGCGATCCCTCTGGTGAATCCTGCTGAAGAAAAGCAGAAGTCGCTCTTTAGTCTATAATAGAAGAAAATCTCTTGGAGACGTGTTTCAACAGCATTTGAAGGATTGTATCTGTACCTTGGAGAAGTGCAAGCTGAATACCCATCTAATAAGATACAAGACTTAAGAGGTCATAAGAGATGAAAAGATCATTCAGAAAAATAATGTAGTATCAGTGATCGTTTTCTTCACAGATCTTAAATGGCTTATTCTTTAAACAAAGCATTCTGTGCTTGGTATGCCATAAGATGGGGTAGGCAGGAGCTCTTTAGTGTCATCCCAAGGTAGACAGCTGTATGAAAACTTTTAGCTACATCCATAAACTATCAGAGCAAGAACAATGAACAACTGAAGGTTGACAACTCTCCCTGTTCCACCGGTCTAGTGGACGATGTCCCTGCCCATGGCACAGGGCTGGAACTCAGTTACCTTTAAGGTCTTTTCCAACCCAAACCATTCCATGATTCTATGAAATAGCAGCGAAATTCTGTTTCTAGGATATTAAACAATCTCCAGATTTGGGGCAAAACAAGTTTTGTCTTTGCTCTGGAGGCATTTGGCTGCTCTTGTCTTCACCGGGATCCAGCTTTCTGCCCGGCTCCACTCCCTGCGGCGTTTCGGTATTTCGTGTTGGCATGTCCTAGTGCATGGCCCACAAGCCGCTCCCTGGCCATTAACCCCTCTGCAGCCGGGGCTGCTCTGGGGCGCTGGGCTCACGTCTCCACGCTCAGCTCTTGCCTGCGCTGGAGCTCGGCTCCTGCTAGAGCCAGCGCCCGCCTTGGGCCCGGCTGCAGTTCTCGCCTGCGGCCCCTGGGTGGCTTCCCCCCGCCACGAGTCCCTCCGCCTCCTCCTCCCTTCTCCAGCCCGCCCGGTCCCTGCCTCTTTCTCCCCCTCCCTTTATTCCCGCAGCCAGGCAGCTAATGAGCTGCACAGGCCGGCCTTCGGTGCATGGTATTGTAATGAGGTAGGAGGGAGAGCCCCAGCTGCTCCAGCATGAGCAGCAGGCGCTGTGCCCTGTGCCAGGAACTAGGAAGGAGCTGACTTCTTTCTCCCTTTCCAAGTTGAGTGAGGCGTAGACGGTAGGAGCAGGCAGAGGCAGGTCCGGCTCCGGCACCCACACGGAGCATGAGCGGGGCGTCGGGGCCCTAGAGAGGAGCTCGGGGAGAGACCGACGATGGGCAACCAACCTGGGCGAGCGGAGGAGCACGACCAAGGTCTGTACGGTCCCGGGGGGTTAACCGCGGCGTCCCGCTGAGCGGCAGCGGAGGCTGTTGTCATAGCTAGTGCTGTTGGCTTGGAGCCTGCTAGAGACGTTACTGCTCCTTATCGTGTGCCGTGTAACTGCTGTTTGTTACTGCTCCACACCTGAGATCACAGCCCCGTCCTTAGGGAAGCTGTTCTGGAAGAAATCCTTTGCTGGTGTGAATAGAATAGCTACAAGGGAGGGACCTTGCTGCCTCACAGATACTATTTTGTGCGGTCTCCATGATGCAGCTAGAAAGTTACAAGGCTTATCTAGTGATGTACATGCAACTTGTCAGGATCTGCAGCTTGGCTGCGTTAGCCTTCACCATTGTTCGTGGCCTGAGGCCTGAAATTTTCCAGGCCTTGGCATTTAAAATGATGCCTTTGTGGAAGGTCTTCCCACCATTGTCCTTTCAGAAGTGTAGTGCTTTGCATGTTAATCAGTAGCAGATTTTATAGACGGCTAAGAGCCAGTATCAGGTATATCTAATTCCCCTTGTGCTAAATGTCTGTGTTGTACCTAGGAAGGCTCCTAATGTGTTCCTGATGCTGGAGTACTGTTTGGTTGCCTTTTGATTGATTTTACTTGTTTCTCAGATGCTGAATGGGGTAAAAACCAGTAGGCCCACTGTTTTCTGCTGTGTTTCTTAGTTTCTGTTTGAGCTTTGAATGTACAAGAACACTGGAATCGGTTGTATTTCCTGGCACTCTGTTCCTTACCGTTACCATGGAAATTTCATTCACAAAATTCCATTAAAGTTGCAATTGCTTCATCAGGGTTTCTTTATGACTTTGGGTTAGATGTGTAGCTGTTGTTTTAAAAGCTAATACATACATACCTGGTCTCCAGTATTGCGAGGCAAAGCAAGGGGCAGAGTACGCTGCGTTGCTACTCCAGGCTCTCACACAATAGATCCAGCAGTGAGTGCTGGAACAGCAGTTAGGTGTAGTGGAGAACTCTCTAGCACTATGTTAATCAGCAGGCTAATGAAGAACACAAAAGCTGCCAGTATCCAGTCACCAGAAGAAATGCTGCCCTAAGGGAAAGTTAAACTTTAGGCTGGAAAGTATGGCTGCCCACATCCCTAGCCCCTGAAATCTCTATTGCACTGGCCACTGCCAGCTGTAGAAGTTATGCTGGAACTAAACATGTTACTGTCATTTGTGGAGGGATGGTACTGATAACAAACTAAGGGAGGGGTGTTTAATAGCACAGAGAGGTATGCTGTGAACTTCTGATCAGTGTGAGAAAACTGACTTTGATTTTGCAGGGCCGGCGGTGGGACTTGAGCAGCTTTCTACTCTTAACATCGATGATAAACGAGCATGCAGATCCCCTGTGGGCTTTGAAAATCTCTTTCATCCTTTGTTTTCTCTTGTCCTGTGACTTATTTAATTTTTTTATTGAAGGGGAAAGATTTATGCTTCTGTTGCACCTAAGCAGTTGTAAAACTATTCCTGGTTTTTAAGTGTAGACTGTACTAACTTTTGTTTTAATGTCTTCACTGTTTATAAGGTATGAATATGCTTGAAAAATGCGTTTTGTGTCAAACTACATACTCAAAACTTTTTTTTATCGTGAAAAAAGTTTCAGGAACATTCCTGCTGACAACATAAATTCTGACCACATATTCCTTGTTGTGTGTGAGAGCTTTAGAGGGTAGTGTAAAGACAGCTGGAGCAGAGTTTGTGTTGATTTCTGGCAACTAGGATACAAACCTGTGTTTTTCACATTAGAATGCAGTACGTGGAAGTTTCTGGTGTTGGGCTTTGTTTCTCCTTGAATGAACTTAAGTCGGCTCTCCTTCAGGAATACCTATATTTTGAGTAACTGTGGTACTCTTAAGTTCAGTCCTTTTGGAATAACCAAAATAAACCCCAGGAATTGGCCTCTTTATTGATCTAGCTCATGAACCAGCTTTAACCAAACACAATCAAGTCTTGACCTGTTTCCCTGAGCATGATCCTCAGGGTCATCTTGTTTGTTTTTCTTTTCAGGGAACTTTATGGACACTGTATGGTAGATCTGTAAGTCTTTCACCCCACACTTACCATCTTGGGGTACTGGGGACAGGTTTTTAAAATGCTTGTTCTTCCTGTTGGTACCACTGGACACTCAAGTCTTTAAAAATCTCATCCTGAATGCCTCTGTTATGATACAGGCAATAGCCTAGAGTAAAATACTTTTCGTATACTTATGAGAGTACGATATACTGTAACAGCTTTTCCTGTTAAGTGTACATAGGAGTACCAGGACATGGGGATGCATAGCTTTTGGCTAACAAGGCTGCAGCTTTATGACAAAGATATATTTTACTTTCAAACCTAAATAAAATACAGGTCCCAGAAGCATCACTTCCAGAGTCTGATAGTGCCCATGTGAGTGATGCTGACTCCTCAGCTAACCATCAAGATTCAGAATACAAAGATACAGCTGTGCTAACCCCAGGGTCTGGATCAGCTGGTCAGTGCTGTCAGTCATTGCCCCCAAGCTCAGCAGTTTGAAGTGAGAACGTTAATGCAGGGGAATGGGAAAGAAATGTAATAGCTGAGGAAGGGATTGTGTAGAGGTGGAAAACAAAAGGAAGACATCCCACACTGATACTTCAAAGTAATCCAGTGCTGGTGTCTAATGGGTATGTGTTGAACGCAAGATTGACAAGACTGCAACAGCCCAATATCATCTCTTTTAAGTTAATCCACATGTTCCTAGGACTGTAAGAGTGTCCAGAAAGGATTTAAGGGGACTGCTTGCAATAATGTTATAATGCTATAGGCTTTTCCCAATTTAAAACTTGTTTTAAACCACTTTTACAGTCATTTCTAAGAACTTTGTGGTGTGTGGTCTAAGTTTGCATCATGTTTGCCAAAACTGCTGGTGGCACGTGGTCACTTTTCCTGCTATACCCAAGTACTCTGGATATTCATATTTATAAAGCACATGGAGGTTTTAGAATGAAAACACCTATAAAGTAATACAGAAAAAGATGTCAAACAACAAAGAGTATTGCTGCAGTTTGTTAGTACAGTTAGTTTTCTGCTTTTGAAACTGGCTACCCCAAGCTAAAGGAACCATTAGTATATACAAACACAGGCCAGAGCACCTGTGGAATAGTTAGAACATTCTGTGGGAGTTGGGTGCACTGGTGTTATCCAGTGCACTGTATTTATTCAGAGAAAGCCTTTCAAATATTAGTTTGCCTTGGAAACAGTGAGGCAGCCTGTGTTTCCAAACAGGAGTGTTGAGATTCCTTGACTCTGGTTGACAGGGTGAAGGTGGGGTTTTGTTTATCCTCAGAACATCTGCAGGTGATGTGATGATCGGTATCTTTGGGAAGAGGTGGAAAAAAAAGGACTCAAAACATACAAAAACTTTCTTGAAAGCAGCACTTGAATGGGAAATGTTAACTTCTCTACTTGGAACAAGGTGGTGATGGGGTTATCCAAGGGTTAGACTTTTTTTGGGACTGTTCTTACTTGTGAAACATGCTTACATGGCTTGGATGAGAACATCAACTGTCAGTGCATACACTAAGCCTGTGTCGCTCTGTTTTGTCCTGGCCTACTGGTGGCTTCATTTTATGTTTGAGGAAGGGATTCTTCAGTGTAGGGTATGTAGCTTGTAAAATGACACCTTAAAGGGTATTATAGAAATACATTATTTCTTGTGATTCCTGTTTTTCTTGGGATGTGTAGCCAGATCTTTTCTGGGTACTGTTTAGTCCTCTCATCTGCTTCTATTCCTTTCTCCTCCTAAACATGGGAGCTATTCATTTTCACTCTGTTGTATGTCAGCGCACCATTTCTGCCAAGCCAAAGCTCAAGAGAACAGATGAGTTTAATGATGGCGTGGGGGAGAAGGGAGGGAGAAGAGAGGGGCAGCAAAGTTAATGAATCACATAACAGCTCTCATGGAAATACCGACAGCAAGTCATGTCCTCCTCAAGCTCGGGCAACAAGCCATAGGCCTTTTGTTCCCAGTGGAGCCAACAGACCACAATTTGCTCTCCAGTGGATAGTTTAATTCCTTAGTCACCTCTTCCTCCCACAAGCTATTCTTGCAGGGGGGTTTTGCAAATGCTCTTATTCTTCAGAGCAGTAACACACTGCTGATTAAACTGGTATTGAAGTAGTTTATTGTCCCCTGGAGGGTAATTTTTACTTGGAGGCTTCTCTTCCAAGGCCAGTTAGGGCCAGCTCAGTTGATTAGTGTTGTGATGTGACCTGACTGGCCTGACATTATTAAATCATTTCAGAAATACCCACAAACAGATGTCAAATGGCAGTAGTCTCTTCTGCTCTGCAGGCCAGTGGAATGAGTACAGCCAAGAGACTATGTCACAGTTTGGAATGGCTTTTTAGAGGAATTTAGTCATGAGAATAACTAATTTACTGCCTCCAAAATTATCTGTTTGAGGCAGAGTTAAGTGATAATCTGAGGTCCCCTGATTGCAAGATGAGAGGCCAGTGAATGCTCAAATAATGGAAGAGATCATCAGTAAGTTCTGTGCTAAGGCAGGGGTTTTGACAACAGTTTTCAGCATTGGCTGCCTGTGCGGAGTGGGAGTGCTTTCCCCGTGGGCAGGACCAAAGCTTTTACAAGAAGAACTTTTAGGGCATGGCAGGCAGCAGGATGTGGTTTATGCATTTTGTTTAGTGTTAGATTGTTTTACTGATGAAAATTAAAGCCAGTCTTGGATGAAGGCAGGGAGCTTGTGCTGGGAATCTTACTGAATGGGCTGCTCAGCACAAGCTTGTCCTGTCTTTAGTGCTCTGCTTTTGCCCTAGTGCTGGTTGTGTGATAAGGAAACAGCCAGTGGATAGTTGAGATTGTTGGTTCTGACACAGCATTAAATGACTCAAATGAGGGGAAAGGGTGAAAGGAGGAGGGGATAGTGCTGGCCTTGGAGGAAAAGTAAAGCTTACTTCTTTTGTATTTGGCTCTTTGAGATCTTTAACGTTATAAAGCCAGCCAAAGAAATTTGAGCAAGTATTGCACCTTGGTCTTCCCACTGAAACCTCCCAGAGCCCTGGAGGTATTCAGGAGTTTATTCAGAAGCAGTCCTGTGTTTTGGATCTGCTTCTACTATTTCAGCAGAGTAATTTCTTATATTTTTTTTCTTTTCAGTTTCTCCTGTATGTTATTATTTTACTCTTTAGAAAATCTGATTTCCATTGGCATTGTAGCTTTCAGAACAACATGAAATTGTAAAACTGAAGCGAAATCGGTATCTTGGTTTCTTTGGCACTGTATTGCTTGACAAGGACTTAATGTGATTTTTTTTGTGGTTCTCAGACTGCCACTAGCAGGTTGACAAATCTTTGATGCTTTCATTTTTCTTTTTGATACTTTCTGATGCTGTATCTCCAAGCAGTTTGAGTATGATATAGAACTGAGGATCACTGTTGATAGTAGACACTGATAGATTTCTTTTTTCATGCATCAACTTTTTTCTTCCCATAATCTGAAGTAGGTGCGTTCACGTATTCTCTGAAATGTTCCATCCATTATATTTCATGGAGCAGTAATGAACATCAGTAGGTCTAGATTTCATGTTCAGAGACAGAGTACTCTGTCCTTGTGTGATCTGTGCTCATCAGTCAGTTCTCTCAGGCTGTAGCATTATGTCAGAACTGCAGTTTTCTGCCCTTTTAATCAGTCTGTGTAGCACACAACTAACAAACTGTGGTTTTATCAACAATGAAATTTAAGTGTAAATCTCTTGAAGGCAGATTTGATTTTGGTGGCTGGAAAAATATATCCTTGGGAAAATGTAAGGCTAACTTGAGTTTGCAGAGTCCAGTTCTGCGCACGCACAGAGGATGTGTTGACCGAAACAAGGACATCTTTCCATTTGTTACCAAGATGAAGGAATCATGTAGGCTAGGTATCTTGACTGGAATGTGTTCCATTGATTATAGAAAATGCTAGAGACCAAGTAGATGTTCCCTGTCTTGTGAGCAGCGTTGTGTTCTTCCCATATTCTTGTCCTGGTGGATACTTTGGTGTGAACTGCTAAATATCATGAGTAAAAGCATGACACTACTGAAACAAGTAAGAATTTTACCAGAAACTTCAGTGAAGTCATATTTATTAATGTATGGAATGGGGCTTTAGGGAGAGGGTGCAGTTGGATCATATAGTTATGTTGGCTGTCTATTCTTCCTTCCCCTACTGAATTGTAGTTTATCCTTAACCTTATTTTTGCATTTCCTTGCCATGGACTGTTCAATAATATTCAGGATAACTTGATGAATGGTGGTTAGTTATGGTTTTATTGCTTTCAATGATCTGTTCCATTTCTAAACTAGGATATTGTCTCAAAATATAAAGGCTGCTTCAAACAAAAGACAAAAGGGTTGTTGAGCAAACTCTTAATCTTTGAGGGCACTTCCCTTCTACACAGCTCCTGCCCCAGGACATGGCAGTAGGATTTGTGAATCCAGCAGAAAAACCTGTAAGGCTGTATGGTTTTCTTACAGGCTTTTAATTTTAACCTCTTTACCTTTTACAGGTAAAAGGAAATTTTGCCTTTTACCTTCATGGTTTCCTTTATATAGGTTTGTGCAAAAGCATCTTAATACATGTCTGATTTAATAGGACTGTATGAACACACAGAGATAATGCTCTTGAAATGCTGTGGAGAGCAAGGTAGGAACTGATGATCCATTTGACTCTCCATCAGTCCTAGGCTTACAAGCTATCTTGCCAAGATGAGAGGCACGAAGCTCTGATAGCATTTCTCCAGGTTTTTTCGGAGCAAAAGCTGGTGAGGGTGAAGGTGTCAGAAGGGAAAGAGACAGTGCTCCAGGAGACTGAGGATGTTTCTATAACCCCTGTCTCCTAGATCTTGAGAAATGCCACTTTCATAAAGCTCTGTTTAGTTTGAAGAATGGACTAATCATGTTAGAAATTACTCTCAGCCTCCTCCACACATAGTTTCTTTGAGGCTGCTTGACTGTGGAAAATCTTTGACTGATCTTTTAATTAAATGCTCTTCTTTTTACTAAGGAGTTAAAGCTCTTCCTGCTTTGAAGTGGGCAACATTTTATAGATAAACATCTCATTATGTTATGAGATCTCTTCCTCTCCCCTTCTGTCTCATTTCTTTTCTTGATGCATCTCACCCTGTGTTGATAGTCTTAATGAC
Organism: Pezoporus occidentalis; assembly: GCF_034315485.1. Taxonomy (NCBI): domain Eukaryota; kingdom Metazoa; phylum Chordata; class Aves; order Psittaciformes; family Psittacidae; genus Pezoporus; species Pezoporus occidentalis. The sequence goes on along the minus strand of NW_026914297.1, from coordinate 235,261 downwards.
TTGAGCCCAGTTCCCAGTATCAGCTGTTGAGGACAGTGCTGGCTGGCTCCCTTATCGCTATACTGGGCAGAGCTAAAGCTCTGGATGAGCTGTGGAAACTCAGTTGCAGTCCTTTCCCCACCCCTTCACTGAAGCAGGCTGGAAAGGACAATAAAACTGGGTTTATTATGTGGTCATCACATTTTAGTAAACAAAAGGCACTTGTAATACCAATGCAATGCATACTGGTTATTAAACATTGTATTTAGCTTTTAAGTTCTGCCCTCTGTTTTAGGGGAGGAGGAGGAGGGTTGTCCTTTCATGTTTCCAGTTTTGATCCTTTTTACCCCCCCCACTCTTTCTGGATTTAGCAGGGTTTGAGAATTCATGAGGGAAAAAGTTACTTTGGCTCAGTCAACCCTGGCCTTTTGGCCAACTGTGGGGCAGCATTCCTGAACTGGAGGGTTCAGGTCATGGTTTCCTAACACAAAGCACTCAACAGCAGTGCTGTGTAAAGGCATTTTCTGCTGCTCCATTCCTCTGGAGTGGCTTGCTGCTCTCTCAGTGGGATAAGCTGAAGTGTTTATGGGAAGGACAGTAAATTAGATCAGGATCTATCTGCCTTGAACAAAGAAAGCGAAAGGGAGGAGAAAATTCCCATGCAGATATTGACCAGATTAGTTCCAGGATTGAATTCATAGTGTGGCCTCATGAATAGTTAAACAGGTTGATTAAATGAGCATCCTAGTTGTGCAAATGCTGATGTTGAGCATTTCCCCCACTTAAAATTGCTATTTAGTTACCTTTTGTGCTTATAGATGAGGGATTTCAGTAGATTTGGGAGCTTAGAAGTGTGATCCGTAACACCTTGTCAAGAAGGAGCAGTTGTTCTCACTCTTGTTTCCTATTGGATTCTTGGACCAAGAGGTTTTAGGTAACTTTTCTTCAGCAACTTCCAGCCACAGATCAGCTGTTAAGGTTCAGTTGGAACAGCCATTGTATATGCACTGTACATGGAGGAATGTATCTATTCACTACTCTGACTGTTATTAACTGAATTTATATGGTTAGATTTAGGGTTGGGGTTTTGTTTTCCTTTTAATTTCCTGTATTTCTTGAAACACTCAACACTTGGATCTAGCAAAACTGCATTTTCCAGCAATGGAAGTTCAGCTGTCTTGTCACCACTGTTAACCCAGTAATGACTGAGTGATGAGCTTCTGGCATAGATTAGCTGGGAAGCTGTTTTCTGAGCTGAAAAGTATTGTCTGCTTCTCTGCAAGCTAGAGTCACTAAAATCCTGGGGTTCTTACTCCAGCTAGGAGTCATTTATCTTGAGAATAGCCCTAGTACAGCCATACAAGTTGAAATTAGCTTTCTGCCTTTACCTGAGGATAAATCCACTGCTATTTCTGAACAGCCCCTTCCTGAAGAAAGAGTTGGTAAACTTCAAGGATGCCCCCAGAGCAGTTGCTCACCACCCTCCGGACAGCATACCAGATCAAACTACAAATCCCTTATTTCAGTGAATCACCAGAGGTTTCATCTTCCTTCACTGAAAGATGCATATTTGTGGATATTTTTTTATTTAACAGTTGGCTCAAAACTCACTTTGCTGTGGGGAAGAGATGATTATACCTGATCTCATCTCATTTTGACAGGTGCTCAAGCAGGAAGTGTTCCAGGATAAACAAAATCGGGAAGTGTCACAGCACACGGAAATCCCTGTAATTTTGGTGTGCTCATGTCACAAATTGTAATACAGAGTTGAGGCCCTCTTAAGGAATATAAAAATCATGGTTTTTTTCTAATTATGAGCTATGTTGGTTGTGGAAATTGTCAAATTGGCTAAAAAGAAGCAGCAAGTAGGAAACTTCTGGATTTTTGTAACTTCCACCAGTTTAATTTTGGGATGATGCTATATACTGAAAGCTTTAGTCATCCCTTTTGTGGGGGTACACAGGGGTGTAGCTTGCAGGTGACTTAAGTGTTTGGCAGGCCTACTGGTATTAACAGTTCCCAAAAAAGTAGGCTTGAGTTGACCAGGGGGACATTCCAGTAAGTAGGGTATAGGGTTTCTCTGAACATTTGCTAGACCATTTGCTTTGGATGTCTCAGTGTTTGTTATGCCAGGTTGCTGGGTACTCCAGGAATCCAAAGTAGGGGTAGATTGCAATGACACTCGTAACCTACACCCGTGTTGGCAGACACGATGTGCATTGTTTGGTTATTCCGTGGGGGTTTGCATAGCTCACAACCCAGTGGTGCCCTCATGATGCTCTTGGAGCCCAGTGAAGCCTCTTGGATGCTTCTTTACTCTCGAGCAGATTGGAAGGTGGAATTTGTATCTGTGAAAGCAAATGCACTTATGCATAGAACCAATCTTGCCTCTTTTTAGCTTTGCCTTTGTACTTCACAATCTCCTTAGACTTCTGAGCAAAAGTTCCATCTCACAGTAGAGCCTGAAGCTTCTTTGTGCTGGGTACAAAACTGTGTTATATTCAAGACAGGCATATCCAAGCTTGGGCTTTCATTTAAGACTTAACAAACCTCCAAAAAACCGAAATAAATAGCTTAAGAAATGCTCAGAACTCTTTTGTGTGGACACAGGCATGTCTCTCAGGGTACAAAAGTTAACTCCTCCTGCTGTTATTCAGAGAGGAGTTGTATGTGAACAGGCCCATAAAGAGGAACGTAAGTCAGCTGAAAATCACAATGAGACTTTGTGAACAGGGTTTTGATCAGATCTAGTCTCATTTACCTTCTGAATGCGTCCTTGTTTCCACTGTAATAGCACTGAGCTGTGACAATGTGAACTTGAGCTTCAGTTCTTCTTGTGGCTCTGCTAAGAGCTTGCACCCACCAGATGCTAAGAGCTGATCCTCTTCTGTTTGCATTTTAACACTTGAAAGTTATTGATCAGGGTGAGTCCAATAAGCTAAAAATAAAATACTTGTTATCTTTAAGAAATTCCTTAACTGTGAAGCAGGTTCCCTGGGTACTTTCTCTTGTAAAACCACATTACAACTTATTGAAGGAGGCAATGTAAATAGGGCCTTTTGTGGATTCTAAGAGTGCTGGACAGCTTTATTCTGCAGCCATCTCCTTGTCTTGTTTTAAAGCTAGGTAGAGTCAAAGAGGAACCTTCCCAAAGAATTACCAACCTGCAAAGGTGTTGCCTCTGACTAATACTTTGCAAACTCACTGAGGGCAACCATGACTGGCCAAGCCTAGGTTCACTTTGTTCACTGTTGCATAAAGTCAAGGTAGCAAAGAGCATCATCTTTCTGCAGGACAACCCTGAAATATGTTATTGAGGATTATCCAAAGGAATGTCCAACACTGAACCCAGGACAACTGGTCACTGAAAAATGCTGACAGCTAACCAGTTCAGCTCGTTCCCTTGGTATATCAAGCAGATCAAGCTCGAATAGTTTGTCACAGTATAATAGCATCATTCTTTACCCTGACTTTTACCTAAGCTGATAGTGGACCAGAGGTTTTGGACATCTCGCTCTCAAAATACGAAGTTCCAAACAGCTTAAGCTCTCTCATTCTGACCCCCAGGAAGCACTCGCAACTTAGAGTTGGAACTTGGAACTTAGAACTGATTCATGTCTTCTTCGTGAGCTGATTTAGTTACATGCATCCGTTCAGTATGGGTTATCAGGCTGTCTTACTGTTGGTGTGCCCAGAGGTTTAAGGATCAGAGTATTAGCCTCTGTGTTCTGCCACACTGGTTATTGCCTCTGTGTAGATACCTGTGTGAGGGCACAGCAGCATGGATAGGGGTTGCTGTTACGTCTGCCCTCCTTTTCAACAGTTAGATTTGCTATTTCTCATGCCACCATGAAAAGTGTCAGTGTGTTTCCTGTTAATTGGGGTATCAGATCTCTGGTTAGCAGGGAAGTTGTATTTTAGCTGCTTCGTTTGCTTAAACAAAGGAAAAAAAAAAAGGGAAAACCAATGAAGTAGATGTGTGCAAGCCTCTGAAATTTTAAATGAAGAAGTACTTTAAAGAGTCAAATGTACACTAATCCTTCTTCCGTGCTGTCTAGTCCTCATTTCCCACAGGACATTCCTAGTTCACTCTTAATCAGTCTCAGTATCAATCTCGGGATCAATGCTGGAGCAGGAGGAAAGTGATCTGCTGGGTCCCCTGGGCTCTCAGTTAAGCTTTGAGCTCTTAGTGGCTTAGGCACTTCTGGAAAATGGATTTTAAGCACCAAGTCAATTAGGTTCTTAAACTTCAAGTTGACAAAAGACAGAAACTATGGCTGGGCTCCCTGGAACGTGTAGTTCCTTATTGTAGGGAGTCAACGGAGTGCGATGGCTCCAGGTTAATACCGTCTTTTCTGATTTGGCTGTGACTAAGTTCAGATCAACAATGTCGTGAAGTCACATCTTAATGCATTAAGTTGTTTGTTCTGTGGCTGGAAATCATCAGAGTGGTACTTTAGGGACTGAAGTCATTTTGAAAATGGCCCATAAGCTGCTATTACCTGCCTTGTAACACCAGCTTGTAAATCTGTTGTGAAAGTCTGGCTGTTCAGTGTCTAGTACTATTCTAGATGTCTTCAGGCATCCCAGTTGCTCTCTGTCTGCCTCTTGAGCAGAGGACAAGTCTCCCACAGGTACTGTCAAATCTTTCATTGAAGGTATTTTAAATATACCAAAAGGGCATCTGAAGTGTCACCAGGCATCTGTATTTTGTCTTGTACACTGTCGTAAACCAGATGGGAGTAAGGTACACCTGTGACCCTGGTTTGGTTTGCATGAGAAGCTCAAAGTCGGCTAAAAATTATAAAAGGACCTTACACAATGAAGACTGAGCACCTCTGAGTACATGCCTGCATTACTGGTGTGTTGCTGTATGTTGTTAATACTGTTCTGGATCTTTAGCGAGACTTGGCAAGGCCTAAGTGTGGTCATGCTGAGTCCAGGCTCTACTGAAACCACAGCCAGAGGATAAGATGAAAACCAAAACTGATAAGGACCTATTTCAGCTAAACCACATGTGATAGAGCGCAGCAAAATTGTATGGGGAGGTTTAATAACTCTTTATTTGCTATACAAGCACAGGTTAATAGTGTTCTCTTTACTTAGCCATTCTGCTAGATGCTTACAGGCCACTTGATTTACACTAACGTTTCCCTCAGGGTATCACAGCAATTGCTTTTCTATCTGAGGCTTGGGAGTTGTGTCAGATGGCAAAATTTATTGAATATCTTAGCAAATGGGAACAGAATTCCAGAACAACGGAAGAATCAGCCTCCTGTTGGCAGGGAGGCTGTGAGTTAGCCCATAACTTCTTGTTGCTGCCTCTTTTGTTTCACTGTCCCTTTTTGAGATGGAGGAGGTGGCAAAGAGACACGGGACAGTGAAATAGCTGGTCTGTTGTAAATGCAGGAGCTGGAATGAGAGAGATTTAACAGTCCTGTAGCAGCAGATAATCATGAGCCTGCAAACTTGTCTGCAGGCAGCAGTTTGCCTTTTTGAAATGCATGACTTTAATGTTGCAGAGTGCTATGAATAGCTGTCTTTTATTTCTTGTTATTTTGCCCATGACATTTAAATAAGGTATCCATTGTTGAGAAACATCACACCAAAGATGCATCTGTCTTCATGTTTAATCTTACATGACTGAAATGCTTTGTGAAGTGAGTAGACGATCAGCACACTTAAATTATACAGAGGAGCTCCACATGCAGGAGGCTTAATACCTACTGAAACCATGGAAGGATGAATTACTAACATGGTTTTTAAGTATGTTAATGTGGTTTTAGTGTTCTTAGCTTAAGAGTTGACAGGGTTAAAATTTAGGAAGAAAGTACAAAATGGAACATTCACTGTAAATCTAGTCCCTGGAACAGCGGGAGCCCATGGCATTAACCTTTGGGTTAATAATATGTTGATGGAGGGAAGGATTAAGAAAAGGGCAGGTTATGGGACACAAATGGCACAAAGGCCAGAGGTGAATAATCTTGTGTTGACTTCAGGTTTAAAAAATAGATGTAAGTTATAAATTAGAACGGTGTTTTCTGGGTCAGATGAAGTCCTTCCCAGCTGAGATTCTTTCTCTGCTGTGGGTTTGGAGAAGCAGGTATTTGAGCTCTTAATTCTGCATAAGAGTCAAGTAGAATAAATGTAACCTCAGGGCTAGTGCTTTACTTGGAAGACAATGCTATGTGCTATCTGAGAGCACTTGGAGTGTGAAGGCAGATAAACTTGCTGAATCTTCATTCCCAAATGTCATGTATGTCCCCCCTGTGACTATGGTAAAATGTTTGCTGCATCCTGTCCCTTCCCCTGCTATCACTGCAATTACATTACCCATCCTGCATGGACTTCTGAACACCAGCCTTGTGTTCTAGCTTGGGGGACTGGGAAATGGTTTTCTCTGTTTCAGTCTATTGTCTTCTGCTTGTGGATGCCCCTATGGGAGCTGATGCAGCAGGTGCTGAGAGCTTAGATCAAAAATAGATTATTATGTGGAAAAACTGAAGGGTAATCCTGATCCTTCTGTGAAAAACACTGTAGCAGTGCTCAAAATGGGATTAAAATGGCTAGAGATCATGGTGAGGGGTCAACTTTTATCTCATTAAAGTCCCACTTTGTTTCTGACTCCAATGGAAACTCGGTGAGTATTCCCTGGCAGAAAGTGGTGCAAACAAAGCTGCACAGCAGGCTGCTAGCCAGGAGTTCCAGGGCCCTAACCCTTAATGACCTTACTGGGTGAGTCCTTTCATTGCCCTCTGCTTCCCTGTCCAGTAACCTAGAGTTAACAATTATGTGCTTCAGAGGATTTGAGTTAAATAGCTCTTCATTTTAAAGCACTTGGAAAATTATACACTCTACGTGCATGTTGAGGTTTAATCCCTCACACCTGAATAGCATGGCTGATGCTGAAAGTGGAGGAGTTCTTGCTAGGTGCCGAGGCAAGGAACATGATGCTGAGGTCCCCTTGGTCTGATCAAAACAGGTTTTCAGGCAGTAACTCTCAGTGGAGTAATTCCCAGTTCCTCTGTAGGCAAGCTTAGCCCATTAGCAGAGTGAATGTAGACTGAGAGGATGGGAGGTTGGGTATGGTGCAAAGGGAATGAGAAATACATGTTTGGTCAGAGCTTGGATGCATGAGATGGTGGGAAAGACTTAACTCTTGCTAGCTTTAAGCACTTTAAGCCACAGGTTGGGCAGGGTGGATGAACAGCATGAACAGGAACAGGGAGCCATAGCATCATTTTGACCAAAGATACTTAACAGTTTGGGTTTTGGTTGGGGATTTTATCTTCTTAAAACAGAAGATATCCTTTGAGATGCGGAGCTGATTGTTCTTCTTTCCTGCTCAAAACAAGCAGCACTTTCTAGGAAGTTCTGCAAGATTACAGCCGCTTTACGCAGCAGCATAAATCAACCCCAGAATGGGTTCTGCATCTTGGCAGGCACGTATCTAGCTGGAGTTTCCCATAGACCATAATCGGAGTGGGGTGTGGAACTAATCAGGTCACCAGGGTGACTTGTACAGCCCTAAAGGCAGTTCCTGTATAGTGGGTGTCTCGGGCTGTGGGAATGGCAGTTCCATTTGTAACTGCTGCACTGCTCAAAGTCAAGGTCATTGAGAGGGGGAGCTGCCCATGAAATAAGCTTTAAAGTATTGCTAATACTGGTTTTGGTGCTTTGTAATCAACACTCACATGCATTCAGAACTATTTCTCTCTGGGCTCTGTGACATTAGCATTGCGTGGCACTGTTTTGGAGAGCGGAGGGGAAAAACAAACACTTGTATGTCATGAAAGAAACAGGTTGGTTATGGTTATTGATGGATAGCAAATGCTTTGTGACTTAGGACAAGTCAGCAGAGCATGGAGTCTTGCAGAACACATGGGACATGTTGAGTAAGCTCAGAGCCTGCACTGGTTGGCAAGCTGGTGAAGTACAGATAATCCCAGTTAAATTTAATTGTTATCCTTGGGTCTTCCATTGCTGAGGGTCATGTTCCAGTTGTCATTTAGTAGTGATTAGAAGCACACTGGTTACTGAGAAGCACTACCGTAAGTGCTGCATTTCTCTAGGAAAAGGGTAATTTTCTCAGTGTCATGCCATTTGTACCAGAGTATAGTAGCATCCTTTTTTCTTGTAACATATACAGTACTGCCCACTGCTTCTGTAACACTCTCCAGTCATGTGGTGGCAGTCATGCCATTGCACTCAAAAAGATGAGTTATTCAGGGTACTTGCTTTGTCATTAAACTTCGTTCTAACAGTAGAAACCCCCTTCAGACTGAGTAAAAGTCCAGGACATAACAGAAGTTTTTATAATCCACACCTTTGGCTTCATTGAAGAGCATCTGTGGCCATTTGTAATGTGTATTTTTACATCTCAAATCTGTAGTATGATTTATAGCTTGTATGGGTATTGCTTCTCTGGACCCTTGACTTGCTGTATGTCGAAGAGATGCATTCAAGTACCTTGTGCTGTTCTGCCTGGACACCTGGGGTTCAGCCTCTGAGCAAGAAGGAGCTGCACTGAGCTGATGTCTCCACTGGAAGTGATGCACCACATCATGGACCATTCAGTTTTCCTGTTGTCCTTCAGTTTGTGGCATTAGATGCACCAGCACGAAAAGCTTTGCTCAAGCTCAGTATGAATGCAGTTTGCAGGTGCCAGATCTCAGCAGTTGGGAGCCCTTGGGTTAAGAGATGGGAATGAGCAGTGAGCAGAGGGGCTTCAGCTCTCGCAAGGGCTGGAGTTGCAGCAGCAGTCGTTTGAGCTGCAGCGGAACAACTCCCATCTCTGCTTGCATTGCGCTTCCCACTGGGGAGCTGGGAGCTGCCTTGATACGCTGGTGTTTCCAGCTGTAGATGACTAAATGGAGCTGTGTGGGCTGCTGGCTGTCCGGCCAGGCTATCCCTGCTATCTCTTCCCGTACACACTGGAGCCTTTGTCTCTGGCCTTATTGTGCCTGTGCCATGACAGAGCCCTTTCTGTGCTCTCCTCCCAGCACAGCCTCTGTGTTCAGGGGGCTTTTCTTCAGCTGCTCTTTGTGTCCGTGTGTTTACTGTGCCTGCTGCAGAGTGTGTTTGTTTGGGAGAGAGGAGGAAGGGCTCCTGTTTGTGCGGGGTTTATAAACCCAGTGCATTCTTCAAAAGAGATGCTGAGCAAACTGGGTGGTGTTGGTATTAACTCTTCACAGCCCTGTGTTGCTGACAGCCCATCCGTCACTGCACTGAGGCAATCCTCAGTGTGAGAAATGCTGTGGGAGGGTTGTGAAGCTGCTTGCTGTGTAAGGAAGGGAGGCTGCTCCCCCTTGGGTCTTCACTGCCCTTTGATTTTTCTGTGAATGCTGCACAGTAAAGAGTCTCCCAAATGTGGGGAGAGATGATAGATTCTAGGATTCCCCCTCAGTCCTTCTGGAGCTTGTTTTAATTGCAAACACTGGCTCACGAGCCCTTTCTGTTTGCATAACTGTCTCTTGCATCCTGTTTATGTGGCTACATCAGACAATATTTCTTCATTGTACTATATCCTAAACTTCATGACTCTGTACTTCAGGGCTTTTCCTTTTGAGCAAGGTCCTGAAAACAGGAATTTTTAAAATTTATTGTGTTGCCACTTGCATATAATACCTCCCTTTTGAACCAGCTTCTTTAACCAGCTGAATACATCCATGGAGAGGATGGCTTTTATTGTTTCTCCAGTACCCATGGTCCCATACTCCCAGGGAGCTTTGGAAGATGAAGATAATCAACTTGGAAACTTAATTTCCCTTGTAATCACATAGTACTGTGCTTTAAGTTGGTTGGGGTGGAGCAACAACCAAAGAGAACAGCATCAGCTTTCTAATCTCCTTTTGCTCTTCCTCCTTAGCAGGATGGGAATTTATAACATGAAGAATCTCTCATCCATCTCTACAAGAAGCTGCAAGAACACAATTGTTTCAGTGTTAGCAGTGCCAGGAGCTGTGTGTTTCACTGAGTCTGCAGTCAGCAGAAATGTTTCGGACCCTTTTTATGATGATCTGCATAAATGGAGCATAATGCAGCTACTTTACTTTTGCGTGTGATAAAATAATAGTGTGATGATAATGTGTATTCAAAGAGGGTGTGCTTTCTTAAGTTACTGAGCTTTTTCTCCCAGAAATTAATAGGCTTAAATTCAGCATTTCACAAAGTAAAGAACTCTTATTTTCAAATAATTATTATCCTGGTATTGGGGCTTGTACTTCATGGGTTACAGCATCTGCGTATTATTACATTGGGAAGAGGTTCATCAGACTGTTCCTTTGGGAGAGGAGAGGAAGAAATGCAAAGTAATAGAAGCCTTTGAAACATGAACCCACACACTCAGGTGATTAAACCTATTCAGACACTCAGGTGTGTTTTCCAGCACTGCTTTAGGCTCTAGTTGGGGTGTTGTGTGACTTGTTTTCTTTATGAACTCCCTCACTTTGCCTCATCTCTTTCTCTCCAAGGAACAGTGTCAGCTGCAAAGCGCTCGGGGATTCCAGCGCCCCGGGAAATAGCATCCTCCGTATCCAGAGAGCGAGCTGTCCTGCGTGGCCAAGCCAATGCTAGGAAAACACAGCCCAGCCCCACTTCTTCTGGTACACCGACTCCTACCAAACATGTGCGCCCCACTAGCAAGTCCAAGCAAGAGAATGAAAGTGGTGACAAGGCTGTTCTGGAATCTCAGGTTAAAGAGCTCCTGGCGGAAGCAAAGACGAAAGATTCTGAAATCACCAAGCTCCGTTGTGAATTGAAGAAATGCAGAGAGAAAGGGTCACTTAATGCTGAAGGAATGGGTGCTTCCAACCAAAACGTAGAAACAGTGTCACCTGTTGACATAGATCCATTAATACGGACCCTTCAGGAGAAAAACAGGACTTTTCAGAAAGAGCTTGCTAGCCTGGGAGAAGAAAATCGTGTTTTGAAAGAGAAATTGCTTTATCTAGAGAACTCTTCTCTCTCAGACACAACAACGAGCAGTGGAGGCAACAGCAGCCTCCCAACCCCAACTACCCAAGAGTCCAGTTTCGGAAGCCCATCAAAAAATGTGTCGAGAGGTGAAATGGATGAGCGCAGGCAGCACGTGAATGGGGGGACACTGCGCAATTCGGGTTCTTCCAGCAGTGATGTGACTAAAGCTTCCTTGTCACCCGATGCGTCTGATTTTGAACATATAGCAGATGTACCTTCCAGGCCAACGTCCTCCAACAGCAACCACTTCAAAGGTTCAAAATGCTCCACTACAGGAAGTTCTCCAAACAATATTAGTGACCTTTCTGTTGCGTCTCTTACAGAGAAAATACAAAAGATGGAGGAGAACCATCACAGCACGGCAGAAGAATTACAAGCCACTTTGCAGGAGCTATCAGATCAACAGCAAATGGTGCAGGAGCTGACAACAGAAAATGAGAAGCTAGTGGAGGAGAAAGCTCTCTTGGAGACTTCCTTTCATCAACACAGAGATAGGGCAGAACAACTGAGCCAGGAAAATGAGAAGCTAATGACTCTCCTCCAAGAGCGATCCAAGAATGAAGAAAGCAGAGCTCAGGAGGGGAAGGTCCTTGAGCTGGAACAGAAATGTGCAGAAGTTCTTGAGAAAGCACAGTTTGAAAGAGAAAAATTGCTCAACATTCAGCAACAGTTAACCAGCAGCCTACGAAGCTTAGAAAGGGAGCATCAGGATGCCCAGCAGGTGATTAAAAGCCTGAGGGAAGAAAATGAGAAGCTGCTTAAACGTCTAGAAGTGGAACAGCAGAACAACAGCACAATGACAAAAACTCTGGAGGATTGTAAAATTGCCTTAGAAGGTCTGAAAATTGAGAATGGCTCTCTCAAAACTCAGCTAGAGAGTGAGAAACAAAAGGCTGCCGAAATCAATGTGATGGGATGTACTACTGACAACTCTGAGGTGCAAGAGATGCTGAAAGTAGCCCGTGCAGAAAAGGATCAGTTAGAAGCAGCTTGCACTGAGCTTAAACAAGAGCTGCTGAAGGCAAACAGTGAACTGAAGCACAGTCAGGGTCTGCTATCTAAGGTAAAGCAGTAACAGCTGTAAAATGTGATGGTTGTTGATCTGTCCTTCTACAAATAGGTAATTGTTGGTCTTTAGATTGTTAAGCCATTGGTTGTAAGTTTTCAGACATTAAATGGAATGGATTAGCTTTGAATGGAAGCTGGGGTCATATGATAGTCTGCCTGTGCTGCTATATGCATGTTTTCCCAGGGATAACTGTTAGCATAGCTGCGTTTATAAATTCAAAACTCATTTCCCCTAATACCTTCTGCAGCATTTACTGTTCAGTAAACAGAATTGTGTCTGTCAGCACTGGAACAAAGAACAGGTAAATAAAAACTTGCTTTGTTATGTGAACAGATACTACTGAGAATCACTTGGTAATTCACAGGGAAAGAAGGGCATGAGTAATTAGCAGCAGATATTAAGTTCTGAATAATTAATCAGGATTAATCAGTAGTGAACTATAGGTGCCATTGGTCATGAGAACACATGAGCTAATCCTCAGGGAAGCTGATGCTTACAGCAACATGACTGATGCAGGGTCAAGTTCCAGATTACTTTATCTTCATACAACTAAACTGTTTTTACAAAACAACCATTTGGGGCTAGGTAAAATAATGGCAAAAAAAGGAATCATTTCAGAACAATTTTCTTCTGCCTTGGTAGTTTTGTAGCTTTGCTCCAAGCAAGCTGAAGCCAGTCACTGTTTATATTTTCTGTGTGTTCCTGGGTGTTCAGAGGAGAGCTGCAGTGTGAGGCATTGTAGAACAAGTGTTAATAAATCACAAGCCAGCGGCTGTGTCCCACCACTGCAGAAAGAGTGATAGTGTGTGCAGGCTTTCCTGGGTAGGGAAGGGGTCATAAAGAGTAAGATTGGCTAGGTGAAGAGGAAGATAGTGTTGCCAAAAAGCACCTCCATGGTTTGGTTTAGAAAAGCCAGATGTCCTTTCAGCTAAAATAGGTGACCACAGCAAATGGAGTTAGTAGAGGAAGTTCCCAAGTGCTTACTGGAGCTGCAGTTTATGACGGATAAATGAAAAACTGCTGAGTGCTCAGACTCTACCAGACTTTTATTGCTTGGTTTGGAAACCGCAGATTTCCTCCTTTTTACTCTTCCTTTCTCTCAGATTAAGCTGTTTTGAATCACTGGCTATTTGTGACACCCAAACGAGACCACAGGCTTCTGTAAAGCTGCCCTTCAGCCAGGCTGTGCCAGGGCTGCTCACTGAATTGGCAGCCTACACCTTGCTTTCTCTTGCTTGTTCATATGCAGAGATCTCCCCCCAGACCTGGAAGCATTGATCTGTGGGCCTCAGCCAATAAATTGAAGTGCAGCAGATTCTCCCTTTAGTAATTCCAGATGTCTTATATCCCAAAATACGCTTATCTGCAGTAGCTAGCTCTGCTTACATATGTTTTCATAACCCATTGAAGAAAATGTACATGCTAAAGCAGCAAAATTGTTAATGTGGATGAACTGATCATCGTGGCCCTTAGGCTGTGATACCACTCTCATGATGTGATACATAGATGTGGAGCTTTCCAGAATATAATTCTTCTTGTTTCATTGCCTCAATCATGTAGAAAACTTAATTTCCTTTGTAGCATCTTGTTTTCTTTATTACCAAGAAAGAAAACTGACTGACATAGGTCATCTGTTTCCTGAAACTGTCTCAACTGCATTGAAGCTCAGTTTATACAATGCTTAGAACACAGGTTTGATTCTTAAGTCCATGAGATGCCCGTGAAAGTCTCTATTGAGTGATAACTCTTAAGGAATACAGAGTTGCAGCTTTCTTTGCTCCCTTCCAGGCTGAGAATGAGTGTGGTCAGCTGAAGGAGCTCTGTGACCGGCAGGCCGAGCAACTGAGCAGAACCAGCCAGAAGCTGCAGGAAAAAACATCAGAGAATGAAGCAGATATAAAAAACCTGAAAGAGACCATTTTTGAGCTGGAGGACCAGGTGGAACAACATCGTGCTATAAAACTTCACAATAACCAGCTCATCAGTGAGCTAGAAAGTAGGTGGAGCCAAAACAAAGGATTCAAGTGAACTTTAGAGGCTTTGTTATAGCAGCAACAGGGAGGAGGAGGCATGTCTTGATGTGTGACAAGGGCCTCACTTTAGAAATACTATTTGGGCCAGTAATAGAATGGGTTGGGTTGGAAGGGGCCTTGAAGATCATTGCATTCCAATTCCTTCTGTTCATGCGCAAAGTCACTATTTTAAGTTAGTGCTATAGAAATGTTCTTAGATACAGTCCCCAAGCTTTATTCTTCAGCCAAGTTTGTATTGCCCATTCTAGAAGTGGAATTATTGGCCTTTTAAAGAGCTTCTAGGGCAAAGCCTAGGAAGAGCTGTGCAGTCAAGTTGTTGCCGCTGCTTTGTGGAGGGGCAGCTGCCACCTGGTGGAATGAGAGGTATGTCTCGCTCCGGGGAGTGAGTGAGCCTAGATGTGTGATTCTGTAAATCTAAGTCTGGCTTAATGCTTCAAAATAATGACCTGTTTCAGAGATGCTTGGATAATAAATCTACCGTTGATTCCATTCCTGATCCATTGACAGAGTCTGTTTAGCCTTTTTAGTGGTGTTACTAGAAGCAAGACCAAACAGGCTTGTCTGCCCTCCCATTTTCACCTTTCAGCCTTGCTCATGTGTTTAATAATCTGTTTCCTTTTTTACTCTTCCTAGGTAAAGCAATGAAGCTGGAAGAACAAAAACAAGATACAGAGAGGCAGCTGAAGGCTCTGACTAAGCAAATGAAGGTAAGGCTTGGACTCCTTCACAAAGCTAAACTGAGATTTTCGTGCACTATACTGGATTGACAGAAGCATTGTAATTTCTAGAACAACTGTAGAAAGTTCTACATCCTTTCATTCGCTGTGTCTCTTCAATTATTTCTAGCTGGGTTTTTTTGCCTGTAAAGGAAAAATGTAATACATCCTTTGCAAATTACTTTTGCTTTTTTTTACCTATGAACTTCTACTTTGGAACAGCCATTCCTGCTTCATGAATTATCAATAGCAGTGAGCTCTTTGCAGCAACAGTGCCTGTAGTAGTATCACAAGTCTGAATGATCCATAGCTATAGGACAAACTTTGATTTACTTTCTGTATTGGCGTGGAAAGCTCAGCATCAGTTTCTTTGGCAGTCTTGTCAATAGTGTGTAAAGAGGCAAGTGTTTAGTTTGACCTCAGTGTCATCTTGAAACTGTGATGAAACCCTGGTTGCTTGTGATCACTGCAAGAGAGTGCTCAGCTCAAGTAGGTGCACTTTTACAGCAGTTTGGGGTTCTGATTGCTCTTTCTAGGAAGATGCAGAAGAGTGGAGGCGTTTTCAAGCTGATCTGCAGACTGCAGTGGTTGTAGCCAATGATATTAAGTGTGAAGCCCAGCAGGAGCTCCGTGTGGTAAAGAGGAAGCTTCAGGAGGAAGAGGAGAAGAGTGCCAGACTGCAGAAGGAGCTGGATGAAATGAAGGGCAGCAACAGGTTGGTTACTTACAAAGGCTGGGATTTGAACTGTGACTGCTAACATGCATGCACACAGTGCTTTGTCAATAACAATTCATTGGCTTGGATGTGCACGTTGTCTGTTTTTAACTCTTCTGCCAGATTTTGTTGTCTCTTATTCTAAGATGTTTCTGTTCTTTTTCTTTTTGACAATCTAATTCTGTCAACTAGGCCATGAAGGTTTTAATATTAAGTAACAATTGCCAATATATTCTTACACCTTTGTTCTCAATGCAGTATTCTACTGTGGTTTATTGCCTTCGTAACAATCTGTGCAGTTGTATTAAACCATCTGTGAAAAGTTTGGTTGGCTACATCCAGAAGAGAACCGCTTAACTTGAGAGGAGTCAAGGACTGTATATGTTGACATTAAAATGAGGACAGGCTGGATTTACGTTCTGCAAGTCTGATATATGTTAACTGAATGATCAATGCAAGTACTAGGATTCCTCATTTCACATCTCCTGTCCTTAATTTGAAACCTGTTATGTGATTAGCTGTGTTAAATGGTCTGGATGGTGACCTGGGTTAGCTTTTAGCTCAGGAGTGACTTTGTCATGCAGTGGACACACCTGTAAAACATTTGCTGTAGTCTCAGTGGTTGGAGGGGGAACAGTGATTGTGAACCATTCCGAGATACACCCCAGCAGGGTAAGGTTTATGTGTGGGGCTTCCCTCTGTGTCATGGTAAGAACAAAAGTGGCTTTTACAACTAAATCTGGAACCCGTACAGATGCCTTACAATGTGGTTTTTATGCAGTGCGTGTACCACCTTTCATGCCAAAAATCCTACTACAATTGAAGTACTGAATAAGAGATGGAAAACAAAAGATGTATTAGAAGTGAGAACCAAAATTTCTAATGCAGACAGTGCTTTGCTCTTTTTTTTTTTTTTGCATTGATGTAAATAGAGCAGGCAGAGCTTACAGTGATGAAAAACTGTACAGGGGGAATGAAGAAAGGCAAAATAACACAAGCCAGTCGTCCTAGTTATCAATAATGTGTGCCAAAATAATATTGCTCCTCTAGATTTTTCCATTTAATCTGTTTCCTAGTAAATTCATGGCCACTGGCAGAATAGCCATGGGACCACAGTGAATCCTGTCATTTCTTTCAGGTGGAGTAGCAGTCTAGCTTTGTTGCACGTAGTTGCTTGCTGTTTTCCATTCAGGAGTTGCCACAAGCAGCTGTACAGTAGACAACAGAAAAAGGATGGGAGGGCTTGTGTGTGGAGGTGTGTGGATCAGCATTCCTGGGTTGAAGAAATAGAAACACTTCTTTTTGGAAAAATAAAGGAATGTGTTTAAGCTCCAGTTTCATGATCAGAGTCCCTAGTGGATGCAAAGAAAAGCTATTACAGACTATGTTCAGACAAAATGATTACCAGACAGTACTTAAGTTCTGGGCTGTTTCCATTGCTAGTTTGTTCTTAAGGAAGTTTCTCTTGTATAGCATGGGTCCATATGTAAGGGTGGGAATCATATACCTGTAGTTTCCCTTTATTCTTTTTCTATCTGAAGATTGTTCTTGAAGATAATGACTAATCTGAAGACTAAACTGAATAGAAGATGACCTGCTAATTCACAAACTGGGATGTTTAGCTTCCATGTATAAGGAACATGGCTGCATTGTCAGCTCTTTGGCATAAAAAGCCTAAGCTGCAAATACTGCTTTTGAAGTGATATCCCCAGAATCCATCCATCCATAGTTCCAGACGGAGGTATTCAGACATGCATTTCATTAAGTCAGATTTGGCATTTGTGTCTCCCTCTTTCACATATATGTAAATAAATGTCTGTCTCTGTGTCCTGTTAACTATCTGTATAGCTTGCTTCAAGTACTGCATTGGTCATGGATCCAGATATACTGTCTGCAGTGGGCAATACTTAATCTCTTTCAAAGACAGGAGTTGAGACCCAATTTTGCATGTGATTTTAATTGAAGTATAAAATAATTTAAGTATGATTTGACTCAGTGTCCATGCAGAGAGTGCAGGATTTCTGTGCTGAGTGGTATGGAGAACATAATGAAGCCTATGCAAGTCACTGCCTAAACAAACCAGTGATAACAGCTAAGCACTGAAGTGTTAACACTGTACTGACCTATGAAACATATTGTTGAAGTCACCAAAGCTGCTGCTGAGAGCTAGTTCTCCACTTCCAGATGGTTTTGTATTCTGAGGTCATTATCTTCCCCAGCACCTCAGCTTCTTTCACCCAGAAAGTTCTGGAATAGTCTCATTGTTGCTTTTAGTCAGCCTTCACAAATGCTACTGCTCAGAATCAGCAGTAGATTCTGGTACGTGTGGTGACTTAGAATGCATGCTCAGCATTGGTGGAAACAGTTTGTAGCATGATACTTTGACACAGTCTATAAAGTATTCCTCGTTTTTGTTAATGCTGAGCAGCTGTGCACTCAGCTGAGTTTCTGACAGTCCCTAGTGAAAGTTTCCTGTTGGATTTTGAAGCTCTGATTGGAAAATGTACCTTCCAAATAGCTGCTACTCAAAGGTTTCTGGCAAAATCTCAGCCATCTCTTGAGTGTCATTAGACTCCACCTCATAAATTGATCCTGAAGCCAATTTATCCTCTACGACATCCTGCCATTTTAATGTTTGCTTGTGGCTGCCTGAGTTCCTGCCTCCAAGTTTGATTTCACTGTTACGTTCTTCTAATCAGACAAAAAGTCATTTTTGGTTCAGGAACAGCCAAAGAACTTGCAGAAAAAAATCCTGATGAGGTCATCAGAGTTCATCTGAATGAAGGTAAGAGCCTCCCAAAGGCATCTTTAACACAGATTTAATGTCTAATTCTATGACTAAGAATGCTGGGGGGAGGTTGGACCACCATCAAACAAATGGAATGAGGAAGAGAGGAGTTAACTTGTCCCAAGTTAGTACCGATTGACACCTACAAATAGATTAACCCATGTTTCAAGCAGCCCTCTATGATGTTTTTACATCCTAATTAATGTTTTTCTCTGCAATAAAATGCAGAAGCTTTTACAATCCACTGCTGTGTAACTCCTGTCTCCTCACAGGCGGTGGAAATTGAAGTTACATAGTCTCCATCCTTGGAGGTTTTCAAGACCAGACAGGATAAGAACCTGAGTAACCTGGTCTGACCTCCTAGCTGACCCTGCTTTGAGCAGGAGGCTAGGCTAGGTGGCTTCCTGAGGTCCCTTCCAACCTGAATTACCCCATGATTCTCTAGCAAGTTTCATCTTTTCACATTGAAATGCAAAACATTTTTTGTAGCTCTTTTAGAATTGAATATTTAAGCAGTGATTAAAAAGAATTAGGTTTGTAACACAAAGGAAGAAAGCTGTTGCTGAAAGTACCTGAATTATGGATGCCTTTTTTTGGCTTCATTACACACCCATTTCCAAGCCTTTCTGGCAATACACTGTTTAGCAGCAGTGAAAGCTTCATGGTCATGCTTTGACTTTTTCCCTTCAAGTTCTCAAAATCATTTTGGATTATGTGCCTTGAACCAAGAACATGGAAAGAAGGCAGTTGGGCTGGGAGTAGTGCTCAGAAACCAGGGAAATCCTATCTGTAATTACATGAGCAACTTCTTAGAGTAGTAAAACAATTTAACCAAATCTCCAAACAGAAGTCTAAAGTGAAGGTTTCGATGTATTCCACTAATTTGCTTCTGTTCTTCCTCCTGAAGTCTCAAATGCCACAGCATGGCAGTGTTACATGCTTTTTCTCTTGGAATTAAGCTTGTACTGTGTATTAAACCCTGCTGTCAGTCTCTATGTGTTGATGTGCTGCTCATTTGTGCCTGTGTTTTGCGGCTGTTCTGTTTTATAGAGGTTCAATAGTTCATTCTGCTATCACTGAAAGCAAGCAAACTAGAATATCAGAGCAGGGTTCTCCAAGTGCTCCAAGTCACTAGTTAGTGACTTCTCAGAGTTGTGTAGGATTATTTGGGGGTTTTGGTTTTATTTTGCTGGACAGATTATTCCATGCCCTTTAGTATAAGAACCCTGGAACAGATGCTGTGACTGAGGTAGAGCAGTAGCCTGGAGGGGTTTATGTACCTATTTTAAATTGATAGTCCTAAATTATTAGAGGAGAGGAAAGCCAGGAACACACTACCAGCCCTGTCCTTTGAAATTGGTTCCCTGGCTTTAAATACTTAATTTCTTTCTGTTTGAGCAGCAAAGATTTCTTTTCCTTGTACTTTGTACTGCTGTTTGCTCATCATCTCCCAGAGCTGAATTAGTGGAGTGTTAAGGCACTCCTCCAAACTTCCTAGCAACACCATCAGCATTTCCCCTCCTTTCTATTTAGCGATGATGGGGTGATTAATGTAGAGAGCTTTACATCAGGATGGGCATTGTATTGCTTCTTATAACTTCCCCGATTGTTGTCTGTATCTCCATAGGTGCCTGATCTCTACCAGCTAACACAGCCCTGAATGGAGGCACAGCCAGGCCTGTGGGACACTTCAGGACATATCTTCAACTTGCAGCTGAAAAAGGGAAGTTCCAATTTGAAAAAGCACCTCAAGCTTTTTGTTGGCCTGCAAAAGTCAAGGGTACTGCAAAGTGTGAATGCTGCTCAGGTCCACCTCCTCCTCATGGGGAAGTGCCTATTTCTTTGTTTCAGAAGGCTTCTTGCTTCAGAAGACTCCATGAGGTGGAAGAAGTTCTGAATTAGTCCAAAGCCAACGAGGCCATAAGAAGTAATCCCAGAGATCTGGGGAACTGAAATAATTGAGGGCTTTTTGGAGGGATGGGGATTATTTGCCCTGACACAGAAATTCAAACATGCTATTTTAAGCTTAAGCAAAAAATAAAACTGTGTATGTCTAACTTGTAAAATTGAATGTACATACACATTATGAATTCTCCATCTAGTATTATATTCCTAGATCTCTGTGTGTCTAAATACTTCTGTATATGGATCGGTATGTGTGTATATATATGCACACACAAACTCAAGAAGTAGGTTACTGAAATCCAGCAGAAAAGCTAAATAGAAACATGAAGTTGTTTTTCCAGTTTCAGCTGCTTCAATAGTTTCACATCTTTAATACTGCATTGACAAGGCACTCACCACTGGGTGGCATGTCTGACTTGGTATGTTTTAGGAAGTGGGGTGGGGCCCCAGGAGTGTGTCCTGCTATGACTTTGACAGAGAATGTCGTATGTGAGGTTTGTCCTGGCTGTGAGAATTGCAGATGGAGAGATCTGAACAAAAATAAATGAATATATCAAGCCCCTAGTAAATATCCTCTCAGAAAGGAATCTTTCTCGTGCCCTTAACTCAGGTGAAGTATAGGATGATCAGGGAGAACTTGCTGAAGTTCAGCTTTCCAACTGGAGACGCCTGGAGACAGCCTTACTTGGATGCTAAGGAGAAACTCAGAACTCACCGTCTCTACCAGGAGATCATCAGGATTTATTCCAGGACTGGAATTTCATGTTTTGGCTGTGGGATTCCCATCTCTTCGTTCTGGATGTGAAGACCTAGCAAGGGCCTGGTCTCAGAGCAGGCTGAGCTAGTAGAGAATTCTGCAGGATGTCCTGGCTTTGGCATGGCCTTCACCGTTGTGCCGTGCTCCTGGAGTGCATGCATATATGCACACTTGTGTTACCTTTCTTTTCTGTGCTCGCAGCTGTTGAATGTTGTTTTCTTATGTTTAAGAAATATATATTAAAGTGCCAAATAAATGCTTAAGTGTCTGGAATTGTCTGCTGCCTGCCCTTGGCCTCTCTTCCGTTCTGTGCATCAGTAGCTGTGTGTCTCTTTGTATCCTTTGGAGTTCAGGAGGAGTCACAACAACAACAGGAACTTTATCAAAGACTAAATTGCAGAGTAATTATTTCTGAACATCTGGTTTTGTGGTCCTAGGCCACCTGTAACAAAGAGCAGCTTAGAAATTTCCCAAACACATGGAGGTTGCTGTTGCCAAACTGTACATTAAGCACAAAGACTTGCACCTTGTTGGTGGTCTGTTTTCCACATATTCCACACCCAGAAACTAAGGAGACTAACTCCTGCTGATAGAGAAGAGCTCATTGCGTCTACTTCTCTTGCCAATGAATGAAACGAGGCAGTGGTTTTGTGAAGAAGACTGCACATTTTAATTCCTTTGTGGCTAAAGTGCTCTGTTTCCTCCTGGAGCTGCTCCACTTAAGCCAGCTGCACTTGCAGCATTTATCTATATAAACCATTCATTCTTGTTTCAAAGAAAGCATACAGTAGTAAATGACTTTTAGTTCAAATCAGTCCTTTTTGTAGCAGAGCTTACTTGGTCTTCTTGGATGGCCTAAGCTATACTAAGCTGAATAAGTTCTGTGTACAGGGAGTCAGTTTTGGTTTGGAGTTATGGCTTGTCGTTAATTTTTCTAAGTCATGTTTTCCTATCCTGTCCTCCTGAATTAGCTTACTACTGCAAGTTAAACTCTTCTGCTTATCTCTTTAAGAAACCTATATATGTACACATATGTGCATCCCCCTTACCATGAAGATGTTTTTTTTTCCTCATTAAAAATGGAAGATGCTCACCAGGTTTCATAATGCTCCATTGCTTGTTGGCTGGCATGTGTGGTTTTAGTTGAAGTGAATGATTCTCAGCATTATTCTTCCTGCATTTTGTGCCAAGGTTTGCAGCATGAGAGGACTCAGTTTTCTAATGTGATTGTGTTTAATCTAGGAGGTTGTTTCAGGGTACATTAGGAGCCTGTTACAAATATACAAACTTCAGATCACAGGAAGCATCCTGACAAAATTGGAACCGGTAGCAGCTCCAGCACTTGAGTCTTTGTAATTACCCTGCACAATGCCAGAGTAATGGCATGTGATTTCTCAATGGACTTTTCTGTGGCACAGCATAGAGGCTGGTCTAGTTACTCTAACTTTATTTAACACGTTTGCACCCTTCTGCAATCAAAGGCTAGACTCTGGGAGACGAGTCTGAGGCTTGGGCTGTTCTTGGAGTTAAATCCTAACCAATGAAGTGATGGTTGCCTTGAGCATACCTCTGGCTTGCTTTAGTCTCAAGATTTGCCACTTGGCCTCCAGGCAGTTACTATTCCTTTTTTATTCTGGTAATACTCTGCAAACCTTGTACGTACCCTTGTTACCCGGATAACTAGACAGAACTCTAGCATAGTAGCCTATTTAATCCTTGGAAGTGTAATGGATTGCAGTGGATGGCTTGGTATCTTGAGGCAGAAATCTATTATTCCTCTATACTTTACTTAGAAAACAGGATTGCTTTAGCTTTTGTGTAACTTAAGTGTAGATACTATCACCTGTTGGTCTGGTTTATGCTTTATAAAGCCACAAAAGGAAAACTAGGGTAGAACTTAAAGTTAGTCAGCAAAACACTGGCTCCCTCAGAGCTTTGTGAATCTTACCCAATCTCCTTTCCTCCTTATTGGATTAAATGGAGCATGGAACTGAAATGGCTTTTTCTCTAGCCATCTGCCTTTGCAGGCTGCCCTGGCACACAAGGAGCTTGAATGAATTAGCAAAGAAATAGCCAATGTCTGCTTAAAGACAGCACCTTCTTAAGCTCTGCCAGAAATGGAAACATGAGTCATTCTTACTCTCTTATTCATTGACACCCTTCAGACCCCTGTATTTTGTAGACTGTGATACCAAAAGGAAGGATAACTCTGACGTCTATTTTTAGCTCAGTGGAAGTTGTTCAACCCCATAGGCACTTTCTGGATGGAGACCTCCAGCCTTCTTATGAAATGATTTCTGGTTTTGCATTCACATAGCTCTTGGTGCCTGCAGTGCTTAGAAGTAAGGAAAAGTGGTGACCTGTAAATTAGCATGCCTTTCTTAAGCAGCCAGGAGATTAGGAAAGTAACGTATAAATACTCTTTTTTTTTTAATGTGACTAGACTGTGTTATTAATTGCAGCTTTTCTAAGCCAAAGCTGAGTAATTATACTCAAAGTCTGCCTGAGAGCTACTGGGTAAGTACAGTGTCAGTGCTAAGCAACGTTGGCCAAACCTGTAAAATGTGTGGTATGACTAGAAGCAGCAGTTACACTGGATGATTACATCTGCTATGTAACACAGCTGTGGTCTTCCATGTACTAACTCCTTTGAGCGCCTAATCTTGACTTCAGATTTTCTTTTCAATAGAGTAACTTAATGATCCTTCCTGTTAAAAGATGAGCCTTATTGCTGTTTTGAGTTTGCCTCTCTTCATTCCAGCCATTGAATGTTGGTATTCTTGTGTTTGCTCGGATGAAGCACTTAATGCTTTTATTCCCCCATATAGCTGCCTAAGGATTGTGATCGAGGGTTTATATGTTCAGCAGATGTCCTTGTTGATAAACTGTAAGAGTTGAGTTGCCAAAGTTTTTCAGTATAAAGTAGGTTTTCTGGTTTAATTTTTATCTGAACCTGTCGTTATTTTATTTTCAGTGGAGGCATTCTAACTGGTAACAATTACTCCACCAATGGCCACACCAACTAAAAACATACAGTGTAAAATAACATCTTTCTCTTTGGTTACTTTCCTCATTACACACTGAGGACCACAGTAGCCCCTTGGCCCCTGTGCTGTACTGAAAGCCCGTCTTCAGGTAATTATTGATCACTCACAAGTCTCATCAAGTTTTTCTTGTCTGTGATAATTCTCCATCCTGCTTGAGGGTGGGGAATGGAGTTGATATGGTTAACAATGCAGGAAATTTTGTTAGATTCAGTGATTTCATGTTTGCAGGCACTTCAAGGAAAGAACATGAACCTTCTAATGAGTGGTCCATGTTCTGGGCATTACAGTAAAAGATGTGCATTGTTGGATTTGCCTTTCCACACATATAAAGACCTTTAATCTCTACTTGCACTTCCTGTTGCCCCTGACTTTGATCTGGTTTCTGCTTTGCAGGCTGATAGCTGAAGAGGTAGAATCTCTAGAGGCAGATACAAGCAACCGCTGGCAAGGAGTCTGCATTAGCAGAGCATCTCCCACACCATCAGAATCTGCAGCCACTGTGAAGTCACTGATAAAATCATTTGACTTGGGATGCTCAGGTATTTGAACACTGTATTTTGTAGTAAAAAACATTTCTAGCAGCAAGCAGGTAATTTTTGCCTTTTTGTGCTGCTCCTTAATGGATATTTTCTGTCAGTGCTTGCTACATAAATACTACCTGTGGTGTATCACGACATCAGTGGTTCCTTGTTCTGATGAGAGAGACATAGTTGGTTTTGAAATGCAGATGTTTCCATGTGTTTTCCTTGCAGGTAGCACTGGACAAAATATCACAGTTCACAAAGTCCCCAGGAGCCCTTTAAGTGGAATTCCAGTGAGGACAGCCCCAGCAGCTGCTGTTTCCCCCATGCAGGTACAAGGAGCTGTTTCCGTCCTCATAGTTTTCAAATGCAGTGTTTGCTGCAGCGTGGCATAGCTTCGGCATGCCAACATGCATATGTTGACAAGGAGAAGGGGAAACTCATCTGTTTATTTGCTGCGAAACATAAAATGCTGTAGGGCTACTAACAGAAAGGATCAAAGTGAGTTTGTCTTTGCCTTCAGCTTAGAGTCTCAGTGGACGGATGTGAACTCTTTGGAATACAGTTCTGAACTTTAGTCACTGTTGACCAGAAAAATAGGTGTTGCTCGTTGGGAGTGAGTTACCAGAAATATCAGACTAAACTACATAGCTGGTGTGTAAGCCAAGACATGTGGGGTAATGAGTTTTTAAGATGTCTGCTCCCAGCTATCCAGTAAGATCATACATTGCTGAATGAAGAGCTCTTGCAATTGGGGTATTTTGCCTATTGAATCACAACTCTCTGGAATATCAGACTGCTTATGTCACTGCAGCAATTTCTGTTAGCAATTATCAAACCTGTGGTGCAATGTTACTGGAAATAGTGCTCTTGTGAATGACAGAGAAGCAAATGCACCGTGCTTCCCAATTTCTGTATATGCTAAAGATAGCATGCAATCAGCCTTCTGACCTTTCTAGGCTAGAGAAGCCATTGTATGTTTTCTGATGAGGTAGTCACTGAATTTACAACAGGGTGTTCCTCTCTCACTCTGGGTAAAAGACAGTTGTGGGACTGAAGTGTTTAGGTGAGTACTCTGAACTCAGATGACTTTGAAAGGCTACTTAACAAATGTGTGAGCACAGTTCCTTCAAAGAATCAGCAACGGAAGTTAAAAGAATGGGATTAAACAGATGTCTGGGAACCTTCTGCTACTGCTTGACTTGAGGGAGTGTTAATGCTGAAAACTGGTGCCAGGGCTTCAGAGAGAAGAATCCTTCCGACTTACGACTTGAGGTGCTGGGGACAGAGGCAGGGTTAGGAACAGGCATTTTTACTTTGGGTTTGTGACACTAGATTCTGTTTGGCAAAAGGAAAATATGATACAAATGGGAACATGAAATAGTTTAGGAATGAATGTGTTACCAGCTAAAAATATTGTCCCTTTGTTAATTTATTTTTCACAACCATTTCTGCAGCTCTAGGTGCAGCTGATACCTTGTTGAAGGGTTTCTGTATCCCTGCGCCTTCTGAGGTAGCAGAAACATCTCTTCTTTCTGCTTACCTATTTAAACATGGTATCTGATATTCTTCTAATTATCTTTTGTACATTTCTTTCACAGAGACATTCTGTTTATAATAATGCCAAGCCAGTTAACAAAGGTGTTGCCAGACATGCAGATCTTTCAGACCTTCCTCTTGCAGGTAGGTTGCAGTAAACATACAAATGTTGCCTCTTTTTACCATTGAAAGCTTGCTATTAACTGTTGGCCTCTGCCTGGGCCATTGTTCCTCTTCTTGTATGGTCAAAGGAAACAAAGTGTCTTCAGAGTCTTTGTTTCAGAGAGCTTATTAATTTTGTTGTGTTTCCATTCCCATCTTGATCATAGCCTTAGAAACCTAAAAAATAGCTGATTTGTAATGGCTTGCCAACATAAACTTGCCTTCTTTATTCCAAAGTGTCCGTGGCACCTCTCTAATCCATGCTGTGGAACTGGAGAGGATTGGATTTTGTTCAACATGTATGTATCTGGGACAAGGCCAAAGCACTGTCTTTTCAGGGTTTATTTGTTTTCAAATTGAGCTTCATTTGAAATACATTAAACATTGTAGATACTGATATGACTGGTTTAGGAGCAGTCGTATTTGGGCTTGAAATAGTTTGTTTTGAGAGTTCTCAAGAGATGCGTTTGTTTTTGTTTCACACTTTGCTTTTGTTCTCTTGTCATTTAATATTCTCTTCTACCAGTGTTTGTTTCCCATTTTCTCTAGGGCTCTTTATTTTGATTATCTAGTCCTGAATGTAGTTGTTGCATTGTAATCAAAGCTAGTAACAACAGATTATTGAGTTTTTAAGGACAGCTGAAATACATTCCTGTAGTGAAACCTCAGTGAAACTGCAGGGAAGGACAAAGTCGTCAGTCACAACTTCTTCATTGGTAGACTGGATTTTCTGCAATAGTTTGCTGTTACAGGCAAGAAATTAGAACCTGTCTTCATTTTTGGACTCTTCAGTTAATCTGCTAAGCTTTTCCCCATCGTTGAAAGCTGTCCTGGGTTCAGCATTCTGCAGTACCTATCATAGGTCAGTTCCTCCCTCAAAGATGAGTTGCAACAAGTTACCTGACTGGGTTTAAACCACGACAAAAGCTGAAGAGGTACTGGATCTGAACAGCAAAACGAGTTATAGGGTAGATGGCAGCATAAATAAATAACATCTTTTCTATGCTACTGGCTTCTCCTGCAGAAGTAAATGCTAAGCAAGCAGAAATTATCAGTGGGACAGGCAGAGTTTACTTACTTGTATCAGTTGGTTTCCAGTAAATGACTTGCATAAGAGTATGCAATAATTCTAAACAGAATTTAAGACCTTTTTAATCTCTACGAGTTTACTGTAGAGTGAAGTAATCTATCAACTGTGCAATGTAATGCCAGTCCTTAATAATAAATGTCCCACTTCAGGCCATGGATAATTACTGTTGTTACCCAGAGACAATTGTTCTGTAAAAATCTGTTGAATATGGTTTACCATCTAACAAGTTCCTGTATTTACAGCTTCTCTTTGTACCTGGATTTAATTTAGTTCCAATAATCCATAGCAAAGGCTTATTCACTATAAAGCTGTAATAGCTCTGGTTCCAATCTAAATACCTCTAGAAGGCAGTTGATCCAAGCCCTATGCAAACAACACTGAATTAAAAAATATCCCCAGGGAAATTCAGAGTGAAGTAGTCTCCATAATAATAATCTTCTGGCTGATTCCATCTGAGCAGTACCACAGTAGGGTTCTGTGATGTCCTTAATGTGACCCAAATGTTACATCGTTGGAGAGGGTTTGCTTTGTGGAGAGAGCTGATCTTTGCCTATGATCTTTTCATTTAGAATCAGAAGTTTACTTGGAGTACCTAAAATAAGTCAAAGGAAGGATTCTGAAGTAAGACTCAAAAGTACAAAGCTGGATACTGTTAACTTACACCACTTCAGGCACTACTGTATGATTCAAGCCAGTAACCACAAAGTTCCTTTAAATACTGCAAATAGTGTTAACAGAATGGGATTTTTCCTTCTGTTGCATATTCCACATGCAATTATTATCCTGTTTCTCATTCCAAATGACTCCTAATATGCCTCCTCCTTCATCTTTTTTTTCCATCTAGATGATGCCAATATTCTTTACACCTCTCTGGGATCCTTTCTTCTCCTTCCTTTTTCTGTCTGTGAAGACATCCTGAATGATTATCACAGCACTTCCTGATTAGACCATGCCATTAGCCAGTCCAATTATGTTAATGGCAATTTAACAGTGCCCCTTTTTTGTTATTCTTACAAGCTAGCAAGAAACCTACATTCCTCTTCATAACATTCACATTTTGTTTAGTTATATGCCTTTTGCACTAGATCTGTTTCTCTAAGCAGAATTTGCTTAAGTCCCAAGAATCATTCACTGGTTGCCTGTCTGACTGGTGTGACTTTAAATTTGAGGCAATTCCCCATAAATCCAGCGTAAAGAGGAGCTAGAAGAGTCATACATTTGGAATATATAGTGGAAAAACAACACAAAGTATGTTGTGTGCCATTTCTTGTTTGCTGTGGGTTCATGATGCACACAAAGAAGGGACAGTGAGTGGAAGGAAGGAAGACCTTGACGAGGGTATATGCAGTTCAGTGCAAAACTCTGTCAACAGCCAAGCTGCAATGGTTTCTGTCCTTTTCCATCTGGACTAAATAGATGGGAACTTATCAGCCCTGTATGCTGTGGAGAAAAGGTGCAAAATGCCTATAGCTCGCAGCAGCTGCATATGCTTACAAAACTCAGGAGGCAAAACTAGGGCAGCTGCATGCCTGTTTATCTGGCAACTGCTGATACACATACCCCGCTCACTGCTGAAAAGCAATTAAGGGCTGGTTCAGTGATAGACACCTTTGCTGAAGGTGAGATAAAAAGGAATTCACACCTCTAGGTGATACGGCATTAACTGATAATGAACATTGGGAGGGAACTGAAAAGGAGAACAAATTGTGTTGTACAATCAATTAATTTCTGATAACAACTCATAGTGTGCTGGCATAGATCCGGCCTTGTTGACAGTTTGTCTACAGAAAGGAAGCAGCCAGCTTTCCCTGTGTAACACATCACTGTACCTCATGACTGATGTGAATCAGGAGATAATTTGTTTTCTATGATCTCTTTAGCTTCTCTTAAAAAACCTATTGGATTCTATGGCTACTAATTTTGTTGATTTTTATACATATATACACACTTGTATAAATATATACCATTTAAAATGTTACATAAAAATATGTAATATGTGTAATAAAAATATAGATGCATCAGCTGTGAATATATTGAGACTTCCCAAAGTCCTGTCAGATAGAATGCCAAGCATCATATGATAACAGCTGCCCCTTGCTGCTGCCTGGAGCTGGGTTGTGTTCAGGAGACAAGAGGCTTTCTTGTTACAAGTGACTAATGGCAGAAAATGAATTCTTGTAGTAGGGCTGGCCAGTCATCTGCTGAAGATATCTGGTGATCAGCTTTTGAACCTTGAAGACTGTAGATTTTGGTATTTCCCCTCATTCACCTGAGGCCCCTACCCCCCAGCAGGAGTATCAATCACAGGAAACCAGGCAGTCTGTACTGTTGAAATCATCAAAGCCATTCCTTGTTATGATCACCTCTAATCTGCTCAAGGTTTCCTAGCCCCATGTGTGTTTAATGAACAAATGAGTACATTTGTTTAGAATCAAAACAACTCACTGCATATTGTGTGCTGGGTGGCAGGACAGTGATTAATCAAATTCCTCAGGCTGCAGACTGACAGGAGTTTTTTTAATTCCCACAGACCTTCTGAAGGGGAGAAATGAAGAGCTGAAACCAGACCATTACCTGCGTAAAAGCCCCTCCCTGGAATCCCTGAGCAAACCTCCTGTGGCCTTCAGCAGCAGAATGCTTACCTCTACCCCCAGCAGCTTGAAACCCCAAAGCAAACTCAGGTACCAACTGTTTCCTGGGGAAAAACAGCACACAGAAAGACTGACAGCATTACCTGACACTATGATGGATGTTTTAATCTGGTGGACCCCTGTCTCCAGTGGAAACTCTGCTGGCTACTCTGTCTAGTTCAGAATTACCAGGCTGTAGCAGATCCGGGTGTCATAATTCAGATTATAATAACCAAAGTTATGTGTAAAATGAGCAGTCATGGTAAAATAAGGAATCATGGCAAAATGAGGCTAGCAAGCTCTCAGGAGCCACTAAGTTATATACAAGAATTCCATCATGTGTACGAGTGGTGTTACTGTGGCTTTGCAGCTAAAAGCTTTGAACTCTAAGGGAAAGGTGGACACAATTTTCTTCTGTCTTGACAGAAGATGTATTTTCTTCTGATCTCCACCATTATTTCCAGCAGTAGAAGCTGTAGAGTGGAGACAGTGCAGGTGTTTTGACTGTTGGCCTTGACTGCAATACAGGTTCCAGAATTTTCATTTTATTCAAGAACTCATTCTGCAGCAGAATTGAATGTGAATTTGCTGCTACAGATTCTTTAGATAGTTTCTTTCCATTCTACACTCTATATTCCAGTTTTCAGTATGTAAAGCAAGAGATTATATGAAAATGTTATAAGTGGAGTTGGTGGAAATAGTAGCAGAAATGCATGGTTAACATGCGCCATCAAACATCCATGGGCTGCTGGTTTTTCAGCTTTTTGTATGCAGTGATACCAACTGGATTTGTCACATTTAAGGGCAAATAGAGGATGAAAGTTCTGAAAGCTGTTACGGTTTGGTTTACAGTTAGGTTCTGTGCTGCCATTCTGCTTTGTCATGCAGATATTATTTACACACTGGTAAAGAATAAGAGACTTCAAGCATATTTATCTATCCTGTTTGCTTCCCTGGATTAGTGTGGAGAGAAAGGACCCACTGGCAGCCCTGGCTCGAGAGTATGGTGGTTCAAAGAGGAATGCTCTGTTAAAATGGTGCCAAAAGAAGACTGAAGGTTACCAGGTAAGGGAATAGGTACAATTTTACTTTTCTCTGGAGAGTAATTCATCACTTCCCTATAGGTGTGCAGAAAGTAATGTCACTTCAAAGAAATATGTATATTTCAGTCTGCTGATTTTCATGTTTACTTCTACTGGGTGTTTCCATCCTCTTCCTTCAGATTTCTTAAACACTGGAGTCCCCGGTATTACATTTTCATAAGTAATTCATGTACGAAACCCAAAATACTGCATCAGAGGTTGCTGATGGTTAGAAACAGAGTGCATATGTGCAGCAGCTTCAATTCAGCATCCATTTTTGAAATTACATTGTAATATTTTTCTGTAAGCTTCTGTGGGCATTGTGCTGTTGTGAGAGATTTTCATTGGTCATTTCTGTAAAAACCAAAGAAATATTTCTTTGTGTGTCCTTGACCAAACGAAGCTTGCAGCTTGGAGCCCTGCTCTTTCTAATCTCCTGCAGTTTAACAGGGATTTTACAAAGCAAGTTTTGACTGCTTGAGAATGGGTCATTTCTTTGTAGAGTGAATCCAGTTCTTATATGGCCACTGCTGTGCTTACCAAACTCTGCCTGGTGTTTGTATGCAGTTGGGTTCGGCCTTTGATTCTGCTTGTAACTGAGCTGTAGAAGGCAATTACAGACCAGCTCATCCTGTGATATATGTTGGGTGTGCAGGGCAGTCTTGGTTTGATATAATGTTGAGATTTTTCTTTCTTAAGAATAATATTGTTTGTTACTTAGAGCAGAAGACAAAAGCCGTTATCACCACATGATACGCACCCTGGAGCAAGTCTTTAATAAAAGCAGATTCCATCTTTTAAAGTAAATAATAAAATACTTTTTTTTTCTTCACAACCAGCTCTTTATGAAGCATTAGCTGCAGGGGGCAGGAGTTTGGAAGAAAAGACAGTAGCTTTGCCCTTTAAATAAACTGAGCTATAAAAGCCTGAGTCGTTTCTTAACACTGGCACATAACACTTGCACTGATTTCACAGGACAGGTATCAGAAAAAGCTTTTGATTTTAGACATATCTTAGAAAGAATAAAGCCAGGGTTAGCATTTTGCCCCAGGTTCTGTGAAACTGCCTAAAAAGCACAGTGCTGTCCCCTGAAACTGTCTGCTCTTTTCTGTGTTGATCTGTTTTGTATCTCATCTACTAAAATCCTCCTGATCTTGGATTTGGAAGTGTGGGGGAACAGTCATGTCCAGTCCTCGGAAAACAGTTTATGAAATACAACTTTTCTTAGTCTAACTCCTGTTAAGCAAACTCATCTTGAGGAACACTTTCTCCTGACAGTGTTGCTCTTTTTTATTTCAAATGTTTTTTGTGGTGAGCTTCTTCCACTTCTCTTAGAGCAGTGTAACTTTGAGTTCACTGGTAGGAGTGCTCTCTGAGAGTCAGCCTGTAGTTTTCCTTCTCTGATTATACCCAAGTTGGACTAAATGTATTGCTTTTAGAAATCATTACCTGGCTTTGCAAATACAGAGGTCTGTCCTGATTCTGTAGGTACCAGATGGGCACTAGAAGTGACAAGTATTCTCTCTGTGGTAGAAAAGAAAAAGAATCTTGTTTTTCTGCGCTGAACCCAAGTAGTAGAGCTAGCAGTGGATCAGATAGCAGGCCACCCAGGAGGTATGCAGGCAATCTGGGTCTGTTTGTTTTTCCTTTTAGTATTAGTCTCTGGAGGAAAGTATGTCCAGGCTTCAGGGAACAGTGGAAGTCTTTGCTTCAGATATGGCTGCTGGTGTGTTGTTGCTACGCCACTGTCCAGATGATGTTTCAGGAAAAGCTTTGTCGGTTCAGCTCCTGCTCTGGTGAGGCTCTTGTTCTGTTCATGGCTGTCCTCTGTCATTACTCTTTCTAAAGCAGCAGAATGAGTTCTCAGCAGTTTTTGAGAACAAGCAGGCAGAGCACTGACAAACACTCTGTAGTCCAGGAGAGCCTCAGAAGTTCAGACTCTGGTGTGGTGAGGGGCCTTATTACACAGAATTGTAAGATCTCAGGGCAGAAATTAGAGGGAGATGAACCAAAGAACAAACATGGTGTTGATTTATGGTGAGAGTCTTGCCTCTCTATCTTCACTGCTGCATTTAGAGGCATTATCTCTTGGACATTCTTCCTCAGGTTCTCTTTCCATTGCTCTCTTTGTGGCGCATTAACTAACTTTTCTTGAACTTGCTTCTCCCAGACCCTTGCACTCTTAAGATAAGGCTGATGTTAAAACTCCACAGGGAATTTTTGTCCTTGTGTACAAAGAACTGGAGTGGAGTAAAGAACGTCATCCTCCTTCCTGCCTTCCTTCCACTGCAATGGTGGGAATGAGGTAATGAACTCCACTGAGCAGGAGCCCAGTGATGTGCATAACTTCTTTTCCGTCAATAATACCACTGTCTGTGAGGCATCATCTGTGCAAATCCCAATATAATCTCTCTGTCATGTTCGATCATGAAGCCCAGAACCACACATAGCTTTGGACACAAACTGTTCTCAGCTCTGTGACATAGCAGAATGAGAGAAGAAGACTTGCTGCTTGGCTGCTTAACTTCTTTTTTTTCAGTGTCCAAATGTACTGCCTTTAAGGTTTAGTAACAGTCCCTGATCTGAGCTGGTGAGGAAGAGGGAGATTCCTTTGTTTAAATTATGAAGATACCAGATTTCATTAAATAGTATGAACAAAATGGATTAGAATAACTGATATTCTCTGTAGCAGCTACTACCAGTGTCCCAGATTCCTTGAAGAAAGCTGGATTAGTGACCTAGGAAGGTATCTGGGGATAAGACCTAGGGACCAGCACAAAAGGCCCAGCTTTTTAAATGCTTTAATCCATACAAGGCTTATCCTATAGATAGAAATTGACATCCTGCTCCTGACATATATTATAGAATCATTTAGGCTAAAAAAGACCTTAAGGATCATCAAGTCCAACTGTAATCAGGTCCTTTCATTGACTGCAATGGGAACATTCCCTGGCTTTGAACTTCAGCATGTTCCCCAGGAGGCAATCTCATAAAACAAGAGAGGGATGCTGGAGGGAGTTGAGGGAAATGCAGCACACGTTACTAGTGGCCTGCAGGGGATTTTTTGTGTTTTTAAAAAAAGAAATTGCGTGAGTTGACAGTAACTGAGTGGAAACCTGAAAGCATCGATGCTTTTCTGATGTGCTATGTCATTTCTAAGATCCCCGTTTAAACAGTGAGTTGATACCTAAAAGATGTGAATGCAGAAGTGAGAGTAACTATTTAGAATGTGAATCACTAGAATGAAAATGAAGTGGAAGTTCAGTTTAATGACTGTGAGAAAAGAATATGAAAGTGGGATTGCATAAACTGTGGCATAATCAGTGGTATTGATTTCAGTTTTAATTCAGTGCCTAAATGACTGTTATCTGGCGTTTTGGCCATCCGTTTTGAATAACTGTGCAGGGGAGGTGCTAAAAAATTCTCTGCAGTAAGAGGAACTGTAGTGAAATAAGACTTTGGGTTCAGTGGCTTTGTGCAAAACCTTCTTTCAGGAAAATCTCCCACTTAAAAAAACCCAATCTTAATCTAATGTATGGTTCCCTGTAAGAATTGTGACCTGGCACATGGTATCTTTTGCCAGACATGCATGGACTGTTCCTTCTGTTTCTCTGAATTTGTTGACATCATGGTGTATAATGTAGGGTGATGAGATGACCAGATCTGAGAACAGCTTTTGTGGCTCTGGAACTCAATTACCACAAGTCTTTTAAACCACAAAGCCTGCTGAGAACAAGTTATTTATGTTAAAATAGCTTTTTCTCTGTTGTCTTGTGGGTTTTTCTTCCATCTGTTTAAAAAGATCATACATCATAGCAACAGTGTGAAGTAGAAATTGGGTGCCTCTTTTCTAATAGACTCTTTTCCTGTGAGTCGTAACTCCGGAAGCTGCTGAGAGTCATTCTTGTTGCATTATCACCTTCCATAATCATATCATTAGTGACTGTAATGTTATTTAAGTGCCCTGGTTCTGTTTGCTCTCTGTGGAGACCATTTGTCAAGGGGCCAAACCTCTCTAGATTAAGTCTATTGCTATCCACAGATGTATTGTGAAAACACGGAACATCAAGAGGCACTTAACCCATGATCATTAGAACTGAGGATTGTTGTTTCTGCCACATATACCCTCTCCAGAGAGGGGAGGGAATTGCTACCATGTTAGTGAATATGTTTTGCTTAAAACAACTATTTCTGTGGTATTTCCAACCTCTGCACATCACCTACAGCACAGAGGAAAAGAGAACTTGAGACCAACACTTTTCTCCAATGCACAATCATCATTATTCTTTCTGTCAGTTGTGTTTGGTTTAACAGGACCCATTTGGGATCCACTTGTTGAAGAACCACTATCTCTTGTAGTAAAACTAGCTGTGCAGTTGTCTTAAGTAGAGGAATGCTAAATAGAATGGGACAAAGAATGTTCTAGAACTGTCAAAGGGAAATGGCAGCTATAGCTCTGAAGACTTTTATATTTCACATATTCCTGACCTGTGCATTGAAGCCATTGAATTCTGTCATCTCCGTGACTCCTGACAACATCAGTACACTGGTTTATGGAGGGAAGGCAGCAGACATCTTCAGGAAAAGAAGCAATGCTCCCTACTAGCACTGGCACCAACATCAGATGGCTGATAAGTTGGTATTAATCTTATTGGCATTTGCAGGGCCAGCCTTGGAGTGAATTTTTTATCATCTGGAGGAATCTCAAGAGCATGGGGAAACTGCTAACCAGAGCGGTTTTTATGTAGCTTTCATGTTGTGCAAGTAGTTCCTGGGGAAAAGAATTCCCTTTCATTATCCTGCATAAAATACACTAGTAAATATGAGTAAAGCTAGAAGAAAATGATTGATTTGTTTCCATGCCTTATTCGGAGCTATTGGACTCGGCAGTAGGTCCCAGGAACGCTGTGCAGTTTTAGAAAGCATGCTTAGGAGTTTGTAGGAACTATTTTTAGGTGACACTCTCTGACATTGTATTGTTTAGTCTGAATTAGCAAAATACAAATATCTGTATGCCCAGCAATTCTGAATGTTTGCCTCAAAAGTTGTGATTTGTTATTTGAAGCTTCCTTTTCACAGAATCACAGGTAGTTTTAGGGCGTTGATGAAATATCCCGATGGACACTGCAGCCTCCATAGTTTCCAGAAATACAGACTGGCATTAAAAGGAGTCTGAATACTTCAACTTTTGTCTTTACTGTGTATTTTAATAGAAGTCCCATTCCTGTATAGTGCCTTAGCTGTTCAAAAAGAAGGAAAAAACCCTACCCTGAAGTATGCCCACTATTATGCCTATTCAAGCCTTGAGAGATAGCAATTGGAAACAAATTACTTCCAAACATAACCTAAAAGTCCTTAAATGTAATTCTGAATGCTTTTACTACAAGAAGAGTAAAGCTAGTATAGCAGACTATGGAAAAGTTGGTGCCTCTGCTTAGTGCTGCGTTCTTCAGGTAGCAAAGATGCAAAGGCTGAGGGGGGGAAAAGGCAGTTGCAGTGTTTGCTGTTTGTCAAGTAATTATAGCAAGAGACTGGTTGACTAGTGGTTTGGCAGTGGATGTAATATGATGCTTTTTACCCTTTTGTTTTCGGTTTAAACTCAGACTAATACTAGCTTTTTGTTTATGAATTTGTGGCTTTATTTTTCTCACAGGAATTTGCATTCCTTTTCTTTCTGTGCTAGACAGTATTTCCTCCATACCCTCTTTGTTCTCAAGCCCTATTCCGTGATATTATCCCCTGCTTTTTCTCATATCTTTTGCTTCATTTGCTGGCTGGATGAGGTCCAGCATAGATTAAGTGTGGCCCAAAGATGTACAAATGCAGATAGGCTGATGAGGACACAACATATTCCCTTTGGTCAAGTGATCATGGGGCCATCGCGTTCTCCTTAGGGAGGTGGACTGTGCTGTGAGGACAGCCAGCCAGGATGACCATTTTTTGACTGCTGATGCATTAAACAGGCGTATTCCTGGGGCTGCAAACAGTGGGGACCTGCTTTATGGGAGCTCAAAAGTTCCTTCATGGCCAGTTGTACATTAACATGTACACGTTTGGTTTCTTCCTTATTCTGGAAACTAAGGGTTATATTTAGAAAGAAGAAGTCAGTTATTTCTTTGCACGTCATTAGTGTGGGTAGTTGACGTTATCTTTCTTCTTAAGCAACTACTGTCTCAGTCTTTAAGTCTTGACCAAGCACTTTGCCTCACGTACACTTCAGTCATGCACTGTCTTGGACCACAGAGGGTGAACAGGGACATTGCAAATGCTACCACAGTCCTCAGGGTTAGTGCTCAGGTTGGGAATTCCATTAAAAACACAAAGAGCTGAATGGGACAAAACCCAGGATCAGTCCTCCCAACCTCTGCCCCTGGGTCTTGGCTTGTAAAACAGTTGTTCAGACACTTCCTTTG
This sequence comes from Pezoporus occidentalis, assembly GCF_034315485.1. Taxonomy (NCBI): domain Eukaryota; kingdom Metazoa; phylum Chordata; class Aves; order Psittaciformes; family Psittacidae; genus Pezoporus; species Pezoporus occidentalis. Next base: position 197,838 of record NW_026914297.1, on the reverse strand, counting down.
ACACTAATATACTGGAGCTTAGTTTTAAAGCCTTGAGAATCCCAGCACAGCTGTGCACTGTCCTAAAGAAATAGAGGGAAAAAAAACCAAAAATCAGTTGTTTCTTAATCAGAAGATGTGCACTTGGGTATGAGAGTGATTCTCTTATCCTTTTCTACATTACTTTCTACATTTACTTGTTTGTGTCAACAAGTAGTGTAAAACTCAGTGTTTCAAAATTGTAATCTCTGTCTGTATATCAACATTAACCAGGTTTCTATCTAAATATTTAGCTAGTTGGAGAACTAGGTAAGCAGCAGCGTTCCATAATTCAGCAGTAACACTGAAGCGGTTTTCTGGCCACCTTTCCAACTGAGGTCTTCCAAGCAGCAAGGATAGGAGGTAAATCCCATCAGCCGTTAGTCACGGTTCATGTGCAGCGTGGAAAGGCTGGATTCCCAAAGAACTGTGATCAACAGCAAAACATCCCAGTTTGTGATGCAGGTGAAGAAAAACACTGAACACCCCCCTCCAGATTTAAATGGCAGCCATACATGCAGTCTGAGCAGCATTCAGGGCAGACTGTCTTCTGGGGAGCACTCTTAAGGTTTCCCTTCTGCCACACCAACCTGTGTGCTTCACATTAGAGGCTGATGGCCAGAGCCTGCTGGGTGAGCAAGAAAAAGCTGTGTGTCTTAATATTTACCAATACCATTAATGCAACAAAGTTCTCTGGTGGACAATGAAACTTTCCCCAAAGCACCACATGCGAAGCATATCCCTTCTGTTGCAGGAGGGTCCACGTTGCTTCCTAAGAGCTCTGCATCCACAGTACTTGTAGCATTTTGACATTTAGAAGTAGGGTATATGTGCAATGGGGTTTTTCCCAGGAAGTTAAGACATTCTGTGAGTTTCTGAGAAATGGGTGAAATTTCTGGCTTTCTTTGTGCTTCTCTGATTTTTGCCAAAGAGGAGGTTGTTGACTTCAGAGAAACTTTTTCCAATCTATGCAAAAGCTTTAGGGAGTCTTGGGTAATAGCTATTGAGATAGGAAGGGATTATCCTGTGTTTAAATAAAAATTGACAGTAAGTTGGTCAGGAATTTTGTTTCCAAGTCTGCTTTGGACCATCTTTGTGACCTTGTCAGTCTTGCATATTACCATTGCCTTGATTTCCCCAGCTGTTAAAACATAGATCATCATATCCTATCACTGGATGATGATGAGTTTCAGTAATATTTGGAAAGATCCTTTGATGAAAAGCACAGACTTGAAAGTTTTTAATTAATGAAAATATGGGTCCAGTTTTGGCCAGAATAAACGTTTTATTTTTCTAAGTAAAACCTATTATAGCTGAATGTGTACATGCAGTTTCTCAGTATGTCCCAGCTGCATCCAGGGTTGGGGCTGCAAAATAAATACAGCAGCCAAATTATGGCATGTTTGGAATAATCATGTTGATTACCAATGTGCAAGCCCCCTTCACAGTGATGCCAGTGCATAAACGTGCCTCTCCACTGCAGCCAAATAACTTAAGCCAAGCTCTACCTTTTTTCACATAAAGGGCTTTATCCTGTAAACAAATCCAAGTCTCTGGATTGGAGGGATAAAATGAACGCCCATGCAGTGCTCTCATGCGTAACTTTCTATCCTGCTGGGTAATTTTAAAAATAGCATTTACATTCTATCCATCCCAAAGTCCAAGACACTTTCCTTGTGTTGCCTGGATGCAGTGACAATCAGTGAAAACACTGAATTGATTGGTCACCAGCTGGAACAGCTCCAAGCTGTGAGTTGAACTGGGAGAGAGCTGAGCCCTGCTTGCCAGTTCCATGAGTATCTTTTGCTGTTGAGACCTCTCCCCACCTTGCTCCCATCCTTTCCTGTGAGCCTGCTGCAGGCTGCAGCCTACCTCTCTGGCCAGGAATTCCAGGACATGGCTAATCTCTGAACTCTCCATACAGATAATTAGAAATAGCTGTGGGAGCAGTCAGTGTGGTCATTAGCAATTCTGCACCAGGGCTCCAGCCAGGAAGTAGCAGTGCTGCTGGCTTGGACACAGAAGGGAGCTACTTCCTCCCCCTTGCTTCCTCTCTCCTTCCCCAGAGTATCTGTGTGATCCTTGGAGCTATGCTGCTGCATCTTCACTCTTGCAGCCTTGGGAATGAAGGAACACAGCCCAGTCTGTTTCTTCTCTATGGCATTCAGCAGTGGTGTCATTTATGAGCTGGTGAGAAAATTGATGGATGTGTTAGTTGTGTAGCAAGCAGGGAGTTGTCTTTCAGCAGGTGAGCATAACAGGTATAATTCATCCTGAAGAGCAGAAAAGAGGTGCCTAGCAAAAATAAGAACTCATCAATACCTAATGTGATTATTATAATGAGGAGAACTTACTTTTCATGGTGTTGCTGTGTAATGCTCTGCCTCTCTAGATATAACTAACACTTGTTTGCCCACTCACTGTGACAGTGGTGTAAATTACACAAGTACCAGTCACATTTGATATGTATCTTTTGTCACCATTACCTCATATGTACAATGCCTTGTGAGGCTTTCAGGTATGTGACTTTTATTAATGAGGCTGTTGTCATGGGGTAATCTGCATTCAAACCAACTCATGCTATTTGCTAGGAAAGCATCAAATACATTCACTGTGTGTTACGTTCATTGTGCCAGCAACTACTCTTAACCCTTCTTCACCATAATTTGTTTTTAATTTTAGAAAGCGAAATCTTTATATATAAATATGCCAATGAAACGCCAAAAACGTGGGCAAAGTGCAGTGAAATGTTTGCCAGTCCACACAGTGCTGGGAACAGTGGATCTGATGGGCATGACTGGATGCAATTTGGCTCATTAGGGAGGTTACTGATATGTATAGTTACAGCGATGATTTCAGTATCAGTAGTAACTGGTTCTTACCTTGTAAGCAGAGGAAATAGGAGGTCACAATTATTTTATCACATATGACCTTAAATATCTCTCATTTGAGAGAATCATAGTATCATAGAATAGTTAGGGTTGGAAAGGACCTTAAGATCATCAAGTTCCAACCCCCCTGCCGTGGGCAGGGGCACCTCACACTAAACCATCTCACCCAATCCTGTAAGTATAGCAGCAGCACATCTCTTTTGTAATCAAAATACCAGAACCTACTTTGTGGAGGTCAGGAACCCCCTCAATACCTCATGAAGAAAGAGCTGAGCAGATGATAAATGGTAAACCCAAGGCAAACACCTGTGGCAGCAGTTGGAGCAGGGAGCAAACAGAACCACAGAGTGTGATGGGAAATGGCGTTTCTTTATGAAAAGGAATATAGGAAATAGAATAACCTTTAAAGAGCTGGCACCAATTCCTTATTGTTTCACTGTGCTGTAATTACATAATTCAACAGCCTTTTCCCAGAGTATTTTGTACCTGAGCTATGTTGTGTTGTACATGTGTAATCAGCAGTAAGATGCATGACTTACTGGTGTGGCTGGTAGAATTAGAAATATGGATGATGGGGACAAAACCTCAAAGTTTCAAAGAAAGGTTGAAACAATTCTTATGGAGACTGCAGCTGCCTGAACCATTTGAACTAGGGATATTAATACAGCCTGGAGGATAGAAGGTCATTTGGCTTCTTTCCCAGTGTTGGCTAGCCACTTAATCTCTATACAATACACAGTATTGCTGTTCCGCAAGTTATTCTGGATTTTATTTTTTTTTTAAATCAAGAGGCATTATTTTCTGTATTCCATTTAAAAGGAAAAGATTTGTAAGGGAATTCAGAAAGGTTCCTGGTAGTAGATTGATGAAATGCGATATGCAAATCACTTTAGGCTTGCAGCTACCCACTGAAAATAGCTGTGTGCAATTGTCCAAGTCATCTGGGTGCACCCTGTAATTACAGAAGAATCCAGGCAGTCTTTAATTTTTGGCAGTCATGCCTTTCATCTGTGTTAACTGGACACTTCTAATCGCCTGTATTTCCAATAGATTGCCCAGATGTTTCATGGCTTTGCTGGAGCATTTTAGATGAACTGGCGCATCTTGTTTGCTCAGGAGGTTAGTTCATGCTAAGAGGGAGCCCTTCTTCACTTGTATTGCTTCTTAGGAGATGGTGTTTAGAACTTGCCTATCCAGAGCTCAGAGCCTCTATGCTTCCTTTGATAGAATCTCTTTGGCTGAAGGCTGCTGACGTATTCCCAAACAATTAAGGTGTAATGAATCAGATTAGATTTGCAGTTTCATGCAGCTGTTGATAACACTGGGTAGGTGGAAATTGCCTTTCAAGGTACCTTGATCAGATTTTACATTGGTAAGGTCAGAGTTTAGATTTGCAGAGATGTGGCTTACAAAAAGGAGGGTCCTGATCAGATACCTGTGTCTAAATATAACCATGTAAAAATACTGAGCTGTGAGACATTTGCTTTGTGGAGATATGGGTCTCTGGTTAGTGATAAGCAGGACAGATTGGAGAAAGCTGAGCCAGTTAAGGGGGAGCTGCCATTAAAAACAAAGCCATTTCCTTTGGTGCATCCAATATGCTTATTTTAACTAGTTCTGTCTTCAGTACTTAAGTTTATGTTCTGTATGGGTTGAACCTCAGTAATAAACAACTCTGGCACATGTTCTGGTGTGCTATACCAATGACTTCTGAGAGGCAGGGGGCTATGTTGTGTGCTGAGGAGGGAGGATGGTAAGAATGGTGCTAAGGTCATATACTGCAGGCTTTCTTCCACAGAGTTCCAGGCTACCTTCAAGCTGATTCATGTCTATAATTTATAATTCTGTCTTATAGACAAAATTATGACTCAAAGCCATTGCTGTGGGCTCAGTAACAGCGTAGTGGGAATATCTTGTGTCAGTATTTTAACATCCTCAGGCTGTAATGAAGAGCATATGATGTCATTGTTGCTTTTTACTGAAGACTTGGAGTCAAAGAGCTAGTGAAGTCTAATGGGGTGGTGCTCCCATCCTTTCAAAACAAGAGAAATTTGTTTTTAGTGAGAACAGATCACACACTTTTCCCTGTGTGTCTTTAGCGTGGCTCTCATAGTGAGCTGTTATCTATGAACAAAGGTCCTGTTCCTGGGGTGGGCTGAGGTTAATGGCTTGCAGGTGTTTGTAGTGTCTTTTAGGCTTGGCATGCGACTAATATCATAGATAATACACTTGTTCTCTAAATACCAATCCTGGTTTCTTTTTTTTCTTTGCTTAATGTCAGGTACTTCAGTATTCATAGAAATGAGCCTCACCAGGTACTTAAGTACTTTCAGATAACCATGCTCCCTGGTGTGCTTCTGGATCCCAGCCTCTTAATATTCCCAGTGCATGCACAGTAGTTCACTCATGAGCTTTCATTTTAAGTGAATGAGCTGTTTTCACTCACAAGAAGCCTGGGAACTACACTGGAAATAGTTTAGCCTTGACACCCGTTCTCTACACAGCGCCATTATCCCGGCAAACTTTGTACCCTCATGTCATTCTATGATCCTTTTTGCCTCTCCACGCAGGGTATGCAAGGGTGGTTGTGTGCTCATGTCACAAAAACATCCCTCTTCTGGCCTGACTCACTTTCTGTCAAGGTTTTTCAACTACATCACCCCACTTTCACAATTAATTTCTTAGCAGCACCATGGAAGAGATCCAGGTCAAGTGCAGTGTGACATGGATACGGTATGTCAGCTCCAAAGGAAGTTAGTAACCCAGAGCACTGCAGGCCTGAGCTACTTGGCACCCCTTAACCTGTGGGCCAGGGATTAATCTCTGGTTCAGATGCCTTTAGCATTGTGGATGCACAATGTTGTGCTAAAGATAGACCTTGGGGCATTAGTGACCATGAGGCACAGTGACCATAAGATGGCAAGTTTTTCACCCTGCCTAACCAGCACAACAGCTCAGTTTGATCTGCAGTCCCTATTCCATTTTCATATTTCTCCCTATGTTGATTCTGCATACACACTGATGGTGCATCTTCCTCCTGAAGGGTGCCATCCTGTGCGGATTAACTTCTAGTTCTCCCCATATGAAACTGCATGCAGTTTTTCAGAGCTCAGCATGGGGGTTCTGCTGTAAGCGCACTGGGAGACAGAAATCACCAAACTCTCCATCCTGCAGCTTGGAATTGTACGTTAACAACCAGCGTGTACACAAATAGCTCCCACATGTTTATGGGCTGTGTTGAGGAAGAGAGGTGTGGCAGAAAAACTGAGACAGGTTCCCCTGCCAAAATAATCAAGACGAGTGAATAGTTTCCAAGGTGTTCATTCCCTAAATTGTTTTCCTTGTTTTCCTTCTTTTTTTCCTGGCCTCAACAGAGCCAGAGATCTGAGAAACCAGAGTGCCTCTATTTTGATTTAATTCCTCTCTTGGTGCGGCGTAGTGGGGAGGTATTACAAGTGAAGTTACATTGCAGCAAACCACAGAAGATCGCTTTTCATTTACCATGTCCTTATATCCCAGACTGAAAAGTAGTTAACACAGAATCCAAGATGAAATGCCAGAGACGGGTTCATGCCATATATGAAATGGAAATGCATTTGTTCAGAGGAAAAAGCCTCAATTCACTGATGCTTGTTGGATGTGAAAATGGCAACTGAGTGGTTTTGAGTATGTCTAAGTGTTTGTTGTACTATTAACAGTTGAGCTGAACCTTGCAACATTCATTTGGGGTTTGCATTTAGGATAAAAATTCAGATTTGAGTTAATGTTCTCTGTTGGCTGGACAATGCTGTTGGAGATGTGTGGATTTTTGGACCTAGTTCTGATTTTATCAATGGCCTTAGCACTTCTTATCTCTGGGTATTGTTAGGTAGGAGGAAGAGGGGAGTTTTAGGTGTAGTTAAAACTGCAAAGATGAGTAAAATTACCAAACTGATGATGGGCTGGTGAAATACTGTAGGAAAGAACAGGTTTGTATCTTGCATTGCTCTATAATAACATCATGAAAATGAGAGTTGGATATTATGTTCCCACACAAACATGACTGCCTTTTTGTCTAGTCCTATTGCTTAACTAAGGCTTTGTTCATTCCTGTTTCCGTGGCCTTTGGCGGGGGGACACACACAGCCTCCACTTTCCATTTCTCCCATACAATATAAAATGAGAATGTTGGCATTTGATGGTCAGCTATTTGCTGATTAAAATAAACTGGCCTCAGTAAAAACACTTCTGTAATTTGGCAGTTGATCCTTTCCCACTAACTGCAGATTGATAAATAGTAACTTGTTTATCTGAAGCATCAAGAAAAGAGAAATCCAGCTTTATCCAATTCCATAACCCAAAGTTGGACTTCCATGATGCGACTTTATGGATGAGGCAAAGCCAAGACAGCTTTCAGAGAAAAGTGCTTTCTTCTTGTGATGGTATTCAGCCACTGTGTTGCTTTTCTTTTATCCCCGCTGACAGATGTTAATAGAACAAAACACATTGTGGTGGCTGGTGCAGTGTGGTAATGTCTGCTGCTGATGGCCTGCTTTCTGAGCCCATTACACTTGTAGATTTATTACAGCCAAAGTATTTTAAACTGAAATATTCTGTACGGCTTCAATTTGAGTCATGTTTGGTTATGGACATTTATTACTGATCTAAAATCCTGTCTGACTGGGCAAAGTCCAGGCTGGACAGTGAAGCACCATGACAAGTATATGCTAAAATACTTCCTGTCTGGGTTTGAGTGTGTCTGCATTAGCTGTTACATGAGAGATGCAGTAAAAGCTTTGTCTTTTGGGGAATCTTGAAAGAAACTGGAAAGTAGCTAAAGAAAGAAAATAAAGTGGCAAAGAGTCTGAGTTGAAGTTGAGCATGCAGGAAGGGTAGCTCCAAACCTGCCATAGCATGAGGTGGTGCAGTACCATCACGTCCTGGAGCCTTCAGTGCTCCAGGAGCTCTTACTTTTCTAAGGACTATCACTTAGCTCACTGATTTGTTTTTAGCTGGCATCTGGAGTTACAGCTGCTACAACAGAAGCAAAACTTAGCCATGAGAATTCCTTAGTGTGCTGGTATGGCCAGTCAGTGCAAACAAGAGCAGCAGAAAGGTCACCTTGTTCACAGGACCAGACCTGGGCCACAAACGTATGTTTAACTACAACTGTGCCTCGCAACAGAATCCCTGAAGAACCTCTAGTGATGTTTGCATTTGAAAAGAGTTCTTCACAGATGGGCTGAGTTTAAAGTACCAGTTTCTGTAATCGCTCTAATCCACCTGTTGAACATGGCAAGTTCTAGACTTAAGTTGTCATGAGCAGGGAAACTGGGTTTCTTCTGTGCACCTGAGTGCATCCTTGTAATAAGTTAGGTGACAAAGAAGAATCCTACCATCTAGCACCAAGGGGAAGGAAGGTGCGTTTTCACCATTTAAACTCATAACCATATTAGACTATTTCTTTCAAAGCATTTCTTTTTCACTGCTCTCCTGTTGGAGCTGGGAATGTTGCTACAGGCAAGTTGGAGGTTTTTCTAGCTCAGCTCTGGGATTTCAGCTGGCTGTTTATTAATATATCCATGCTCCCTGAAACATTGCTTCCTTGAGCAAACTCAGCCTTGATGGAAATGTGTGAAGACAAGATACAAGGTTTTTGTCTGTTTCTGTTCCATAAGGATCTTGTTATTGTACTTGTTACCAGTGACATAGCCACATTTATTTGTCAGTGACTGTGGTAGTAAGAGATTGAGCATCAGGAAAGTCCTCTTCTCTCCTAAGTACTTACAGCTCATTTTATGAATTAGGAGAGATGATTAAATTCTGTGTCTCAAACTTCCTGTTCTTTATCTGCATTTTGTTAAGTGTTCTGTGATATGCAGATGAAAGATGCTGCATTGATAAAGAATATAGGAATGCAGACATGCATTCACACAAATGACTGCCAGCTGGGCACATCTCTTGGAATGCATCTCTTCCAATGCCCAGCTCAGAAAGCTGCCCATTCAGCCATTGCTGTTGCCACATTTAAGCCTCCCTCTCATGTACACAAAAGCACATTCTTTATTTAGGGCTTGAGGACTATGTTAGTATTTCATCAGTTTGATACAACTTTTGATAAGGGGATAAGTCATAATTACATGTTCTCATTAAAGTGTGTTGATGTGTAGTATCAGAAGGACAATGGTGGTCAAAATACGCTGATTCACTGCCTCATTGTTCTACAAATCCATCCACTGTGAAAAACATTTAACTCCTTAATAATCCCTTATCCAAGACTTTGGAACTTGCCATCCTATCGGGTATCTTTCTACTTTACTTAAAAAAGAAGGGGAGAATGGAAAATGTAAATCTGTGTTCCTTTAATACTCTGAGGTTTTGGTTAGTGAGTGCATAAAAGTATTGTTGGGAGATTTTGTTGTTGCATAGCACTGCTCAGAACAGTTCATGTTTTCTCTTACAGAACATTGATATTACCAACTTCAGCAGCAGTTGGAGCGATGGGCTGGCCTTCTGCGCTCTCCTGCACACATACTTGCCTGCACATATTCCTTACCAGGAGCTCAACAGCCAGGATAAAGTAAGTTTTGTTGTACCTGCTCCTACACGGTTTGTAGAATTCATGGTAAATATTATCCATTTTGCTGGATATGTTGTGGAGACACAGTGTTGCAAGATCTTGATTGATGCAAAATAAATAGGTGGGAGCAGCAGTAGGAGCCAAGTGTCATTTGAGAACCTACAGAGCAAACTGACTGGATGAAAAGGGAAAGGAAACCAACAGTGAGCTCTCAAAGAGAAATGCAGGGACTAATAGTTAAAGAGCTAGTGACACGTCACTGGAATTCAGTGAGTGCTGCAGATAAACCTGAAGACAGCATCCCTTTGGAAAGGCTAAGGCATTTCTGGACTCCTGAATTAACAGCACACTTTAAAAGTGCTGGATCAGTAGGCAGGCAGATCATTCATTTTGCTACTTGGATATTTAAAAGTCTGACCATGTCAGCACATTCCATGTATGTTAAGACCCTCACAAAGAGGAAGAACCTGGATCTACTTCAGACAACTAGTACTATTACAATAAGAATTATACTATATGCAGGAATCTTGTATATTAGTTAACACATCTTCAGAAAACTTTCACTCATAATAAAGACAGAACCTTAGTGGCTTTTTTCTCCCAGTTGTAATCAGTTTCACAAGAACCTATTTGTCCAAAACAGGGCTGTAGCTTGAGCAAAAGTAGATGAGCTATTCAAAGACAAAGAACTGTTTTGTGAGTATACCTGACTAATACAAAAAAGTATCTATGTGAAAGTACTGAATCTAGTGATTTTCAAATATACCTGCTCATTTAAACTTACTGATTAACCAGATAAAGGTAGAGTTCAGGAATCATACTTTGATGGTAACCCTTTGAACTTTTGTTTTACAGAAGAGAAACCTGCTGTTGGCATTTCAAGCTGCTGAAAGTGTAGGCATCAAACCCAGCCTGGTGAGTAACCTTCTTTTAGCAAGGGAAGATATACTCCATGCACTGTTACAGAGCCTTTGTTGCCACGGGGCCAGCCAGCTTGCGCTGAAAATGTTCATAGTGATAGGGAAGGCAGCAGCACCATCTCTGAAAGTCCATAGCAAGGAGAGTCATAGAATTAATATAATTTGAAGGAACTTCCGGGGATCATCTAGTATTGAAATAAAAGGATTGATTATGTCTTCCTCTTGGAAGCCAGTTCCAGAAGATTCCTGTTTTCATGAGCAGACTTGCCTGTTAGACAATTTCCTTTTGGTTTAGTGTTTTAAGAAACAGAAGGATAATTAGTGTGTGAAGCTGTTTAAAAAGCCTCTTCCAAAATCAACAATATGATGAAAAGGAAGAGATCAGTTTAATATGAAAGAAAAAATATTTTGGGGTCCATAAGGTAAATACAGAACCAAAGACATTTAAAGAAGTGGCAATTTAAATAAGGATTTGATCTTTGATTGCAGATGGAAAAAATCTTTTCAGAATGTAAAATGTATATGGCTGTTTAAATACTTTTTTAATGAGCTTCAGAAATGCTCTAGGCCAGTAGTCATTCCCATGGGCTTTTATACTGTATGTGGCTTTAAGCAGCTGTGGAATGGTAGTAGTAGTAGTCAACAACAGTCACAGCTACTCAAAGGACCTTGTGTTGTTCCCAGTAATGGTGCTTGAGTGAGTTTTGACAATGTGTCTGTCCTGTGCAGGAACTCAGTGAGATGATGTACACAGACCGCCCAGACTGGCAGAGCGTGATGCAGTATGTTGCCCAGATTTACAAGTACTTTGAGACCTGAGACACAGAGCAAGAGGTGGACAGAAATGGGGAAGAGAACAAAGAATGCTACAGATGCACTCGATCACTTTAAAAATCCACTTGCTCCTCTTCCACAACCAACCTAAGCTCTCTTAGTTTGAAAGAAAGCTCTTCCATCATTCTGTTGACATCTGGGACTACAGCCAAATAAATATCCATTGTCTTATCTACACAAACCAAATTAATCTGCAATTTTATTCCCATGTGGAAGTTGCAAAGTGTTTTCAAACACACGTGGGATTTTCTGAAGAGGATCCCTTGTGCTAAACAATGTTTGCCTCAAACTAGACTCCACCAACAGGAGACCTGCTACAAAATGAAGATTTAAATCAATGTGGGCTATGCTGGTACTCAAGGGAGGCTGGGAGATTCATGTTAATAAAAAAGCTCACAAAAATGCTCTTCTTGCCAAAACATGCTTAACTCATCCCAAATATATGTTGTTTTCTTGCCTCCATGTATTTTATAAAACACCATGACAGATGCACATAAGTGTGTAGAACCTTAACCTCAGTTATTCTCACACACCTGATTCAGTAAGTATACTAATGTGCTTGTCATAGCTGAACCAGCAGGCTAATAACAGGGTTATTTGTAACTCAGAAACCATATTCTGATCCATCAGCAGTTAAAGAACTCTAAAAGAATCCTGTTAGGTGCTGGGACTTCATTGCAGATCAAACAGAAGTAATTTCTGAGGAAAAAATAGGTTTATTGCTACAACTTTGTTACTTGATTACTGTGGGAAGCCAGAACTTGTTTTCCCTGCTGACTGTGCAGGCACAGTTATCCTAGGAATATTGCAAATGCAATTTGCTAGCTTTAGCCTGCAAGGTGCCAGTAATCAGGTGATGTCTAAGCAATACAGTAACATCTCAGTAGTATATATTTGTGTGGATTGAGTGGTGTAGCTTCTTTCTTCTGTGTTGATCCTGTATAATCAGCACAGATGTGTAATTGCTGTGTTAGAGACATGACTCCTGAGGCATCCTGTGCTCTGTCCAATAAAATATGGTCCACAGGGCACTGTTAAATGCTTGGAAGTGACATTACCCTGTAAAGGAACACAGCAATATGTTAGTTCTGATGGAAGTTGCAGCTTCACAAGTTACAAAGATTGTAACTGGAGCCCTTCTGTGTGTCATGGAAATCTCTAAGGCGCCAGAGAATAGCTTTCCAGCTCAACAATACTGTTAGGAAAATGTCTGAAAAGATACAGTTTAATTTCCATTATACCAATTCTTTTATTTCATCTCATGAAGTTAAATTTTCTGTTGGTCTCCAAGGGTAGCAGGATCAAAGAGGCTGCTTGATTTGTTCTCAGAGCAGGTCTTGGAGAGTGGGCTTTGTACAGGACCTCGTAGGAGCCTGTCTAGCTGCTTTAGATAATGCTGGTAGAAGAAAGTTGTTGTTTAGTTAGCATGTTTAACCCTGTGACCAGACTTGATGCTTTGTGGATGTTAATTATAGGGAGCTAGGGATAATTTCTCTCTTACAAAAGAAGTAGTAGTGCATGCTCACTGCTCTTAACTCCTGAAAAAAGGCTCATGAAATAGAAACAAATGATTTCACAGGAGAAACTTGGTTTCAGGTTTTCTGGGGCTTTCTTTACAGGCAGCTGATCTCAGCCTCTGGCTTCCCCACAGGGCTCTGTTGTTTGTTTTTCTTAGTACTATTTAATTAGTAAACAACCTATTTCAGACTTCGGTTTTCTCACAGCAAAATACAGGATTAAGGGGTAGGTGATAGTATTGAACAGAAATGAAGCGGGAGGAATGCAAGGAGAAAAGCATCACTTGCTCTTAGCTTTAGTCTGACATTTATTCTAATTCATAACCCCCAGGAAAGTCTGATTCCAATCTTTTGAGAGTCTGTGTGATAAAAAAGGACAGTGGCAAGCACTTACGGTGCCCTTGCACTCTTTGTGTCATCCTATACTGTGAGAAAGCTGTTGTAAATGCTGGCCAGAATTATTTCTTTGCAAGAGAATGCTTTCTAGATTGAATTAGCCCTCCAGTATTTTTAAGCGTACACTCTGCCATCCCTAGAGAACATAGGATGAGTTGCTCTAAGTGTTCTCAGATACAAGTCTCCTGTTATGTGATAAGATGGAAGAGAAAAATAGCTGCTAAGCAGAGTTCATTTCGGAAGGCAGTTACACTGCAGAGCTCCGCTGCCTTGTGGCTCCAGCAGCTCTTGTCCCTTGAGGTATCCATTGGCAGAGATCCCAATTCTGTCCAACAGGCTGGGGTTCAAAGCTTAGTGAAGTCAACACAGAAAATTCCATATTCCTCAGTGGGCTTTGGATTGGGCACTAGCAGGGATGAGAAAAACTGTTCTAATTCCCAGCGTCTGGTAAACATTTCAAAGTCGGAGGGTTCCACTGGATCCAAAAAGGAAAGATAATCTTAACCCTGTGCTCACAGGAGCGTGTGCTCCGCTCCGTGTGACGGTCAGATGTACGCTCAATGCGTGTGCTGTCTGATGTGTCAGCATCACTTGCTTCCAGCACTGTGCTGACATTTATTCTGATCTGGTTCTCCAAGACTCTCACCATTTTTGATTGAGCAACTTTTTGGGCTTTTCCCCAAATGATTTTTGCAAAGTAATGTTCCTGTCATCTCTTTGCAGCTTGTTTTCATGTGTCCCCATCAGCACAGACCAAACACTAATTCTGCCCAATTCTAATGGTATATTCTTAACATTTCTGGTATTTACTTACTTAGGAGTTAGAACAAGGAGCCATCTGTCAGTAGGAAATGGTAACCAGTTTCGCTGTTTGCTGAGTGTTACTTTTCAGTCCTCAAACCTGCAAAACTGCTCATTTGGAAATGGTGATACTTTGAGAGTGAGAGATGGTCTTCAAGATTCTTCTTTGAGATTGAGATTGTTGTTTATTTGTTCGTTTAACTCTTACAGTATTGTGTATTTTTCTTCTTCTTCCTTTTGAACCTTGCATAGTTGCATTTCTAGATGTGGATTTTCAGAAATCATTGTTTTGCTTCATGTTGCCCTAAAATTTGAATATGAATTAAAATTTGTTCCGCCCAAGATGCTGCAGACCTGAAAATCTACAGGCCCTGTAAGACATCTCAAATTTGAACTGTAAAATTAAAGTTCTAGCTGCCTTCCCAATTAGATAGAGTAAGTTAAGCTAGAGGATATAGGGATAGGCATCACAGGAGTTCTGAGAATGCTCTGAAAATGTCCTAAATGGATGGTGCAGTGTGTTTTATCAGTAACAATTTGCCTAAATCCTTTCGGACTCTGCCTCTTTGGTGTAATGGATCTTTCCTTGATGCAGGCAGATGAAATCTTTTCACTGTGTCACCATATGCTCCCTAAATGTACAGTCACTCTTCAGCATACCTGCACATGCTTGTATGTGTGTTCTTGGGTAGTCTGTTGGACTGCAGGAAACCAAATAGCTGATTTTGGATGAGCACGTGAGAAGAATGGTTAGGATGGGGATTTCAGTGAAGTTCCATGGAGGGATATCGCATTGTGTGACTGTTGTACCATAGCTGCTAGAGAGGACAGGAGAGTGAAGTGTGGAAAGTATACAGGCTGGCTCCCAGAGCTTCTGGTGGGTCATAGAATGTACGAGTCGTTTCATGGCGTGGGAAGGTACAGAGGTGTTGAGAAGCGAGCTCAGAGTCAGCCCTCTGAGAAGGTTTTCTAGAAAGGCTGATGGGCTGTTTCTGAAGGGATCTGAAGGATGGAGTGGGAGTCCAGTGGGTGAGGAGAGGGGCATATATGGGACATGTACCTGGGCTTTTGTGGACAGCAAAGGACATCAGCTTGAGAGCCCTTACTGTCATCTTGAGTGACATTTCTCCTAAGAGTGCATCCTGGGGTGGATCTAGGAAGACGAGGAGGGAAGAGAGCGCAGAGCTTGCTGCCTTTGCCAGGTTCTCCTTCCTGTGCTGGTGACAGTCATGCTAAATGCAAAGGGGACAAAGATTTCCTGGTCCTTCCTGTGCTGCAGCAAGGCACTGTGCTAGGCAGAGTGATTTTTGATTTATGCACGTTCTCCAGTTTCCTCTCAGTGAGGCACATTCTCTTTGAACTTTGGCAGGTGTTCTTTTTGTGTTCCGAAGTTGCTTTTACAGCTTCACTCTGATTATCTTGTTTTGTATCTGCAACCAGCACAAGTTTTACGTCCAGACCAAATAAGTGCTCACTGGCAGAATGATTTGGTCTTCCCTGTTTGATTCCTGACCTGGAACTCTTCCAAATCTGCCTTTTTGCATCACTGACTTTCTCTTCTCTCTTCCTTGGCAATGAAGTGTGAGCATTGGCTCACTGGTTGGTTTGTACCTCCCTCATCTTTCTGCGCTTTTGGTACCAGGTCTTCCATCAGGAAGCATCTGATGGGGCAGCTGTGTGCAAAGCTGTGCTTCAGGTATCTGAGGGAAGGCAGGGTCTGTATGGGATGAGATTATGCATTTTCCTGTCAGAAGAGGGCTTTTGCCTAAAAAAGACTCAGGGCACTGAGCATTAAAGCGTTTTTAAACCCAGCAATAACTTGTACTATGCTAGACTGTATTGGTTTTTACCAACTCCAGTGCCATTTAGACTGACTCACCGATGCGCTGCAGAACCAAGCGTATAACTGACCTGCAGTTACCATGTTTCTCAGCTGATGGTCCCTACATTTCTGACTCGCACATGTGCCAAGTTCCACTGGGCAGTGCTGGACACAATGTTTTTTATTGATTGTGGGTCCAGGCTTGAGTTTGTCATCTGGGATAATCACCTCTAACAAGTCTTTTAGCTTTCTCTGTTGGGTACAGATGTTACATCATAATCTAATTTATACAAAGAGCACATTAGAATGTATATACTAGGCATTGCCAGATTTGGGCATGCTGATATTTAAAGATTAACATTATTAAAATGTACGATGCAAAAATCTGTGTAATATTTCTAATAAATCTGTTTCTGTTTCTGATGTTTGTTGTAATGTCTCAAATCTCTACACACAAACAAACCAGATTCTCCTGCAGTCTGCTAGGCAGGAGGACTCCCAGGAGAGACTAAAAGATACCCAAGATCCATTGATTCTCCTCCACTGATAGCAAAGGAAATTTGGTCAGAACTGTCTTTTCATAAATGCATCAAGTTCCATGTTTTTAAAGTAATTTAGATGCATTTGGATGCCTTCCTCTGAAATTGCCTTGAGACTGAGATTGTCTTGGGGATAAAGGAGTGTGAGAGATCTCCCGGTTTCTGAAACAGAGTATACTGAAGAGACAGTAGGCAGTCATCCTAGTGCAAAGGTGAGGAAAGAACATGGAAGGGAGCAATGTGTCTGCATTGGGAGCTCGTAAGTGACTAGAGGCTTAAGAAAGACGTGGCCAAAAAGTGGAAGTAAGGACTCGTGGATGGAGTAAGTATAAAATTAAGGTTTTCATTTGCATAATCCAAACTACTTTGCCTCTCCCCACATAAGCATCATGTTTCGGTTCTGGGCTCATCCTTTCTTGTGGCAGTGTCACAGGCAGAGCAGTGTTGTTTCCATGGCTTGTCTGATCCAGGTAGCTTTATCTCCTGGACAGAGTGTGACCACATGAAACAGCAAACCAGATTTCCTCCTCCTGTCCCGCTGCCGCCGCGCTTGATTTTGAAGGTTTGCTGTGCCTCACGTAGACTGGACTCAATATTTGCACCTCACTTGTCTTCTGCAAAGGAATTCTCAGAACCAGCCCTGTCTTGCTGTCTAGAAATCCCACCGTCACTGGCAATGCAGGCTCCTGTTGTGCTTAAAGTGTGCTTAAAGAGCAGGACTATGAACACTCAAGTTCTTCAGTTGTATGTCCTTGGAATAAGGCAGTTTATGTCTGTCTGTCTAAATTCCCAATTCTTTGTGCATTTATTTTCTCTGTCCTTTGGTCTGTCCTTGTCTTTCTTGGCTATAAAACCTCTGCAGCAAGAGCTGTATTTGCTAGGAGTTTATCCAGCCTCCAGCCACAAGCTAGAGCTAACACACACTATTATAATAGAGCTAATTAATCAGACCAGATTGATTTTGTACTGTTGTTTAGTTGTGATGGGGTGAAAGCCTGGATGTTTTGCCCTGCTCAGGGAAGCTGTGATTTATCTGCATTCCCCCTGCATTTGTAACACAAGTAGAAATTCTCATGTAACACGAGCTGGTGCCGGGTTGGCATTCAAAGCTGTGTGTCACCAACTGCCTCATTTCCATCTCCCTGTGACCCAGCCAGATCGTGGCTCAGGTGTAAAGCTGGTAATTCCTGTCAGCATGTTGCGGTAGCTGCAGTAAGGGTGGGGGTTAGGGTTATTTTTCCATCCATCAAGCTGTTCAGGATGCTTTTAGGACGTTCTTCATGTCTGATAGCACCCAGTTTTTTGATTGGGATAGATTCTTGAGTCCCGGGATGTGGAAAGGCAAAAATCCTTTCTGCCTTACAGACCGATGAGCAAAGATCGAACATGTTGAGTCTTGGTCCCATTCCCTATCTATAAAGAGATCTGAATCTGACAATGCTGTCAGAGTTAATCTGTTCTTTGTACAGCATGGAGATACCAGTGGGTAGCAAGATACCTGTCAGTGCAGCTGCTTTAGTTCATGTTTGCTTTGCTTTTAAACAAATGATCAAACAAGATAGCTCTGGCTCTTTAAAACCCTGTCCCCGTAATCCTTCCTGCAACACAAGGCTCTGCTATCACAAACCATGCCTTAAAGTGTCAGCCATGCAACTGCTCATAAAGAATATTTGTGGTCAAACGGACCCACTGCTCCTCTGCCTGACTTCAGCAGGTTGCGTGAGCTGGGCCAGTGCCTCTGCTGTGGTGAGCACATGCTGGGGAGCCAGCAGGAAGCACCAGCTCAGCAATCAGGATCCACACGTGGGAAGGACGTAAGGCAGTTCTTGTCTTTGTCAGAATCTGCTGTGTTGGCCATTTTCAGCTGTATCAATGCCTGTGAATTCCCCTGTTACCTTACAGAAAACGGCATCTCCTCAGGAGCAATTGATTCTGAGGACTTGCTGCCTCTCGCCACCAGACTTGGGGTTTCTGTCACTGTCAGCTGCTTCCAGGCTCTGCTGCCTCAACTCTTTTCAGAACACACTCCAGACGCTTTGGTTTATTCCCTGGGAAGAGCTGGGCTCTCTGTGGAGATGTCAGGGTCTAATATATGCGGATGTGTTCACACATGGTTCAGCAAGAGCCTGAAAGTGAGAGTTGAGGCTGATATTTACCCAGGATTATTTGTGCTGGTCATAGATGGGGTGAGATGCCCACATTCAGAACTGCTTTGCTGCTTAGGACACTGTGATTGCCAAGTGTCTCCTAATGCATAAAGAACGTAGATCGGGGTGGAAAGACGAATTCCCTTCCTGACTGGTGCATGTTCTTCTCCAGATGGAGAGGGTTTTATTTGTTCTTCCATTTGAGATGGAGAGGGTTTTATTTGTATAAACACAGTGCCTCTGACCCCAGCATGAACCAGGACCTGTCTGTGAACACACAGACCAGCTCTAAGTGTGGATTCAGCGTTTTGAGGTTCATATTCAGGTGGGGTCCCTGGCAGAGACAAATGAAAGCAAGGTGCCATGACCTGATCTACCTTTGAAGCGGAAGACAAGGCAGATAGTGTAGTCTGACGTTTATAAAGCCCAGAATGAGCATTAGGAGCCTTGCATTCTCAAAGCAGAGATCTTCCATGGGAATTGAGGCAGGTGTGCTAGTCATAATAAGCATAAGCAATACAGTAGAATAAAAGTCTTCCAGATGGGGACTCAATAGGCTGTAAAGGTCAGAACCAGATGCGTGAAGTCTCAGAGGTATAGCTTTTCAGAATCTGATACTGGAAAACTATAGGCAGTAACTCTGGGAAGCAGGACCCTGAAGTAAATGTCACCCAGAAAAGATGGCAGTCAGATTACAGGGGCAATCAGTTGCTTTTTATTGAGCATAGCAGGAAGAAAATGAAAGCTGTAAAAGGCCAATGTGGGTAAACATTATTCACTGTATCTAGAATGTGAACTGCTGTCCCTTCTTAAGTACATAGCAATGACCGAGGCTTTATCCTTACCCACACACACATCATGAGTTTAAACTGGTTAAAGAGAAAGTAACGAGATTAAGAGAATTAACATGGGAGCAAGTGATTTTTCTAACCTGCTGCACCCCGACATTTGCACAAGCCCTGTGCAAAGCCCTGTTTTACCACTCCTCTTGGCTTTAAGAAAGAAAGAGTATACAGTAGTTGAAACCCCTCTTCCACCTCCATGTGCTGTAATCTTAGCTTAAGCAGGTTAGTGATTCAGCAGCACATACCCAACATTCTCCCAACAGGAGAACCCCCTGGGAAGCGAGGCTACAACCATGGCTCTGCTTGGCTTTTTTGGCTATAAAATGTCTGTTATTTTCCTTGCCAAAATCAAAAGCACAGCCAGGGCAGTTACAGTGAAGGCAGTGAGCTGGCCTCTTGCGTATTTGTAACACAGCTACAGTATTCAGTTCAGACATCCCAACCTGCCTGAATAGCACAGCAATAACGATAATACATGCATAGCTCTGCCCTTGAGAGCAGTTGTACTGCCAAGGCCCTGGAGAGCCGTTCAGGGAAGGGAGAGTTCAGTCCGAAGCTTGCAAAGGGGCTAATAACATTAATAATACATAATATACCAGGGGATAGTGCGGTCCAGGTTCTTCCCCTTCAGCTGTGATTCAGACATTGCTTTCATAGTGACTAGGAGGGCTTCTGGTCTTGCAAGGATGGAAACCACACTGACCAGGTTTTGGGGTTTCAACAGTATTTACCACTAGGTTTACATAGCACTTTTGCCAATAGTTCTGGAAACAAAACAGACAAATCTCCCGTCTTTGCAGATCTACACAGAATAGAGGCTGTGTAATAGTGATCCTGGGGTCCAAACAGGTTTGAAGTGCTGGCAGCTGAGTGTGGAGCCAGACGGGACAGGAAGGCTCATCCCTCCTCTGCATTGGCTGCATTGAATTCTGGAGAGTATCCTGCAGTATTCCCTTTGCCACAGCCAAGCTGCCCTTTATCCCCCAAGTGACCTGCATGGGTATTTACAAATCTTGGCTCTATCTTGCACAAAGAGGCTGAAGGATTTTACTGAAATCTGTAATTCGAGCACAGTTCCACACTTAGAGCAGTTGTGTTGCACCAGTTCAAGTCTTCTCATTGCGTTCATTCGGGGTTCTCCATAAAGCAGAATGGCTTTAAAGGCTTGGGAGAAGGGAGCAGTTCCCTGCCCTGTCAGGGTTTGGCAGGCAGCAGAATCGCTTCTTAGTGTTGCTGTAAAGTTGGTTGGGAGCGCAGCTGCAGTCAGGCTGTGGAGCAGGCACTTAGCGAGTCTTTTCTTAAGGGCATGGAGTTATGAAGGTGCCTGGGAAGCAGCTCCAGCTGTGAATGGAGCAGTCCCGGGGTGTTTGATGTTTGAGTTGCAGGCACATCACCACCAGTCCGGC
Organism: Pezoporus occidentalis; assembly: GCF_034315485.1. Lineage (NCBI taxonomy): Eukaryota > Metazoa > Chordata > Aves > Psittaciformes > Psittacidae > Pezoporus > Pezoporus occidentalis. Next base: position 177,143 of record NW_026914297.1, on the reverse strand, counting down.
TTCACCCTGGGCTTTCCACTACTGACATTGGCCTGGAAACGTAACAACGCTTCCTATTGATTTCTGTGTGAAATGGGCTGTGCCGGCTCCACCAGCACAAACGGGACAACTGGCCCCAGTCCGCGCTGGCAGCCCTCACAGCCAGGGCTCAGGGCATCATTCGCTCCCGGCTTGAGCTGCAGGTTTCATTTGCAGTGAGTGCTGGAAGAGGTACTTGGCTGTTGGTCATAGAAGGTGGTTGCTCAATAAAATCAAACCCTGAGATCAATTAAAACTGTCTGCAAACCGGCATCCTCCTACCCGGCCTCTGCCCAGCCCAAATCCTTCCTTTTGGATTACACCGCTCTTCAGAGCTCATTTTGTTGAGTCTTGGGGTGACTTTTTGGGTTTTAACGGGAGGTGTAACCCACGGTGCACAAAGAACTCACGCACCTGCGTTGTTACAAGTTGAGTTCTTGCAGGTAATTTAAGCACCAGGTGTAAATTCCAGGGTAATAGACATTTATTGTGTGGCAGTGACCCTGGGGACCAGGAAAACCCAGGATTGCTGATCTGCTGTTCATGGTTTACCTGTATTTTCCCTCTCTGTTTCCCAAGGGTTTTGCAGACCGGCTGAAAGCTCCAGCATGGAAACAGTTTCCTCTGGAATTTCACTCTCCGCTTTCCCAGTCTCTTCCAGATAAAACAGCTACAGCGATACAGCAGCAAACCTCACCTTTGGCCATTCACCTCCACCACTGTTTACTTCAGAGCTCACCTGGAATCTTTGCCTGGCTGATGCTCAGCACAGCAATGCAGCAATAACTCTCCAGGCAGAGCCGAGGGCTGGCTTCACCTGCCTGCACACCACCTGAGCCTCAAAAACATGTTCCCTTCACCTCGCTTGCGTAGACTGTGTGCGGTTCAACCCGTCCTTGGCAGTACCACTTTGAAGAGGGCTTTTGTACCTGCTCTATGGTTTAGAGGTTATACTGTGTCTTGGGAATCCTTCCTCGGAGTCAGGTTCAGGGCAAGCTATGTCTTGTCCTGCAAAACAAAGCAGAAGTGCTAGTGAAGTGCTAATGGGGATTTGGTTCACGCTGCTCTGCGAGGCTCACGGTTCCTATTGAGCAAGTTGTAGCTGGGCTTTGCTGCCCTGGCAGTTGGGTATGGCCATTTTAGAGACATGAGCTGGTTCTTCATGCAGCTCCTCATGTCCGCCTTGCAAATCCCCACCATCAGCACTGGCACCAGTCGTTCCGTGAGCGGACAGCTCTTGCAGAGGAGATAGGCAGTGAAAAGAGGTTTGAAATGCGTCTCCTGTGTACTGACAAGTTCTGCAGGAAGAGGGAACCTCTGTGGAGGGCACATGCCATGGCTTGGGACTGTGCCACAGCCTGGACTCCAAACCAGGGCTTGTGCAGAAAGCTGTGGGGACTGCCTCTGTCTCTCCTCATCTCTCAGTCTCTCCTCTCTACAGGAAGGTTTTGGGATGGAGCAGCCTCTTCATGGAATGGATGGCTAGCAGCTGCTTTGCTTGTGGAAGCCTCCAGGTGCTGGGCTGATGCCCCCTACCACCGAAGAGCCAGTTCTATTCAATACCGCAGCTCTCATGGGTGGATGAAGGGTTGCCAAAGTCAGTATGATGGATGAACTTTCTGTCTGGCATCCACCTTCCTTTCCCTTCCCTGTTTTTGATACCCAGAAGGTGTCTCTGTCCCTTTGAAGCAGACACACTCCCACTTCAGCCCTTGTTACTCCTTAGCTCTGCGTCATCTCAGGAGTGTCTGAGATGGCAGATCTGGCTGCAGGACCAGCAAGAACATCTCTGCTGTCCCTGACTCTGGAGCTTTCCCTTGTGCTTAGGGACTTGCCCCTGGGTGTGCATTGGGTGTGCATGGAGAGCTGTGTGCTGGTGGGGCTCTCACCCGCCCTTTGTGGCTGGGCCAAGGGAACTGGAGGTGTCAAGCCAGAGGTTGCTAGGGAAGTCCTCAGTGAAGCCCGAGGCTGCGCAGAGGCCTCACACAAAAGAGATCACAGAGGGCTGCAGGAAGCGCACGGCCTCCAAAGCAGCAGCAGCTCTGCTCCCTGGGGACAGCAGCGACAGAAGGAACAGCACGTACGAGGTCGGTGGGCTCCTGCCAAGCCCCGGAGCCGCCACACCAGGGTGCTGATCCTGCCTCCCACTGCATCGCCATTCATAACGTGGGACCTGTTTAAATCAGCTTCCCTCGGAACAAAAGAGCCAGATTAGTTCTTACACTTGAAAGAAGCAGGTTGGGGCTGGTGCCGTTTCCTACATGAGTGCTGAGAGGCAAATCCCCAGAGTAAAATAGAATCCAGGAAAATAATAGTAATGGTGATTCATTCGTGTCTCGCATCTTCGCAACCAGCAGTGCGCCAGTGACCCGTTGCCATGTTACTACTGCTCCCTGCTCTTGAATGGATTCCACAAGCTTTGGGCTATATTTACCTTCCCACTCGTGTGACTTCCTTGCTCCTTTACAGACTCCCGTATATAAATACGGACATTATCACCTACGGACTCCCCATCCTCAGAGCCTCAGGAACTGCAGTGTTTCACAACGCCTGCTCAGATGATCACTTTACAAGGCCAGCACATTCGGTTGGTATTTAATGCTAGGGTGCACAATGCCATGTATTTTAAAACAAGGCTGGAAGAATGCAGCTGGAGGGCAGTGTCAGTATCTCCAGATGGGAATGGGCTCATCCTCCTCCTGCTGCCAGCAGGATTTAACCACGTTTGGTACAACAGAGCTGAGCACGCTTGTCCTTGGCTCCGCTTGCAGCCAAGTTGTATTCAGAAGAAGTTCAGTTGCATCGGTTAGCGCCAGAATAAACCACTGGACCTTGGCAAAGCCTTTGCTGCTTTGGAGAGCCCTGAATCTCTGCGTAATGCAAAATCCATAACACCCACAGTGCCTCACTACCTGTCTCACAGAGAGACCTTACCCAGAGCAACCCATTCATCAGAATGTGAAACACTGGTTCCTCTATGTCTGACTTGATAAACCGCTCTTTCCCTTTGCTCAGGCTGTAAACCCTACTTTCATGATCACAAAAGCAGACCTGTTTCTTATAAAACGCATCTACTGTTTGTATGTATCCACTGAAGTTAATTCCCGCTTCACCCGAGTGCTATAAAGCCGCCGAAGGCTTCTGTTGGCACATGTTTCAGAGCTAGGAAAACAATGTGTGTAAAAACCCTGATGTAAATCCATTGCTTTGGGGGGAAAAGTGCTTTTCCATGCTAGTTTACCGTCGTTTACATGATTATAACAGGCTCTGCACAAGGGAAGCTACAGTCATCCCGAAAGAATAAATAAACCAAACCAGTGTAGACAAGTTGAGGACTGAGGCAGTGCTGAGGATGATGGAGCAGCCTCACATGGGGGCTGTGTACCAGCAGCCCTGAGTCCTCCTCAGAACTCTGTTTGAAGCTCAGGGGTTATGTGCCCATCTGTTAGTGCTGTTGTGAGACTCCGACCTCTCTTTGTGCAGGCAAAGTGCTTGGAGGATGGAAGTGTGAAGGTGTTAGGTGGGAGGGCAAGGGGGGGGAATGTTCCCTGAGTGCAGATCCTTTTGTCTAAAAGGAACAAAGGGAACCTTGCTCTAAATCCCCATGGAATTAAATAACACCACAGCCAGGGCTTTCCTTCAGCATCCAGGTCATCCTTCAGCTTCCTGCTCCAAAGATGTTCAACTCCCAAAATAAAAAATAGCTTCATTCCATACAAATTAGGAGTTCCCCTTCAAATCACTCTGATCCAAAGCATTGTTAGCGAGGGTGTCTCATTTATACCATGTCATAGGAATCATTTTGATCCATTTTTCCATGTGGTTTTGCTCTGCTTTAACTTTGGATCCCCAGCAAGCTTTCCCTGCTGCAGGATTTAATTTCCAACTTACTTTTGTATTTTAAGAAGCCATTTCTTCGACTTTATTTGCTACAGGAAGGTTCATTTTGCTTTAAATGTTCCGAGTTTTTCCTAGTTTCAGTCCTGGGGTTTCAGTACTGCTGGATGCCATAAAACCAGAATTAGGATCGGTCTCCGATCTGGTTGCGTTTTGATGGTGAACACAATGCAACACATGAAAGCTGCGCTGGAAAGGTAAGCAGTTACGAAACTATATTTATCTTCACATCCTTTGCTGCTTCTAAGTGCAGACAGCCCCTGTCGTTGGTGATTGCGTTAGGTCTTCATTTTTTTCCAGGCTCCTTAAACCCAAGCTCCTCTCCTGTAGCCCTGCGAGTAACAGCGCTTGCCGTTTGCTGACCCGCGGTATTTTGCCATCTCCTTACCCCAGGGACTGTCACGTTGGTGACAGCCCGGCCGCGGGCACGAGGCTTTTTGTGAAATCTCTTTGCTCTCCCCTTGCTCCTGGGGACTTTTTTCCCCGTGGGGGACCCACGGCGGCTGAGCCCAGCGCCGGGAGCGGGGGGGGGGGCTCGGGGGAACTTTTGGTCCTCGTTTGGCTGAGCCCAGCGCCCCGGGGCTGGATCACCGGGGGCCGTGCAGGGGCCGAGGCAAGTCCCGGGGCCGGGCGGTGCGGAGGTGCCGTCCCGGGGCCCGCCGGTTCCCGGCCAATCGGCTCAGCTCCGCGCTCTCCCCGCCCCGCTCGCCCCATGTGCAGAAATAGCCCCGCCGCGGCCGGCAGCGGCTTTCTGCGGGGAGCGGGCGGGAGGGCGGCAGCGGAGCATCCCCGGGCGGAGCAGCGGCGTCCGTCCCGTCCCGTCCCGCCCCGCCCCGAGGTGCCCCGAGGATGGCCCCGCGGCGGGCGCAGCGGCCGGGCCCGGCGGCGGGCGGGCAGTGAACGGAGCCCCCGGGAGCGCGGATGCCGGCCGGGGGCCGGGCGCTGCGGGCAGCGGGGGGCCGCGGGCCGGGGCTCGCTGCGCCCCTCGGGCCCCCCAGGGCCGGGCGGGAGGCGGCGGTGAGCCCGGACATGGGTGTTTGTCTCCGGGCAGCGCTGCCCCGTGGCCTGTTGGTACCTGCGGGCGGGCGCCCGGTGGAAAGTACCTTTTTCTCATGAACGGTTCTAGTTCCTCGCCCTGGGCTCTCGCCATGGACACTATGAAAACCACTTACATCGTGCTGGAACTGATCATCGCTGTGCTCTCCATCGCTGGCAATGTCCTGGTCTGCTGGGCAGTGGCCATCAACAGCACCTTGAAGAATGCCACCAACTATTTCCTGGTGTCTCTGGCGGTGGCTGACATTGCCGTGGGTTTGTTAGCCATCCCTTTCGCCATCACCATCAGCATTGGATTCGAGGTGGATTTTCACAGCTGCCTCTTCTTCGCCTGCTTCGTGCTGGTGCTGACCCAAAGCTCCATTTTCAGCTTGCTAGCGGTGGCCATCGACAGGTACCTGGCTATTAAGATCCCACTGAGGTAAGAGGCTGGAGTGGATGCAGGTAGCCACATTCCCTGAGAGCCCAGACTGTGATCTTCCTTGTTCTAGCGTGCAGGGACTGCTGGTCTCTAGAGGTTTGAGGGTCATGGTGCTGATGAAAAGAACCGGGATTTTGCACTTACTTGCTGCAGGACTGAGATCGGGGTTCCAGTATCCTGCCTCTCACTTCAAAATGCACCTGATAGCTCAGTTTCTGCAGGATGTCTGCTCTGGGAAGGTCATGAGTCGGTGGGGTAATTCAGGAGTGTGCTTGGAATAGATGTAGCTAATCTATGCAGGTATTTATACAGCCCCCATTACTGTGGTGTCGGGGCATCTCCCAGGTAACTAAATATAGGAGCACCCACCATTCCTCCTATTTTCCAGCCTATTAGAGAAGTGGTGATGTAGGCTGTTCTGTAAAAGTTCTTGTCTCTTCCTCAGCTCAGGTCACAGTACATTCAGAAAAGCTGAAAGTTATCTTAAATAGATTTTAATGTGACTTTGTACACACTTCACATTTTCAGCCAGGACTGGAGTCTAACCAGGCTGTCTTCCACTTTTTAGGGGGCTAGAATTGGACTGAAAGCACAATCTGTTGCATCTATAGATGCTGAAACCGTATTTCCATGCTTGCATACATACCTTTTCCTTCTGAGTGCTTATCACGAGTCTATAGAGCAGTAAATGTCAGAAGGTGTCAGCTCTGTGCATACCCTGAAAGGAAAAGAGGGAAAGAGAAAGGTTTCGCACATCGAACTGTTTTACTGCTTAGACTTCCATCCCAGTGCAGCATCAAAGACATAAGCTGGTTTCCTTGTAATTTATGGGATGTTGCAACATCATGGGGCAAACTATCAAATGTAATTTACAGGCACTTCCCCAGTGAGTTGCTGCAGCAGCTGCCTTAAGCTTAAATGCAACAACCCCCCGGCTTTGCATTACAAATGACCCGAGTCCATTGGTCTCAGTCTCCTTCATGTCTCTGTTGTCCCTCCCTGAGAGTAAGACACATCATTGATGGAGCAGGAGTCCAGGACTGCTCCAGGGTTGGTGTAGGGACCTCAGCTGAACTGTGTGAGCTGCAGCTTTCCTCCACTCTGCTCATCTCTGGTATCTCCCTTGCATGAGTGATGACCTAAAATGACTTAAAAAAAACCCTTTCACCCTGTTCTGGCACCTCGTGCTGGAGAACCCCCATCTGTTGGGCAAACATGAATCAGGCATCGGGCAGATGATAAAGTCTGGTAGTGGAAACGTGCGTGTGCTGCGTGGCTCTGTCACTGCAGCAGCGCACACGGAAATTCCACAGGATGTAGGGTAAGCAAGAGCAGATCGGCAGCACCCCTTGATGCAGAGGCAGCGGGGTCAGAGCTGCTCACACCCTGCAGCTCCTCTGACACGGCTGCTTGCCTTCACAGCCCCCCACCTGTACTGGAATACACTGCTCCGGATAACGCTGGGGTGCCTCTTCCATCCTCTCCTTGGCCTTTCTCGGGATGGGGGCAGCAGCCATGGGAGCAGGTTGGAGTTTTGGGGTTTCAGTTTAACCACAAGCAGGCTGCTCAAGCACGGCTGTAATTCTCATCCTTTGAACCACAAGGGCTTTTTTGCAGAGCTTAACTGAGGAAATTGGATCTTGTGAGGGATTCGAGGGGAGAGCAGCAGCTCCGAAATGCTCTGATGGGATCATTCACACGGCTGTGGAAGGGAAGTGGTTTTGCTGAGTATTTCTTCCACTCTCTTTTCTTCTTACTTTTCCCCCCCTCAGTGCTGGTCCCTGGTAGCTTTGCTCAGCTCTCCAGGAGCTCAGCTCATACACCTGTGTGGGATGACATCCCAGGGCAGTTTTGCCTTGCTTCAGGGCTGCTTTTTCACCCCCTCTTAGGCCAAAACTCCATTTGCACAAACATCTTTATTCCTGTGAGTGCTTTTTACTCCCTTCAGCTGTAAATGGAGATCAAGGAGTCCCACCCTAGGTTGGTCTAAATAATGAAGTTTGCATTAAACTTGGTCTTGGCATTGAGGCTCATTTTATTGCTTTCAGAGGTGTCAGAGAAGTAAAACTCCTTTGTAAGGAGGGAGGTTTCTCCCTGCTAGGAGTGCAGGGCAATGGACAGGGCATTGCTTTGGCAACAAGAGGTTTAGGGGCTGGTACTGAAAGGCCGCTTTTATTTGCACAGCCAAGATCAAGAGAGGATAGGGGAGGTTATAGAACTCCACTGGCAAAACGCTTCTCTACGGCACTAGGGCTAGAGCTGTCTCATCAGCATCGCTACTCCTGGGATGCTCCACGGTGTTGCCAGCAGCAAGCAGGAAGGAACTTGTCCGTCCACCCGCCCTGGGTAGATGCACGTGGTGTTTCTGGAAGGAGCTTTGTGCTGTGGGAAGGGAACGGTGTCCATCACTTTGTAGGAATGGGAACCTTAGGGATAGTGTTTCTCACTGAAACGCTCGTTCTGGAGACCAGCGCAGGGGCTGGTAAGAGGCTGTGAAGTATCAAACGCCTCAGGAACTGATTTTGCCCCAGTGCTAGTGAGTAATTCCAGAACAGCAGTGGCAGAGTGGCCAAGTGTCCGCGCTGCATCCAGCGCTCCACCAGCTCCCTGTGGAAACCTCTGCAGGGACACTGGCAACTGACTGTGCCGCGTTACTTAATACAATTTCAGGGCTATTTAAGCACACTGAGAGGATGGGAGGGGGTGCACAGGAGAAGTTTGCGTTACAGCCAGGCTAATAATGGATTTTTCAGTTCTGTGGCTGACCCAAGACATCTCATGGGAAAGAGGGAAATGATTCCAGTCAAACTGCAGGAGATACTTGGAGGTTTCGGTGAAACAAAGGGATCCTGAGCAACCCAGCAGGCTGTTGTTTGAGCCGCTTAACCTTCCCGATGTCACCGGGCCGCTTTTTGAAGCGGTGGCATCCTCGCTGGGAAGGAATCACAAATTCTGACCCAGACAATTGCGGGACAACAGAAAAAAACGAATCTCAGAACATTTAAAACTGGTGGCTTTGAACCCTCCCTCTTCTGGCTAAAAATATTCCCTGGATTTGACCTGGAGCCATGAATTCTTTCTGTCCCTTGAAACTCTGATTTTGTTTGTTTGCTTTTGACAATTCACTGTGTGCCGAGGAGCCCGCGCTGCCCACTTGGTGCAGCTGCAGCTCTGAGCCCTCCCCTGGGTCCCTTCCTCAGACCTGCTCTAACCCTGCCTTGCTTTCCACATACCCCTGGACCCCGTGCTCTTGACCAGGCAGTGCTGCTGCCTGCGTGTGCTCATCCTCGCCCTGCCCCAGGGACATGGCACCGTCCCTGCTCCCCTCTGCCAAACAGACCCCCCAAAACCTTGCTCCTCCATTGCGCTCTCTCCAAGCACAGCGGCAAACCCCGGCTGTTGGGCACCTTTCGGGAGCAGTAAATCCATCCTGCAGAGTGTTTGGCACAAGAGCGGTGTGAGGCTTTCGCTCTCTGGCTTTCTTCAGGGCTGGATCTCACCCACAGTCCCACAGCTGTGAGCCAAAGAAGATTTGTAGGTGGAATAAAGTCTTTCCCTTTTATTTGCATTAACCAAAATCCTTTGGCATGGCTAATAGCTGTAGGTACGGAGAGATGCCTGGAACAAATGCGTCTGGAATTAGGGAGGGAGAAAAGTGGCTGTACTTAGAGCACAAAAGAAGAATGAAATGCTGTGCAACATCATGCTGTGCGTGCCCTTGTCTGGCTGGTGATGTCCTGCAGGACAGGGAATGTGTTACTGCTGCTGCCCACCTGCAAACACCCCAGCAGAGACCTCCAGAGGGAAAATTAGCCCCAGGTCCCTGTGATTTGAGCTGATTTGATGCTTGTTCTTCCTCCCTGGATTTAGGATTTCGTTTTCTTTCATCTTCAGTTTTATCCCTAGCAGAACTGCAGGACTGCAGTTCCCAGGCAGCTTTGCCATGAGCTGGAACAGGGCGTCCATGACCATGGCCTCTCCCTTTCTGCACTGAGCCCTTGCTGTCCTCCTGCAGTCAGAACATCCCTGCCCGGGTCCCGATCTACTAATGGCGTTGCTCTGCTTCTGGTGCTGCCAGCCTCCCATGTGAGCTGCTGCCCCTCTTGTCTTTGACACGATGAAGGTACCAGTCCAGCTCCTTTCTGCTGTCCTCATGGGGACATGTTTCACTTGGGTCGTTGTTTCTCCCCTCTGACCTTTTAGCTGAGCAGTGGCCTTTCTAGATACTCCACGGCTGATGCTCACTGCTGCCTGCCCTCGCTGTGCCCTGCTGCTGCAGGGGAAGTGGTTCCCTCCGTGTTCCCCAGCTAAGAATGGTTCCTGGCTCCTTTCAAATCCCATCTTGCTCCTCAGCAAAGCAAACTGGAGGATACTAATGGCATGCGGGAGGCCTGGAGCCACTGAGGAGAAAATCCCCCTCAGAGCCTCAGTCTTCACTTGCCATTTTCTGTGTGGCACGAACAGCACACAGCACTGCGGCTGCTCTTCCTCCTTCTGCCCTTGCTTCATTTCCTCTCTGAAGGGAAATCCTTGCATTGCTCTTCATCTGAAGCCGGCCATGCTCTGCTGTTCACGTGTGGCTCACGCGTGCGGTGCCTGACCCTGACACCCTGAGCAGCACAGGAGCCTAGGTGGATTTGCTGTTTGTCCCAGACCACAAAACAGAGCCTTTTAGGAGTGCTCTGCCCCAGCCTTTGGCTACACCAGGCAGTCACTGCATGGGGGTGTTGGCCTCCTATTACTTATTTGATCCACAAGATTCCAGGAATTGGCGCCAGCTGTGCCCTACAGATGTGTCAGTGCTCTCCCCTCCCCATCTGCTCTCACGGCTTTGTGAAGTCCAGCAAACTCATGGAATTTGTATGTGCCAAAGAGCGGATTATCTCCTAATCCTATGGATGACAGCAGGCCTGGGCATGAGCCACAAAGAGCCTGTGAGGACATCAGGGGGGTGTGTCCGTGCCCTTATGCTCAGCCTTTGATGCCATGGAGGTGTCAGTGTGAGCACCACCAATGGGATTGCTGAACCTGATGGGAACAAGAGCCAGAGCAGTCCCTGTGCAGGGAGATTGGTGCCACTGTGGCTGGGGCTCTGCCTGCACCCCCTTCATGGTGCACTGTGCATCAGTACCCATCACCCCAGTGTTCACATCCTCTGTCCCACCCAAACCACAGTGCCAGGTTCCCAGGATCACAGTGCTGTGGGGTGGCCATTGGCCACATCCTCCCTTCCCAGTAGGAGGTACAAGGGGCTGGATGCTGTATCACTAACTGAACCTGGATGTGAGGACAGGATGGGCTTCTGGAGCTGCTGGAGCATGCTGGGATGAGGCACATGGGGTGCATGGTGTGGGCTCGGTGCTGACCACAAGATCCACCAGTCCTTGGGATGGTGGGTCTGGGCTCTGCAGGGAAGGCAGGTGAATAGCAGCTTGCTGGTGGAGAGTGGTTTGGGGCTTTTGGGAAGGGCTTTAGCATCCGTTTCATTACAGAAAGAGCGACCCAGCGGAGACCTGCCATCTCCTCACCTGTATCTGTTATCTTAGTGAGCAGGGCACTGCGGGCCTGGCAGCGGGGTGGCTGCAGCCCTGCTCTATGTACAGGCTCACCCCCAAGCAGCTCCCTGGGAATCGCAGTCCCTATCTCACCTCTACCAGCTGCCTTTAACGCAGCCACGCGGGTGCTGCGCATCTGAGGTCTGCCCGCGCTGGGAGGTTTGGAATGACAAAAATGCTCAGCCCCAGGCGCTGTGAGTCCGGTAACTCTGGGGTTTAGAGCCTTGGAGGGAGGCAGGGAGCTGCGAGAGAGAGCTCGGGAGGGCTCCGGGCCCCTCTCAGCGCTGCGGTCTCAGGCAGGGCGCACCAGGCTGCTGCGCTCCAGGGCTCAGAGCTTCCCTGCGGCACCCGAAGCGCTCCTGTCCCGCAGCCCTGCCTGCGACGGGCGGCTTGAGGCGGCCGCTTCCGCGCTGCTCTCGGGTGGCTGGAGGGTGGCGGCTGAGCTCATCCCCTTCCTGTGCCCCGGGCTCTGCGCACCCCCGCCTGTCCCCCGGCATCAGGCACGGGCACAGGGGCTTGCCCAGCGTGGGCACCGAGCCCGCCGTGCGCCCCGTGCCCTGGTTCAGTTCTCAGTCACCTTTCCTGCCCCCCGGAGCTGGCTGGGGCGCACAGAAACCAGGCACCGAAGGCAAACGCCTGCCCGGCTGCGGGCTGCTGGGGGAGCGAGCATGAGAGGAGCGTTCACGGAGCCACATCACAGGAGCTGCTGGCGTTCAGCGGGCGCAGAGGTCCCAACCTCCCAGCCTGAGCTGTGGTTTCGCTTCTTAATCCTCCACGTTACCCGAACGCACGCCATTTGCAGGGCACGTTGGGCCAAAACTGCGCTCTCTTATGTTGCTCCTTTCCACATTCCTGGTCCTGCAAGCCTGATGCTCTTCAGCTGTTCCCTTGCCCTGTGCTGGCTGTGGCAGGGCTGAGGTCGTAGCCTGTATGGAGCAGTGTGCAGGGATAAACTGGGGTGAGGCAGCTGCCCCCGATGGGACCCTTTCATCTCCCAGCTGCTCTGCCTCCAACCCAGGGAAGGAGTTCTCTGGAGGGATAAGCACATGGGTATGGATATCTTGTACTGAAACCTGCGGGCCCTCGATAATCTGAGCTTGCAGGTTGCAGGGCTCAGGGCGCTCAGGGGTAGGGAATGCTCCCCTCCATACACCCAGCCCATCCTGAGAGGCATCACCACAGCTGAGCGTGAAACACGGATGGGTTTTGTCTATTTGTCCTTGGAAGGGTAATTTGAAGTCTTCGTAACTGGGGAGCAGTAAATGTGGGGCTGAGAATGGGTTTGCTTCCCACTGGCAGACACCCCCCATCCTTCCTCCGGGGGCTGCAAATGGCCACGGTCACCTCAGGGCTCATCCGAGCCAGGACGGCTTCACCCTGTGCTCCGTGCTGCTGCTCCCTGTGCCTTCCTCTGCCTCGCATCTCTGTGACTCTGCTCCCAGGTGGAATCACTTCCCAGAGCACACGCAGGCAGTGTGGCAGGCCTGGGGCAGCCCCAGCCCCTGATAGCCTCTGACCACACACTGGGCTTGTCTTCTGCTTGTATTAGTTCAAGCTCATCAAGCTTTTATTTCGGACTAAGGCTGAAAATGCCAATGTAAACAAAGCAAGCCCTGGAGAGAGGGAAAGCTTCCAGTTTTTAAATCGTAGGATCATGGAATGGTTTGGGTTGGAAGGGACCTTACAGCTCATCCAGTTCCAACCCCTGCCACGGGCAGGGACACCTTCCACTGGAGCAGCTTGCTCCAAGCCCCTGTGTCCAACCTGGCCTTGAACACTGCCAGGGATGGGGCAGCCACAGCTTCTCTGGGCACCCTGTGCCAGCACCTCAGCACCCTCACAGGGAAGAGCTTCCTAATGTCTGATCTTAATCTACCCTTTTTCAGTTTAAACCCATTCCCCCTTGTCCCGTCACAAAGTGCTTTTTGTGAACCTCCAATCTGAAAGTGAAACACTGCAGCCTGTGACCTTGCTGGTTTAGTGCCTCCCCACAAAGAGGCGAGGGGGTGGATGCTCCTCACTCTGCGAGGGTGGGAGCCAAGGCAAGGCTGGGTTCCCTGTGCTCAGATCTCAGAGCAGCACCCAAACACCGTGCTCCCCTTTACAGACAAGACTTGAGCAGCAGCCTGCAGCTGGGCTCTGCACTGCTAGGGCTGGGTCTTCTCATTTACCTGTTACTACCCAGGGCTGCAGGAGCAAGGGGCCGCTTGCCCAGTGGGTACATGCTCAGGGTACCAGGAACTGGCTGTCACCCTGTAAGTGCTTGCTTCCTCCCAGTCAGCTTCTCCCAACAGGTTAAGGATGGAATCCAGCATTTTACGGCATGTTCAGTGCTGTCTCCATCCCTGGTTTCCCATGAATGCCCCAGGTGGGCAGCCAGAAGTGGATGGTGCTGAGCCAAAGAACCCCATGTGCTCACCTGGGTGCTGGCATGGGTGCAGTAACCCGGCCAGCGGAAGGCTGGGAGTGCGAGCGGGGAATGCTGCTGCTGTCCCCTGTCACAATAGGGGCAGATGTGGGAGGAAGTGATTTGTCTGCAACTGGACGTGGACGGGCGCAGATGTCCTGCTTCCTCTGCTCAGCCTGTAACTGCTAATCAGATTTCTCACTCTCACCGCCAGCTCCTTCCTGGTTAAAAAGCTTTTTCTTTCCTTCTTGTTTTTTGATTCCCTCTCTAAGGTGCCATTTGTGATTCATTTCCAATGTCCTGCAGGATGTTTCAGCTGCTGTGTGATCTCCATTCCATGGCTCCGCTTGGAGCAAACACAACGGCAGCAGCGGTGCTTGCTTCATGCTGTTATAGCTGAAAAAAACACCCCCAAAAAGAGCAAGATGCAAAGTCCAGCTGCAAGGAGCTGACAAGGATACAATGCTTGGCAGCCAAACTGCTCTCACCCCTTGTGAATAGAGGTGTCTGTGTATTTTCCTTCACACTTAAAATAGAAACATATAAATTATCACTGCTTGTTTGTATCAGAACACCTGCATGGTCCAACTTCTGCAGACTCTCCATCTGCTCACCTCCCTGCATCCGGCAGCCTGGGCACCGGCAGGGAAGCAGGGGAACAGCAGGAAGCACCAGTCCCCAGGACAAGGACTGGGACTTTCCTGGGTCTTCCCAGTTCAGGCTGCAGAGATACCCCCATTGAAATGCTTGTTGTGAGCCTGGAGGCTCTGTCAGGAGAGTTTTTCCTGCTGGAAAAGTTAACACTGCAGCTTCAGCACTGTGTTACCTGCACAGGAGAAGCATTTAAACACCCAGTGTAAGGCTTTCACAAGCAGCATTTTGGGGGCTGCTGGTGGGATGGAGCCTGCCCGAGGGGTTGGATTTCTCCAAATATCTTTGTTGCTAGAAGCTGCATCTCAGCCATTCCCAGGGATTTCACTCAGCACCCAGTGAGGATGTGGGACAGCACTAGTGCCTGGGTGGGTGGACATCCTATTGCTGAGCTCTGAAGAGTCAGGACCCACTGTGTACTTGCCAGATTCCAGCTGCAGGTCTTCAGGCCTTCAGACAGAGATGATGGAGCTCATTTTTGTGTCTCCAACAGCAGCCCAGCAGCAGGGGAAGTTGGGAAAGACTTTGGGAACAGGGTGGACAAATGTAAGGGGTCACATCCTGCCTGCCTGTCCCCAGGCAGGACAAGGGCTGTGTGGTTGGATGGTGCCCAATGTAGACCCTGCACTGCAGCGCTGATGAGCACATGGGGGCAAGTGCTGACGCAGTTCCTCAGCTTGCAGATGCCCCTTTGGTTCAGCAACATCTCAGATGCTCAGTAAAACAAACTGCTTGCTATTGGCTTCGCTCTTTGCTAACCTCAGGTTTATTTACTCAGTAACTTATCAGTCAGGGCCCAGACCATCACCATGGTCAGGGCCACCCTCAGACTCTGCCCAGCACCAGGAGAGCGGGTTTGCGGCACCGCAATGTTTTGATCTGCTCAGCTTTCAGGGCTGCTTGGGGACTGTGTGGGATTCTTCTCCCCCTTTCCTGCTCTCAAGGCCAGGTTGGACACAGGGGCTTGGAGCAAGCTGCTCCAGTGGAAGGTGTCCCTGTGCATGGCAGGGGTTGGAACTGGATGAGCTTTAAGGTCCCTTCAACCCAAAGCAGTCTGGGATTCTCTGAGATAAATAAGGGATTCTCTGAGATAAATAAAGGATTCTCTGAGATAGATCACATGGGAACCATGGTCCCCTTCCAGACTGGTTCCTCCAGGCTGTTGCTCTTTTCCACCCCAAGTCTAATCGCCCCAAATGCTGAATGACACCTTGGTGCTACTGTATGCTCCTTGTTTGACAGGAGCTCAGCAGCAGCAGTGCCTCTGCCTCGGTGATCTCCACGGGGCTGATGGGGAGATGCCAGCTACGTGCAGGACATGACTCAGTTCCTGCCATTCAGGAGCCAAATCCCTGCTTGGGAGAGGCTGGGCTGGCTGTGGGCTGGCAGCGCATCCTGCTCTGCTCCAGCTGTGCTCAGTGCTGCCTGCCTGGGTGTCTGGGCTGGTGCCCAGCTCTAGGAAACGGCAGGAGAAGTGCCATGAGAGCCGTTGGGAAAGATCCCCAACCATGACCCCTACCTACAGAAGCACAGTGCCTGGAGAGCGCAGAGAAACTTCACACACCCTGCGCCAATGGGCAGCTTGGTCATTTTGGTGGTTGCCATGATGCTCTTCAAGAGAAGCTTTGGACCTTGCTGTGCCATCACTGAAACAGAGTGACAAGGATGTCTGCTGGGTGAAGGGCACCATGTCCAGGCCATGGGCCAGCTCAGGGGGCATCAGTGGCCAGGTCGTTGCTCACTCTATGGCCTGGTGACAGCAGAGCTGTGTCGTGCTCTGGGTGAAGCCTCTGCAGGCACATCCCAGCAGTGCTTGACCAGAGGGTCAGAGCCATGGGGTGACAGCAGCTGGGCTTTATTTAAAGCGTTTGACTTGGAACCGGGGCTGTGTGACCGTGACAATGGTGGCCAACATATGTGTTTATATATCAGAGGAATAGATCCTGAATCACTCCATGGTGGCAGCACACTGAGGGGTAGCATCGGGGCTTCTGCAGCATGTCCACGGCAGAGATAATTACCTGCTTGATGATGATGATGCCAGTAAAGAAGCTGCCTGGCGGTGCAAGAGGAACTGATGCATTGCCAGAGTTACTTCACCTCAATAAATCAGTTTTAAATATTCAGCTGTTATTTACATTGAAGCTACGTTTCATGCCTCTGGGCAGAAACACAGAGGAGGTTCAGTAGCTGTTATACAGTAGGTGAGTAAATTTACTTTAATGGTTCTTTGCCTAACAATATTAAGCTGAGAAGAGAATGAAGGAGGGGTTTGCTGGAGCAGTCAGAGCTGTGAAAACCTGGTTCCTCACTGTCTGGTCATGTTTTATAATGCTGAGAAAAAGGCTGGGGCCCAGCCCAGCTCTCCCAGAGCCCCTGCCTGCTTTCACTGGTGGTGGTTCATGACAGGAGCTGCTCCGTCATGTAGATTCTGCAACCCTTGCTGCTCCCAGCATGACTCTTCATACTGTGATTTGGTGACAACACGCACTTTATCTCTAAGCACGTGCTTACCTTCCCTTAACTTAAGGGCAGTACCGGCAGCGTCCCACCAAATCAATGTACTAAGGTAATGATTACGTTAGAACATCAAGCTATTCCCACTTTCACCTTGGCCTCTTCTGGCTGGTGACTCAGCACCCGGGTGTTTGCACAGGCCCTTTCTGTAGTCACAGCAGCGACCATCATCCTTCCTCATGATCATGCGTGATGTACCCCCGTGAAAGCAAAGCTAATCCAAGGAGCGCAGGCGTTCACTGTGAATAACCATCTCCAACGAAGACCATCTCTTCACTGACAGGCTGTCAGCCCTCCCCGTTGCTCTGGCTCTTGGACAGCACATTTGCCATCTCCTTCTCACAGCGTTTAAACATGATGCTGGGGCAGCTCTGCTGTGCGCTGGGGAGGAGCGAGCAGCACTAAAGTGAACACGTCACCATCACAGCCCCTGGAAAACCAAGGGACTTCTGAACTGCTTCTGCAAACCTTCAGGACGGGCCTTGTCTTTGCAGAAGAGTTCAGAAGAGCAGGTGGAAGGAGCCTTATCTGGGGTCGTGTGTTCTCAGCAAGAGGCAGTGGTGGACGCGCGGAGCGGTGCTGGCTTTCCCTTGTGTTCCTGCGCACAGCCCGATTCAGGGACACAAACTGCTCGACCCCTTCAGTTTCTGTTTCTGAACAATGGTCCCTTTTGCGTTCTCCAGTGTCAATACAGCAGCTCTGGGGATGTGGCAGGGGAGGAGCAACTAAACACGAACAGCACAAGCCAAGGAGCCACGTTTTCCTCTTCCCACGTGTGGAGCCGTAGGGCAGCAGCAGCTCTCGGTGCTCCTGCAGCACTGACTAAGCCTGGCCAATGCTGGAGCTCAGGATCCAGACTTTGCCAAGAGACTGGATTTCTGGGAACTTGCTCCTAATCAAATCTTTCTGTTTTCAGGCCCCGCAACCCCAGACCAGCTCTGGCTGTTTAAAACTTACCACGGGGTTTTGAAAGCAATGGGCTTGGCCTCACTGGTGCCCTGTCTGATAACTTCTCACCTTCTGGAGCAGCGAGACTTAGTGGGAATGAGAGAAAAGTCCAGGAGAACCCTCTCAGTGGCTGCACCTGCCCTTCAGACACCTGTGCCATGGAGTGTGCTCACACGTTGGCTCCTGTCCCCGCATCCTCCTGGCCATGCCCAGAGCAAGCCCTGCTCCCAGTGGCCACGCAGAGGAGCTGAGGGCTCCCCCCAGCCCCTCGGCGCTGACAGCTCCCCCCCATTCACCCTCCCGTCTCCGCGGCTGGCAGGAGGAGCGGGACAGGGCTCGCACGGAGGCGGCCGCAGCGTGATTCAGAGGCACAGCTGCGGTTCTGTGGGAACCGAGCCCTCCCCGGCACCGCGGGCCGGAAGAAAATCAGAACAAACGTCCCTAGGAAAGGAGGAGCAGGGAAGCCGAGCCAGAGTAAACAGGCGCTGGGAGCAGGGGGTGGGAAGGAGGGGACATGCATGTCAGCCGGCAGCTAACGGGCTGGGGGAGGACGGTAATGGGTTTCTCATGTCTTGCTGGCAGTCGCTGGTTCTCCATGTCTCTAAGGAGAGACGTTGGCATCTGTGCTGGGTGCACCCAAACCGGCTTGGCTTTTGCTGTTCGTGTCTCTGAGAAGCTGGGACGTGGAGGGGCACCTTGGCTTTCCTGGCCGTGAAGGCACCCGGTGCCTGGGGTTGGGAAAGGAGTGGGGCAGCACAGGGCTTTGTGCCCTTCGGCACTGCATCAGCCTGTCCCTGGGCCACAGCGGAGCTTCTATGTAGCACATGTAACAGCAGCAGGTGCCCAGGGAAGGCATTGGTTTAAATCTGGCTCTTCACAAGCAGTTATGGTGGGTGAGCAGTGCTCAGGCATTAGTTAACCACAGGCAGCTGTGTGGTTTAACCCCACTGAGGGCTTCAGGAGCTGCAGATCTGTGTGTGGCTTCAGGGCCCCTCCGTGGTGCATGTCCTATAGAATGGGCACATCGCATACCTGAGCAGTGAAGGCTGACACCAGAGCTGGGTGAAGCTGCCCACCTCAGTGCTGTTGGAGGATGCACAAAGCAGGGATGTCAAACAGGGGAAGAAGCCCATGTCCCTGGCTCCCAGCCCCATTGCCTGGATGCGAGACTGAACGGAGACACAAACCCTCACTTGTAATTCTCCTAAGCAATCCATCATTAGCAGTTGCTTTCAGATGTTGGCTCAGAAAAGTTTTTCAGGGTATTGCTATCCACCCGGAACAAGTTTGTGTGGGCTGCAGTCTGGCATCTGTAAGCCAGGAATTGCACTGTTTGGGAAACTAGCAGAATCCCTGCTTTCCACACACATGTGTACTTCCCACTTGAGTGTATGAGCTAGCATGGGAAGGGACATCATATTTCAGGACCGCTGCAATCTCCAGTGAAAGCCAGCATTGCTGCAGGCACATGAGCAGCTGAAGCAAGTTGGCTTTGGTATAAAGGCTGTAAGTGTGTGGTGAGGCTGGTTAAGTCTTTAGCTGCCTATTACAGGGGAGAATTGAGAGCCAGCATTGTCTCAGCTGTAACAGATCAGCCCAGAAGTTCATGTAGCCCAGCAGCATGCCCCAGCATGCCCATTAGTGGCTGCTTAGAGCAAGAGGGTAAGCTGGTGGTTACAGAGTGAGCTTTCCCCCTGTTCTTGCCTTCCTTGCAGTTGGTGGGTTCGGCTCATGCAATGATAAAGCCCTCTTTAAGACTCCAGTTCATACCTCCCATTGAAGGATGTCTGTGGGCAGGGGCGGTGCTTGGTGCCTCTCAGGAACAGTAGGTAAATCACCTCCCCAGATTGCTGTGTTGGTGTAGAGCACAGGTGAGATTTTCACCCCTCCGGTGATGGCAGAGGTGAGGTTCCCACAGGGGTGTGGGTGGGGATTTTGTGGCTTCAGCCAAAATGGTGATGACTTTCACTGCAGGGAGGTCACGAGCACTCATTTATATAATGGCTCTATCCTGGTTTTGTTCTGGATGCTGTAGGTATAATAGTCTGGTGACTGGCAAGCGGGCAAGAGGCCTCATCGCTGTGCTGTGGCTCCTGTCCTTTGGAATTGGACTGACTCCACTTATGGGCTGGAATAAAGCCATGAGCGGCTGTCCCAACACCACCAACGAGACAGGGGTTGACACCAGGACACAGCACCATGGCTGCTTCATCTCATGCCTCTTTGAGAATGTGGTAACGATGAGCTACATGGTGTACTTCAACTTCTTCGGCTGCGTGCTGCTTCCCCTGGTTATCATGCTGGGAATCTACATTAAGATATTCATGGTCGCCTGCAAACAGTTGCATCAGATTGAACTGATGGGCAACTCCAGGACCACGCTGCAGAAGGAGGTCCATGCAGCCAAGTCTCTGGCCATCATTGTGGGATTTTTTGCCTTCTGTTGGCTGCCCCTGCATATCTTGAACTGCATCACACTCTTCCACGAGGAGTTCTCCAAATCCAAGCCTGAGTGGGTGATGTACATGGCCATCATCCTCTCCCATGCCAACTCTGTCATTAACCCCATCATCTACGCCTACCGGATCAGGGACTTCCACTACACCTTCCGCAAGATCATTTCCAAGATCCTCTGTAAGACTGACGACTTCCCCAAGTGCACCACTGACAACAACCAGCACCTGACTGTCACCAACATTAACTGCCCTGTAGCCTCTGTCACCATATGACCCTGCATGTCCTGCTCCCGGGATCCTGCAGTGTCCCTGACACTATCCTCCCCTGTGCCTCTGTGACCAGTTGCAGCTCGCTCCCGGAGGAGCGCTCAGAGATGACCACTATGCAGTTATGCAGCTGTATTTTTTGTTATTATTATTATTATTTTTGTAATTAACACAGTGCCTCCTGGAGGGATAACCTGAGCGGGGAGACTGACTGTGAACCCAGGTTGCGTGAGTGCTGGTGACCGTGTTGTGTCTCCATTCCAGGTCAGACACTGACTGTGGAAGACCCACTTGCTGGGGGCGTTTCCCCAGTTGTGCTGCTCGTGTCAAGTCCTATTTTAATTGTTATTATTATTTTTTTTAAGCTTTTGATTCCTTTAGGAGTAATAATTTTGTGTCTGGTTTTTGAGTTGTTCTTTAAGTCCGTACTTGACAGCACTTTGGTAATACCCGAATTATTCCATCAATTGTTTGATGCAGCTAGTATTCTCCAATGGGAAAAAGTCTTACTTAGCCCAGTTGCTGGTGTGAAACTGAATCTGCGTTCCAGGCTCTGAGGGACGTGATCATGTGGATGGGAAAAGAAGCTCAGAACTGGCCAGCTCTTTCTGGCCCCAGCGTGGAAGCCCTACTTACTGAAAGAGAAGAATTTTAGGGAAGAGTAGACTGAAGTTTTAGCTCAGTGCTTTTATTGCCTTTAAATCCCTTTGGCTTACAGGACTCTGCAGCCCAGTGCTTCAGGTCTGCTTTCAAATCTGTTTCCAGCTAGGAAAATGCAAAAGGCAGATGTGCCCTGAGGCTCGGCTAGTCTGCTCCATTCACTGAGGTTACTGCAAAGCCTGCTTTAGTGACACTATCTTTACAATGAGGTTTTTGCTCCCAAGTCAAACCTTGACAGCCTGGCAGTGCTTCCAGAAGTGCTGGGTTTAGCTCGCCTGATTCCTGAAGCTTAGTCCCGTTGAGGCTCCTCTGTAGCCCAGTAACCCCCAGAAGCTGTGAGTGCTTTGTTGTCTAATGGTGACTCTTATTTTTGCATTCTATTTTTTAATCCTGACCTGCACTGTTAGCAAAAGAGACTATAGGGGAGCTAATTCATTTGAGAAGCTAGAATGCCTTGCCTTGTTACTCGATTTTCACCAAGCTCTTGGGGCTGAAGCTCACCTTGCAGCCTTTGCAGTCAGCCAGGAGTCCTGGCCTGACCTAAGTACAAAGCCCACTGAACGGTGTAAATTGGTACTGCAGGTTCCTAACTGTCTGCAACCACAGCTCAGTGATTACTGCACCTGATTTAATATGTAACTGTGACATGTAAAACTAGACAAAGGTAGAACAGCACCTTCATTTCTGAATGCTCTGCTTCTCCAGATGCATGATGGCACGTGCACTGCTGTAAATGTTTCTGGCATGGCCTTTGTTTTACAAACAGGACTCTTGCCTGAAGGTCCCTGCGTGGTAAAGTGGACCTGTCTGTCTCCAGTAGCTTCACCATGCAACCAGTGAGAAGTGCAAGGGTGTGTATGAAATGGGGTTTTCAGTGGTAACTCATGCAGGGAGACAGAGAGAGCGAGCAGGACTTTCAGAGCAGGGAAGGAAGTTTAAACACAGCCAGCTCCTGAAGAACAAGTCCAGTGGGCAGACTGTGATGCCTGGAGCAGTTTGTCCCTGATAAATTGTACTTGAATCATACAGAAATCGGCTTTCTATTTTTTTTTTTTAACTGCATTGCACTAAAAGGGGAGTAATAGAAGACCCCAAGAGTTTTATTTCTCTGGTGTATATAATGACAAATGCGGTGTAAAATCAGCTGAAAAGCTGATGTGAAGAACTCCTGTTCCTGCAGCATGTGCTGTGCCAGCTGGAGTGACCAGGCAGCACTGCAGGCATGGCTTGGGCCCCCCATGCAGCCAGGGAACAGCTCACTGGTAGTGATGGATTTTGCTGCTCTGTGTGTCACAGCTGAGCTGTAAGAGCCAGCCTCAAACCTGGGTGAATCACCAGTAGGCTCTGAATGGGTTTGTACATGTTTATGCAATGTCCAAATTTAGCTACAGCTCAGTATCTCGGATACTGGCATTTACAAGAAGAAGCTGAATAGTTAAAGTTACTGTCCCAAGTGTTTCTCCTTTAACAGCCCCATTCATCTTTGCTGCATGTGTCTTGGTCATAGTCCAGCTAACACATGTAGCCACCTCTTGCCATTTGGGCAGGGTTTGACTCTCTCCTCCTTTCAATCCTTCCCTTCTGTATGATCTTTGGCTGGGTTCCTTCTGTTAATCATGGCTGGAAACAAGCAGGGTTTCACCTGCAGGTCTGGCAGTGCTGCAAAGCAGTTGCAAGCCACATTTATCCTTACAACAAAGAATGTGATCTCTCCCTTCCTGCTGGCTGAAAATGAAGCAAGCTCTGGACAGCATGGACAGACTGAAACACACAGCGCTGCAACACGGAGAGAGATGTCCCAGAACACTTTTTGTATGTGACAGCTTGCACTGCAGCTCAGCAGCCATCACTGCTACCTTTCCTACACCTCCTATGAGCCAGAATTCCTGCAGACACTTGTGATGCAGCCTTAGTATGAACTTGCCCTTGGGTTGTTAGCCTTTAGCAACTATGGCCTGGGTCACCAAGGGCTTTAGGCACATTAAGTGCCTTTGTGGATCTGAGCCAAAGACATTTCAAGGCAAAATAAAAACAGAACACCTCCCTTTCCCCTCTCCAAAAAAAAAAAGCTCTGAAGGTATCTATAAAAATGTGAAGTTAAAATGGCAGAGGAATTTCTGTAGCGAGCACAGCTGTAGCTATTCAGCTTTCATTCCTTACTGCTCTTATGTACATAGGATGATGTGTTTTCCTCGTGTTGCTCAGATTTTGTATTTGCAGTAAGTGTTATTTACATACAGAATGCTTAATTTACCACCTACACAACCTGGCTCAGCCTCTGCCCCATCATTTCTTGCTGTGTTGTGTTCACACATGTGTCATATGAGGCCGCCCTGTACTCCAAGACAGGCCCAATCTTGGAGCACTGGCAGGGATGCACAGAGGTGGAAGGAGCTGCTTCCCAGAGGACTGGCTGCTGTTCAGAACAGGGGAGCAGTAGTTTCCTTTCCCCCGTGTCTGGTGTGGACAGCCTTGCCTTGCCTGCCAGCACGAGGTGCTAGACTTGTCTGAAACGGGTCGACTGAAAAGCACAGCTACCATGGTGATGCTTCCAAAGATCATGTAGTACAGTAAGCACAACAGAAACACCAGTCTCAAGATGCTGAGGAATCCCTGCCCTAATCCCTGGTACAGGTTTGACAGTGATGAATCAGAAATTGTAGCTGTAAAAACCAGGCTGTTTGTATCCCCACATCACAAGCATATAATATTACAGATTAGTTCAGCCATCTTCAGATACCCCAAGAACAGCCTAAAGAAATGAAGCTGAAGTCAACACAGGCTTCTTAACATTTATTAATTAATCTACCAATTCTAATGCTAATTAATGTCACACTTGGCTGCAGCACAGGAAGAAACCTACCAGCCATGATGAATATTTGGCAGCCTTGTAGGTACAAAAAAAGCCAGCAACACAGCTGGGAGGGTACACAGAAAGCACATCCACATGTGATACAGATCCTTCATCCTTCATCCTCTTCATCAGCCAGTAAGATGTTTATGAGCTGCTCCTCAGACACTGTTAGTTCCTGACAGGCTCCCATGGCCCGACTGAGGTAGACAGCAAGTATATGTTTGCACTGCAAATAATAGCAAATAATAGCACAGCCAAGTTAACAGCAGGAGCTACACAGGAATGTCAGTGCTCTATCTGGTAGCTACAAAAATCCATCCTGGTCTAATGAAGTGCTCTCCCCTCCCAGGAACGTGGTTCTCTCTTGGCACACCAAGCCCCGGCACAGGCTGGTGCTCCAGTTGGCTCTGGTCAGTTCTGCCATCAGGATAACATAATACAGGGATCTGACACACAACAAAGTGTTACTGGCCTCTGATGTCCTCCCCACAATTGCAGATCAATTGGTTACCCTGAGCCCTTCCTCACTGGCACCAGGTGAACACCAGCCACACCCCATGTGGCAGTCCCATTAGCAGCAGTAGCCCTCATTCCAAGCGAGCAGAGATTATTCATCTCTGGAAAGTCAGAGCAGTAAGGCCTAAGTAAGAACAAAAACCCTCTCTAGCCCTTGTAAAGCTGAGCTCCACCCAAATACCATGACTCCCAGTGGGCAGATGATGCAGTGGGTCAGGCAGAGCCTGCATGGCCAACTCAACACTCATGCATTTACTCCTTGGAAACTTCAGGCTGCTCAGGTTCAATATGCAGAGCACAGCTTCTCTCCTGCTCCCTGTCTCAGCCCCAAGTTAAGGCAGACAACTTACCAGAAGGCTCTCACTCTTCTGCAATACACTGAACCCAAAAGCAGGACATGTGCAGAAGTGGCAGGAACTATAGCAGGTGTAGAGTTTGCCTGAGCTCCCAAGAACCTGAAACAAAGGCAGATGGAGGGGGTGAAGTCAGAGGCAGCATTCACTTTTAATTTCCCTAAGTCTCAGCCTGTGTCTGGACTGATGTCCCTTTTACAATGATTCACTGCATGCAGCTGGCAAGTGGGTGTCACAACACGAAAGCTGTCACAACACAATCCATCTAATCTTGAAGCTCCTCCGCTTTCTCTCCACCCCTCTCCCTACAGGCGAGGAGTGCTCCCATACTTGCAGCAGACCTCAGACTCCAGTGACTTCCCTGCTGCTAAGAGATCAGGAAAAGTGCAATGACACCAAGCACAGAGCCCCCTCCCCTGATCTCCCATAGCACAGCGAGCTGCCAGCCCCTCCAGGATAGATGAACATGATGAAAACTCTTGTCACAGAAAACCCATTTGAGAATCCACCACAGGCCTGGGAGTGGAAAGAGAGCAGCAGTGAGCACTTGCAGTGAAGCCTTTTCTAACCAGCTCCAGTGGCTGATGGCTGCAAAAGCTCTTGCTGTTCTGCCCCCAAAGCAGCTGCAGCTATTGGAATCTAGTTTTGTCTGAATAAACAAAGTTAAGTCTCCAGAGAAGAAGCCTCTCTGCTCCATCTCTGGTTTGGGAACAGCACTGCCTCCTTTTCCCACATGCTGTTCCTCTGCGAGGCTGGTACTGAGGCATATTCCCTCTGCACCATGGGCACAGGATGTGGGATATCAGGTGTGGGAACCATTCATTTCCAGCATGGAGAGGCTGACGGGCAAGCTGTGAGCTGCTGGAGCTGACTGCGTGATATAGGAAAGCCAACGTATGGATTATTTCTCTTTTGGTTTCCTCAAGACTGGGAAATAGATTTTAGAAAGCTACTTTGAGATCCAGCTGCTTTCCCCACTCCTATTGCAAGGGAAGGGTCTGCAGGAGCAGGACACACAGACTTTCAAGCAGAAACTTGACTCAATAGCATAGACTTCACTAATGCTTTGAGGCCTAAACTGAGTGCACTTCATGGCTAAGACACAATTACCACAGAGTATTTGCCATGATGTGTCTCTTATCTGCCACAGAAAGTGCTTTGAGTCTGCTCCGTGGCCCCGACAGCTGGCACTAACTCTTCCTGGATATTACAGAAAACAATGGAGATTTACATGGGTGGAATCACCAGCAGTGCCCTCCTCTGCAGACAAACCCTGGTCCTCTGCAGACAAACCCTGGGCTCTGGTGGCACAAGACAGTCCTCTCCCACACCAGGCTCTAGATTCTGATTGGGTTTGTGGCACAAATACACCTAAATCCAAAGAGAAACACAAAGAATTGAAAAGACAGTGGAGCTCTGCAGAATGCTGCTCCCCTCCAGGACACCCCTGGCACTCCTAAGTCCCTACTGAGGAACATCACCCACCCTGGTCCAGAGCTGCACATGCAAGGGGTGCCTTCCCCTGTCCCCAGGAGCTCTCTCTGCACTCCTTGCCTGACAGGTAACATTCACAAGTTTAAGCTCTCCCACAGCAGCACCTATGCCTCCTAATCCCCCTTACTCCCAGCAGAATCAGGACACAAGACTCACATTCCCATTTCAGAGTAAACCATTTTGTTTTCAGTTTGGCCTTTAACCCTGCACCCTCCTTATACTCCAGGCTGAGTTTGTTTCACTTGTGATAAGTTTGTTTTTCTCTAGGCCCTTTGATTGTTTTTTCCAAGATGAAGGATTCCGATGGTGCCTTTCCTTCAGAAGTGTTTTGCTTGAGGAGTGGGGGCGAGACACAGACATTGCCAGATTTGGCCTGAGTTTAGTGTTTCCCCGTACTGACCTAGATGGCAAGAATGCATATTTCTGTGTAATAAGGCAGACTAAAATCCAAAGACCACGAGAAAAAGGTGCCTCTGCTTCTGGCCAGCTGCAGCCAAGGCAGGCGCAGGGGTGCTCTCTTGGACCTGAGATGCTGTGAGATTTCTTTCCCCTTCCCTCCTTCCAAACCTGGCAGCTGCTGGCTGCACAGTGAGGAAAGATCACCTTGGTGGTGGTGTCCCTGCCAATGTGTGAGGACACAAGAGACCAGCTGTGACAGCAGTTGCTAGGTGGTACACAGAGCTAGGCAGCACTACAGCCTGTGCCAGGACCTGGTGCTGAAATCTTTCACAGCAGGGCAGGCTGCCATACAGCTCTAGGAAATTAATTTAAAAAGACATAAAACAGCAGAACCCGATAAAAGTGCAGGATGTGAGCAGTGCAAGTGACACTTAGCAGGAGGGCTAAAGCACTGCCTCTCCTCCTCCTAACTGGCTTCGCTCTCACAGCATTTCTGCAGCTCAGGCAGAGCTAATAGGTGCCCAGCTGCTGCCTGCTCACCACTTGACAGCTCCACCATCAGCCACATCCACCATCTCTGCAGCAGGTAAGAATTATTTATCCCTGACCTGGAGTTACAAGGGTTAGCTTTAGTCTGCAGCATGGGCAGGTGTCATACAAACCCTTCTGGGATAATTAACAACTCTGAGCTAACATCAGCACTTGAATACCCCATCAGTATTCATCGGTGCTACTCTTACGTAGCAAAGGCATTAATGCCCAAGCATTAAATGACAAATCATAGGTTTCATTTGACTGATGGCTCTTTCTTCTCCCATCTCAGTTCCTGAGGGCAAGAGCTGCTTACACTACAGGCTGCAGGCCTAGGGCCTGTCTGAGCAGAGCCACCTTCCCATGAAGCAACAGTACCTAAGACGTACTGGATGATATGGAGCACAAACAGCATTTTAACCTGTGAAGTGTCAACATCTCAGGTTTGACTGTGACAACCCAAAGGAGTTTCACAGTAGGACCAGCCTCATGCCACCAACAAGAAGAGTTCTCCAGATCCAGCTGCAAGTGAGAGCACCACCTCACATTCCAGCTCAACCACACCTGGGTGCAAACAGCAGATTTGCAAACACTTTCTGGGGAATGAGTGAAAGGGATGACTGTGCGTGTGTCCAGGCAGCTACGGATGCCCCTCTCTCCCTACTGCACTGGGCATGCTTCCCTGCAGAGGGAGAAGTGCACACAGCTGGGATACACATCTGCACCACACACACACATAATGAAGAACCAGGGACACTACCCAGCTACTCTTCAGTGCAGAATCCCACTCACTGTTTCAGTTTCTAGAGCCCCAGATTGCGTTCGTGTCACTGCTCCAGCCTGTGGCCTCAGGGGAGGCTCTGCTCTTTGTTTCTGCATCTCAGACACATGTGCTGAGGAAGAATTTCGCAATGGGACCAGCCTGACACCCCCAGAGAAAATATCTCTTCGTATTCCTCTGTTAATGAACTCATCAGCAGAGCCTTAATCAGAAATCAAGCTCCACTAGAGAGGAATGATGCTCAGAAGCACTCGTGCACCTGCAGGCAGGGACTGCTTCCTGTAGGCTGCCTGTCATCTGGGAGGACACAGGCACAGACCTTGGGTGATGCAGTGGGGCTGCTCACATCATATCCACCAGCTACCAAGTGTGCTCAAGGCTGACCTTTTCCTACATTAACTCCTGGTGATCAGCCCTGACCTACCTGTCCAGGGGCTCCTTCTCTGCTGTAGCACATGAAGTGTTCAGCAGCAACCCTGCCCTGCCCAGAAGAGGGTGTCATGGCTGCAGCCAGCACATCAAAGCTCTCTTGCATGCTTCTCTGAACTCTTCCATGTTTCATGAGGCTTCTACATCTAAGAGATGTATATTAAGCCTCTTCAGATGCAGGTAACTTTGCCATGCTGCAAAATGCCGTAAGCATGTGAGCACACATTTAGGCTCCCTGGAAAGACCAGAAGCTCTAAGCAGTCCCTCTCATCCTTCAAACAAAAGGGTGCTAAGTGAAGGCTGTGTATCCCAGCCTGCAAAGCTCTGCAAGGAGAATGTGACTATTCTCTGCCTATTGGCATATTGAGCTGAGCAACAGTAAAAAAGGAAAGGCCTTTAAGCATTGAATAATGAGGCAGCTGCTATCTCAGGGTCCTGGTAGCAGAGCTTCTTAGGCTTTACCAAACACCCACAGGCAAGCCCTCAACTAAAATCAAAGGCTGTGTTCTTGGGCCCTGTGTATTTATGAATCATGCCTCTCTGGAGGGGGTAATGTCCTCTCCAAAGCCCCAGAAGTGATAAAGGCTCTATGTACAAAACAAGCAATGCAAGCTCTGAACATGTGAAAAACGTTTGTGTCATTACCCAGGCCTGGCTTTATAGCTCTTCTCTTACTCTAGATGACCCCAAAGCATCTCAGTACATCCAGGGAAGGAGGGAAGGCCCTTTGCAGGGAGGATATTTGGAAATATTCCTCTTCATTGCTACAACACTGAACAAAGAGATCACTGGTGTGTGGAAAAAGCACAGCACCAGGTTCAGTAGTGGAGGGGGTTGTGCTGTCTGAGGGGGTTAGTAGTGCTAAATAGTAGGATTTGGGTGCTTCTTTACCAAAATCTTATAAGCATAGGATCCCACTGCTTTAGCTAGGGTGCAGCACACAGCGTCTCTCTGATTCTGACCTGCTGTGGTCTCACTGGTGCTGAGGCACAGTAGATCAAGAAATTGTGCATACAACAGAAAAGTCAGAAAGAAGTGCCAATGGCTCCTCACCTAATGAGCCTCAGCTCCATCTCCAATCCTGTGCTGTAAGAAGTTTGATCTTTAGGGCTAAGGTGAGGTCTTCTCCCTAAAATGCCATTTTATGAAGATGTTTCTGTGATTCACAGACTTGGCAACAGTGAATTAGTATGAAACCCACGGATTTGGCCTGCACTGCTTCCTCCAAGGCAGCAAGGATCCTGTTGCCAAGCAGAGGTCAAGAGTGTTCAGGACACTGTGGATCTGGAGTGCAACAGGGAAAGAAATGCAGTGATGGCAGATAACACTCCATTGCGTAGTTTGTCAAGAGGAAGGACTGCCTTTGCTGGGTGGGATGGAAGTAATAAAGCAAAATTAGCAATTCCTGGAAAACTTCCTCTGACCATGAAACCCACAAACATGTAAAAAATTGTCTTTGACTGGCTGGGAGCCACAAAGAAAATGGTAATGTACAAGGCTGTTCTAATTCATGGCTAATGCTTTCCAGTATCACTTTAGGAGTTTGTAAAACACTGATATTCTCTCTGTGTTTATCCAAGTGCTCTTCCACATACTGCAAGTTAGTAAAATATTGGCTCATATGTCAACTGGAAACCCCCAGAAAGTGAGACTGAAGAGGAGTAGGTACCTGGTATGCAGTCCTTCCACTGGGGGATGTGACTCGGGTGACAGAACGCTGATCCACCAGATCCAAAGCTGGGACAGCACATGGGCCAAATATGAACTTCAGCCTGAAAGAGAAAGTGTTTCTAGTAGGGTCACACCACAAAAGGAGATCACTTGGCTTAGCCTTATCATAGGAGATAGCCCTATGGTGTCCAGAAAGCCTGTAGCCAAAGGTTCCCATGACTTCCCAAAACCCCACCAGTTACAGCTCCATTGATTGTGCTACTAAGCAATTAAGAGCATTTGTCATTCTCAGCTCTGCTTCGTTTCACTAAGTGACCATTAATCCCTGCCCTGTCCCTCCGAGGACACCCCAGGACTCAGTTCTTAAGGACAGCCTCTATCCTGCGGGCTATGCAGACCTGGGCTTTGATATTCTTAAGATAACTTTCAAATTTCCAAGCTGCTCCTAAACAGTCCCACATTTCTTTGCAAAATCCCACTCAGATTTAATTACATGACATTTAAAAGATTTTTCTTACACAGGACATTACATCTTGTGTGTTTCTTCTTCAGTCCTATGACCCAAACACTATTCTGGCTGTCTGCTGCACAAACAGGGCATGAAGTGATTCCTGTCCTGAGCTAAAATGAAACAAAGTGCATCAGAGACACAGAAGTGAGTCTTTAGTCAGTCTCTATGACTGTGACACAGCGTTAGCCATGTAGGCAAGGAGATATCTTTGAGCAGCATTTCTGGCTTGACAGTCACTTTAGAGATCACTCATTACTGAAAAGGGAGGGTAGGTGAAATAAGAGCCACAGGTTGTCCTTACAGTGATCTGAGCAGCCTTTTTGTTAGTATTCCCATAGTTCTTCCGATGCAAATTCGGTGCAGACAGAGCACTGGAGATTTACAAATTTATCAAACAGTGAATCTAGACTCTAAAACTGGAAACTCTGCTTCTGCCCAGCACTCTAAATACACCAGGTCTTCTTTAAGGGAAACTGTACCTCTGGCAGCAAAAGCAAGACATGCTGGAAAAGAGAAGATGTAGGAAGGAAATCCTAGGGGATGCACAGTGCTGGGGTTAGAGGCAACAGGCAGTGTCACACACCCAGCCCAGTTAACCCTGTTGCAGTAAACTGTCACATGAGGACAATGAGCATAAACAGGGGTTTTAGTGGGGGCAGCATCAGGTAAATGAGCACATGGAGCCAGACTCACTAATTTTAAGGGGAAAAGGGGCTTGTTCTCTGGGACACCTTAATTGTACATACAGGCTGTCCTGGATGAGTTGCCCTGGGTGAGATTATTGATCAGTTGGTCTTGAATCCCACCTCCAGCCATGGCCCACACATTGTACTTTACAGCAAAGACAGAGCAAGGATGATACGTAGCTCCTTGAGCAACAGGAAATGTAGCAGCAGGGCTCCTTCCTCATCCCAGGGAAACTGGTTTAAACCCCAGGGAACAAATGAATCATTTTGTAGTGATTGCATCTCCTCTATCACAACTAAGTTCTAAATTATTCTTTCTCTACCCACCAAACTGCATCAATAGAAAGCTAAAGACCATCAGGGAAATACTTAAGACACTCCACTGCACATGACGCCACTGGATAGTGGTAGTTTTACATCTGTAATCCAGCTTCCAGCAGGGCTCAGAGACAGCAAATTTATCTCAGATAAAACCCAGGGACAGCACATCCCTTACATCACTACATCCTCCCTAAATCCGCTTTCCTTTTCCTTTCCTTCCAAGCAGGGCACATCACCATGCAGGGATGCACTACTGCACAGGCTTCATGGATCAGAGGGTGCCTGGGGTGGAGTAGAGACAAGGCTGGCCAGGTTTGCTCAGGTGTATGTTTGCTTCCTGCAAAACATTGCCTTTACACAACTATCTCCTCAGCCTTGGTGCTGCACATCCTGGCAAGGAGTTCTTTATATCCTGCTGGTGCTGTTGCAAGTTTCTATGATAAGCTCTATGTCAAATATGGACATTGGTACCTGTAGCCTATTGTCCAGACAGCCCATAGACTTAAAAGTTATTCTAGACTTGTATACCCAGCTGGTCTGAATGTGTCCCAAAGAGCTCAGGGGCAACTCAGTTAACTTTACAGACCTTTTATCCACTGAGAAAAATCTGTGTAGTTGAGATTAGTTACAAGGATAAACAACAAGAAAATCAGCAGTGATGAAAAGATAGCACAAAACATAAGCAAGAGAACAAAAGAAATCAGAGGAATGTTTCCAACTCCAGTGAAGACACAAAGAGCTAAGGCAGAGCCCTGGCGTCTCAGCAGCATGGCTGACCTATGTGTCTGAGTCAATCTCATTGATAACAAGCCAAGGAGACAGACTTATTCCAGGAAGACCAAACTTCAGTTGCACAAACTCAAGGCAATAAGGATTGGCTTCATCTGAGGACTGAGAGGAGGTGGGTGGGGGAACACTCAATGTAAGACATTCCTTAATGATTAGGTTTGGACTACAAGGCGGCTGAGTTTAATGAGTTTCAGTAACTCTTCCAAATTTAGGGAATTCTTTTTTCATATACATAATTTTATCAGTCTAACAGGAAATAAATAAGGGAATGCCCAAAGGAAATTCAAAGACTTCAGAGATTTGGAAAACATTCAGAAATTAAATCAGAATTACTTCTGAGCTGCTGGTCATGGGGGATGGAAATCTGACTGCCAAGAGTTACCACCCAACTGCTATTAAACTTAACATGGGAATTTCTTTCCTCCTTTTTTCTTTTATGACAAGAAGGAAACAAAAAGTTAAGAGAGTTGTCAAATATAATCCTACCCTTCAAAGGCCATTGTGGTCCTAGAAGAGGAAGCCAACATGCATACCTTTCACAAGTGTTATGTTAGGTAACTTTAGACTCAAAGATAGTAAGGCCTGAAGGATTCTTGGTGATCTCTCCTGGCTCAATTATAGGCAGGCAGGAACACAAAGTTAAAGATGAATCTGAAAAGCCTTTCTTACTGTGATAGTGCCTTTTCTCTACCTTCAGTACCAATTAGTGAGGGTCTACAGAAGTTGTGAACCTTGGTTCTCTTAGGAGACTGCTTGGAAATGACTGAAATATTCCCAAGCTTTAATCAACACCAGGGTGACGAAGCTGACCTGAAACCTCTTCTAAACAGAAGAAAACTCTCAGGGTAATCTTCAGTTAACAATTCTCTTGTGCAGAGAGATGATATGTACACTTCTCCCTTTCTATCACACATGCCCATGACTCAGATGGAAGAAGGGATCTCAGGATGTTGCTGTGCTCACAGTGATATGAACACAGTGGAGATGCAGCACTCCAACAGCATGAATCACTCTGAAACACAGTCCACTCTCACAGAAAACTCATCCCAGATGTGAGGGTGGACTCAGAGCTCAGGTTAAACATTCCATGTTTCTGCATGTTTAATCCACCCGAATTAAAGCAAGTCATTACAGGAGATTCAGCAATATAGAGAATTTCATGAATCTCTGGAAAAATCCTTGAGATTGTCTCTTTGGACCTTCATTTCCACTACTACATAGCAACTCTGCATGAGAAACACGTACTGGTCAACACAGGAAAAAAACAGTGGTATTATGAGAGCAGATTATCAACTGCCCTTTAGCAGGACACCTGGGATAAGAGCTGAAGCAAAGGATACTCACCCCAGCAGCAGGTCATCAGGGACTGCAACAAAAAGAAAAAGAAATATGATTTTGCTGAACTTCCCCACTGTGACAGACATCAATATCACAGGCAGGCTGGGATCTCCCTAATGTGCCCCACCATGAGGCCACACAGGACTGCACTACTCTAGCCATCCTCTCCAGCCATCAAAAAACAACAAGGAGCAGCAAAATGATCAGTTATGGTAGTACTAAAGCATGTATCAAGTACAGCAATCAGAACCACAGGGATTAATTTTCAAAAGAAATGCAGAATCCCAAATCTACCCACTTTTGTAATACCCGACTTTTAAAAGCATGCAAGAAAGGCATAGGGCCTCAACATCTTACTCTGCTGCTTTAAGAAGTTGGTTAAATATATATATATATTAGTTTCCCTGAAACTCTCTTGGCATGAGTTGAGAACTCTGGCATCAAGTCTTTAAAAATGTTGTTCTTTTCTCAGCACAGTCTTGCAGGGCGCCACTAGTTTATAGCTTTTAATACAGCCACAGAAACACAATGTCTTCACTTATTGGAACTTCTTGTTAAGATGGAAAGTTACACTTAGGAAAATTTGTTTGTTGCCGTTTAGGCTCTGATCACCCTGATCAATCTGACCCTTCTGTTTTCACTAACAGGACACAGTGTACTGCGTCTCTGTATTCCAGTGGAAGATTGGGACTTCTGACTTTAAAATCCTCTGTTCCAACAATTCAAGGTATTCTCTATGATTTAAGCTTTTGGTTTGACTTTACCAGCTTTATTCTAATTTAATACCCCAAAATGACTGATCGGTTTGTTTCTGCAGTTATGCCTCAGTGCACTATTTTGCTTTAAGGAGAAGTATACCTTAAAATAATGTTGGCCTTTTTTTTTCCCCCTCCTAGTTTACAACAGGATTTATAAAGCTCTTCTAAAAATTTACATGCAGATTTTGGATCTACTCTAACCTGACAGGAGCCATACTGCAAGCATGTCAAAAAGGTGTCAATGTGGTCACTCTGCCAGTTTAGACATTAAATCTCTGCTCATTCCCCACTCACATGTAGTGCTCAGACCTCTCTGAACATTTATTTGCTTGGGTTTAGTGCATTTAAAAACACTCCCTTCCTTAGGAAGAGCCATTCTGCACTACTTATCATGCAAACATAAAGAGTAATATTCTTTCAGCACAGATGACAGAACTACTTTAGTAATCCGAAGTGCAATGAAGGTAATTGTTCTTATCTACCTGTCCGAATTGGCCAAGATCTAACTGCTGGTTTCCGCTTGCTTCATTCAAGCAACGGTAAAGTTGTTCTCTGCCCTTGCTCACTAACACCACACCCTCTGCCGGTCAGTCATGAAACATCGTTTATATGAAGGTTTCCCTTTCAACTCTCGTTTTGAAATTAGCGAGTCTATAAAAACAGCAGGACATAGGCACAACAAAATGCCTGCCTAGAAATATGTAAAGCATCACCCCTTGAATGCAACCACTTGCACTATAAACTCGAAGCAAACAATATCTTGAATGTAAGTACCACATTCAAAAACATGTCCAAACTGGTCTGATTTACAAAAGGGCCTGACTTCGAGAAGGGGGCTACTCCTCATTATCTGTGCTTCAAACCCCTTTGTGTTGTCTTCACACCGGGACAACTGGAAACACCCAATATAACCTGCTGCTCCTGAAGGTGAAGGCCACCCAGTAGGCTGGAGATGGGAACCAGGGGATGCCAACAGTCCTCACTGCTCACTGATGGTTATGACTGGCCCACCGCCTGCTGGGATGGTTCTGGGTTTTATTTACGTACCGTGTGAGGTCTCCTTAAAAGCCTTTTTGATCTCTCTCAAAAGCTCTTCTGCTACTGCGGGCAGGGTACTGTCCATCTTGTCAGCAGGGTGCTGTCCATCTTGTTGGCTCTGGCCTTCTGACTGGAAGGAAGCAGTGGGAATCATTACACTGCAAATACCATAGACCTGGACAGGTTAACTGGGCACCACTACATCCCAACCCTGCAATGAGGCCAAAAGCATCTCCACCACCATTTGAAACATGTTTTTCACACGTTCTCAGAACAAAGGGTTTCTCCACAACAGAAGGGTGTTTCTCAGACCCCCCCACGTGTGAACACACCCCGTGGAAGCGGACGGGGGGACACAGCTGGCAACAGGGAGAGGCCCTGGCCCGGGCCGCCCCGGCTGCTGCCCGCTGATCTTTCACAGAAGGGCCGGGAGCCTGCAGGCCCCAGCAGCGGGAGTCCAGCCAGCACCGCCACTCCCCGCCGCGCTTCCCGGGGGCTCTCTCGTTACGGCGGAGCCGCGTCGGAGCTATTTGGAGCGGCCGGTCCTGCGACAGCGGCCCTGGGGCCGGGCCTACCTGTACCTCCGCCGCCATGAAGCCGCGTCTCCATAGCAACAGGCGCCCTTTGCCCCACGTGACGCTGAGGCGTGCATCACGTGGCGAGTGGGAGTTCTTAAAGGGCCCGGGCCGGGATGATGCTGGCGGCAGCGCTGCCGCGAGCCCTCAGTCGCTTGTCCGCCCGGCGCTACCCCGCGGGGCTCCGGCCACCCCGGGCCGCCTGGCGCGCCGGGGAGCAGGGCAGCGGCAGGACGGGGTTTGAGCGGCGGCGATGGGCCCGGCCGGTCGGAGGTGCTCTGGGCTTCCTGGGAGGTGAGGCAGGCCTCGGGCTGCGGGCCGCGGCGGTGTGTGGCCGGGTGGCGGTCACCTTCGGCCCGCAGCCTTCTCCCTTTTCCCCAGGGACGCTGAGGAGGACGGCGAGGACGCCGTTATCCTCCTGCTGAAGAGAGCCAAGGTGAGGCGCCGTCCCCTGCAGGGCCGCGGCCATGGCGGGTGTTAGCTCAGCGGGGACCCTGGCCCGTGAGCTGTCCCCCCCCGGCTTTGCGCTGTGTCTCCGCAGCTCAGCGTCATGAAGGGTGAGCTGGGAGAGGCCGAGAAGCTTCTGCACGAAGCCCTGCGGCTGTCGCACCAGTCGGATAACAGGAAAGCCATTATCTACACCTACAGCATGGTGAGGCTCGGGGGGCTGGCAGGGACCACCGTGTGTAGTGTCTGGTTCACGTTGGAAGGTGCTGTGGGGTGCTGAGTTCCCTTCGGGGTGTAGTTCTGAGGCCGTGATGGAGCTGTAGATAGAAGGAAAAGCAGTTGTACTTAGGCAAGTCTCTGCAGTCTTTGTGGAGCTTCAGCACTCTCTGTCTCTTCCAGATGGCAAACGTGGCCTTCATGCAGGGACAGCTGGATAATGTGAGTAACTCTGGTTTTTACCTCTGAATTTTGAGGCTGACATCTTGTGCAGGCGCTGAGTTGTGAGGCAGAGGCCTCCCAGTAAAAAGCAGAGTGATCTGCCTTGGAACTGCAGTGCTGTAGAGCATGTTCTGCCAAGAAAAATGCTTTTGCAGATAGTTTCTGAGCTCCAGCATGGTGCTGAAGGAAAGGAATACTTCTCACTGTCAAATGCCGCAGTGAAGCATATTAGATGACTGTCCCAAGATGAACCTTGGAAAGCCCTGAAGGCACAAAAACGTGGTATACTCATTGCTGATGTAGCAGTCCTAAAGTAGAAACTGAAGAGACCTGCTAGTTGTTAGTATGTTGGACTCTGGTTAGCTTTTCACTTCTACCTAATATTGATGTACAATGTAAATGCCACAAACTGTAAGACAGGTTTTTCCCAGTAGTCTGCCTTTGTAAAGGGTAGAGATCTTTCAAGTGCCATCATTCCCCAGTGTTCTCTTCAAAATTCTCATTTCAGGCAGAAAAGCTCTACAAAGCAAGTATGAGCTATATGCTCTCAGGGGACACGAAAGAGGTATGTTCTTCTGATAAAGGCTTTCAGCTGGAAGTTTTAACAGTAGTGCATGTCTCTTTGGTCTATTTCTTGTGCTGTAATACCTCCTGCTGGAAATCTGCAATACTAGCTATGAGCTTGCTGGCTTCTCAGGAATTTCCTTTAATGGATGGTAGCTCTGGAGAGAAAAGGATGAGGATTTTTAAGGTCTAAACTTGTACTCTGACAAAGTAATGTTTCTACTGGGGAGATGCAAGAAGAATAACAGTTGCATTGTGTGTCCTTCTGGCAGGATGACAATGCAATCCTTGAGATGTCCCTCAAGCTGGCCAGTATCTATGCTGCTCAGAAACAGTGAGTTCCTTGCTAAAGGCATCTTTTGCTTTCATCTCAGCTTCAGAGTGACAGTGGTACCAGAGAATAGAGAGCCTGAGGAAGCTTTGATGTGACAAGATGGCATCAGCATAAAGGTTCCCGCAGGCATGGTATTTGCCTACTCACAGTCTGTAGCTATGTAGTTACATGCAGTCATGTAGCAGGGTTTGCTGCAGATTGCTGTTAGGACCTGCCCAGCTTAGGGCAGAAGTAGCCAGAGAAACATCACTTAAAAGCCTTCTTTCCTGTGAGGTGTGGATTTGAAGCAGTTGGTGGCTGGAAACTTGTAGTTTTGTTTTTCAGCGGTGCATTGGCCATGGGTTGCCTTAGCTGACCTTGTTTGGGGGGAAGAGGGGCCCTTTCCACCTCTGCACAGAGGGCAAAAAGGGTCCTGTGAAGGGGAAAAGTTGTCTTGCAGGCCCTGTAGAATGAGGGATTGAAGGTGTTCACATGCGTCCCTTCAGGGATTGAAGGAGCTTTGCTTTGCTTTGCTCAGTTGCTGCACTTTGCAGGCACAAATTAGCCCTGGCTGGCTATGAGTTCTGCATCCTGACCTTAGAGGAGAAGATTGCCAAGCAGAAGGACTTGCCTGAGGATGTCTTACCAGGTAGGACTGCCTTGTCTGCCAAAGGCTTCTCATTATCTTTTCTCCATTTCCCTCACATTGATGTTTCTTTCCATATTGTCTAAGTACCATCTTCATGTCAATCCATTGTCTTCACACTGCATGAGTTTCCTGCTCTTGTAGGATGGAGACTCATGCTTGATCTTGTAGAAGTGATCACTTCCACTCCTCTCTATTTGCAGCTGAAGAAAAGGCCAATACCCGTCTCTTGCTTGGGATGAGCCTAGACTCCTATGCTCGCTATCTCCTAAACATTAACCAGCTCCCAGCGGCCCAAAAAATGTATGAGAAGGCTCTGCAGATATCAAAAGATGTTCAGGGAGAGACTCATGCACAGGTGACTTGTATAATGGACTACCAGGGAAAGAAACCTAAGCTACCAGGGAATGAGGCAGCCTTAAAAGCAGTTTTGCTGGTATCAGCCATACATAGCACTAAATTGGGATCTGCTTTCTTGCCAGGAAGAATGAGCATACAGCATTTTAATAGAGAAATACAAGACACTTTCTTACTGAAAGCTTCTCTGGGAAATACTGCTTTTACTAGTGTGATGGGAGTACGATGGTGGTGCTTGTGATGCCCCAGCCCTCTACACAGGTCTTGCTCTGAGGTTTCCTTTTCTGTCCTGATGCAGACTGTAGTCCTGATGAGCGACTTGGCGACTGTACTGGATGCCCAGGGTCACCACGATGAGGCATACTCCTATGTGAAAAGAGCAGCAGAGCTGGCAAAGGAAACTCAACACCCTGAGGAGCACATGGTGTTGAACAACCTGGCAGCAATTCTGATGCACAAAGGTAGGTAGATAAATGTCTGGCTTCTGTCACTG
Source organism: Pezoporus occidentalis (assembly GCF_034315485.1). Classification (NCBI taxonomy): domain Eukaryota; kingdom Metazoa; phylum Chordata; class Aves; order Psittaciformes; family Psittacidae; genus Pezoporus; species Pezoporus occidentalis. The sequence goes on along the minus strand of NW_026914297.1, from coordinate 137,988 downwards.
TGCTTGTGCTGACTGCAGACACCTGCATTGTAGGATCAAAATATAGTGTTATTTTTGTGTTGCTATTTGTAGTTTAAGCAGCAGGTCTGCTGACTTTGTGTAGCAACCTGTGTGGTGTTCAAATAGAATTCAGCTGCTGAAGGATCCTGTCCAAGATAAATGCAGTACTGGTGCATCTGACTCAAAAGGTTGCCAAGAGATCTTGTTTCCCTTGTCCTGTACATGCAGTAACTGGTTCCAGAGGAAGAGAAGACATGCTGGAGACTTGTTTCTAAGAAATTTTAATGCTGAAGCAGCACTTTGTTCCATCATCATTGCTGTTGTCTTGCTCTCATAATTGGCACCCAGTGCTGGATGTTTTGTGAATCTCCCTAGTTCTTGATGTGTTCCAGTAGTCTTTGCTTGTTCTTTGGGACTTCGAAAATGCCTCTTTTTCCTCTTGATACAGAGGACTTTCTGCAAGCAAAACAAGTGTACAAAGAAGCTCTCAAGCAGGCACAGCAGAAGGGAGATGTTGCTTCTGTTCAGCATATCCAGGAAGAACTAGCTGAGCTGGCTAAGAGGAGAAAGGGCTCCAAGTAAGCTTGGCCACAGGGTCCAACCATGAGGTGGCCAACAGCAGCAAGGGCTGGTCAGTACAAACAGCCCTGGTGCAATGCTCCAGGGGAACAGCAAGGAGTTTAAGGACTACATAACAAGAAGGGCTGCTATTACCCAACAAGTTAGCCTAAAATAAAGTTGTGAAATCCTAACTGTGTAGATCTGTGGTGTAGTCTATGGTTAGTGAGCTACTATGCAAGTGATTTAACTTGGTCTGGACTGGGAGCAAAGCACAAGTGTAGCCTGTTATTAACTTATATTACTTAAAGAGCATTTGCTACTCCAGACTATTCACAGAGGTATTTAGTTTCAAACCATGGCTCTACTAAAGTTAAGTCATGAAGAAGAACAGGCAGGAATTGTCTCACTCTACATGCTGGCTACCACAGCAAGGTGTGCTTGTGTCAGTGCTGCAATTCAGTGTTTATTAACTTCAGTAGAGCATTTCCTAGGCTATACCTGTACTATGACAGAGCTGTACCTCCAGGTCCTTTTCAACCAGGTTGCCTAAAGATCAAATGTTTTTCTTCAAAGCATTTAGCATCCAAAGATAGAACATGTGCTCTGTTAGGAGGGGTCAGACTATGTTATCTGGCAGAGCTGTTGTCAGAAATGAATCACTCTGCCACCTTACACCAGTCAAGAGCACAGTGAGTGCCAAAGCTGGCCTCCTCTCCTGGATAGGTCAGTGCTAGAATGGTGAGGCTCCTGGTGGAAAAGGTGGTATGTACAAACCATCAGGTCTGTGAACTGCACCGTGACTCTAGAATGAACAGCCCGCTCATACAACAGAATGTTTCAGTTCTGTCCTGCAGGGACGCCTAATGTTAAAGGAGAATTAAACCAGAAGATAGCAAATCTGTGTTTAGCTAGGATGGAATAACAGAACTATTACTAAACAAGCATTAATTTAATGGCTCATTTGTAAAAACTTCAGCTGGTTGATACAACCCTTAATGTTAATTGCATTATCATTAGTTTACTTACAGTAGCATTAGTGGCTTCAGCTCTGTTTAACTTTGAGCTAAGAGGCAGCACGCAGGTTTTCCAGAGCAGATGTTCATTGAAGCTGGAAGAACTTAAGTCACATGTACAGCTTTGTTCTCAGCAAGCTAGGAAGTAAAAATACAGCTGTTACAGGCATGCTTGTACTAACAGAAAGGCTCTGACACAGTAGTACCAAAGTTCTGGGTTCTATTTTTGAAGTGGCAGACCTTAGCCACTCCAGCAGTATCAATTGGGAACCCTGCAGCACCCCCTAAGGGAAGTGGTTTTTGCCTGTTCTCATAACTTGATGCTGTAAAACAAGAGGGAGACACAGGAAAGGCAAATGGAGAACTGATCCCCTTTATTGATTGGTCTGAATCCAGAAGTCACTGTCTACTGAAGACATTGTGTGGAAAAAAATAAAGTTGTTTTATGATGCATGGGTTTTTCAAGTCTTAAATGATTTCATATCAGAATCACGAAACATACCAAGATGAAGCATTGTGAAAGCGCTGATCAGAAATCAGTTAAAAATTTGTAGTAAACTACACTTTGTAAACATGACTTACAAACACCTTCCTGTTTGAAACAGGGCAGATGTCATTCCATACTTGAAGATTACTGGAATTGTGGTAAACCCTAACTTAGGCTCTGGAGAGGTTTTTACACTGGAGAAGTTAGAACTTGGATAACAAACAAAAAAGCAGCAACATTTTATGTGCAAATGCCACTCAAGCTGTATCTTAGGAGAAAGTGACTATCCTACTTTGGGAATCTTGCTGCTGCAGCAGCAATAACATGAAGCTTTGCAATGAACATGCTATACTTACAGTTAGCAAAGACATTTGTCTGTACATGCCTCTTTCACATTGTATTTGTTACACTAGGAAAGCGACAACGAGTGAGTTTTAGAATGGAACTGAACTCTCCATTCCAAATTTAGACCTACAAAAAGGGCAGAGCAACTTGTGTTCCAGTATCTGCTGCTGTGGGAACAGAAAAGTTAAAATAAGAGCACAGGTCTACAAACAAGATGAAGAGTTCACTGTTAAGCTAGAAGGATAAAGGATGGGAGGGTGAGAAAAGTCTTTCTTAGAGAAAGACTGGAAGGAGACTTAAGACTGCCAACTGATCTACTCTGATGAGTGTTTAAATAGAGCAGCAAAATCTGTATTTGCAACACAGCGTCAAGTTTCCAAATGAGTTCCTCTGGATCTTTCCCCCACTTTCCTCCCATGTACTCAAAGTGAATTTGTATTGATAAGTAGTTCTGTACTTGCTGTTTGTAACTGGACCTTACAGTCCTTCTGCAAGATGTAGAACTTCCACAGCTGCATTCACCTTCCATACAACATGTCACAAATACAGGGTTAAATTAAAAATAATCCAACTGGAAAATAACTTCAAGGCAAAGACTCTGTTCATGGATGAGATGCAAAAGCAGTCTGGAATCTGACAGATGGTGCCACCCCCCAGCTCAGTGCTATCTGTAAATCAGTCCTTCTACCCCAGAAGATTCAAATTCACTTCCTGAGGTCAGTGCAGCAAAAAATAAGATGCTTTTGAAGATGGATGTCAGGACACCCTGTGGTATCACTAACCAGATGCATGTGTACATGAGCTACAAGCATATCATAGCAGGCATTGATAGATGAGTGATTAAGGAGACTCTCCTAGTACCATGTACAATTTAAAAATCACCCTAACAAGTATTGCACACTTTAGGAGTTAAGTCAAGCATCCGTAAGGACTTCAACCAAAAGCTTGCTTACAGGGCCAGGGATGGGGATGCAGACTTTAAAATAATTATTACATAAAGATTTTAAAATCAGCCTGGAGGAAGGTAAAAATCACAGTACCTATTTCAAACCGGTTGTAACAGAAGCCAAGTAGTTGACTCATGTGTTGCTCACTTATTCTATAAAAGCATTTTGTTTTATTTAAACTTGGGATGTAGAGGTTTTTCTTCTTAAAGGATTTATCAACCCACCCAGAGCCTCTGTTCAGATAAGCCATTTGCTGTGGTGAAATATGACAGTAAAATTTAGTAGCCTGTCTTGACTGCATACAATGCAGAAACAGAAAACACTTAAGATAGGCTTTTGGGGCACAGTTAAAATTCCCAGTGTGCAGAAGTGAGGTATGCCTCCAGAAGCTGTTCTTTGTTTTTCTTTTATATCCTTTAAAAAATGAACCATAACATACCCATGCAATAACAGTTCTGCAGTGTTGCTAAATAAAACCAACTGCACCAAAAAATTTACAATGTGGCAGAATTTAAAATTCAAAGAAATATATCATCTTATTCCAGCGAACCGGCCTATGGTAATGTACAGAATTCAGTAAGGGGTCAGTCTTAAAAAATCAACATTTTCACAAGAGCTTGATCACCACTGAGAAAGTGTGTCTAGGGAAAAAAAATGATATAAAAGCACAATGCCTGCAAGAAGTGGCCTGGCATTAACTGGGCAATGACGCTAGGCTGGTTGGGAGGCTAGGTTAGGGTTAGGCTAGGCTGGAAGGGAGGCTAGGGTTATGAAGAGTACTCTACACTGGAGAAAATGCTTAAAAAACAAAAAAAATTACAAAATGACCCCCAAAGTTTAGGCAATGATTTGAACATAAGTACACCAGATACTATAGCAAGGGAAAAAACACTGCAAAAAGTACTCTCTATTTACAGAAGAATGATTTAAAGACATTAAGGTTTTCTTTACAAATAGATGTAGAACAGGAATAGTCCACATTTTTTAAAAACTCTTTACATATTTATCTTTAGTAAGTCAACCTTCTTGTTAACAATCCTCCAACACATGGCCTGTGCAGAAGGCATTTAACGGACTCTCCAATTCTTCATTGTGTGGCCCTTGCTCTCTTGGAAAGTCTCTATGGGCACAAGTCAAAAATAGATTTCTTGTTTTGACCCGCAAATAAAAAACAAAAAGAATCTGCATAGTTCAGTCATCACTGTCAGACAGAGTCTCATATTGTGCTGAAAGCAGTGGTGCAGGCTCTCGCTCCCATATCCTGTTCTGTTGGTGAGTGGTTGCTTGGCTCATGGACGGTGGGGCACACGCAATGGATGTTGGCGGTGTACTGCTGAGCATCCTCATCGTCAACGGGTTGTAAGGAAACTGTGTTGAACCTGAATAAAACAGAGTTTCTCTGAGTCAAAACCATAAGCTGTTCCAAGAGACCCATATCTGAAAGACAGTCTGGGTTTGGTTGTGACAAGTCGCAGCAAATCTGTTATTTCTGAAATTCCTCATATGCTGTAAGCTCCTGACCAATGCAGGAAAGAAACCCATTTCTCACCTGTTGATGAAGGCCTATCTTCCCAGGCCCATACTGGAGTCTGCCTGTGGTAGTCCCCTTCTGAATGTACAGATGAGACAGAAGAAGGTCTTTCGGTTCCCAAATACCCCTGTCCAGGAATTGGAGATTTTGACTTCCTATTATTTGACTTGTTGATGAGCTTCTGCTTGCCCCCTCCTGGAAACAGAAAGGACAGATTTTAAAAAGATGTTACACTGGAATTTAGCCTCTGTTTGTTTCTATAAACTACCATGTACCAAAAACCAGGTGTTTCACACTGGTGCCTTCTGGAATGCTGATTTGCCTCCATTAGTGATCTAGTCTTCTAACACAGTGTTGCTAGAAAATCCCTATTCTTATCACAACAAAGTTATAGTTCCATGTTTAGGAAGGGAGAAGTTTTCAGTTCAAGCTCCTGCTGGCACATGTTCCTTACAGGTGAACATCAAACCACTGACATGCTTCAGGTATCTAATACATCCTGTTATCTCTTCTGTATTTCATCACTGTAGTCATTCTCCAAGAAATACTGGATAATGCTCCTGAACTCTCCAGCACCACTGTGAAAGCCAGGACCACCAAAGGGAATGGAAACACCATCTCCGCTTTCCAGACGAAACCCACTGATTTTCAGTGACACCATGTTTATTCAAACTCTTAATTTTTATTTAAGTCCATGAAATATTTAGGAGTTGCAATGACCCACCTGAATTTGGTGATGGGTTAGCTTCCTCCCTACGCGTCTCATTACTTGCTGATGCTGCAGCACTGGAACTGCCAGGTACTACCGCAATAGACTGTGTCATTACAACTCCATGCTCCTCGCTCTTGTCATCAAAGTTTCCCATCAATGCTTTCCTAATAATGTCTTCCAGACCCAGATTACTGGCAGGATCTGCAAAGGAATGACCCCTAGAACTGACTGCACCTGGGAGATAAAAGAAAACATACAGGGAAAGGTGGGAGGGGAGGCAAAAAACGTATCTCGGAGAAATTACAATGGGATTTGGGAAAAGGTTTGAGAGAGGCAGAAAGGTGGGGGGGGGGGGGGGGGGGAGAATTTTTTAAGCACAAAGCTACATACACCAAAGCAGCTCACAGTGGCTACAAGTTAGGCATGCCAGCGAACACTGAAGAGCTACGTCAGTAGTACCACTGAATGTCAGAATCCTTGCAAGATGGTAAATCTTACTGTGTTTTGTGAGTTGAGTTTTTTTTACATAGCAAAGGAAGCTGAGCATGCTGATTGTGATAGCATATTAAGTAAAATCCGCAGCTATGATTCAGTTGTAAGACAAAAGACCAGAAGAATGCTTCTCTCATTAATAATCCATACTAATTTGGCTTATGAATTGTGATACGTGGCAATTTTTTATTGCAGAAGCTTCTCTTCCATCTAAATTAATGCAGATCAGTACTTTTCCATTTAGAAGACAGAGGCACTGTACCAGAAGGGGCAGTGACTGGCCAAAATCACATGAAGTCAATCTGTGTTACAACTCAAGATTCAGATAGAGCAGCTCTTCTCTCCCACCTTTCCATTCAATTCTCTGCCTCACTTTCCTCTTTAACACAGTAAAAGTACAGGTTATATTTAATTTCCTCATCTCATAAAAAGTTGAGGGGGTTTCTAATGTATTCATCACAGGAAAAAACAAAAATCAGGAAGTATTTTAAATACCCCAGTTTATAAAGTAAATTGCATTTGATAAAAGAAGCTCAACTATACTATATTTAAATTCTATTTAAGTGAGATGCTAACCAATTTCTCTGTGTCAGATTTGCAGAGCATACATAAATAAATCACTCCTGCTTAAGTTCCCATTTAAATATTCTCTGAAGCTTCCTTTGGTCATTTTGCTTTTCCCTACAATACAGGAAACAAGTTTTCATGTAGGGTATTACCTTTTACATTTTCATCATCTTCCTCATTTACGGGAGTCCCCAAAGCATACAGATGAAAGATGTGACATGGATTTACCTTTTCTGAACCATATGTTGTTTTTTCTTTACTGACTTACCTGAGGTAGTGACTGCTGGCAAATTAAATATTTCAGTCCCTGGCTGAGCAGTTGCTGCAATTCAAACACAATATTTCATTGAGTTTCTCAGTAGTGGCAGTCATGGTAAGTAATTGTTTCTAGTCCTAATGCACAAGGTGTAACTACTTTTGAACTATTTTCAATGTTCACTTTTCCTTTCTCAGTCTTCTAGGATGAATGTACACCTATGTCTTCTCAGGAAAATGATCTATACCAGCGTAAAAGTATGATCATGGCTGTTACTTCAGAAAGTAACGTGACTGAAATTTCACAATCTAAATGCTTTAAAATGCAAAGCTGCATTTGATTTGCTAAACTTGAATTTTAAACATTACCTGTATGATGACCAATTTGAGAATAAAGTTTTTAAACCGTAACACGGAATTCAATACATAAATGAAAAGACTGCTGGCACCAATGGAAAGTGTGCTTGTGTGCCAAACATGCACATCAGGCTTTCAACAGAGCAAAATCTATTGTGCACACAATGGGGATCAGTACTGCAACCCTTACTGACACAGCTTGCTTCTCAGAAAGAGCATTTACTTTGAAATAAACAGTCTCTATTAGGTACTGGGTTCACAAACAGCTTTAATTCTCACTAATGATAATTTTGATACAAAGTGCTGTTTAGGTTTCTAAGAGAAAAAAACAAAGCTACAGTTCTAGTATCATATTCCACCATGTCAGAATCCATTACTGAAACTATAGTAAAATAGGTCTTTTTAACAGCCATAATCATAAAGACCAAGGAAACACAAAACATCCTGTTTCAAGACACCTTTCCAAAAATGAAAATATGTAATAGCTAAGGAAGATATAAAGCAAACTAGACACAAAGTTAACTAGAATAATGTCAGGTTTTAACAATTCTTTTTTTAATTATGTGGGGTTTTTTTTCCATTTTTTTTTGAGAAACTATTTCCATCTCTCAAATTAAGTGTTAAAAAGCTTTAATGTGACAAGTCCTACATCCATCAGAATAAAAAAAAAGAGTGTGTGTGAGGGAAATCTAAGAATGTTCCAGTTCTTTGGTCATAAGTTATTATATACTTGTTCTTTATTAATAGATTTATACTCATCCATGTGTTATTTGTAACATTTAGGTTGGGACATTGTTGTGGGGACAGACATCTGTGGATAGCAGTCACATAAAGCTTAAGCTGGAAAAGTTCAGGGAAAAGGCAAGTCCTGCATACCCATGTCAGAGTCACCTCCACCAGATGAGTTCAGCTTTCGAAATATCTCCTGTTTCTTGGATTTTACCATTGGTGAAGTGTTCTCAAGTTTGGTGAAAAACGAAGGCAGGTAGCTTATACTACCTGGAGAGCGAGAGTCAGTCCTGCCAAGACCAACATGTGTCAATGAGAGAGAACGTTTTCCAAGATGCACATTTCAATCTTTCCAAAAGCAGTCAGGCAGAAACCACCGACATTCGCATGAACTTTAAGATTCTTTCCTCAGCCTGTTTTCTGGGGACTAGGCAAGTCTAATGACTCTCCAAGAACATCTGCTTTATGCAGGTAACAGAAAAAGTGACCATGTCATTCTCTGTACCTGGAGTGGGGTATACAGATGATGTTCTTAGAAGTTATCTCTGGGGTGCCTACTGCCTTGCAATGTGCACACTGGCTGCAGTTTGCAGTGTGAATCAATAGGTGAAGAAATGTTTAAGCTAGAAGCCCAAATACTCGTCCTAGCTGCTCCTATTTACAATCTTCTCACTCTTGTCCCCAGTATGCCACTAAAAAGACATACTGCTTTTAAAGTCTGCTTGTCAACCCTGTCACAGATGGTCCAAGCAAATAAGCTATTTCAGGCATTCTTAGTAACCAGGTAAAACAACCTTATGGACTGGAATTTGGCTCAAGAGCTGTCAGTTAGCCACTCTTGCTCTATGGCACAAATGCAGACTGGGATCCACATTCTGTATTTCATACCTCTTACCAATTTTACATTCACAGTGGCTGGCACACTTTCTGCACATAATTTCTGTCACAGTGTACAAAAATGGCTGAAGTAAATGTCAAACCGAGTTTATCTTCAGATCTTAGAATGTGCAAAGTTTAGGCTGTTTATAGAGATTGTAAAAGCAGTAGCATTTCAACTACAGAAGGAGAAAAAAACACCCCTAAAAATCCAAGCTAAAGCATGAAGAAATTCAGGTGAAAAACCTAAGCTAATACCAAGGTCCCAAATGACTTACACTGTTTTGAAAAGTGGATAAAAATTATCAACTGTATGTTCACTTGTAACACTTGAGTTTGCTTAAGCAGCAGTAATCCAGCAAATCAGCTTTAATTTAAAAGCCCCACCCCATAAAAATGCAATCTGCCCACGTTTCTGAAAATCCTTTTGCATCCAGCTAAACTTGCATCCTGGACTGTTAACAACCCTGCCAGCAACTGCAGAGTGAAGAGAGTAGGGGTGAAACAAGAAGAAAAGAATCAATTTCACCAGCATGAGCTTTACGTAAGTATATGGTGAGCCTGCTGGTTGCTACTCCTTCTTCAGCAGGCAGCAGAGCAAATGACAGAAGCATCCATTCCAATGTGCATCTGCCAGCTATTTGAAGACACCAGCCCTGATGCAGTCTGACAGGGATCCCATGTAGTTTTATGCTGCAGATCTGGAGACTGGCAAATAGCCCTGGAAAACAGGGCTGCCTGACACCCCTGGGCACGGGCCTCCTGACACCTCCCTGAAATGAAACTCCTTAGCTTAACGCTATTTCATGAGCTAAGCTGCTCTAGAGTCATGAGCGTTGGAAGCCTTGGGTTCTGCCACACTTCACCAGGACAGTATCCAGGAAGCCAAGCATGCAGAAGAAGCCTGAATTATTTAATAAAAGCTGTAGTAATTGGACCTATCCCCAAACCACTTCAGTTTTACAGAACTGACACCCAACAAGGAGTTTTGTTATAGTGCTTTCTACCAGATATGATGTAGAACCCACTGCTTGCACCAAGAAACTGGAGACAGAACTGGTATAGACTGTATTTCCCTCAGGCTTCCCAAAGCATCTCCCAAGTAGCAGGTTGTGAATGCTAGGAGTACAAAAGGGGTCAACAGTGATAAACTACTCGCCTGTGGCACAAGAGGAAAATCACTTAAACTGCTCTTTAATAAAGATACTGTATGCAGCTCAAAGATCCACAATTATGTTCTTAAAATTCAGCTCTACACATACCTCTGTTCAGTAGGCTCAGTTCTTTGGGAAAGCAAAAGAACATTTTCCTGTTTCTCATGTACAACTGGGACCTGAGGTGGCGAGATTGGCTCATAGGGCTCTGAAGAGACATGACTCCTCTCGGGGGATTTTCCAGGTCTACATCCATAATTCAGAAACAGGTAAGTACTCTTAATGCATGTAAAGCAGTAGTCAACACATGTAATTGCATTCCAGTTGTTACGTAACTACTTATGTCTAGTTATGTATGTTACATGCTTTTTAGTATGTCTGGTGATCTCGAAAAGATGACTTAGAACTTTATCAGAGTCATTATGGACAATTCAAAGTAATTAAACATTTTCATCCCCCTAAAGATTGGAAATTAAGCATAGGAAGTAAAGGTAGAACAGTTATAATCTATGTTATAGAGCCAAGCAATTGTCAAGAACAGGGCAAAAAAGATGTTGCAAAGAGAAGGACAGGAATATACCTCTATGTCTGATCTACATCAAGGTTACTGTATTTTATAAATATCAGATTTTATACATATCAGATCTGGGCATTAAATTTGCAGTAAAACTGAATACATGTGTTACCTTCCCCTGGACTTGTCAGACAGATTTTCAGGTGACACTCTAGCTCCTGGCCGCTGATGGTGGACGGACTGCGACTGGGACTCAGGGCTGTAGCGATTCGATGTCTTTGCCCGGGTAGCAACAGGTGTTGGAACAGGGGTGGAATTCTGGAATGTAGTGGTGGGAGGCTGCAAAGAGGCCTGAGAAGCTGCTTGGTTTCTAGCAAAGTCTTGTGTAATAATTTGCTGATAGTGGCCAAGAAAATAGAAGAGAGATCTCGGTCAGACACTGGCCAAGAGACTATGTATTCATGAACTAGATGAATACGAGACCAATTGCAACAAATGAGATGATTTTAAGTTCAGACACACTGTATAACAGCCTCAAGTAAAACTAGTAATTACAGAATTGGTATTAAGTTTCAAAACGTGTTTTCATCATTAAAATATAACTTTTCACATCTGAAAAGATGCATGCAAATAAACCTACACAGATGTGATCAGCAAGGGTGATAAGTCGATGGGTCCTGGGCACATGTGCCATCCCTTCTGCTTGGGAAGAGGGAGGTGGAGGTTGTTGGGGTGAAGGGGGTTCCTGTTGTGTCCTATAGCGGTGAATCGTCCCCTCGTATTGCCTGTTTGGGTCATCTAGTTGAAGAAGAAAGGGTCAGTCTTAACAGATGGTATTACTGAAGCTTCAAGGTTTGAAACTTCTGTGCTTACAAATTTAATAGAGGAAGTGTTTCTGCATTAGGTTTTTGATATCCTGTGTGATAATCACCTTTTCCCCCTTCATATATAAGCACTACAATTTAGAGTAGATAAAATAAAGCTTCATTTCACAATCTAGATTAATTGCAGCTCATTTCTCACCTGCAAACTGTTCTGTAATATTTTGACCTTTACTAATAGGTAAAAACTTCTAGGCATCAACACCTGTATGCAGGACTTTGAAAGAATGTATTGGAAATAAATTTCTTACTAAACCAGCTACCCTATAATGTAAAGGAGCTCTGTCTGTTTAATGCCAAATGTCAGTTCCAATACATTTGCTCTAGTTTATCCAGATCACTGCAACAACATACTTCCAACAAAAGTTTCTGAAAAGTTAAGAATATGCTAAGCAGCCACTTAAAGACTCCCAAGATATTTATGATGCCATGGAGCTGGTAAATATAAGCAAGATAAGTGTGAGAATATTTACATATGCAGATAAACTTACTTTCTGCCTGGCTTTGTTTAGGTGTCTCTGGTTGATAGGGCTGTAGCTTTTCTTGAGTAGGTACAGGTGAATTTGCAGGGCTAATCACCTCAATGGCATCTCCAGGAGCTTCATACCGGTGGGAGGATACTGAGTATCAAGCAAAGGTTGTGGAATAAGGTGTAAATATCACAGAAAATTTCTCTTGCCTCTACACAGCAACACCAGTGTTTCCATTATAATGACACCAGTGAAATGAAAGTCAAAACACTATATTTTCCTCATGATAACCACGGTGATACAAATGCTTGCACAGTGTTTCAATGTAAACCAAATTTTAGGTTTCTTGAGTTCTGATAAGGTTAGTCTTATTATCTTGCATTTCCTGTTGTAGCAGGGAATCTGAATAAAGCAAACAATTTTGATTTTGCAAGAATCTTGAGTAACTATATGCAAAAACTGTATTTGTCTATGAAGTGTTTCTACTGGGCAGAGGTGAATATTTTATCATTGAACATCAGAATCATTTCACATCTTATTATTTCCCTAAAAGGCTAAGACAGACAGCAAAGAAGTAGATAGTTACTAAGATACGTACAACTACTGGAAGAATCTGAACTTTGAGAGCCCCTATCTCGTGCATCCTTGTCTGAAGCAATCTGTCGAGTGATGATCACATCTATGAAGTTAGCAGCAGTAATTGTGGTCTTTCCTCGAGTTCTCAGCTCTTCCTCGTACCTGGATTTAGGAGGAGGTCCTTTCTCTTTACCAGCCTCTGAATAGACTACTGAAGACTGTCCCTGGGACTTGCCACCAGAAAAGTTTGCAGATGTATAGGGGCACTGGACAGGCCTTTTTTCTACCTCCAGTGTCTTCTGTTCCATCTGCTGCTGTTCAGTAACCACAGCTGACCGGCGTCCCATATTCTCTTCTATCCTGGTGCCTTCATGCTTGTTCTCTTTTGCTTTGGCAACTTCCATCTGAGGAGCAGAGGCTGCAGCATCTACGAGTGCTGCAAGGGCATCAGCAGCAGTATTGTAACGGGAAGCTGGCAACCCTTGAGTAATAGAGGGAGCTCCAGGGGTGAGCTGCCTGTTGGCAAACATTAAATATTCTCAATTATATCGCATGAAAAAGAGAACCAGAGCCATATCACACATACAACAAAGTGAAGCTTTTCTGACACTAATTTCTATCCAAACTGGACTACTGAAAATGCATTGGATCATTTCCAATAAATCCAAGAGCAATCAGATAGTGATATATCCTCATCTTGTTGTATTTTCCTCAGGCTCAATGCACCTTTTAGTAAGCTCAAATGTTAGAACACATATCTCTGGAATAGTAAGTTATAAATCATACATGATACGTAGCTGAGCAGCAGGATCCAAAGGTGTGATTACACTTGTCCCATTGGTTCCTTGAAAAATACTAGGCCTTTGCTGCAGGATGTTTTCCTGGCTTCTAACTGAAGGGGATGGGGACCGAACATATCCATGACTGCCAGGTCTGCCGGGCTGCTCTGCACCTGCAGAACACAGAGCAGAGGGAAACAAACAATATATATTGATAACTATTATAACAATGCAGTACTACATATCAGTGTTGTCTCCTCCACATCCTTTCCCAGTAGTCTCCACCCCTCTAGCTGTGACAGTATGTATCAAAGGTTTAAACAGCAGCAGTATTGTTTACAATGCTCTGAATGACATGGAAGTTGTGCTAGCGGTAACTGGGATTCACACCATTTCCCAGGTGCTACATTGCTATGAGAAAGATCAGAAGCAGTTACAGTCTACAAGACAACTGATTTAAATGTAATGATTTGCACTCACCTGGTCGAAGATAAAGTTCAGCAGGGACTGAAGAGATTCTCTCCCTCTCCCGTTCTCGTTCTCTTTCCCGCTCCCGTTCCCTCTCCCTTTCCCGTTCCTTCTCCCTCTCCCTTTCCCGCTCCCTTTCAGCATTTGCAGCTGCAGAAGCTGCCAGGTGTGTAGGGTGTCCTGGAAGGTTTACAAAATAAAATGAAGTAGCAAAAAGAGATACTCAAGTTAAGCATAACTGGATGTAAACACTTCCCAATATATTCTGCTATCCACTTACAGCAAAATTTCCCGAATACACTCAAAACTATCCACTTCTCTAAGACAAAAGCTTAACATACAGTAACAGTGGAAGGCTCAACAGCTTTTTACTAAAGTGGTTTTTATGCAGTTAGAAACTACACACAGCTTATAGACCCAAATTCTACTCTTCAACACACACACCATGAAGTCAGTGAAATCATAATCAAATGACTATAAATAAAGACCTGACAGAATGAGGCAAATTCTGCATTTGTCAGTGCTCCTAATGTAACTACAAAGGATATCCTTAAGAAAACCTTTGCTATCCAAGTTAAGAAGCACATGCAAAAAACACCAAGACGTGACACTAATGAAAGCTAAAGAAGGCACGTCAGACAACTAGAGACATCAGCAAATCACAAGAGCACTTACCTGGTGATAGAGAAGCAGGATTGTAAGGCCTAGGAGGGAACGTAAGTTGGGTACCAGGGATATATGTGATTCTCTCCATGGGTGGTGTGCTTGTTCCTCCAGGATGAGGCACTAAGATAGTGGGAGCCATATTGTTCAGGTCAATAATTCCTGTTAGGAGATGACACATGTAAGAATAGTAACTCAAGGACAGACCAACAGCCCACACATTATATATTATGTTCATTAATAAAGGTCAGCCGTGAATGCTTAGTGTAAAAACATAGAATAAGGCAAATGCAGAGCTATATTCCCGCTGGTTATACTCTCTTAGATACGGCAATCAGCCATTTAACTTGTCCAGATTCCTGTTTTCTCTGTCTGAGGAGTTACATTTTCATAAGATGTCTTTTTATTTTCAAACACTCCTTCTTGCTGCTGTTACATATCCAGACTGATTTAGGCTTTTCCCAATCCTGCAACACTTCACACACACTTGCTAACTCTCTAACCTTTAAACAATCACCCTGTTTTTCTCATCCCTTTAGCTGTTGCTTTTGTTTTCATTTTGGAGAACTTCTCATTTTGATATAATTCTCTTTTCTGAAGTTGAGGATGAGTTAAATATGTTTCTGAGTACCAATTTAAACTATCAAAACCAGTCTAATTTCTTGAACACTAGTAAGTCTTACAGCCTTCCCTTTAACAATATTGTTTACATATATAGTTCTCCTTTATGCCCACAGAAGCCAGTACAGAAGTAGGACAACACATTTGCAAACACATCTCTGCCTATGCAATTGTATGCATACACACGAACACATCTTTATAAGCAGCAACAAAACAAACCAACCAACCACAAGTCCAAAACATACTTTAAAGAACATAAGAAAAACCACGGGCATACCTCTTGCTCCCGCATATGGGAGAGCTAAAGTTTGCTCTCTGGGAGATAATCCTCTCGTTACATCTGGACGTAAATTGACTTGCATCTGCTGTGAGGTAATGTAGTCATTTAGGATTGTCTGTCGTGTGTTTTCCATCGCGTAAAGCTGATACTGACTTGGGTAGCCTGGGGTGGGCGAGAGCTGCCTTTGGAACAGGTAAGCAGCAGCAGCTGAGGGTGAAGGAGGAAACAAAACCCAGAAGATTTAGGGTCTGGGTGATATCAAATGGAAGTTTCAGATGTTTATGTAACTTTAATGAGAAGCACTGTCAACTCTCTCTAGCGAGTGCCAGATGAATTAAAACAGCATTTAAATACTGGTGGTTTACTGAATTTATGCAGTCTTCAGACAGAAAAAGTGAAATAATCCATACTGGAGATATGCATAAGAGACTTGATTAAAAATATAAATCCTGAAGTTCTGAAGATGTAAAGAGCTGAAATACCTAAAGAAGGTTAAAATATCTCACAGAAGTGGACTGAGGGATAGGTTAAAAGGAAGTCTAATGTATTTAATATCACCAGGGACAACCTGATAATCCCTCAGTGAGAAGGAATCACAGTCCTGAATAAAGAGGTCCTGATTAATTCTATAGCATCTTCCACATCCTTCTCTGCATAGCTTTCCTGAAAGCTTTCATATATTTCACGAATACTTATCTAAAAATACTGTCTGTAACCAAACAGACGCAGCTGGCAGCTTCTAGAAAAAAGTTACAACCTTATACAATCATATTTTCCTTAAGTTTCCTGGCCAGATAATACCCCCCCCACCCCCCCCAGTTGAAATTAGGCCACAACAGTGTATAATATATAACCTTTTATGAAATTAAAAGAAACCCAATACAAACAGATTTACCAGGATCCAGAGCCCTGTGAAATGGCATAGCGGGATCTAAATGAGGAGGGAGGTGACTCCTATAGACTTCAGGAGTTGCTCCTCTATGATGAGGGTCAAAAGGACTGTGAGTCACTACAGGATCAACCCCAGGGACTGGAGATTTTGCTGGCACACTCTCCCTCTGTGTTGGAGTGAGTGTGTTTTTCCTTTCATGATTTGCTGGCTTCCCAGAAGATATTCCACCTAAAAACAATGAAAACTCCAAATCAATAAAATGCATATTTTTTTCCTTAGAAAATACAGCTGTAAGTATACACTGGCTCTCAAGTAACAGTCTAGAGTATCTTGCAATGTGATACATCACAGAAAGTATTTTACATCACAAACTGTTTCTGGTGAAAAATCTAAATCCTAAAGCTGATTGCTTACACTTCTCCAGAATACCTTCCTCATCTAGACACCTCCATAGGAATAGCTTCTGCCCTTAAAATGTTGCACTTATAGGTAACTGTTTCGATACAACCCGTAATTAAATGCAAATTGAGAAAGAACTGTCTTCCCACATCCATGTTATAATATGGCAGATTTTAGGCTTAGAGCCTTTTAAAATTCCCTCTAGCCACCCTCCAAATAGAGAGAAACCATTAGAACACAAGAAAGTAGAACGGATTACAGAAAGCAGTTTAAAATGAAATCATTAAAACTTCTTGTCTGGATAGGAATAACATACCCTCACTAACTCTATTCAGCATAGGTGAACTCCTGGACATTGGACTCTGATAGTTCACAGGTGTCCTCCGAGCATTGGTATCATCATAAATCCCAGGGCTCAGCTGTGATTTGGGAGTTTCATGAAGAGTTGACCTGAGAACAGAGGGACCAGAGCTCACTACTGACGTGTGACGGGAACGTACTGCATCCCCGGTCTTCACGTCTTCGTATTTTCCTCGCTCCACCACCTTCACGTTTTCTGGCACCATTTCCAGCTGAGGCATTCCACGGGGAAGCTTGCTTGGTCCAGTGATTAAAGATTTTACATTATGTTTGATGGCAGACTGGCCAGAGTTGCTTTCGTATTTTATGGGTGTGCCCTGAAAAGGAGAAAAAGACCAGGTAAGCTTATTCTGCCAATGTTTCATGCATGCCAAAATCCTCACATTGCTGACATTGTAGTTCATTGCCTGCATCACATTAACACACAATATAACTGGATCTTAGTGACTGTTACTTGTCAGTTCTCTCACATTTGCTTGCAAATGTGCTCCCTACAGTTGAATCATCAGTATTTATCTAATACGCAGAAAATACTTTTAAGCTTTGCAAGTTGGTGGCTTTCTTAAAAAACAAAACACATCTCTCATTTGTGATTATTCAAATACCCTGGATTGATTCACTCCTGGGTCTGTAACCAACTGTGTGAGTGTAGCAGGGCTTTTTGTATTCACCTGAGATATGGAGCCTTCTATGATTGGCCTGGTCGTTTGTACCATTTCGGGAGTCTTGCGACTCTCCTGGCTCAGTAAGTCCTGTCTTGGGATTTCATGGATGGAACGACCCATTTCTTTTATAGTAGTGACTCCATCATATGGTTTCCCCTTAGTAATGGCTCCTTCAAATGTCCTTATGGGAGGAGACTCTCTCTTAATCTGTTTAGGGTATTTCAAGCCTTCTTCAAAGCTTTCAGTTGTTGCTCTTGGTGTACCTTTTATAGAAGGAAAGACACATTACTGGCATTAGTAATTACCAAGTCTCTTTTTTCATAAAGACAGTAAAATAACTACATGTCATAATGGTGGCACTTTGGTTTGCTATAATCTATGATATGCTCTCAAGACTAAGAAAATCACCACAGAAGTAATACTGAACAAATAGTCAATATATTACTGAAAGCATCCCAAGTTATTTCAGATGCTGAAATAAATGAAATAGCACACATCTTCACATTTACAAAAAAAGAGCTAATTGCCAAGTATTTGTATGAAAAAAAGTCTGATTTCCAAGAAGAAAGAAAATGCTACATTTACACACTAGCTTTGTATACAGTATATCAGGAAACTGCTGATTTATGCTCTGAAAAACATGTTTAATGAAATTAGCTCCACCTTTAACACAGCTACCATTGTTAACATCAGTTTTAAGGTTCAGAAATCCAGATTTTTGAGGCTGTAATTAACGCTTGCCTTCTAAACTCAGAATACTTTACCTTGCATTATAGAGCCAGACAACACTGTTCTCTCTTTTAGTTCAGCATGTGGGCTACCCCGAGGCAGTGCACGGCATATTAAACCTAAAATGAACATAATTTAGAGAACTAAACAAGTGTTCAAAGAAGCCCAACAAAATCCTCCTCCTTCTTATATACATCACAGATAGTATCTATATCAGGGTAGTGCCCAGAGGTCCTAGCCTCAGCATGCTAGGCATTGTAGCAACATGTTATAAACACCATCCTGCCCTAAAAAAAATAAGTCTTTCAGTTCAGGCATTCATGCCATTACATTCCTGCAAGTTTTAACATACTTAGAAAACACAAGGTATTTTTTATAATTAAGCTTAACTCTTCCCCCAAATGCAGTCACTGCTTCTCTTACACTTCACTTTACTTAAAGAAAGGTGTTCATGATAGGAACCCGAGCAAAAAGTAAAAAAAAAACACCTCAAAAAAATATCTCGGCTTCTTTCAAATTAATCAAAGTTCATTCTGAATCATCTGGGAAGAGCTGAATTTACTGTTCTTAGAGTAGGAATCTGAATCAAATTCCAAAAGAACTCATGGTTTTCCACAGTTTGAGGACAGAAAATGTGTCAAAGCAATGAGATACAGCATAGATGTATCAGAGCAGCTTCTCATATCCCAAAAAAGCCCAGAGATGAGGCAAATGCATCAGAAACTTAAAGGCAAGACTGAATTTCTAGATCCTAGGAACTTATTCATATTGCTCCTTCTGCTGAAAGCGTACAGAAAATAGCGTTTAAGGGCTACCCAAATATGGGGAAAAAGAAAACACACTTAAGGAGTAAGACTCCATAGTTCAGGTATGCAACATTTTTTTGCACTTGTATTTTTAAAAAGCAATCAGAAAAGTTATGCAATGGCCTGACTTGACCTTTGCAGCCTTAGTTTCATTATAGTTTATTAAATCAAAATCATAGTAGGGATGCCCTGAAGCAGAATACAGCAGCTGTGCAATCTTCTTCTTGGCATAATCCAAGAGGTTTACTGCAGGAATGCAGAAGGTCACACCAGAGTGTTCCAGAGTTACTGTGCCATGGCTGAGACCAATATTTAACTAACGGGTGTGCCCATGGAGGCCACACTGGTGTTGTTTGAGCTCTACATGACCTGCTGGGACTGTGATTCAGAGTCAGTCACACGTGTCAGATCTACTAAGAGGAGTAAGTGCTAGCTGAACTCCAGTCATATTTCCAGCATGCTTGTAGTGGTTATTACATAGATTTGGTTAGTAGTGTAAGATTTAAATCTCATTTCTCTTTTCATCTGCTCCATAAAATAACTCTAAGTACTCTTACAACAATGCAAAATATTTGGATAAAACACAAAACACCTTGGAAGCAGCTGTTTTTACCTTCCAGTGGTGCAGACACCGGAGACTCACGCATTGACATTCCTTGCTTTATATTCCCTTCCATTGTATCATAGCTTCTCTTTAAACCAATTTCATGAGCTGTTCTTGGACTCCTTGTTCCTTCACGAACATTTTTAATAGCTGGCAAAATTTATAAGAGTGTGGTTAGGAAAATGTGGCTGATAAGAAAGAGATACACGAGCATAACATTTAATGAGACCACAGGTCATTAATACTTTAACAAGACAACTTCAGTTGAATATTGTAACATTAAATCTCAACCTTCAAAAGATCTTTTATAGTTTGTTAAAAAAAATTATTTGTTCAGTCACTCTTTTATCAGTATCTTAAGTTCAAAGTTAAAGGATACATTTATTCTGATTTTAATGCAGATAATTTCAAACTTGTTTAACCTTTCAAAATAAAAATCTTCCATGACAAATTTGAAATAAACGGCAAAGAAATTAAACAGTTTAACTATTACTTTAAATATATAGTACAATAGACTCTTCAGAACACCATCACAATTTCTGAATCACTTTAATTCTTAGACTCTCAAAAAACACATGCAGGTCAATACCTCTCCCAGATGGCACCCCACTGATTAAGGTTTATATCTACCACTTGGAAACAGATACAATTCAGCTATGGATTATAAAAGCAGAACATGTTGCAGTCTTGCCTTTAATCAGGTATAATATACAAATACCCACCATCATAAGACAAAATATGCCCACTTTTGCCTTCGTAAATAACATGGCCTTTGGCTGAAGTTTCCTCTCGGCACTTTTCTGGGCTGCTGTCTTCTGTAGCTAGCCGGGTGATGGTTCCCTTCAATAATGCATCAGCTGCTATGCCAGCCTGGGACAGAGCTGGTGTACCCTGCAATTCAATCAATCAATCAATCAATCAAATGTAACTCAGAACATGGGCACTTACTTAAGATAATAGCAGTAAAGGGAAAAAAAAAAAACAACCTAAACCCACAACATTTTTTAGATGTAGAAAGCCACCTACTTTATCAAGCAGTATGGAAGTTGTTAATAACCCTCCAGCTAGGTTTACCAAAAGCTCTGGTGGCTCTATTTAAAGACTCATTTACATGAAGATGAAAGCACGGTAATGACAACTTCAGCAATAGCAGGATTTGACCATCTGATTGTATTAAAATTTCTTTATTCAAGGCAGTTCCTACTTGTGATAATAATTCACTTTTTCAGTCATGAAAATATATCCACAGTGACAGCTTAAATATGCAGGTTTGCCTCAGCCTTCCCAATAAGCAGAAAAATACCTGAGTTATGGAGCCTCTCAAAGAAGGAATGGTCTCAACAGATACTTTACTGGTTGGAGTTCCTCGTGTTATACTTCCCTCCTGTATCGTTGATGTACCTGATTTGAAATAAGACATCCTGATACATCACAGAATAACAAAAAAATAGCTACTCTAGTTGAAACAATTAAAAACTCTAGTGAGAATTGTTAGCTTACATTAAAATACAGAGAAAAAAAATCAGTTTAACAGCATGCATTTGAGCAGTCACATCATTTCCTCTTTTACAGACCAAAAGCCTTTTGCAGCATTAACCCACAGAATTTAGTTTCTTTTCTTTTGATGTATTTGGATATTTGACATGTATTGTTCTGCATATGCTCTAGTGAGCAGCTTCATTTTGAAACTGGCACGCCTTGAAACAACTGTTTTGAAGTGAAACATGCAGACAGGAGGTGCTAGCTACAAATACACATGCATTGGAAATAGGGAGCAGATTAATCATATAATCTTATGGTACTTATACAATCATATAATACTTAAAAGTAACACTTCAGCAGTTTGAGCTCTAGAAGTTAATCCTCTCAGTTTTCTCAGGCTCTGACAAAGTTTCTAAATCTGTGTGATTTTCTTTACCTCGAACCACACTTTCATGTTGTGCCCTGACCAGGAGTCCCTCAGGCTGGGAATTCTGGCTTCTGGGAGAGAATTCCTCTTGTTTTATATAGGGCAGGGAAGCTATTCAGAAGAAGAATAAAGAAGAAAAGTTTTGTTGGCTTTTTTTTTCCTTTAATTACAAGTCATTAAATAGTCTACATAAAACACGTCAGTTTTTGTTTTACCAGATTTGGCTGACTCCTGCTGCCTTGGCAGTCCAAGAGATATAGAACCCACTGATGGCTTTGCAGTTTCTTGGGTGTAGGAAGCTTGACTGTGGGATGTTAAGTAAGTGCCAGGTGTTCCCTGAAACAACGAATATATGTTAATTCTTGTCTGTGGAATGAAGATTCACATCAATGTTTACAGGAGAATGCTAATACTACTACGATACTGTCTCAAAATGCTACAGTATACCACTGCAAAGTACCAAAGTTGGTCTGGAGATGCAGTTCACCCAAGCTGAAGATCCTCAGCCATGTTCCTAAATGTAAATAGCTGCAAGATTTTCTATTTTCTAAAGCACCTGTAATTCCTGGACTTTTAGAAGTAGCATGTATAGATCTTAAGTGTTAATGTGGTGAACACATAAACCAGAACAAGATGCTGAAGGCTGACAAAAGAGCAAATACTGATGTAAGAAGAGGTTTTCAAATAATAGTTCTTACTTGTGAGATTGAGCCTCCCATGATGAAGGAAGGCTTTTCTGATGGCACACTTGTTTTGGAGGATGGAATGAGTGGTGGTGGTGGTCTGGTAGGTCTGGTTGTTGGAAGGCGGACTCCTTCAGGTATATTGGTTATTACTTGGTGAGGTGCTGGCTGGAGAACTTGGGGAGAAAACATCGTACGTTAAAAATAACAGTCTGTTTCAGCTCTACTACTTGTTAGAGAGACAAGAGGAACAAAAATAGCAAGTTCATCTGACAATTTCTGACAGGAATAAAACACCCAAAAGCATACCTCCCGTATGAAAGCTGGGGCTGTTCAGCCTGGAGAAGAGAAGGCTGCGTGGAGACCTCATAGCAGCCTTCCAGTATCTGAAGGGGGCCTATAGGGATGGTGGGGAGGGACTCTTCATTAGGGACTGCAGTGACAGGACAAGGGGTAACGGGTTAAAACTTAAACAGGGGAAGTTTAGGTTGGATATAAGGAGGAAATTCTTTCCTGTTAGGGTGGTGAGGCACTGGAATGGGCTGCCCAGGGAGGTTGTGAATGCTCCATCCTTGGCAGTGTTCAAGACCAGGTTGGATGAGGCCTTGGGTGACATGGTTTAGTGTGAGGTGTCCCTGCCTATGGCAGGGGGGTTGGAACTAGATGATCTTAAGGTCCTTTCCAACCCTAACTATTCTATGATTCTATCTGGGCTGTATTTACAGTTCTGAAATTCATTATATCCAAATGTATGTTATGCATAGAAACTGAATTGAAAATATGTAACCTGGCATCAAGGCTCAAAAAGAAATGGCAAAAGCTGCACTGTAGAAGTGCAGACCCTGAAAACTAAACTTTTAAAACCAGCGGCCCAGGGCAAATTCAGGGTTTTTTCTGTTTTGCTGTTTTTAAAGAAAGTTCTTATTCTTTGAACTGAATGCAACTGAGTCAAACATAACCTAAGCTTCCCTGCTTTTGTCTTTTCTTAGCATGACATTACACTCTGAAGGGAAAAGCAATAACCCAAGCTTCACAATTAAGATTTGTCAGTTATTTCACTGTTTCATAAACCACTCAGATTATAATAATAAGCAATTATAGTAAGAAACTAATGCCAAGGATAGTGGCAGCTTTCTAATTTCGTTAACTCCTCCCTTCATAAGAAAGGCCACCCATGAATATGACAGTACTTGTATTAAGCTGAAAATCTCTTGATGACTGTGTCTCAATGCTGTTCTAACACTTTCCAGATCACCCATCTGCTTTAATATGTCATGCAGCTAATGCAGCAACAAATAACAAAAATACAATCTCAGAGAAGCCTGAAATTTACATGCACAAGGAAAACAATCTATTTTCTTCTTTTGTTAGTTTACAAAGCATTTAGATACTAATTTGATACTATATCAAATTTCATCAGTCCAGCTTCCAAGGAAGACTACATATCCCTATGATACCTAACAAAGTACTTACCTGGTGGAACACTATAGCGAGCTGCATTCATATCAGGCTGGGGAGAGGCTTTATTAACTTCTCTTGGAGACAGCCTGTATGGTGATGCTGACCTTGTTGCTGTGTTTTGCACTTGTGCTTCCTGTTCTATTGCTCGCTTGACCTCAGCATAAGGCATATAGGCCACTGGTTTTCCTAGGAAGGTTAAAGTTATCAGAAAGAAAAAAACTCCGGATTAGAAATTGGAGGTACAAGGTTCAGTTTACAGCACAATTTTAACACAGGGCCTGCTCAAATGTCAGATGTACTCATCAGGTAGAAATGTTACAATTAAATGTGGTATTAAGGTACAGCTTCATTTAATATGCTCTTGCTTCTATACTTCTATATCCAAAGCTTTGAAAAACTTTCTCATACTTTCTGTATGTGAAAAACAGTATTTGAATCCTTTAGGTCCTTCAAGTGAAAGCTCTACCACTGAAAAAGATTTCATTTCAAGAAGATTCCTTTCCAAATCCTGTGCACCAGCCAGGTTTACATACAAATACAGCCAGACTTACACACCAATCCCACCAGACAAAAGCCTCCGTTCCTTGTTTGCCCAAATAAGTTACAAATCAAATTTCAAATACTAATATTGCCCATCAGTGGTGCTTAAAGGGAAAAATACATTTTTCTTTAATTTAGGCAATTAAAAATCCAGTACCAGAACTTCAGAAATTCCTTTTCTCTGGCAATGGACAA
The DNA here is from genome assembly GCF_034315485.1 of Pezoporus occidentalis. Taxonomy (NCBI): domain Eukaryota; kingdom Metazoa; phylum Chordata; class Aves; order Psittaciformes; family Psittacidae; genus Pezoporus; species Pezoporus occidentalis. The sequence continues at coordinate 113,467 of NW_026914297.1, read as the reverse complement.
TTTAAGTATTCAAAATTATGAGTCAGAACAAGTCTAGTGCAGCTGTAAAGTTGTATCTTTAATCTCCATAAAGAAAGGATCTTTAATATTTTATCTCATGGTACTGTGTAGGTTGTCAGGCTCTTTAGTTTGACAAGATGCTCCACAACATCACCAGTGTTCTGATGTATGCAATACAAGGTTTCTAAACAAGTCTGTGGGCTCTTTGCTGCATGCAGCAGTTGGTGGACAAGGTTCATATGCACAGTGTATCTTAGGAAGTAGCTGCTGTAATCATCTGATGACAATCTCAGTCCCTTTTGGTTTTCAGACTAAGATGTCCAGGCTTGTAGAACCCATTTACATTAACCATGTTATCCCTCCCTCTCTGTTTGCCTCAGTAACCACCCTGATTTTTGTTGGCAGAGATTTCACCCCAGAACTTTCCCACACTTCATAATTGCATACTGCCAATGCCAAGAGTTATTCAGGTAGTTTTTCAGTTAAATGGTACTTCTAAGCAATCCCAGACCTTCCACCTAAAGGAGCAACTTCCAAAACCCACAATCTTACCCTCCCTCCCTGATCTTCCAGCTCCCTTCTCACTATTTTAACAGGCAAAAAAAAATGGTTATGTTATTTTCATTTTACTTTAGTAAAAAAATAAAGGTGAAGCATTTTCATAACATAATTTAAAAGTTATGCATATTAAATCTACTCGATAGTTTCTGTTGCTAATACTGTGGAGACAACAGAGCACATGAGCATATAAGAATCTAAGAATGCAGAATTATGCAACGGTGATAATATCTCTAACATTGTAACATTCGGCACATTAATCTTAGTTTATTTCCATGTTACAATGTACATGTTTGTGGACCTATTCTTTTCTAGTAAGCAAAGGTGAGGTAAAAGTTATCCACTTCTGAGGTACAGAACTGGGCATCCCATAGGATATGCTTTTCTTGTACACAGAAAAAACAACATTCTGCTAAGCTATTTGTAATTTGCAAACTGTTGATGAAATAGCTTCAGTTCAAAGAATGAAAATATAACCAACATACACAGAGAAAACCCATAATATGAATGTTTATAAGGAAAGCTAATAAATGCATCCTGTGGCTCTTAAGCAGCAATTTGGACAATGTAACATCTACAGTGTCCATGTGAATCACGTTTCTGTAACCAGCAACTGTAACAAATACATCCTTATTTAGTCACCCTGACAGGCTCTGTGAGCAGTTTTAGCATTGTTCTCTACTTGAGGTCACACTAAGAGCCACATTCAGGAAACACAGGTCTAGATTGCAGAGTTCAGTTCAAACCTTTACTTCACATAGCCTCTCTACATACAAAAGCAACCAACCATCATACCCCCAGGAGAAAGAACCTTTCATGCAGCCCTTCTGAGGACAGACAGGCTGGAGTATGACGGTTCTTTTATGCCCTACTCCAGGGCTCAATGTCCATGTATGTACTCCAGTGCAGTAAAACATCCCTTTTAATTGTGCTCATACTCCTTTAGCAATTCTCTTCCATCTTCATCTTAAGTTTCTGAAAGGTGCTCCCCCAGAACATGCACTTATCTGATTCCTCTCACCTGCACACCTAATCTTTCTCAATCTCTCTCGCTGCCCACGGCAGGGGGGGTGGAACTCGATGATCTAAAGGTCCTTTCCAACCCTAACCATTCTATGATTCTATGTTTGAATTTCACCCGAATAGAGCCATTTTTTTCTGCCTTATCTAAAGGGGCTACACGGTATTTGTAACAACACTGTAACTGCAGCAGGTTCTCTGTAGCAGACAGGTACTTTTACTCAAATGCCATCAAAAAGTACTTAATTATTGGTACACTTCCATTCTTAAATGAGGCAGCATTGTAACACAGAGACATAAAATGCAGGGCTGTTTCCATGACAGATGTGAAAACGCCTACCTTCCCACTCAACATTAGGGCTCTTGGAAGTACCGCAAGGGCTTACAGCACTTCGATACTCCATATCCAGCTGCTCCTGCCTCTGGCGTTGCTCCTCCAGCAGCGCTGACTCATGCATTGCTTTAATGTGCCGCTGATACAGTGCATAACCACTCACTGGTGTTCCAACGGGAACAGTACAGGGACTGCAAGAAACCTGCAAGGGCAGGAAGGTATTAGCATCAAGTACATTAATACAGGTACTTACTAAAGTAACTATCTTGCTCAATGCCTCCACTGCAGCAGCTGCAGTTTATGTATAAGTGTTTCAAGTGATCCACACTTGTTTTGTAAGCTACTACTTGTGTATTTATTTTCCCCCTCAAAAGTATAATAACAAAGCAAATGATGTATTTCTTCATTTGTTCACAACTGTTTGCTGCTGTAGTATTGCAAATAGTTTTAGGGACAACAGATACTCCTTCAAATATCACCTAAAAAGCCCATACCATAGGTGGTATGACGGCAGCTCGGTGGTGAAGCTGTTGCAGGTCCATCTGCCCTTGCTTTATCGTGGATGATACCAGTATTGACCCAGTGGGATTTAATAGTGAGGGCTTTGACTCCCTGCTGAAGATACTGGAAATGGAGACAGAAGGAAGGGAAAAAAATCACCATAAAGACAAAGATTAAACATCTTAATAAATTTAGAGGCAAAAGTATGCCTCTCAACTTATTAAAAACCAACACATTTAGTACACTGGACAAATAGCTGAATGATCAGAACCATGTCTGTTTTGTCCCACAGCACATTTGGTAGAAGAGGCAACAGATGCTGCTGTATTTCTATAATATACAGAAACACCAAAAGAAGTGTTCAGAACCTCCATACCCGAAATTCATGTATGCAGTTTCTATATGCAAAGTACTGCAACAATGCAACCTTCTTTATAAAGAAGGTTTTCGGGGAAAAAAATAGATAGGAAACACTAAATATAGCACAGGAAATAAAAAAAGAGTAGTATACAACAGACTACTTTCACTTGGAGGTCTAATATATTTGTGAAGAGGAAGCTGATGTCTGAAAAGGAAAGAGAGTGTAAAAACACCATCAACTGCACTTTTCCACAGACCACATGCAGAACAATGATACTGGATACTTCTGACATTTAACTTGGTACTGCGTGTATATTAAGGCCACTGAGAGGGAGGGGGTACTGGGTCTGGTGCTATGCCATGGTTGCACAGGAATTGCACCAAGAGAATACTAAAAAGACTCCAAAGATTATCAGTGGTCAGCCATCCCCAGAAGATAAATGGTTCCAAAGACATGCAGTATTGTCCATTTACAGCCCTATCTACTCATGTGGATTATCCAGAATGTTTAGGGCCAAGTTTCCAGGAGCTAGGAAATTTGCATGAAGACACTGAAGAAAGTGGCCATCCATTTCTCAGGACACTTGCCCATGAATTTAGGGACACTGTCTGGTAAGAGTGAGAAATACTTCCACTACTCTGTCATTAAGAGCCTTCAAGAGATTCAGTTCTACTGATTGATATAGCATGGTTCTATGACAGTAACTGGGTACAGGACTCCAGAGGTTATACAAGCAAATAAACATGGAATGTTAAAAGGTAACTAAAATGTCAATATTTTATGCCCCTAGATTATTATCTTTTTTAAAGCAATTTTCATCACCTACTAGAAGGTTCATTCAGGCTCTTCTCCCTGCCAAATTCAAGGAGTTTTGGATGCATTCTACTAAACTGAGTTTGTGAGAGCAAGAATCAATTATAACTTCGTCTGCAGATTTCTGGTTCTACATTCAAACAGTTTTTTTTACCAAAGGGAATGGAGAGCCCACGTACTGTCCCACACTCACTAGTCACACTATAAAAATAATAGATGGCAACATTTGAATGCTAAACAATTAAACTCACCCTTGTCTATCAGGTTCTCCATCAACCTCCTCATCAGCACTACAGGTGGCACTTGAATCATTATCTGAATGGGATTCCTGTCTTGCTGTATTAACCTGTTGTGACAGACTATAGTCCATTTCCTCTGGTTCTGACTTTTCCTTGGGTTTCTCCATTTCTCTCTCTTTGGTATCACTCTCTATTTTCACTTGAATATTCTCTGGTAGCCTCATTTCAGTCTCTACAGGTTCTACTTTGGTATGCACTGGAAGAGTAATCACAGGCTTAGCTTCAACCGGATGGCTTCTACTGTCAACTTCCATAGGCTCTTCTGCCTCATTATTTATTTCTTCCTTAACCTGTGGTTCAGGGTTCTGACTTTCAGCAGCTGATACACTTTGGGTTGTTAAAGAGGGAGATGTGCTGGCTGCAGGTTTAATGGCAGATTCTTGTTCTGTTGTCACCTCAGGGGTTACTTTTGAAGCAGTGCTCTCAGAGGGAGTTTCTTCACTTGGTTTAGCAGGTTCTGCTGGAGTTGGGGATGGAGCACTTTCTGTATCAGAACTATTTTCAGCACCTGGTGAAAACGAAAGTTTTACAAGAAAATCAGTCATACCTATAGACATGCTGACTTGCAAATCTTGCTCTAAGTTAACAGTTCTAGTTTACTTCCTTTGTGAATCACGACTGTTTTATTGAAAATTCCTTCTTTGCACTGTGAAAGGTATAAACAACATCGACACCTGGATACCAGTTATATACGGGTATTGAATTTTGTAGTAAAGAACCTTCCTCCTCTCTTCAGCTTAGCTCATGAACTCCATTATATTATAGATAGCTTTTAGAAAAATTGAAACATTTATGAAAAACTATGGCAACACCTAGAACAAACATGATATATTCAACTCTTATCTTCTGATATGATTCTTCATTCCTAGAACCACATCATCGAATCAGAGAATGGTTTGGGTTGGAAAGGACCTTAAGATCATCTAGTTCCAACATCAATATTTTAACATTTGTTAAAGAAAATGGATGCAATAAGGATCCATCAATTTTAACCTATCAACTGTAAAACCAGTAATTAATTTTCACTTGTAGAAATGGACAACTTGCTGAATTGCACACATACACACTGCAGCTTAAAACAATACCAACAACTAAAAACCAAAATACCCACATTTAGCCATATGTATTTGAGCATTACATTATGAAGTGGAACATAGCTTTCTGAGCATATAACTGGCATAAAACATAGGTCCCATTCTGTGCATGCACAAGTTGCCTTCCAGGAAAAAAGTTACCTTCACTGTCTTCTGGATTCTCTTCTTCATTAGATGCTTCAATATCTTCATCCTCCTGAGCTGACACAGTTGAAGCTACACTCTCACATTGTGATACATCTCGCTCCTCACGGGGCCTTCGTGAAGACTGGTAAAAACACAGCATTTAGGTTTGCAAATATTATTTCATTTTACATGCATTCTGATTTATCAATCTGAGGTTGAAATGAAAGACAAACTCTGTTTAGCACAGATTCATTCACAAGACCACACTTTGAATCTCAGGCCAGCTTTTGCTGGCGGACGACAGAAGTACTGCAGCAAACACAGATAACGATGCTTTCACTTAAGTGAGAGAAGACTAGGATAACGCTGATTTTAAAGGATCTCCACACTCAGAATTCCACTCTAAATGCCCCAAACCTTTCAGTTCCTGGGCTTCTGCCAATTCTCCTGCTCCGTTTTGCAAGGTTAGTGATTACTGTGTTTCAAGGTAACTGCTTTCCAGTGATGACCTGAACTTCTATAGTTGCTGACGTACTTATGAGAAATGTGGTTTTCAGAGCACTAAAGAATTCTTCAAGCTTGAGTGTTCTGATAGAAAATTTTCTATTAAACTTTAAAGCAAGAATTGATTAGTGTCACAGGTCAGTGAGCATCAGCCACCTTTTCTAGGAGATGCATGTCACAACACAGATCCAAGTGGTGACTGCAAAACAGTCTTAGTGAAGCATGATGAATGACTTCAGAAAGATGCCAAGTTTTCCCTTGCAAAATATTCAGCACTCATCATCCTTACCTTCTGTTTGTGCTGTTGGAGTAGACTGTCCAGATTGTGTCTCCTTTTATAGTTGAAGTAAAAGTTCTTACACTGAGCTTCACTTTTTGTCCCAACCATTTTGGCAATTGCTGCCCAGTTTCGTCCATGTTCCACTAGACCTGTTTAAACATACAAGAACCAATATTTACTATGATATATAATTCAGCTCTCCAAAACCTAAATAAATGTCTACGGGAAGGTAAGATACAGAAGCACTGCAGTGTCCTTAAGAGAATTCTCACTATGACAATGTACTTGATAACTACTTAATGGAGTGAACCGTGTCAACCTGAATATCTGCTTATGAAGCCTTCAAACTTAACTCTTTGCTGCTGCTAATATGTAAAAATTTTCTGCTAAAATATTGATTTTATGGATAAAATTTACAGGTAACAGTATCTGCCAAATGAATAGACAAGTTACAAACTACATTAGCTTTTCTATGAACAGAATGTCTTATACAAAAGCACATTACTTTAAGAAGTTATATGACACACCTTCACAACATGGACATGTGTGAGTCCATGCTATATTCCATGGACCAAGTACAACATCAAACAGTTCTAAGTAAGCCATATGAAAGTAGTCAATGTATGTCTAAAAAAAATGATTCTGCCTGTTAAAGATGTTTCCTTTTTTTCAGCAAATCTTGAATTATTCATTCAGGGTAGTGCTGCAAAATACCACAGCACTCATATTCTGTAGTTCAGTAACTTATTGTAATTGTGTAAAAACAAGTGTTCAGAAGTAGAGTCAAAAGCTTTACAAGGTTTACCTTTCTTAGCAACTTCCATCTCTTCTTCTGTCCAGCGGGATGTCTCCACAGGCTCTGAAGAAGCTGAAAAAGAAACAAAAACACTGATCAGAGAAAGGACCAGGATTCACTATTATGGCACCAATTGTGCATCCCCCAGCCAACTAAACTAATTACATTAAGACTTGTTCAAGTAATTTAAGAAAGCTGCTTTGGTCAGTGGGAAACAGTCTGTCTCCATTAAACCAAGCTGCAGATATAGCAGGAACCACCTCAATGAAAAATAAAAGAAAACCGAAAAACAGTAAGTAAAAACAAGCATGAAACTAAGTAGAATTCAACACAAAATAGTTCTCCTTCACATACCCGGATTTGTATCATTCTGTTTAAATTTCTGAACGGCATTAAGCTGTCACAGCCTCCATTTCCTTTTCATAAATTGTGCCATTATGCACAGCAGGCAACATGGATCCTTCCACAACTTTCATCAAAAAATAATAAAAGGTGGGCCACTCTAAAGCATCTGATCCATTGAAAACCTGGTTTGGATTTTCCAGAGAACATCTCAAAAATGGTTAAAAAAAGAAAAAGCAAATCTCTGATGTTTACAGTTAAATAAGAACTGATTTGCCCACTTTGTTCTTTAGGATACTCAGAATATCTGAGCAACAAAAGAGCTGAGGAACCAGGAGCAAACTGCCACAGCAGAGCACTGCAAGAAAAAGCAACACAACCAAACCTGCCCTGCCATCCTGGATAATTATTTACTAGCCACAAGGTACTCTATTTGCTGGTATTTCTGCACGACCACAAATTACGTTAGTCTTTTCAGAAACGCATTCAGACGCAGCATAGTCTTTTTTTTTTTTACCCACGAGCCAAGAAAGTAACATTTTATTTTAAAGAAGCCTCTTGCCATTCAATGCAGAAACAACAACCACCAACTTGCTAGGATCTATTTCAGCTTATGAAACTCTGCAAGTACTCAAGTATCAGGCCTACTTATTTAACAATATCCTTTGTGAGCTACAGTGTCTAAGTCAATCTGTGTCAAAGGCTTTTGAACCTCTACAGATCCATCATTAACTCTGCAAAGAGAGAAAATGCAGCTATCACAGAAAGGTCAAACTGCCTCTTCCACCCCCCACACGATTCTAACAGTCATCTGATTACATATATACTATTCATGAAGTCACACTCGTGAAGTTTAACAGCACCACACAGCCACAAAATACAAGCAACCCTAAGAAAAAAGATGTACAGAAAAGGGCCTTATGTCAGTGAATTGCCTGATGACCAGATGGGTCCCCAAGTGTCCTATAAATGCTACTCACAAGGTTCTGGTGGGGGTGGAAGAGGTGGAGGTGGTTCTTCAGTGGCTGCAGCTGCAGCAGCATTTGCTTGTGCAGCTTCATTTGTCATTGATCTGGTGATTCTGCCCTTACGACGACCTTGGCTATTGGCAGTTTTTCGGCCCCTAGGAGCAGCCTGCTCCCTTTCCTCCGTTTCCTCTGGTGCAGCTTCAGTTTTGTCCTTTTCTTTGGTATTCTCTCTGGGATTAGTTAAAATAGAATTCAGTCACATTCAGATAGCCATCGTGGACAGATACTCCTGAATATCAATGTAAAAACTCCCATAAAGCCAAACCAAACCACAAACAAAACTCCAAAAGACGCCTTTAGTGAAACAGAATTCACTTACTGCCCCCAGTTTAGAGTTGCTAGAGAATAACATAGATACATATAATCAACTTCAAAGAAAACATGAACTGTGATATGAAAAAGAGCCTAAACCAATAAGTTATGAATATTATTACATGTGCAAAAAAATAATCCCATGGCTTTTTCCACCAGTCTGATTAGTTCAGCAAGACAGAGAAATTCAGACACCTAAAAAAACTGTTTAATGCACAAACCCTAACCTAAATAGGAACAGTTTTCAGTCCAGATTTCACTGCAAGCTAATGCAAATCCTTCTGAGCCCTGCAAAATAGAAAAATGCAATCTAGGCTGAATGAATGCATTTTCAGTCCATATACTTACTTAGATTCCTCCTTCTCGTCCTTTTCCTCCTCATCTTTCTTTTCCTCCTCTTTTTTCTCTGCTTTGTCTGCTTTTTCCTCTTCTACCTTCTCTTCTACCTTTTCTTCTTGAGAAGGACGAGCAATTTGCTGCTGAAATGAAATGCCATTTACGTTATTATAACAACTTGATCACACAAAGATGCACCAGCTCATACATGCTTCTTTTGAAAGTGAGCAAAGAGGTTACAACGTACACGTACATGTGTCAACTATTACATGTGCTCTTGTATGCCACACTAAAAATGAGAGGTCTGACCAACATCTTGCATAGTAATGCTGTTGCTCCTCTCAAATTTTATTTTTAACGTTGTCCATTTTGAAACAGTGAAACGTGATAGCTCACAACTTGGAAGCAGATCTCACAGCACGAAAATTACGACCAACTCTTAAGTCACCTTCTCAACACTGTCATTAGTGATTAAGAAATACAAATGTTCAAAAAATTGGGTCAGGCTTTTTAGATTTAGGCTTCCAGTGAATCTGCAGAAGGAAAATTATAGCCTAGAATTTTATTTTTTAAAGAAACTGTAGTCTCTATTGAGATTATAGTTTTACGAGCATTATTAAGCACTGGGAAATGACAAAGTAATTGCCCGTTCTTATCCTAAGGAAAACAACACAAAACACTATTTACACATTCCTTGTTAAGAGACTCTCACTCCTTGTCTTTCAAAGCAATTCAGATGACTACCATGTGCAAGGGTATCTTATTTTAGACAGCACACAAATTTGATTTAAACTTTCCAGAAAGTGCAAACAGGAATTAACAGAAGAAATTTCTCTTACTGAATGTGATCACACGGAATTACCAACATGGTCCCTTACAGCTGCTAAAAAAATAAGTAAATAAATCTAAAAATTATTAAAAAAAATAAAAAAATGTGTACAAAAAGTGTGGCACTGTTTTTGCTATTCCCTATCACACATAAAAAAAATTTTTGCATTCCCTGACTTCACTATTAGAGGTGGCCTAACATTAGGCAAGCCAAGTATTCTGTAATGTTTTAAGAAAGCATTAGAAAAAAAGCAATGCTCATACAGGGAAAACCAAACAAAAAGTATCAGGAAATGATCTATCAAATGTGGGTACAGAAAAGATTTCATTAAGTTTTAGTGTTGTTATCCTCCCTAAAACATATTTAGTAGCCTAAATATTGCTTTTTGCCATCCATAATGATATATCCGTACACGGCCAAAGCATCTCGCTTTCCAACACTGCTGCATTTCTATGTCCATAGCACACTTGCAAACCCCTTCCTCTCCAGACTAAAATCCCAAGGAGTAGTTGGCTACCACTAAATAAACCATGTAGTAGCCTACTCCCCAAATTACCAGAACCCTTATATGAAGCAAACAACACATGAATGAATACTGGTGATGGGCCTCAAAAGCCAGCAACCCATCAAGCATCTGATGATAAATCCATACTGCACATTCATGCTGAACAGTCTTTGTAACAAGGTGATGACTTGAGTACCACAAAAAAGTCCAACCTTTCTGTACGAGGCACCATACAAAAAGATTGAGAAAAGAAACAGGCTGCAGCTGAGGTTTTAGCAGGCAGGCCTCCATTTAAAGGCAAGGGGAGTGGGGGGAGGAAGAAAGAGCTCTCTTCCTCCTCTCCAAAAATATCTAAGTTTATTTAAAATGAATGATTACAGTTTAAATTCTGACATATTCTTTAAATATGTTTTCATAAGAAACTACAGAATATAAGAGAAGGTGGGGAGTTGGATATGGCCACACAGGAGTTTACACTAAAGGGGTTTGAATGGGTTAAAAAAACACTGCCCTTCATGAGTCATCCATTCAGAAGAGCTGCAATACCCAGATGGTCTCACTCAAATATGGTCTGTGCAGAACCAATCTGTTCCTTACCAGGCATTAGACTCTGCAAATCACCTTCGAAAAGCAAGATATATGTAATATTTATATAAAGCTATGTTTCAAACAATTTCTCAAAGTATGCTTGGCAATTCATGGAAAAACAATGACAGAGAACTATGAGATTGCTGATCTAGGACTTCATCAACTCAGATTTTACAACCCATTGAAAAATTCCTCAAAATAGGCTTTTCTTTTTCAACAGAAGAAGCAGCCTTCCTGTAAGTGCAGCAGCAGGTGTCAGTGTTTCACTAACAAAACTGAGGCTGGAAATAATCACCAAAAGGTCTTGGTTTTGACATTTTAATCATGTGAACTGGAGCAGAAAGCCCAAACACTAACCACTATCATCTTCCTGCAAATGATTAGCATTTAAGATGCTGCCATTACTTGATTATGCAAGAACAAGATGTCAGAGACACGCTAAGATAATTTATTTCCATCGTGCTAGATTGGCCTCAAAAGCACAGAGTTAAAAAATGCATTTTCAAGAAGAAAAGAAAATATTTTAAAAATAAAATCTGTATTTTACATATAATCTATTTAGAAAAGTTGCTGAAAATCCTCTGCTCTTTTTGCCTGAGTAATTTAACATCACGCTTTGCAAATAACAGGGTTCTCTATATCACAGTGAATTTATTTAACATGCATATCAACAGGTCAAGTGCAGGTTAAACACAAACCTTAAAACAGTGGAAGCCTCGGTCGGCGACGTACCTGCACATTCATCTGTTGATTACAACTTTTACTATCCAGGCCAGGGGACGGGCTTTAACTCAGGGCTCAATTCAAAAGGACAAAACCCACACCAGCACCGACATCACACAGCTCTTTAGCAGAGGCCGCCTGAACCAGCAACGTGTTTATTCCAGGAAATTGTGTCATTCTGCCACTTAAGCTGCCTACAGCAGAGTTGCCCATCTCACATACAACCTTCTAATCTCACCGGAGTCACCAGAGGTAATCCCCACCGAGCCAGGCTTGATTGGCCGGCACAGACATCCAGCGAATTTCTGTCTCGTCACATCACTGGATGTACCAGCTGCTCGGAAGGCACACGGCTCCATCTGCAGCCATGCACTTGTGCTGAGCAGGCAGCCAGAACACAAGAACACAGCCCTGACCCACCACTGCTTCTCTAGGAGAAACTTTACCCAGAGAGAACCTCAATTCAAGGAGGTATTTAAGGAATTCTCTATTATCAGTGCAAAGCATTATATAGCCACACTTTCTTCTGATAATCCATTAAAAACCTGCCCTTCATTTGAAGGGTCATATTTGGTTTACGACACACTTGTTAGTTGTCTCAGTGAACATTCTGGAACAGTTTAGGTAACATTTTATAAATAAGCCCTTCCTAGACGTATCTGAGGACACAAAATAGTATCAGAATTTAATAAGCTTTACATCTCTTGATGGGTTGCAATCTAGCATTTAGCTCCTCTAAAGTAAAGGCGTCCACACTGAAACTTGAGTCAAGTTGTACTTGCTACATTCTCTGAAGGATTTCACCATCATTACCGTGATTAATATCTTCTCCACTGCAATATTCCACTTGTTTGCCTCCTAATTTACAAAAATATATGAACTATTAAAAGTTTAAACTGAAGCACCCGTTACTGGCATAAGCTCATCTTGAGGCAGATCATAAATCTTACATGACTTGCCTTTGCTGATCAGCAAGGAAGTTTCAGGTTGCTACTCAGAGATATGAAAAATATCAGCTTCAAAGCTGGGGCACAGGAGGGAGAAGGGGGATGAACTGCATTCTGCAACCGTAAGATAAAAGTTCTGGCAAGCAAGGCAGTTCAACACTCCCAAGTTCTTTTTTTACTAGCTGTTACAGATGTAGGTAATTAATCATTAATGAAATTAAGAAATGCAAGTATGGGTTTTGGTACTATGCAATTCCTTACTACAGCATTACTAGACATACTAACGACAATACTTCTGAATTTAAACTTCCAGATATGGGTAAATTTGCCATTTAGAAGGCTTAGAGTATTTCCTTGAGTTTGCAAGTACACATCAACATTCTTCAGACCTATGACACTTATCTGCATCCTTAACAGAGCACACATGAAGCCTGTCTAGCAGTTGCTCAAATTTTAGTCATCTACTGTAATACTTAATGTGGATCAACAACTAGCAATTAAGACCTATAAGCCTGGTAAAATTCAAAGAGCAAGTAGTTGGAGTTGTACAAACAGCAACTTCAGTGTTCCTACTCACACACTGAGTTATTTACATATAAATTAGCGTTCACAGGAGCAGTTACAAAGTCAGGCAGAGCACCTTGTGTTTCCCCTTATAGTGAGCTAAATTCACAAATCTATGCCCTTGTGTACAGGGGTGTAACCAAAATCTTTCTGGTTTATACGAATTATCCAAGAAAAACAAACAACTTATGGATTGAGAAATCCAGTTAGACTTTGAGCCTGACCACCAAGTAAACACCACTATTAATTTCTGCCTTTTGACAAACATTGAGATTATGGAGCGATTATATTTTGCCCACTGCAAGTCATATGCTAAACCTAATTTCTGTTGGTCCCAACACAGGATTTAATGATGGATTCAATACAATGTTTATGGCAGGGTGCATAAAATGAACTGCCATATTAAAAAGTCACACAAATGTGCATAGGAAGGAGATATTCCACAGAATTACAAACAAACCAACCAAGAACACCCTTGAGCTCATGATTACTTACATTTAAAAAAGGGAAAAAAAGCAGTAAATAAAAAATGATTACTTTTCCTTCACCTCCCACCCCCTGCATGTAATATACTTGCTGTATCGGACAGTAAGGCAGTTGTAAATATGAAACCATAGAATAACAATACCCAAGTGATGAATAAATTTTAGATACCTGGTTTCTTCCTCTGCGTTTACCATAATTTCTTCGCACAAGGGCCTTATAATTTTCATTTTTCTTGGTCAAATAATAATATAATACACAGTCGGGAACATTCTAAAGTGAAAAAGAATTAAAAAACAAGATTAGGGTTTACTCCTATAAGATAGTATAGGCTTGGTATTTAATATCTCTCAACACTTAAGCTATTCAGCCCCTAGACTAACATAAAATTCTATTAGGTTTGTTTACTCAGCAGGGAAATGAATTCACACACAAATATAACAATATAACTATGCATAAAATTATAGTGTTAAACAAGTCTCATGTATTCATAATATCCCTTGGCTACTTCAGTCTGCATGATTTAATCTATCTGACAACTTGCAAGTTTGAAAGCTCCTATTTATCATCACAGCTGTACATATTCAAGGTTCTGTAGTAAGTCTTGGCAAATCCTAATTCTCTATTAATTCTTACACCAGTTCTGCAAAATCAGTTCTAAAGACTAAAACTAGTTCTAAGACTAACTCAGCCAGCAGTAGGCTCTCACCAACCTGAAAGGCGGTGGCAAGACTTCTTAGAGTTAGCACAGTAGCTCAGAAGAGCCAATTATATCCTTATCTGAGCACAGAGATAGTTAAAGAAGCTTACCTGCTTCAAAAAGAAAGCACGATCAAAACTCAATGAAGTGTCATTTTCTTTTATTGGTGTCAACAGTGACATTTCACTAACTTTTATTAGACATTTGCATGCACTGATTGTGTTACTGATCAAATATTATAAAATCCTGTCAAAGCAGTAACTTTTTTTGGTCTTCATTTTTTTTTCCAGGAAGAGAAAATGATGCTGGGATAAATGACTTACATTTGCAAAGTAAAGGAGCCCACCCTAGGCTCTACTTAATAAAGGTCTTACCTTTCGTTCCAGGTAGGAAGCAATTAGACCAAAGTTCTTGGGATGTTGGACAAACCTTTTGTAAATCAGAAATTATTGAAGTTTAACAACATAATTCATGATCAAATAAGCAAAGCAGACTTCCAAACAATCTGTTCCATCAGCAAGCCTTTGATTTACACAACTGAAATTAGTCTAAAAAGCCCAGGTTTCGAACTGTGCAAATTTCAAACTAAGTACTTAAAATTAGCTGATATAATGAGATCATATACCTACTCTTTTCACTTTAATCTCATCATAGAACTCAGTTGCTTTTGAGAGAATTTCTTATCTAAGGACTAAATGCATGTGATGAGCCTACTCAGGTGAAAAATAAGTGGCAAAGTCTAAAACTTTTACAACATTTCATGCATCCAACAAAGAATATTATCAAATATTACTGCACAAAAGCATCAGCATTCCCGATTTAACTGATGTTTACTGTGGGGTTAGGTATTTAACTGTCATTTGCAATGCAATAAAAATAAAAGATAAGAAAGCCCATTACTTTTCCTTAAAAATCTCTTTCTCATGGTCGGTCCAGACATTCATGAATTGTCTGTCTTTATAGACTTTCATGGGATCCTCCATCAGACCATTCATATTAATAAACTTCACTCGTCTTTGTTCTGCATCAAACATCATGGGAGGAATGACAGAAAGCTGACGCATTTGTTTTTCATTATTCTGCAGGCAAAGAATAAAAGAAAAAGTAAAGAATACAGAAAGTTGCTTCTCATGTTTACAGTTCTTGAATTACACAACTCTTTAAAGCTCCACCACAGTATACATTCACAAGTTAGTCTGAAATTTCTTTTTGTCCACTTAACCCTTCCAGAAAAGTTGCCCCTACCCCAATGAACATTTACACAGTCAGCTGAAGGAAACAGCGTTTCAAGCGATGAAAAACTAAACTGGTGTTGGGTTTTAGAAAGGAAGAGTTTTCACATTTGTTAGAGCTGTGAAAAAACAGGTTGTGGGAAACCTGTAATGACCACAAGACACAGGAGAAAAATCTAGGACAGATACAATTAGGAGGCATGATCCATAAAAGTATTGGTAAGACCTGTTTCAAGCCAAACTTCCCATAGATTCTCTCAAATCTCTCAAATCCCCAAAGTTTTCTCTTATCAAAAAAATAAACCCTCTGAAAGAGACCTTTCACTGCCAATAAAAGGATATTGAGTTATCTGCTGTGCTGCTACAGCAAAGGACAGAAAATAGCCTCACCTCCTGCTCAGAGAGCCCATCAATGATTTCAGAAATCTCATGTTCACTTCTAGCAATAGTTGCTGAAAGTCCAGCTCCTCTTTGACCAACTCTAGAAAAAGGGGAAAACAGAAGTAGTGAGGATAAAGTGTAAAAGAGCTGTACTTTCAGATTTGGTACACAACAATGACAACATTCAGAATTCCTTAAAATCCTGTTGCCAGTCTCCCAGATCAGTTAGGACTGGTCTTTTATAAGTAGTCTCATGGTACAACTTCTGTTCATGTACTCCAAATTCAAACAACTGCTCAGTTTTAGAGGCAAATGTGCAAAGCTCACAAGAAGGGCATGCTTGAATCAACATCCAGCAAGGGGTGTTACCAGTGATTCCATTGTAAGCATGTGTTTTAGGACTCATTAATATGCTTCTGTTGAGTATCAGAAATGCTCATCAGTGGCACAGAAATCACCATCTTAATCAATACATCTGAGACACTGAATAACAGCTTAATTTTTTTTTTAAAGAAAAAACACAAAATTTCACCGATTTAATCAAGTTACTAACACAGTGCTGAGGCTCATCACAATAAAAGGAAGTTTTCAACTTTTGAACTAACAGGGAGAGCTGTAATTTTGAAGAATTTTTCAGCTAGTGATCTTTACACTTAAGAACATCATAATACATTAGGGCACATGGATCAAAAAGCATTTCAGAGATAAATATCACTGAGAGACATTAACACCATCATTTGCTCAAAGATTTTACTGAAGTAATCAGTTTGCACAAAATCTGTCAAAAAAACACCAAACCAATCCTTAGTATTTCTACATCAACAGTATTAGGAGCACAGCTATAGACAAAGATGCTATTACATTAGAGAACATAAATACAGTGTAAACAGATGGCCCCTTCCCAAGCAGTTTGCAGTTACAAAGATGAGATGTGTTTTTAAAGTAAAAGCTTCTCATAGATAGAAGTGCTGTTTCCATTCTAACAGTTTACTTTTTCCTCTTTTCTTGATTCCCCAAAGCCAGACACTGCAGCCTTCACGATAAATTGCAAACCAGCTGCTTTTCCTATGTTTTATGAATTAAGGTGATTTAGACAGATGGGTAGGATTAAATCTTTATAGGGCTTGAACTCTCAAAGGTGTATTAAAATGATTTCAAACATTGGATAAACACATTTTAACACAACTGAATCAAACCCAACCTAATTTTAATGTACTTCCTACAACTTTGAACTCTCAAATGAATTGCACTTCATTCCTTTTAAGACTTTTTGTACAATTTCCATTTAAAAAGTGTCTGATAGATTAAAATTAAATAATAGGGACTTAATACTTCATAGGCAAAACCGTGTAATTCAAAAAGCAAATGTGTCTTGAATAAAATTACATGGCAAGTAGAACAAAAGATCACTCAAATGTTAATTAAAGAAGTCAAATGATTTTTAGAGTGTGTAGGCTAATGAATATAGGGATCATGAAACACAAGAGTAACGGAGACACCCAGTGACAGAAAAATAGAAGGATAAAATAGGGCGTAGGCCCAAAATGAACAGGCTCACTTTAAACTGACGCTCCACAAATCTCTCTGTGCACTTCAGCAGCTTAACTCATAGTCTCACTGAACACCACAACCTATGAGCCTCTGCTAATCGCCCTCTTTTCCGTATTTCTTTTGGAAAATATGGGGTTTGAGCAGATCTAAAAAAGGGGGATAGGAAAGCACCAAACTGATGAAGTCAGCACAAAGCTGACAGGGACAGACAGGAAAGGCTGAGATATACAAGGACAGTGGATATACAAGGACAATCATGAAGATCCTGAGGATGTGAAGTGAAATGAGCTGAATGCCGTGAAACACAGTGAACAAAAGAAAGAACATTTTAGTTTACATTGTACGATACACTGATGCTCCTTTTAAAGGAATAAAGCAATGAGTATAAAACAACCATTAAGCTGAAGCAATTTTCTTGTAAGTAATTCTAAAACTGAAGTTCTAAGATGTATTTTGTAGGAATATTTCAAATCCATGGTAATACCTTTGGAATCGTTCTTGCTGTTCTCTTTGCTTCCGAATTTCTGGAAATTGTTTTTCATAGTATTCTCTTGTTTTGCTCTCCTTTGCTTTCCTGCGTGGATTATTTTCTATCCTGTCAACTTTCTTCTCCCATGCCTCCATCAGCTGATCATAACGTTGACAGATTTTCTGCTCCTGTTAAATTCCAAAATTAAGCCTTGAACTAAACAAAAATGCACTAAGACATCAGTCCACATAACATGGGTAGGCTCCCAGACTGAACAATCATATTTTTTCCTGCCCTAGTGGCTTCCATTTTGATGATGACACACACCCAATTTTCAGGAGAGAAGGTGAGGAAGTGGATATAAAAATGCAGATTTTGAATAGTACACACTATTTCTTTGCTTTATACATCACAACAGTACTTGGCAACTGCTATTACTGCCTTCCAGAAATCTCACATCTCCTGGTACCAGGCTTTTCATTAGTGGAATTTGTTTGATTTTTATTTATTTGAAATGTTTAATTAACAGAATGGGGTTGGAATGATCACAGTATATCCTCAAACTCAGCCATATGTAGGGAGTTGCTGCTATTTAACACACACACACACACACCCCCCCCCGACTGTAAGAATTTAAATACTTCATTACATTTTCATGGTGGGATCTTCCAATTCAATACATAATCTTCTGCTATTCATAATAACAATAATGATCTTTCAGACACCACCCAAAAAAGCCTTCTGACTTTGTATGCCACTTGCTACAACAGCATGCACACAAAAGCATTAGATCAATTAATACTGGTATCTAACATATACAAGTTGGATTAAAAATGCTGTCAGACTTCAAAAATCAGAAATCTGCCCTATTTTCTTTCAGATATTATAACTACTATACTAAAAAAACATTCAGAGAGAGGCCAGGCATGACAGTTAAAGATTTTCATTGGGTCCCTTTCATACATACTCTTTAGGAAGAAAAGCTTTCTCCTTATTGCAGTTTAGATGGTTTTCAGTCAAATAATCAACAAACCAGTTGTAAACCTGCAGTTTATTTTCCAACAAATCATCCAGATTTTAGCTTAAGATCTTTTTCTGATCGACAGGATTTACATGTTTGTAAATGTTTGGGGATGCAAGTCAAGGATCCAGACAGAAAACCAACTCGTATGTGCTCTTTATACAAAAACATGGGAATATTACCCGTTGTTTTCTTGCATGATTTCTTCTTTTAAAGAACAGTATTAGCTTTTTCCTCATCACTTGGTTTCTGGAAAGCAAAATTAGAACAAAGTACGTAAGAATTAAGCACTTCTAAACTACTCAACAAAGCCCACTAGATGCTAGATGTCAGATCATTATTATAAAAAGTATTTATTTTGGGGTATAGAAAGCAGAGGGAAAATTCCTGATGAAGCAATGATCTTAGCAATACTGTATTTTATCAGATAGAAGATTCCTGAAGATAGGTAGAACACACAATTGAGACACAAAAGCTTCCAATTTCAAGCTAGGTGCTCTCTTTCACCACAAGAAAAATAGTTTGCTAAAACGAGTAAATTTGGCTTAAGATGATACACTCTGGGAGAGTGTAATTGTAATTCAGCCCTGAAGCTAAGAGGTTTACAGTATACCGCTAAAAAAAAATAAGTACACAGCTACAGTTGAAGAAGTGGAGCAAGTGTAGATCCCTTAAAAGGCACAATAACAAGAGATTAAAGCACTTACGTTTTGATGTTTTCATGGTAGACTTTTGTGTCTGATGGTTGGTTGTAAAGTGGCTGCAATTTTGGATTAGAAAAGGTACACTTAGGACGTCTCAATGTATGTAACTCTAAAAGTACATGCAACATATTTAACAATATTTTAGTATTCTGCTAACAGTGCACTCAATCTGAGATGCAGCAATCTGAAAGGACTAGAAGATATTCAACACAAAGCACAGGTTACTTAAAATTAGATTATAACTAGTTATGTATATAACAGTATTATTTTTTTTCCATACTGTTCTCTCAAGTAGATTCCAATCTGTTTTCAAAATGACACTTATGTGGTCAATCAGTTCATCAAGCCCCAATTCACCAGTGCATTTAAGCACACAGTTCCTATATACATACACACAGAACTACATCTGTTCATCACAACAGAATTACAGCAACTAGCAAGACATAAAGGGAGGCGGTAGGGAGGGAGAGACGGGATCAAAACCAAAACCAAATCCAAGCACAACTTACCAGTTCAACTTTTGGACCAAGACCTTCAAATATCTTGTGAGCTTCTTCTGCTTTTTTCTGCAAGCAAGATTTTTGTACAGTCCAAGTAAATAATCTGAAATCAGTGTCAGAAGTGTATCTGAACTCTTTCACTTACACTAGGTGCTAAACCCTTCTCTGCCCAAACTATATCCTTCTTAATCTACTTCTACAATGTTGCCTCAGCAAATCAAGAAACCTGTACTTGAATTGTGCAGTTACTACTCTGATCTCTGTGTTTGGAAGCTGACAGGGCATAAAGGCAGAAACTGACTACTGCAGTTCATTTAATAAATAATACAGCAAATAATTGTTAAGAGGAAGAGAGGTGTCCGGTAAAACAAAAATTAGTTAACTTTGGAAAACAGAATTAAGAAACTAAAATCCTCCAATTGCCAAGCCTGAGAGTGTGAATCAATGTGTACGTAAACAAACATGGAGGTTCATTAAAGGTCCTCCTTCCACTGGGTGAAGACCTCAAAATAATTCTGACCCTAAAGGAGGCAGCTCTACATGAGACAGTTGGCTTTCACAAATTCATTTCAAGCCTGTACTGTCTTCCAAAGCCCTTTCTCAGAAGAGAAGGCTACCTGAAATAACCCAATCTAGTTCAAATTTGCTTCTTTCCCCCCAGTAGCTGTATGTGTTAGCCCTAAGGCATTTGCAAATATAGAATGGACTAATCCATTAAGCAGTTATTATTAGAAAGTGTTTTGCTAAGTTCTAACCTTTTTCCATGTAAATTCAATCTTGAGGAAGTATTTGGAACTCACGGCTGCACAAAGTAATGGTATATCAAGAAAATATTATAGTATTACCCTGGTACATTGTTTTTTCTGGTCTCAAAAGACTTAAAATTTAACTCTAGCCCTATTATCTTAGCCAAATTTTAACCAACAGTAGCTGAATATCAAAAGTAATTATCCTAAACTGTATGGTTTGAAGATGAAAGCTGCCAAAGGACTGTCCTCTTGTACAACTGCAGAAGAGATACCAAACAAGTGCTACAGACACAAATGGTTTAATTTATCTTTAATAACCCTTTAAGTAAGTCAGTGAGTATTGGCATGTGCTATTAGTATTAAGCCAATCAATGCTGCCATTCTACATGACACATAATTTCTGATATAAGAACTCAAAACAAGTGCTAAAACTGATTCACAAATGAATCAAGTTTGGTAATTCCCCTTGTATATAGAATACTGTTTGTGTAGCTGTTCGTACAGAAGCAGCTAATTGATTACTATATACTGACACACTACTCCACCTCAGGCAACACAGAAATGGGATTCCTCATCTCCTAGCACATACACAACATAGGGAGTGCAACAGCAAGTTCAAAATTCTCTTGTAGAATCCATCAGTAACCAGTTAGCAGAGAAAGAGTACCACAGCAGCCCACTAAGATGTACATATTGCTGTACATTGCTTACATCAGTTCTTATAACACAGTAATTGCCTCAATGTTCTGTATTAAGTAAATACATCAAACTTCAGAGAGAGCTGGGGAAAGGGGAAAACAGACTGAATGGAATGTTTG
Organism: Pezoporus occidentalis; assembly: GCF_034315485.1. NCBI lineage: Eukaryota > Metazoa > Chordata > Aves > Psittaciformes > Psittacidae > Pezoporus > Pezoporus occidentalis. The sequence goes on along the minus strand of NW_026914297.1, from coordinate 91,999 downwards.
GGATACAGTTCTACTCTAGAAAATCTAGTATTGTGTTGCAGTTTTTTACCACCTCAAATTTGCAACAATAGTCTATTGTAACAGAAGTTAGATGTTCCTCTAAACTACAAAACAGAATTGGGAAATTAAACAAACATATACCGCTCTCACAAAAGAGTAAAATACGTTCAAAACCAGCTGATACCCAATTCACTAATCTCAAAATACCAGAGGAAAAAAAAGCAGCAAGCACTTTGCTGCTGTTTGTGATCTACTGATCTCTTGTACTTTTATCACCACTTATGCAACACAAGCTCACAATTCACCTACATACTGCTTCTTCATATCTGTTCATTTAAACAAAGTGCCAGAAGTCAGAGTTTAAAGAGAAGGCATGTAATCTTACAACATATGCAGCTTTTCCCCTTCAGCCAATTTAAACGTTGGGCCTTCAGTCAAGCTTCTCAGTTTTTATGCGAGGAAAAGAGCATTTAAGACTAATTTCTGAAGCATTTTTTCATATCCATCATGTGTGTGTTCATATATACCCATCTGAACACCAGGGTCTAGGGATGAGACCCACAGATGTGTTTCCCTAGAGTGCTTGCAATATAAAAGAAGGATCCTGTGATCACGAACAGTCATGAAAATGTCATTCATTTAAAGAAGTAAATGGGTATTAAAAGAGGGGTGGGCAAATCAATAAAACAGATGAAGCAAAAACTGCCCCACAGAAGCAAATGAAGATGTAATGAATTTTAGCAGCTGGGTCAGATTCACAGCTACGCTATTCAACTAAAAAGCGCTCTTACCCGATTCTCGTCGTAAATGATTTGGACAATACTGCGATGTTTCTGTTCCACTGGAGGAGGGGAGACAGGCCTCTCTGGCTCTGGAGGCTTAGCAGCTTCTTCTTCAAGTTGTTGCTAAGAGACGAAAGAAAGAAAATCAGCCATCCGTACCATGTTACCCTTACCAGTAATTAGTCACCAGAGATAAAATATGCAGCTGATCAACAGTTAGCACCGCCTGTTATTCGTCTTCTTAACTGACAAGGAGTGAATGAAGTAATTTTAATGCCAACAAGGAAGGTAAGAAGACTATTTTTTGTACTATTAGTAAACCAAATTAAGAGTTTACAGGACTCACCTGCATTGAAAAAGACTTGTTTTAGCTTGACATTTAAAGACATTGTCACATTTATCATCACTATTTAAGTTTAAGCAAAAGTATTAACTTTGGGGAACAGTTAACACCAAACCTGCCTTCTCACGGAGGAAATCATCCACAGCGCTCACTTTCTACATTCTAGATATTCCAGTGTCACTACTACTACTGTCTCATTGTTTAAATAGGCAGAAAGTCCTAACCTATTCCTCATCATTCCAAACGTACTTCAGAAATAAATCACTCCACATGTACCGAAGTTCCAAGATTGTTACAATACCAAACAAGCAAAAAAAAAAATACCAACAGCAAAAAAAACCCTGTAATCTTTTCCTAGCTGCTACACTGCTGTGATTTGCTTCCACACCAAATAAATCTGGTTCAGAGACATCTTCACTTTTTAATTGTAAATCTCCCTCATCCATGCCTGCCACAAAGATACAACAAAGAACTTCTGACACTAGGGATCCATCCTGTCATACAGTAGTGGCTAGAATGTGCTATACTGCCACGCAAGATTTCCAAATCTGAAAGTTTTGTAGGAAAAACCCAGGCTCAATTACAGCAAGCAACAGAAACTCACAGCCAGGTACGTTGTGACATCCTTGGGATTTTTCTGCTGAAAGAAATTTTACAGGTCACTAAAACTACAAGACACTTTAGGGGTTTCTAAAATTCAGACATAATTAAATGCTTCCATACGATAAGAACACACCACTCCAGAGTTGTCTATTTGTTTTCCTGGACATACAAGTTAACGAATCCTATTGTGCAACTTATTTCCTACAGAGGTCCCACTGAAAGAATAAAAAAGGTAAAGCTGGTACTACATCTATGGATCTTTGAAAGCCTTAAAAGGAAAAGGAGACAAGGACTTTGTTTTTCCCAATGAATAACAGATGCCTAAATTGAAGGGTGGGTTTAGTTGGCCACAACAGCTACTGGGAAAGCAACAACTACTGCCAGAAAACGTTTCCTTTGCCTCCAGCGGCTGAAGTGCAGTTCTCTTATGCAAAACATAGCCAGGACCACCTAAAAAACGTGGTATTTCCTCCTGTATTTCTCTGCTGTCTCTGTTTACTCACATCCCACCTACTACACTTTCCCCAAGGCTGACCTTAGCTCCAGATGTTAGCATTTCTTGCCCTTGTGAAAACAGATGATCCAGGGACTTTTGTACAAGCTCTGGTTTTGGAGATGCATGCAAGGGATTCTTCCCTTGCATAGGCTGTGAAAGAGGAAAGATGACAGTCTCCCCTCACTCAACAGTCATCTTTAAAGCTGAAATTACAGTCACAGTGCCCTTGTTTCACCAGTCATCTAAAGTTCAATATAAATCCATCTACTGTTGGTGTTCCTCTATGGCTTCCTCCTAGTTTCAAAAATGTTTAAAACTACATGATGTCCAACCTGTTTAAACATTCTAGCAAATTCATATGCATAATCTTCCCTTTTTAGCTTGTTCATTTGGTTCATGTAACAAAAAAATTCACCACCACCAAAAATGAAGCTTTTCCACACCTTTTTCACTGGCAGATAACAGTAGTGTCTGTTATGCTTACTTGCTTTTTCTTCAGTTTAAGGATTTGCTGTTCAACTTTTGCAATTTCACGATCTACGCGGTCCATGCTCTGTATCAATTCTTCCTTTGACAGCTTTGAAGGTGAAGCATTTTGATCCTCCCCACAAGGCTGACCAGAAATTGGAGAAGATGGTCCCTCATGCTTTCCTCCAAAAGCCGGGTCCTTTCATATGGACAGTGTGGTGGGGGAGATTGAGAGAAATCAGTCATATTGATAACATGTGAATGAGTGTTCAGTAATTAAACCAGCATGCATGAACTGAAAAGAATTTCCAGTTATCTATATCTCTGTTGAGGAAATGAGTTAAAGTTTAATATTTCCGTTTATTAATGCTCTAAATATTTTAGAATTAACTTGACAGCCCATTTATGATATTGGAATTTCAAAGTCCACCTTCAAAAATAACAGGACACTTCAGTGTCTACCTTGAAACTGAAATAAGATCAAAACATCTCCCTTATCTTCCTTAAAAGTAAACAGTATCTTTTATCTTTAAAGGAAAGGTTACTTGAGAGCCAATCCTCAATACTCCGCACATACACTGAAGAGGATATTCTTGTAACCATGACCAGCCTGATAAAGTACATCTGGAGTTAGTTGTGGTTATAAATGTTATGTTCTCTTGAACCTAACACAACTTAAAAATGATGACTTAAGAGAGGACAGGTCCCTATTTATTTGGCTTTGATTTTTTTGTCTTTGGGTTTTTTTTTGTCTGTTTCCAAACGACACATTTCAACATGCTTCATGTTCTAACATCAGCACAGTTGTACCTTTTGTTTATGTTCTCAGACCATCATGCTCCATGACTACCTAGCTGGTAAATGCTAGCTCAGCAATACAGCCCTCATCCAAGCCAGTCTGACTGATGACATGTTTGAATGCCTCTTCTCCTCAAGAAAATACTAGGCTGTATTGGTAAATTGAGACAGTAAATTTCCACATGTAGCACCTGGATAAAAGCTTAGTTACTGTGAACATGTTAATATCGCTTAGTTTCTCCAGCCCCCCTTTGATCTTTGCCATGCAACACAGCGAGTTACTAAAAAAATCACACGCTATCATAATTTCACTTCACAGTTTATTCACAGGATAAAAGGAATGGCAGAGAAAAGACAAGTAATCAACTGTTTAAAGTCTGGTGCCTATTAGATTTTGAATCCGTATGGTGAAATTTTTCTTTACATGATCTGGGTCTAGGGACTTGAGCTTCAGAAGTCACACAGCGCCTTTTTGGTGAGTGAGGCTGCATGCTTGTGTGTGCACATGAGAGAAGGTATTAAATATTAGAGAGACTGGTCTGCTCTATACAAATAGCTCTCACCAATATTCAGTATCTACAATAAAAAATATCTACACCAAACTACATTGTCCTACCCTTACCCAAAATGAAGCAGTGAGAATTACTGTTCTGTAAATAAGCAGATTCGTTTTAAATGCTTAAGGAAAAGGGGGTGGAAGGGTGTACTTTGACCATTCAATACAAATATTACAGAAAAAAACAGATCTACATTAATCTGCCAGTAGATTTCAATTGTAAAGCAGAAATATTTCATGCACTAAATCATTTTGCAAATGAGTTTTTAATAACTTAAGAGTGCAATGGCAACTCAGAACATTAGACTCTTTACTGTGTTTGAGGCAGACTTATCTCCTTGTTCTTTCTATAAGAGTAACACTGACTCATGACAAGTTTGTGATAATGTGCAACATTAAATTTCTGGGATTGAAAAATGAGCCTTAAGCAAATTAAAAAAAAATTACCTAACAACAAAGAATTTATTTGCTCACTACAACATAGTGATTTACACCTTCAGCACTGCAACCAGAAAAGGCTTTACCTTCTTAATATCTGCAGATCTCAACCCTTCCTGCAGAGGATGTACTAAAGGCAAGACAGTAGCTGCGCTGACACGCTGAAAATGGGAATCGGAGACTTGCTCAAGACGTGGTCGCTTAGATTCCAGTGAATCATGATCTGTCTGAGATGGACCTGGATGAAATTGCTGTTCATATCCAGTTCTCCTTTCCTGAGGCCTAATACACAGAAGAGAGAAACTATTAAAATATATGCTGTCCATACAAGAAAAATATTCGGTGTTTCTCAACCCTTTTCAAATATACAGGAGATGCAATACAGTGAAGCCCCTTCTAAACAGCAAGACAAACGTTTCTAAGTATGATCTCCTAAAATACAGGTTAAAATCCATTAAAAAAAAATAATCAAAGTTTTCTTCAGTCTTAAGAGACAGTTTAAACAGATACCCATCATTACAAGCACCCGAAGAAACTTAACCACTGCGACGACACTGTTCAAATCAAAGTTCCGATTCAGACTGTAAACAAAAAAATCCATGAGATAAACATCGTATTATATTCCACTGAACACAGATGGCCACAACAGCTCCATTATTTCCTTTTTGCAGTCAAATAATTTTCAAATATACACAGAATGCTTGAAATGGGCCACGAGTCTATTTGGAACTTGATCTCTACTAAAACACTACTCTATGACAGAAACAGTCATTGATTCAACCCATGAGTCATCTAAAACCTCTTCCTCCTCCAAAAAATGCAGAACACTATCACTAGCTCCTTTACAGAGCAATGCACAGGATGTCCATAAAAGAACCTCATATGCTTCAACATCTTCCTATGAAGTGCCACTGAAGAGATGACAGTAGTTTCCTGTATTTTGCCAGAACTACTGAATAAGCTTTTACAAATTTACAAAAGGGGGAGAGGATTTATTTCTGCTGTAAACTGACATTTTGAGAACTCTACAAGCTACTATGATTCTCAGCACTAAAACAGAGCCTTACTGGCATTTGGTGACACAAGATGAAGGCAAGACACAAGCCCCAGGTTTCACTATCACCAAGTTATTTCTGGTTTCACTATCACCAAGATATATTCTAATGAGATTTTAAGATATAATAATATTTAAATAACATTAATCACTGGTATTTTTTCAGAACCAGGTTATCTCAGTTATAACCAAAATAAACTGCTAGCAGTAATCCAGCATATAGCTGTCCCTAGCAGATATACTTACTAAGAGTCCAAGGGAAAAAAAGAGCTTGTTATAAGCAATAATACTTGCTTACAGCTGCACATCAGCAATACTAATATGCTAAAGAATTGAGAAGCATAAACCATATAGTAACCTCTCCCCTTAACAGAAGCATATTCTTGCTAACTTACTACAATCCAATTCATCATACCCTGATCTATAGTGCGTTTTTAATTTCTAAATTTGATTTTCAGAGTACATCCAATATTCCTCAGGTATACAGTCAATGAATGCTTAATATAGCCTGAAAAATTTCTTGAACCTATCAACCTTCCAGTAATACTAATGTACATTTGAGCATTCATCAATATCCACCATGAAGTAACCCATTTTATTGAGAAGATATTACTAAGATGAAACTAAGTTACACCATATGATTCAATGTATGCTTGCACTCCATTTGTCCTCAGTTCACCTACTGGACCCAGATCAGTTGCAGCTACTTACAGAGACAGGAGTGGTATACGAGACTGACAAAAAGGATATTTAAAACACATGATATGGAGCTGTCAAGTGTCTTGCCAAAAGTAATATACATTCCCATTTAGTCCTCTGTGCCTAGAAGTCCATTTTCTGCCACATTTCAGTGCTTTACAACTCTTACAACTCAAGTACCCAACTAGCTCTATTTTTTCTTACTTGCCCAGCCACACAGATATCATCTGTTGAATAAACAAGCCTAATCTAGAAAATATGACAGGTAGTATTCACTCTAACAACTCCTGCACTTGCTGCTTCTACTCATCAAGATGAAATTATCCAAAGGTACAAACTCTACACACTTCTGGCCTAAACAGCATGAAAAAGCTTGTGCTATGCACTTGGATTCTCAGAAGTTTGCTGTTAGGAGAGATCTGGGAAAAGTGAAGCAGACAGTCACTTCCTGTCTATGAAACAAATGCACTAGTTAAGCCAAAGGGACTGAGGAATTACACAACAGCTACAACACTCAAGCGCAGGAGACCAACACTACTACAACAAGGGAGCAGCATAACGAAATCCAGTACTTAGACAAAAACTATGAAACACAGAATCCTTTCTGTTCAAAAGTTGAAACTAACCTTACAGAAAGCACAGACTCATGGGAGATTCATGTTCACATACTTCAAAACCAGAATCCTCACCTGTCAGAGCCCGGGTGAAATTCGGAAAGCAAGGAAGGCCTGCGCCGAAGTTGCTGCTGCTGTTGCTGCTGCTGCTGCAGGAGCTGGGTTGCCTGACTGACTTCCAGGTGAGACGAGCGATAATCGGGAACTGCAAATTCCTAAATGAAAGACATTTCTGATGTTAACAAGAACAAAGGTACACAAAACAGGATCAAAAGAGTTTGGTGTCCTGGAATGATCATTTCCAAAGATACTAAATACAGACCAAGACCATACCACTAAAACTTTAACCCAGCTCAAAAAATAAAAGCTTGTAAATGGCAGTTCTAAGTTTTAAATGAACTTTAAAGTGACTAAACACTTATGCTAAGAATTTCACCCAACAATTTCTACCAAAACACAAATGAGTCAGCAGTAGAAAAATATCCACTCAAATCAATTTCACGCATACAACCACAAAGTGGTAAAATGAGAATATATTTCAGCAACCCTGAAGCCATTTCTTCTGTTATCACCTCAAAACATTTTTACATCAGACACTTAATTAGAACTAAGAGTCAGACAAGACGCATTTCATTTATAATCAAAGTGAGGTACAAGACAATTTGTATATATGCGTCTTCAAAAGCAAAAACTTACTTTAAAAAATTATATGCAGCTGCCATTAACCAAAGAGAAGCCCTACAAGACACACAATAAGTTATTATCCATAATTATTTTGTTTTTATTAATTATCTGAAAATAAATATGGAGCATGCCAAAAAGCTCCTATTCTTGAATATCCTTTTGCAAACATGTAAGTAGAACAAAACATCTAAAGTGTCTGTAGCAGGAGAATTAAATTAAAATGAGAGAAACCTGAACTGTTCTAAAGCTAACAGCTAGCTCTCCACTGCCCACCATGCCATAGAGAGCACAGGATGGCAGAATGAATGCTCAGCAGGAATAACTAAGCAGGAGATTCTTAGAAATCATTACTCCAGTTCTGGCTAGCAGAACACAGCTAGCTGGAAGCACTGGTATAGCTGCTTCAGAAAAAAAAAGCAGTGTAACACAAGTTTTTAACTTCAGATTCACATTCTCCACATTGCACCCAGGTTTTGTCAAGCACCACATTTAGCTTACAGAGGATCTAGCCAAATACTCCTTACATAGGATGGAAGATAACTATGGGTGTACTTCTTATGCTCCGGGGCCTAATAGGAGATTAATTTGCCGTAAAAATTTAGTATCCACAAAAGCCACAAGAGCCCAGACTCTCAAAGGATTTGTTACAGCCAGAATGCTTCAGTCATATTACATGTACACTAACTGCAGGCAGATTATTCACAAATTCTTGGAAAATCATTGCTATCAATGAATACGGACTCAGCCACACTAACATTGGACAAATTTAGTATGACGACTAACCATTACTAAATTCAAGCAAAACTACAGCAAAAGTTCAAGAACACAATCCCTAGTGAATTTATTCAAACTACAAGAACCCAGTGATAAAACCAGGAAGTTTATATTAATTCCCTGTGATAAAGGTCTAGAATTATAAAACTTGGATTTCTGACAAAAAACAAACCCCAAACCCCAACATAAAACTAAACAAGTAAAAAAGCAGATACATATATAATCTTAAAGAAGCAAAATGGAGTGCTTTCAGCAAAAAAAGGAGGGCAAACAAAACCAAACCACCCCACAACTATCTACCTAAGCAACACTGGCAGTTCTCAGCAGGGCATGTGGTCTGCAACTCCACTGTTTTCAAATGTGAACGAATTTTATTACGTTGGTTTAAAAAGAAATAAAATACATCCCATTTGGCACAGCAAGCACCTGAATTATACTCTTGTTAGAATTGTAAGGCTCATGTCTCCTTACCTGCTGGTGCCGGGTGCTAGGAAAGGTGTACTGGACAGAGTGAGTAGGATAACGACTCTGTTCTGTGCTGAATGCTCCTTGGTTAGGAGGGTAGCCTGAACTTGACATTATCAGAGAAGAAGTCTTCACAAAGCTGTGAGATCAAGACCAGCAAGCAATCATGTTTCTAGGAAACCGCCTAAAGGAAAAAAGATCACTGATAAGCACCCAAGTACCAGATGTACTCACAATACATTACAGCCATAGTCACCTAAGCAAAACAACCATTACCAGTAAAAGCTTTTCCCTGATGTATTTATTTAATAGGTTACTCTAGTCTGAAACATGCTAACAGGTCTTAAATGAGCTCAAAATGAGACATGTCAGCATTGTCTACTTGAAGATTATATTGTTGGAATATATCATTTACCTTACCAGATGAATTAGGAGGGTTTTAAAAGCAAAGCAGGTTACTTAAAATAAATGTTACAGAGGATATAATAGTCTATAGATGGACTCTTTATTTACAGTAAATTTCTTTAACACAACATGAAGTTTACTTTCGTTTCTTCTACAGAGTGTCTGGATTCTATGAACTGTTTCTTACTTTCAGATTCAGGTAATCTTAGGGCTCCTCTGCTCAATATCACCTACAGTTTATTACACCACAGTGTATTAGTCAGGCCCTTAAATACTTTTACCATCTAAGAGCACCTTTACAGAAGTAGTTTATAAAAAAAGGCAGTCACAAAAAAAAAACCAACCCAAACCCAACAATTTCAACTGACACCACATTTGTCTCATATAGGATGCCAGAAACTGAATATACTATGAAGCCTAAAAACAATCTTACTTAGTTAACATCTGATGGCTGCTTTGCCTCTATTGTATTCTCCAGCTACGGATTAACAGTAAACACTGTGATGCATACTGATGTGGAGAAGAATTTTAAAGACTGAAAACATCCAGACAAGTTCACTAACTCCAAGTATCTATGAAGCTGTGTATGTTTTCAGATGCTGAAGACCAGAAGACATTGATTAAACACTGTGCCCATTAGGGCTTTAAGTGGGCAAGTTATGGGTCTAACCAAAAGAGTAGGACATATATATATATATATATATATGTCCTCCATATTTCTAGGACAATAATACAAGATATTTCTCTCTGATAGCTCAAAAGATGTAACCCTTAGAAGCCTTGGTCTTACATACAGAATTCTATCAGACCTGTAGCAAATTCTCAACCTCTGTTCCAGAGCCCAGCAGACATATCAGACCTTCACATAAAGTAACTGTTGATCCTTGCCTAGATCACTTCATTTCAAAGTGCATTCATCTGCAGCCTTTCACAACCACCACATGCGAAGTTATACTTCTGAACTGCACTTTCCATTAGCAATCAATAGACAAAATCAGCTCAGGAAAGGATCAGATACAACAGATCTTAAAATTTATCATTCCTGATCCAGTTGGGATTTTCCCCTGCCACGTCTCCATCAAACAAAGGAAGCTTTACACATTGGGCTATCAGAATTATGAGACAAGTCTAGATTTACATCTTACACCTAATTCTCAGATATGAAAAAAATCAAAGAAAACCCCTGCAGTTTCTCTTTCAAGACAGTACTACAGATCACTAGTTGTGCACTTTACAGTACTATATATCTATTATAGTATCTGTAGTTTATATCTAAGTGACAAGTTTTAACATAGAATTCTTCACCATTAACATTTATTATGCTTCCTCATTCATACTGCATTCATTAAAGTACATCTTTACCAACTATGTGATGGTCTAATAGGTCTGAGTCATATGGTTTCCATTTAAGCAAGAAACAGCATCAGAAAGCAAGCAGTTTTAGATAATATACATTGTGAGAGTTAGCTGCAAGCTATAGTACCTGAATACTATGTATTTCCAAAGTCCAATGTACAGCAAATGAAAACCTTTGATTTTTCTCTCTTAGCTTTAAATGGATTTTCGTAGAAATTATGGCATAGAGCTAACTGCCAGCACAATCAAATGTTTACTAATGTGGTAACTACTCCCATCATAGCCTGGTAGACATCTATTATTAAATGAAAATTCTGCATGCCATAAGGATGCTCAAACAACTGAAGGTTACAAATGTACAAATCTTAGTTTGATGAACTGCTGATGCCCTAACTTGTGCCGCCTCACCAGCTTCATATGCAGTCTTCATAAATATGCGGAAGATGTCAAACTGGATTTTATATATCTGCAGCTGCTATATATATAGTGTATATATGCCACTATATATAGTGTATATAAGGATATGTGTATAAGGATATGTACACCTCCTACACCTTAAAATCTTCAGTGGGGAATAAAGACAGTAATACTAGATCTGAACAAAGCTCCTTTAGTCCAATACACTGTGACTGACAGTAGCCAGCAGCAGGTATTTAAGAAGCATGTACCAGTGTCTTCCCAACAAACTCTCCAGCCTTCCAGTGTCAACCCAAGAAGCAGTGCATGGCTCAGGGATTCCCTGAGTCAGAGCCTTTCTGTTTAAGATTTCTCAATGGCTTTCTCTTCCATTGGTTTGTCCAGCCGTTGTCTGAACTAGTATGAACTCTCAACATTCACAACTGCTTGTCACAAGAAATTCTACAGTTTGGCAGCATTTCACATGAGAATCTATCAGCTTTTGTTTGCTCTGGACCTGCTACCTTCCTTTATTGCAACAGACCAAACATCTATTTCATATTCTTATTTTCCCCATTGCACACACAATTTCATAGACTTCCATCATTTCCCTTCAGGCCTATCTTTTCCATGCTAGTCTACTTGGTTATTCCTTGTCAGCCACTTCAAAAGATTCTCTAGTTCTTTGATACCCATTGTGAGGCACAGGGAGCCAAAAATGTACACCAGATTGTGGGAAAGTATCAATAAATACTCCTCCTGTTCTTATACTCTTCCCTTACCTGCTGGCCACAATCAGGTAGATCTGAATAATCTGGGGATGCAGAGAGGATCAGATGAACAACCACTTGAAAATCACACACAAATACAGGGCAACTGCTGCATGATTCAAAGTCCTTGTTAGTTTCTCTCTGTCAGGTATCATCTCCTTATTTTCTCAATATTCAGGCAAACCCACAAGTTGATCATTAACCCACATGCTGAAAGTTCAATCCACACTCACTCTGTATGATGCTATAAAGACCATTTCTCCATTCACAAGAACATTAGTGTACAGATTGTTAGGTTTGTGTTAGGACTGTTAGTCTTGACATCTCCACCAATATAAGAAACTTTCGCAAGCAAAAGAATGAGAAGTCCTGACCATCCCTCCAGATTCCATGCTAGACATGGAAAGATGAGGGGGAGGAGGGGAACCTGGCAACAAGCATGAGCATCCTTCATCTATCCACCAATGTTAACTCAAACCACCATCTCAACCTACAAGTTTTACACAACACCTATGAAAGCCTTCAGTCCAATGGCCTTTCTGCTGAGTAGGATCTGCAAGCAGGATCATGGTCATAGCACCATAAAAAAATTAAAACAGGTGAAAGAGAGAAAAGCTGCCAACAGAAGGCAACAGAAATAGCATTAGAGGTTATAATTGCAGTCAATAGGAAAGGTGGGAAGTGAAGAGAGAAAACAAAAAAGCAAAAATTAGGTTATCAGTGCTGGGGGTGCATTACTCTTCCTCCCTGAGGGAACTGACACAACAGCAGGAAGAGATAAGGGTAACAGTAAAGGAAAATCCATGGCTACATGCTGGCAACTAGAAGGTGGGGGGGGGGACCGAAAGCATGGAGATTCTGTGTAGGATCTCATTTCTTTCAAGACAAAATCAGTACTGTAGTACAACAATGTGTAAGACGACATTAAAGTACAAAATATTTTTTCCCTCCAAGCCTCCTTCTGTTATTCCATTTACATGTATCTGCACCTTTTCCTAATTTGACCTCTTTAAATGACCTGCAGACCCCATCTTATCTCCCAGACTCCTATAGTATGAGCCTGTTTACACTCTGCCATATTAGGGGAAATGGGGAGTTTTTGCCAATATTTGCCGAAAGTATTACCACCAATATTCTGCTCATCTCTCCCTGTCTTGCTACCTTAATTCTGTAATTGTGGATCTAAGTACTTGACTTTAACTTATTTCTCTCCAGAAAACATTATGACCTATCAGCTAAAAGCACCTGCCTGTCTCTTCAGCATCTGCTCACATGCATCCAGCAGACAGAGATTATTCTTCATCAGCCTATTTCCTGGTCAGTGAGGGCAATGCCAGCTTCCTGATGTAATGGCTCTAAGTTCCATACGTTCAGATTATGTTTAAATACAGCAATCTTTTTGTATAAAATTGTAAGTGTGTGTGTAGACTGTAAACAACCTCATTGGGGCTTTCCTAGCTGCTGTAGTCATGACAAACCTTGTCTTGCTCTACTCAAATCCAATCAGAATCCTCCTTTAAAGCTCCTCTCTATTAACACTCTCTGCCTCTCCAATCCTTCCACTGGTTTCCTCTTGTCTGCTACAACAGAGGCTGCTCATCTTCGTATTCAGCACCCTTGACAAAAATCACAATACAAGAAATCAGCTTCCAACTCTGCTCAGTCAATGTCAGCAAGATTCTATTTTTCAGACAAGTATTTTCAGCCCTTTTCATTTTATTCTGCAAATTTGAGGGGTTTCTCATATAAACATTTACAAGAGCTGTTATAGACTTTGGAATTTTGCCTTAACTGTCTCACAGAGATAAAGTCAGGTCATGAATACCTTCATACAGCTGCCAACCAGGCTGGCAAATTGTCTTGCTGACAATTAGAAGGGGCAGAAAGAAATACTTCTTGGTTTGGACTTCAGAATCCAGTCCATTCTGCTTTAGTGTCCCATTTCAATGACACTCCCATATTCCCAGACTCTGTGGTAAAACATATAAGGGATGGGGAAACCCAATAGTATCAAATGGATAATATTAATAGATATATATGAGAAGTATACACACACACACACATATATATATGATCAAAGAGTCAAAACAGAAACTGTTATGGCTGAAAACACTTAGCTGAGAAAAAGCAGTAACAAGTACCAGTTCCAGGAACCACTCAGCCCTGTATTAATTTGAGCTTCTCAGGCAAGGAAATGATTTAACAATGTTTATATCTAAAGGTATGGTTGTATTTTTCTCTTTGGCCAGCGCAAACTACGTGAAGAGATCCAATTCAGACTTCCCCTTAAAAGCTACTGTTTGCACTTAAATTTGTCACATGTGGAGAATTTTGAGTAAGTTACAAATAATTCAGAACTGGATATTACACTGGCAGCAGTCATAGTGTCATTTCAGATCTTATTTCTATAATGCAATACTAATTGGAACAATACCTCTTGATCTCCACATCTCAAAATGCTTCAGAAAGAAGCAGCAGCTCATACTAACTTCAGTAGACACATGGGAAAACAAGTCAGAGAACGGTTAAGAAATCTGCCAAAGACAACCAGGAAATAGTCAATGACTGAATCAGAAATAAGTGTCAAGTCTTGCAGCACTTTAAGCAGCACAAGCCAAGCACTGCCTGAGAAAAGCAGTTCTTCTCTTGGGAAAATGCAGCAGGTTAAAACCTGCGATTATTTTTAGGAGGCCAGTTCCCCCAAACCCTTCAATGCATGCCCACACACGTTTATGCCAGCAGAAGGGAAGGAGTCAAGAGGCCAGACAGACTGCAGAGCTACCTACTTGCTGCTTGTGGAACCACGGCCCCACTTGCTGGAATACCCAGTCTCCTCCTCTTCCATTCACCTTTATGGATAAACAGCCAGTCTCATGTGTAGGCTCATTTTTAATTCACATTTATGAAACAAGCCAGCACTTTTGCATTTGGTGTAATTTTCATGCCATCTTGAAGTACTTAACCAACATTTGCTAATTAAATTTCACATCCTTTTGGGAATTTTCCTCCTCTTGTTTTTGAGCAAACTGAGTGCAATATAAAGAGTGCAAAGAATTAGATTACAGTCATATAAGGCTTAAACTGAGTTGGGGGATTTTGTTTTTAAATCAGTAAATTGAGCTGTGATGTAACTAACTGTGCCATATGCAGGGGATCCACAACGTATCACAAAATTAATTCAGGGATATTTATTCAAAATTTACTCTGGTGAGAAAACAAGGAGTGAAGGGACTGTTTCAGCAGTGGGTAGAGAGGCTTTATCCAAAAGCCTGATAACAACACTTGTGAATAATTCTTTCTGTGGAGTGAAAAAAATCACATAGGAAAAAAAAAATTAAAAAAAAAAAACAAAACCAAAACAAACAAACCAACCAACCAACCTATTCAACCACAATAAGTAGATTTCATGATTTATAGACCTGTATCTGTACCTTCACAATACAACTTTCCAACTCACATAGAGTAAGACAAAACTACAAGTTGAGAATCACATAACTAGAAACCTTTCAAGTATATTGCTAGATTTGCAAAACAAATCTTTCTTGTAGTGTTCTTATTTTGTCAGATAATCATAAATCTGTTTGAACACTCCAGCAAAAACATCAAATCTGCATCTTGGGGATACGCCATACATGAGAAAGAAAACAAGTACATGTCTGACCCATTCCTAAAATTACCTTAATGGGTCCAACCTCCCTATAAAAAGTTATTTACTCAAACTATCGGACACAGTAAAAGACTATCTATTACCATCTAAAAACTCCAGTGCTCAGAACATTAACAGCACCATTACAAGCGAGGACTGGCCTAACAGTTTGGAAGTCTTAACTAAAAAACCTTAACTAAAACTAGACCCTTCAGGAGCAGTTATTAGTCCTTCAGTCACTGCCTTAACTATCAGCACAGTCATATGACAGTTATTCAGAAAAACAATGAAAAAATTTAGTGACAAAGAAAAGTTTAGGTTCAAACTGATCTATGTTAAACCTTCAAGTCTGATTATTCGAAGTTCTGCAAAGTATTGTGGAATGGGATGGTGAGAAAATTAGCTACAGGATCATTACATAGGACAATCCTAAAAGATAAAAAGGTTTTCATTCAACAAGCTACCAAGAGGCTGATGCCTGAAGAAATTTAAGATAATTTTATGCTTTAAAACAAGAATTGAAGAAGTGTATTCCAGCTACAATATCCCAGCTTACAGGTGTGCTGTATGAAAATCTGCTGGGCATATCCCCCAAAAGATGAAAGATTCTTCACATGCTACAAGCAAAACATGCTAATAGGTCAACACTGAAATTAAACACAATTTAAGTAATGGCTATTTAAACATCTTCCAGAATACCGTGCTTCCAGTTTTTGCATCAGCCTCATAGCTCATCAACCTCTTCCACACTTTCTTTTATCTTTTTCCACTCAGGTTTATGTTGCAGAATACTCTGAAGCTCGTAGTCAAAGTACACCGGCATATGCTATTAGAATGAATTGAAACAATTAACATATTTTCTCCAAATTGAGAACTAACTGCTGAATTTTCCATTACAACTCCGCATATGCAAATGCCTTTTCTTCTTCTGCGCCAGACATTCAAAATATACCATAAATTCCTGAGAACTTTAATTTCACTTAGTTGCACCCCCTCTACTCACAAGGTTATTGACGTAAAAATTGCTATTTCTATCCCTTCTAGAAATACAGTTAAGAAAATAACCTCTATAAGGCCGTGTTTTACTAGCAACACTAAATAACATCCTCTCCACTAATTATTAACGTCATACAATTTGAGCCAGAAATACAGCAATGGGGGTATATGAAAAAAAGATGCTAAGAAAAGCCGAAACATCTCAATTTGACCCTTCTCACACCCTGAAATTTCCACCAACACACAATATCATCTTATTTCTGAACATCCAAAGCATTAACTCATAATTAATGCTATACAGTGTCTGACATATTCTACATGACATGGAAGCATGGTATACTTTAATTCAGGCAATTACAGACGTGACAGAAGTCAAGGAGCATTAAAGCCGTCAATTCAAGATGTCACATTTGCTCTACACTAGCAAGACTTTTCCATCTGCACCAACAGAGATGAAGAATTAATATAGGATTTTATACTTCGAATTTTAATAGAAAAAGATTTTCCATTACAGACTACCAGCTCCTTTGAGCACTTAAGTAACAGCTTTTGGAACATTAAATATTAAGTAAGTTTTAGAAGAGTACTTCAAAACGATTTTTACTGCCATTCCAAAAGGTGAATTTTTATTTCACACTTGCATATGCAATTTACAACCAAACTGCTGCCAGATCTCAGGATCACATTGTTGCACTTCATCTTTAAATAACGGTTTCTCTTTCTCTCCTGCTAGGTAACTACAAATACAAATAGAATTTGTGCTCCACCAAAATGGGGTTGATCAAATTCAGCTGACAAGATACTCCAGGAAATTCTATTTTAATCTCTCCTGTAATTTCTGATCTTAAAGAAAAGTTGCTAATACCTGATATTAAGACCCAGGCCATACACAACTTTGCTATATTATATGGCGGACTGTAAGAGGGAAAACTAAGACTACATTAGCATCTTAGGAAGCTTCTAATTAGCTACCCAGTTGCCTCACAAAAAAAGAGGGATGCTGAGCGGCTACATTTCAAGTAAGAGTACCTATTTTCAGCATCTTCTCACCAGTTAACACATTAACACACCAGATTACACAGAATCCCTGAGTGAGGAAACCTCCTCTTCTGAGTTTTACTGAGGAATAGCACCTAGTGATGGTGAAGGAGCCTACTCAGCTCTCTTCTGCCAAGGAGGGTCACAGAAACACCAAAACTATCCAAAAGAGGTAGGAGGAAGTTCTCCACTCAGAAATGGAAATCAAGGATGTAGACATTTACTTGACTAAAAGTACCACTGAGCAATGATTTAAACAAGAGAGTGTATAACCATTACAAGGCTTTCTGGTTTTAAAAGCATATCATAGAAAACTAGATAGATTTATGAAGACACATTTTGGTTTTCCCTGCAACACCAGATTCTTGTTTCTGGTTGTCCCGGTACAGCATGCAGTTAACATACACCACAGAAATTCTTCATGATCCAAAGACAAGAAACCAAACCTACAGAATTGAATGTCCAATAGAAAGCCCAAACACTGCACAGACAAGGTCTCTCTTTCACAAGGGGAGACAGCTTTTTTTCCCCTGAGATAACTGCAGCAGTTCCCAAACCCCAGACATCTATCTTACCCCTTTTGAAGGATCCCATCCCTGCCACAGGGGTAATTCAATTGGTTATGAAACATCAACTGAAGCATTCAAATTCCACCCACAAATCTCTAAGGTGAAACAGAAACCAACCCAAGCACCATCCAATGCACCAGTCTGTAGCATGCAAGAGGTTCAAGAGATGCTATGCAAACTGGTGGTAAGAACTACAACAACCTTCCTCAGCAAGTCATCCTCACTCATGAGTCAGTCGCCAACAACTCACAGGTTTACTCAAATTCTCCTATTCCCTCCCATTTCATTTATGATTTAATGAATCAGAAATAACCATGATGATCTCAGACTTCTTATATATATATATTTTATCATATATTACACATAAAATATTCTTTCCAAACAACAATTTTTGCTTCTCCCTCATGGATTGAAAGCACAGGCACTTTAAAAACAGCTACTGCATGTGAAACTATTCCTCCACTGTTAACCCATCTGCAGATAAAACTGCTTTTGACATCATCTAACATGCAAGAAATTATGTGGTCACAGTTTTAAGTTTCCAGCCTCTTCTTGTAGTTCAGTCATAATCAAAAGCGTATCTGTAGTGGCAGCTTTTTAAAGCACCTTTGGCATGGAAAAGTTAATATAACTTGACTAATCCATACTGACAAACTGCAATGTATTATAAGAGAACCCACATACAGGGCTTCAGGACAAACTAAGTATCAGCCTCATCTCTCTTCTGAGTTGACTGGGTTCAGATAAAATCAAGTCTAGATTTCAGATCCCTACAGGAAATGCACCAGAGCCTTCTGGAAACAAAGTTTATTGTTATTACATTTATGATTAAGTTTGAGACGTTCTACTTCACAAGGAATGCAACAAAACATAACTCCAATTGAAACTCAAACAACAGCTTCTAGGTCACAGAAAAGGGCAAAGAATGGAAGAAATCTTAAACTATGAATGGCCTAAGTAAACCTTTGCATATATGAAAAGAAAACCCCAGAATTTCAAGGTTCAAAATAGCCTAAGTCTGATCTTTGAGACCTCTGTGAAAAAATCAGCACCTACACCAATAATGGCGATAACGTAACAGGTAAGTGACTACATTTATGAAGAAAGGTTTTGTGAATAACATTCCAAGAAAGCTAATCCATGAAATTACACTGGTTATATGGGAGAATTCCCATCTTCCAGACACCCTTTCTCTGTCAATACTGCATTTCAGATAGCACCCAAGCAGGAACAAGAGTTGAAGAATATGAATCTGAGACAAAACTCTACACTGGATAACCAAGCACATACATCTTTTTTTAATTTAAATTAATTCCTCCTCTTCCTTCCCCCCACCCCAGAAAAAAAAAATTAAAAAAAATCAAAACAATCTACTATTAATGAGGTGAACAGCACAGCTGAACTGTAATAATATACCTATCTAGTTTGATGAACAGCACTTGAACTTGTAATGAACTTATATAGGCTTAACTTTCTAACATTGACAAACAGGAGAGGAATCGGTAGGTTTCCTAACTGATTGTTAGACACCTTTCTTGGAACATGAATGCATTTTAATCCATTTAGGAAAGAATCTGCTTTTCAAAGCAGACCCAGGTTCTGCCCAGGAACCCTACCAGACCTTTCACACGGAGCATGTGGCCTGTGCCCAGCAGCCAGAGAATGCTACTGTGGCTGTTTTCAACTGTCCCCAGGACAAACCTGCCTCTGACTTCATGAAAAGAATTAGCCAAATGCACTTTCCCTGCAGCACAGCATACAGTGCAAGCGGATGTACGGCACAAGAGGAGGCATTAAAAGAAACATCATATTATTTTAAGTATATTTCATAGTTTACCTCATCCTTTCTCATTTATAGGTGTTCTTTCTCTTGCCATCTTTGTGAATGTATTTTCATTTTCAGTTTTACCCAAGACTCATCACCCAGCATGCATGGACTTTTAAAGTCCTGGTCAACAGTTAGTCCAGGTAATCTGTTGCCTTAAAATTTAATTTCTGATATATTTTTTTTTTTACTGAGAGTTATGAACAATGAGATTTTTCAGAGATGGATGATCCATCTTTGTACCAATACAGTATCTTAATCTTGCAATATCCTTTGTAATCACAAGCAGGTAAAGTCACTCACTTCAAAACCACACAGATCAACATCCTGCTTAAACTTGAATTAAAAAACTGCATATCAAATCGGTCTGGGAGTGGCAATGTTACATGAGTGGTTTAAATGTGAATCCATTTAAAGACATAGAAATCTCTCTTAGGATACTGGGAAGAAACATAGCTCCAAGGTAAGACTGAGCTTTCTGTATGCACACCAACTCACTAAACTTAAGCTCCAGTAGGCCCAGACTGCAGTTGTCATTTAACAGATGGTGGATAAACACTGAACTAGAACGGAAGAGGAAGGGAACATCACAAAACATCATTAGAATCATAGAATAGAATCAACTAGGTTAGAAAATCATTGAAAGACAGAAAAAACAAAATGGAAGACACATTCAGCATGTTCCTTGCTATTTGTATATTTTAGAAGTAGCAGAAAGTAAATATTTACAGACAGCAGTCCTGCACGGGTCAGAGTTTTTATCTGCAACTTTTACAGTAGAGACAAGGTAACACATTCACTTAATAGCTTGTTATCTGAAACACTGATTCAGATTTGACTTGAGAACATAAATGACTTGAAGAGTTCAAGACTGGCATCCAGGAAACGCTTGTTTGCATTCTGAAACCACTGTCTGGTTATAAGTCTATTCTCAAGATTGTCCTGTGTTGCAGCGCACCTGCATGAGGCACAGATCCCCTTCAGCTTAAACAACTGCTAAAATCTCAAATTTGAGTAGCTTAGCACACTAGAACTCCAAATAGTACTTTTGACCATGCAAGTAAACCTTTTTTAGGCAAATATAAAAGAAGAGGAATAAAACATTTCACCAAACTTTGGCTGAGAGCTCCAAGAGTGAAATGCCAGCATTAAGAACATAATAAAGAGAAAAATAAAAAGAAAATACTGTTCTGTCAATACAGAAGATTTTTTTTTCATTTACTTTTATGCACTTAACAGTAGTCGAAGCAGAGTCAGCTTCCCCTCCCCATGAGCATCTCTCACTCATGCTGTAACTGAGAAATAAAATAACTTATAAGATGCTCTTAGAGAACCACAAGAACCGTGGAAGAGCACTAGAGGGGGGAAACTGAAAGGAAGCTTTAGAGCCTGTTCCTACTTTTATCACAGTTTTTGAAAGAGTTTTCTAGGTCTCTTTAGAGCACAACAAAACACTTGTGTGCCCAGGAAAAACAAGTAAAATGAATGGTTGTAGGAAATAAAGTATATTTAAAATAACTCAGCAGCAGTGTAGGAACATCAATATACTCTGGTTTTGTGCAGCTAATTCTGACCTGGAGAGTTGCTTTTAATTGATTGTTACAGTAACTAACAAGCTAGAGAGAAGTATCACTTGTGGAAGAAAACACTTGTAATATCCTCTCCACCCCTTAAAAAACACTCCTAGAAAGAAGGTTCCATGCTCTTTCCTATGTTTCAGTAACAAGTTTAGTTATTTTAGTAACCAATATCAAACAGTATATTTCAAATAGGCAAATTATACTGCATATAAAGCACAGCTGAACCTTTTTCCTTAGCAGCCTATACTATATCACAAAGAAAAGTGATGTCAATAAAAATTAACTATGCTTTTGCAAAAAGGGTTGCTGTAGTTGGCTTTATTTCCTCTCAACTTAGCAGTCCTTGGGATAAGCACGAAGGTCTTTCATGCCCTAGGTTTCAGCTAACTAGAAATCCACTTCAGATATTACATACTTCTTTTCCAAACGTCAAGGTTGTTTAGTTAATCAGGAATAACAAAATTCTGCAGAATATAATTCCAGTGCAAAACTGCAACAGATCTGCACAGTCCTCATGTGCAGTGAGATAACACTATGTGTCCACTTATTCAGGCATTTATGCTCTGCCTATGGTCATCTTACAGTAGTAATGTTTTTTTTTTTGTAATAGCACTGGGTTTTTTTCCCCTCGAATCGTACTGCCTAGGATAAAAATCCCTACCTGGGCTCTAGCAGTTCATAACTACAGTGCTGTACCTAAAAATACTGCATAATACAAGAATGCTGCCACAAAAGCAAGTCCTCAAAATGAGACATCCCCTTCTCATTGTAATAAGTTGTCTTAGGTCACATCAATATTTACAGTCATAAAAAGGTAACATGCTTGTTAAGACTATATCTGTAAAAAAAGAAGAAACAGGTTTTGGATAATAGATTGTTCAGACTACTTATTTACTTGAGCCTGTCTGACACTAACAGCCGATACATCCATCTAGAATCTTGACAAACTGCATTGCACTTGATACCCACAGATTTTTAAGTTCAGAAAAATCAGTAAGTACAAAGTTCTATACCATCAAGTCAGAATAATTCTAGAAAAAGCCACTTCCATTGTGCCCTCCAACAGAGCTGACAGAAGCTGGGGATGTTTACAGGTCCTATATGGATAATTCAGCATCTGCATCAGCAACAACTCCTCACTACTGACAACCTCAGCGTGGGGCTGGATGGAGCAGGCAGCCGCGACGCACCTCCAACACTGCTCGGACAGCAAGACATCTTCAGGAACTAGCGCACTCCTGGCCGAGCATCCAAGTGGCCGATTTTTAAGAACTAGCCCTTTTTTATCATTATTAATAGTTTATTTTGTTTTAACTTGCACTTGTCCTACTACAGGGATGAATGGCCAAATGGCCAACACACTGATGCCCTGGGATTTCTCAAAAAACTTTCCTTCAAGGGCCATCCCTCACGGCTGCCTCAGGTCCCCTCCGGACCTCCTCGCACACAAACAGCGCAAACGGAGAACAAACCCCGGGGGCACCGGGCACCCCCGCCCCAGCCCGCACCTGGTCCGCCCCCCTTCCCCATTCCCGGCGGCTCCCTCACGGAACCCCTTCCCCCCCGGCCCCGGCACCCTCCCCCCCGGGGACGAGAGCGGTTCTCTCCCCGGTGAGGAGGGAGGAGGAAGGGATGGCCGTGGCCCCCGCCTCTTCCCCCTCCTCCTCCTCCTCCTCCTCCTCACAGCGGAGGCGCTAGGCCCCACTGCGCCCCCGAGCCTCGCCGCCCCCCCGCGCCGCCCCTCCGGGCCCTCTGCCCTTACCGACGGCGCGGCGCTGGGGCGGCCCGGGCGGCAGGCTGTGGTGGGGCCGGACGGCCGCGGCGTCTCACCTCAACCTCAGCGCCACCGCCACCGCCATCTTGCCTCCCCTCCCCCGGCTCGGTGCGCTCCGCCCCCTCGCGCCAGGTCCTGGCAGCTACTGAACAAACGGCGGCGCCGCGGCTCGGTGGTTGTTACCGACCGCTGGAGCTCGTTCCTTCCTCCCGCCATGCCGGTGCACGTTGGTGCCCAGGCAGCGCCAGGCCGCGAGAAGCCGCGGGCGGGCCGGCGATAAGAGGGCAGGCTGGTTTGCTCCTTCCAGGACCCGCTGGTCGGTACGGCGGCGAAGGGTTCCCTCCCCTTCCCCTCAGAGGGGCTAGGGGGAGGGGGGGCTGGAGGCGCCGCCATGAGGCGAGCGCTGGGCGCGTCGGCGCTGAGGCGGACAGGTCCCGCCAGCCCAGAGCTGGGGCGCAGGGGACACCGCGGAGCCGGTAGGCCGCGGCCGTGCGAATGAATGGAGTCTCAGGAGCCGGGGACAGGAATCTGGACGGGACCCCAAGCGAAGCCTCGGGGGGCGTCCGGCCCCGCTGCGCCTTTCCCGCCCCTCGGCCTGAAGCACCTCAGCAGGGCTCCCGCGCGTCCCAGCCGCCGAGCCTGTGCCGCTGGCGACGGGTGACTCCAGAATAATGTGAGAGGTTTAAAATCGCAAAATCATTTTTATTCTTCCCCACGAATGAGGGGTATGTGAACTGTTCCCTGCTTTTTCAGTGCATTTCAAATCTGCGTAGCGTTTTACGTGCTAATATGTAATCTCAGGTGTTCTAAAATCACAAATGCATCTCTTACCAGGTTTGCTATGGTGAAAAAGAGCATTAGGCAAGATTAAATTACCTCATGGGTACAGTTTCCATTAAATATGAGAAGTCTTATCCCACATTTGCAGGATGTGTGCCCCCACATTTATTCAGATTAATAAAGCAGGGGCTCGTCCTGTGGCAAATGGGATTACTTATGAAACATATGTTGTATTAAGTATGTAGTTACTACAGCAGCCAAGATCTACTCTCATGTAGTGCTACGTTAAGGTGACGTGACACATCTCCAAACACTTCACGTTAAAGATTTGCAGCCTTTAATCCCAGCACATGCTGATGCCTGCCTTTCTCCACTTGGAAGTTAAAGGTGTCCGAATAAAAGTCTGTGAAGACAAGTCAGGCATTTATCTTGTGAGCTCTCAGCTGCTCTTCAGATCCTGAACTTCTCTGCATAATTTTCACCATTTTATTCTATAAACCCACTCAACTGGCATACACATTGTCTTCCATATTGGCCGTTTGTCTGGAAAAGCGAAGTTTCCAAGCCACAGTGTATCCTATTGCCATTTTTTCATGTTTATCTATTTCCTGTCTCTTTTTGTTCTGCAACCTTCTCCCGTGGTTGACTTCACTTCCAAGATGTATCCGAACACTTTTTTTTTTCACCCTTACAGCCAGGCTTAGCACAGCCAGGTCTGCCGATAGCAGAACGTGCCTAAAGATAAGCTCCTCTTGCCCTGCTTTTGAGGCTGCGCCTCTTCCACAGCAGCACAGCGCAGGGATCAGAGGTACCACACGCTGAAAAGCTCAGCTTTTATCATTAGTAGCTATTATTTCCGGGCGGCTGGCGCGCTGCAAGGCCCGGGCAACGGCAGCTCTCCCCACGGGAATAGGCCCTGCTCGAACAGCGTTGCCAGGCCCGGCAAAGGCAGCGCAGCGAAAGACCTCCCGGTTGCGCCCCTCCTCCGCGGCCGCCCTGGAACGGTAGAGCCGGGGCACGTTTCCGCGGTAGCGGCCAAGCGACCCCGCCCCGAGGCGGGGAGAAGAGGCGGAGTGCAGGGAGAGGGAGGCCCTTTTGTAGGCCGGAACCCTTCAGCCGCATCTTCCGTTTTTGGCCGGAGCAGTGCGGCTCGGGGCGCTATGGCAGCGGGGCCGTGGGGCTGGGGGACCGCGGTGGCGGTGCTGGTGCTGCTCGCGCTGCTGCTCGGTGGCGCGCGCCGCCTACGGTGCCTTACCGTGGCCGGCGGGGCTTGCGCCGACCTGAGGGGAAGGGCGGGTGGCGTCCGCGCGCTGGTAGTGACGGCGCACCCTGATGACGAAGCGATGTTCTTCGCCCCTACGGTGCTCGGCTTGGGCAGGGCCGGTGCCCGCGCCGCGGTGCTGTGCTGCTCCGCAGGTGAGCGGGGGAACGCGCCGGGAACGGCGGGGCACCGGCCAAGGTGGAGACCGGGCTTCCCGCCGTGACGTCATGGGAAGGCCGCCATGATGTCTTCCACGCTGTGTGTGTGGGCTGTACCGTGGGGTCACCCACTGGCTGGATGCAGGCATGTGATGCCAGTGCTGTGCTGAACCTCACGGTCTTTTAGGTCTGTGCTGCCATCACCGCATGACAGAAGTTGTGGCTGCCCTATCCCTGGCAGTGTTCAAGGCCAGGTTGGACGGGGCTTGGAGCAACCTTGTCTAGTGGAAGGTGGCCCTGCCCAAGGCAGGGAGTTGTAACTATAGGAGTTGCAAGGTCTTTTATAACCCAAACCAGTCTGATTCTAGGATATCCATAGAATCACGGTGGAGAAGGTGATGTGTCATCCACCTGCGATTTGATGTCATGGCTCCAGCTTGTGATGTGGTGGTGTAACATCCCGCACTTCTTGGAGAGCTACCACAGATGGGCAGCTTTAGTCAGAATGTTACTTTCTGCAGAGTATCAGCAGTGACATCTTCCTCTACACCTGAGCCTCACGCAGAGGTTTCACAATTCAAGCCTAGGCACTTCCAAACTGTGTGGGAGGGTCAGTATGTTATACAAAGGTGCTGTTCAGCATGGCTTTTTGACATCTGTATTTCCATCATCTTGCAGAGGACTTACTTTGTTGATCCAGTTTTAATATCATAATGATATATTTGCTGGAACTCATCTAAAAATTACTAAGTTGTGTAACGCTCTAATAATGGAAAAATAGCCCTGAAGGAAGCCTGAGGTCATGCTGTCCGTCAGTCTGATGCAGCGCTGATGTCTCTTCAAGTGCTGCAGACAAACGTCTTGTTTGTTCTACAGAACTTACAGGGAGGTTCCTCAGCCTGTGCAGGCCGAGTAAGTGAGGTATTAGCTTTTCTTCAGATCACTTTTCCCTGAATCATTGGTGGAATTTAAGTTCATCTGTTTATTTTTCCTGTCTGCCGTGAACATGGAAACCAAGGTATCCCTTTGTAGCAGTCTCTTACATATTTTAACGCTGTTATCTGCCTTTTCTGTCTTATCTCCCCCAGACTAAACAACCCTATTTCTTGCAATTCTTCCTTATATATAAGGTTTTCTAAGCCTCTCATCATTCTCATTGCTGTCCTTTGGACTCTTCCAGTTGGTTCACAGCTTTGAAGTGTCGCAGTCAAAAACTGGAAGCAGTACTCCTGCTGAGGCCTTTCTGTGGCTGAATAGAATGGGAAGATTCTTACTTGCCCAAGACAGTTTTTCACTGCATGTAGCAGTCTTATGTTCTTCTTGTGAAGATTATTTTTTTTTCCCTGCAGAGCAGATACTTAATCAGTTATTACATTGTTCAGCTTTTTGTGCCTAAGAAACAATCTCATTTTAATTACCTTTCACACCATACTGCTGTACCAGAAATTATGAGCCTGCTATGAAAAGTAAAGGTACTGGTTTGATGCTTGTTGAGAGGACTGTCTTGGGCTTCCAAACATTTACGTCTTGCTCTGATAGCAACTTACATTTGGGAAAAGGGCCCTCTGAGGTTTTTGAAAGCTCCAGCTAGTTCCCTGCCAACTTTCCTGTTCTTGCTTTTCAAAGCTTTCTGTCATAACAAACCATCTAGGTGAGAAGACAGGGATTAAGCTATTGTTGAAGTCCTGTGGTGTCATGGCTTTACTGTACCTCCCATTCAAGATTTAGTGCAGAGCTTTCAGTTGTCTTTGCTGATGGACAAAGGTCTGTGGATCCCATTTGGCTGTTTCACAGCTATGGAGAGATTACTGAAGTGCAACTCTGCCATTTCAGTGTGGGGCACTAATATACTGCTGCTATTAGAGAACTTTCCAAAGACATGTTGTGCTTCTGTTTATTTTGTTAAACTTTCTTTTACTCCTGATTCAGCACTGTGAAACTTCTAAGTGTGTTGGACATTGCCTTCTATGTACTCTCTTGTGTATCTCTGTAACAAAGCTAGCAGCTCATATAGGAGAGTACATTCATTGAGCTCATAGATTTTTCCATGCCTCTAATTAGTCTTTGGGGTGATTCAGATGGTTCATCCTCTCACTGTTGGTGTGATTGATGATAAGTGCATTGATCAAAGACTGCAAATTGTAACATTGAAATAAAATCATTACTTAGAAACCATCATGCTTGCAGTTTTCAGATGTCAATCAAAACTACTTAGAAATGAATTAGAGTTGCAGCACCATGGGAAAAAAAAAGTCTTTTACATGCTGAATAATCTTCTATTGAAATAATTACTCATTCTAAATGTGCTTTGCTCTCTGTAGTAACTGACTGTTGCGAGTGCTCCATGGATGAGGTCCAGCAGCATCAGCTGGTTTTGCTCTCAATAGCTTCCCATTTTTTCATGTTAACATTTGTCTATTCCTGATGTCCTGATACATTTCTCAAGCTGTGGAACACAGATATGTTCCCTGAGTTCAGTAGAAGTGAGGGATTTTGAGAGCAGGGGTACTATTTGGATAAAACATCACCTGCACTCAGCTTTTACAGTGCATTGCAGCAAAAGCTATGTTATCTTAAATCACTAGTATTGTTAAAAAAATCAATAGTATCATTGTAAAAAGTCAATCTAAAGTAAGTCCTGCCTGTACTCAGTAATCCATCCAGTGAAGGTGCCCACACTTCAATTTACTGAAGCTGGAACTTGCAATCTAAGCTGCAGGCTATGGACCTAGTGTGTTCCTCAGCAAACCCACAGATAATCATTGCCATAGTCATCTAAAACCATTCACTCAGAGTCTGCAGGAAGAGGTGGTGGTTTTTTTTTTCTAGTTACTCTCCCTCTTTGAACATTTGACAAAGCTTGCTAGTGATGGATCAGATTGCAACGCTGCTTGAGAGAAATGCTGGATTTGGATGACTCACACCCGCAACAATAAGAAGTTACAGTGCAATTCAAGACTTGAATCATACATTAATTCTCAGCTGTATTTTGTTCATTTTATTGCTTCAAAGTTAAAATTGGATTGCAAGTACTGCCCCGCACAGGCCAGCATTCTGGAAGGGGCCATCACAGCTCTGGCATGGACTTTGCATGGCTGATGCCAAGAAAAAATAAGGGACTGTCAGGGCAAGGTGAGAAGAAAATAGTGAGGAAAGAGGTGATGTATAAAGATCATGAATACCATTTCCCTGCTTGTTGTTGAGCGCAGTCTGTTATAACTTTTCCCAAATGCCTTACCCAAATTAGGTTTCCTGTGTTTTGGTTCTCTAAGTTCTTTGCAGTCTTACCATTTTAATTTCTTCCTGAATTTCCTGTGTGAATGATGCTGAAAAATCTTTGTCTTAAACCAGAGATTGTTATGATGGAATTCCTCCTTTCCTCAAGTCTTTTTCATTCTATCACTGTATTCTGTTACAGTGTCATAATGTTGTATGACAACTGCTGCTCATAAGAAGTGGTCCAGACTATTGTAAGCTTCAGTCACTTAAACACAGCATGGGTCAGGCTTCCTGTCATCTCAGCAGTTACCCTGAGCTAAGCTGGGTGTTGCTCAGGCAAAAACGGTGGAGTTTGTTCCCTGCAATTTATCTGTTGCTCTTTTATTTCATGTGTGATGCTCACACTTAAAGCTTTGAGAAAGAAAAGAGGAACTCTTTCCAAGCCAACCTTAACTAAGTTTGATGGCGTTGCTGTGTTTTCTACTTTCAGGAAATTACTACAATCAAGGAGAGATTCGTAAGAAAGAATTGGAACAGAGCTGTTTGCTTCTGGGGATTCCTGCTTCCAATGTAACAATCATTGATCACAGGTAACACGTTTTCATTTACAACATAATTTCATTGCAGTTTTAAATGGGAGGGGTAATGTTCACTTTAAAGTTGAGTGAGAGACTAAAAAGTCTTGAGGAAACTTAAAAAAGACTATATTAGATATTTGTGTTAGCTCTTAACATAAATCTGATCAATGCAGAAGACAATTCAAGGGTGTAATGATGATCATAATCCCTATATTAAGCTCTGTTGATACAGCATGGAGAATAACGATAAACACACTTGTTGGGATTTGGCACAGTGTGTTTGGGCAGCATGATCACATCCTCTGACACTTGTTGCAGTGTTATAGAGACAATTGTAAATTCTCTGCATTGCCTTTGGCAGCTTTGTCTGTAGGTGAGTCTTTGCAGGGTTGGTGTGGAATTCTGTTATATTTATAATCTGGTTTAGTCCTGGCTAAAGACAAAAGTGAATTGCATTATTAAAGACAGTCCATAATAACATGTTAGTAAGATTCCGTCAATTTAAGCCATGTAAAAGTTCTGGTTTTTCTAAGGTGTGATGTTGTTTTCTTTAGTTGTGTGTATATGCAAAAGTAGGTGATAAAGCTGAGACTTCTTTTTTTTGACATTAGTTCAGGAACTGTCTTCTGGGCAAGCGATTAAATGCTTTGAATCAGTGAAACTCGGAATTAACATTGTAAAGGCCTCTTCAATTGTCCAGTCCCTGTTTATGTAGGGTTCATAGGAGCTGAACTAGATACTGATTGCTAGGAAACACAGTACAAGTGATTGTTTCAATTATAAACAGCCATTATACAATCCATACAGAATATTTGTGAAAAAATAGCTTTAACAGAAACATACTGATTTAAGGCCACACCAACTAGGACAGTTAGAGTTGAAAAAAATCTGGCTCCAGGCAGGCCCTTTTCCCATGAACATATTTTCCCTTGAGCTAAGGCAACAGAAACCACAGTCCAGAACATGAATCTTTTGGAGTTCTTTGCTTTTTTTAGCTTTAGGTTTTCTCTCCAAGTTTTCAGCTCAGTTACAAAAACAGCATAGGAGTTGTTTTCCTTTGGAATGAAAAGAGATGTTTCCGTTCACTTCTCATGAACTGGTTTTGGATAACTTAAAGTTTTGTAGTACAATCATACGACAACGCCCAAAACATTTTGGGGAGGTATAAGCAAAAAAGCTGCTAAGCTTTGCTAAGCATAAAGACTGCTCAATGCACCATGCAGAAGTGCACTGGCCTTTCATCCGTTAACCTTAGTATGTGATGTGAGGTTCCTGAACTGCTCAGTCACTCCCTACTACACACTGCTTTTTGCCAGTAATGCTTTGGTTTGCTCTGTAGGAAGGTGAGGCTGTTCAGAGAAGTTGCTTGGATCATGCTTCTTTGTTACTTTCATTGCTATTACTACACATATTTATACACGGTTTCCTCTAGTGAATAAAGTGCCTGAAAAGACAGATCCATCCTATTGCCCACAGCTCCAGGGCATGGACCGGAATTACACCACTGTTCAAAGAAACAGGTTTAGATTTGAGGTCTCTATCTCTGAGGTTAGAGTGCTATGAGATAAACATCAAATCATCTTTGTTGTGCATTCAGGGAGCAAACTGAAGTGAAGTTCTTGCTGAATTTTGCTCAGAGCTTGTTTGCACAGTGAAGTCAAGTGTGTTTACAGTGCATTATTTACTCTGCAATAACTCGCCAGCTGGATGCTCTTTAGGAAAAACATCTGTGGATCAGGTGTTAGCAGAATGGTAAAGGATCAGGAATTATTTTTAGATGACGCTGACTTTTTAGAGTAACTAATTTTTAAAGTACTGTTTTCCAGCAGTTTAGACAAAGCACTGGGATTCAGGGTTCTTGAAACTTGCTCAAAATCCCTGGATTCCTTAAGGTCAGTAGCTTTCCTATGCCTCTGTTGTGACTTCTCTGATTTAGAGATCATACAAAAATATTTGCCAGTATGGCATCATGTGAAACTTGCTAAATTAATAAGTTATCTACCACTAGATTTCCGTGTAAATTCATGTCTATGTAATACATTTCAGGAGGTTGTTCCTCTTCAGTATCTTTTGTAGGCACTGTTTAAGGTCAGAGCCCTTTAGCTTTTTTTGTTCCCTTCCTAATTCCTCAAAAGGTAGTTTTCCACCAAAGTAAAGAACTAGTATATTGCTTTAGGACTGCTGCTGGCCTGCTGCCCATCTAACATTTCTTCTACAACACTGGATGCTTTACGTTATCCAAACTGCAGATTTGTATTTTGGTGAGGAAAGCCCAAAGGATTGCTAGGTCTGGATCTGCTCCAGCCATTGTAGCGTGGAGCTGAGTCATGTTGCTTCCTCTTTCTTTGTATGATCTACAAGTGAGTGCGTAGAATTTTCAAGATGTAAAAGGGGAAATACATGTGAAAAGTCAGGTGATTGACTTGCTCTGTAATTTCACTTGACCAGGCAGGTATAAAATCAACATGACATTTTGAATTGCCTGTGAACTTCTAAGGAGAAAGCTTTTGTCAGTCAGCCTATGATGAAATCTGTCTTAAAGATCAAATCCTTATTAAGCAGTCCCCTGCCTTAAACAATGTCTCTCAAGTACAGCCAGGATTTTTAGGGCAGGACTAGGTCAGTCCCTATCAGACAACTGTTTTGCACTTTTGTTGTGATTCTTTAGCAGGTGCTTGATGTTGTCACTGCGTTTGTTACCTCAATTAAAGACAACTAAAATCTTCTGCACAGATAAAGTCACAAACTGCACCTATGTTTCAACCCTAGAGACTTGAATCTCCTGCAGGAAAGTTCTTCACTGTAGAAGGCATGTCCAAGAGTGGAAAGGGACATGCATTGCTGTGCAGCACCCAGTTACTGTAGGTGAGCAGACGGGCATGCAGGCACCATGCTCCAGACTATTTTAGAGTAGAGCACTTGACTGTTCCTACTTGATACCTGTAAGAATACTTCCTACTGTTCACTTGTGAATAGTACAGGTCAGGAACCACATTAGCAGAGGTGTCCCCTGAGCTGTCATGTAATGATCGTAGCTCCAACACTGCGCTGACTGAACAGCTGCTTGTAAGGGAGACAAAGTTTTACAGACCACTTGTGTTACCATTCCCACATGAGGCTCAATGCTTAGGGGAGCCCAGCTAGAGAACTAGGGCCTGTGTTGTTCAAAGTTAATTTCTGTACTGAAACAGTTATTTCCGCTGCTGGGTGAGGAAGGAGTAGCAAGAGAGCGAGGTTGGAAACTCATAAGTAAGATAAAAGTCACTTCATTGATTATATAAATGGCAATGTAAACTCTGTGATTCTGGTGCGTTTTTATCATCTTATGTGCTGCAGCAATGGACATCCTTGTAGCTGTAAAAATGAGAGATCATTTGGTTTATCCTACTTACAATACCAGCTTAATTTCCACAAAGTCTGGTATAGTTCTACAAATCTTCAGTGAAGGGAAAATGAACACAGCTAGCATACATGCCTGTAATGCAAACACAGACTAACGCAACTGAAAAATCTGCTACAGTGATATGTCTAAAATAATAGATAAATCAGATGCTGGACATTTCTGTGGTGGCAGAAGGGTCTAATGTATAAAGCATTTGGCTGCTCTGCAAACAAAACAGGACATTCATTTTCACCAAAAGTTCTGTTTTTCTTTAGGCATGTGTTAGACTTTGCTGCCAGATTTAGCTTGATTGCTAAATTGCTCTGGTAATGTATGAGCAAATGATCCACTTAAAAGACATGAGTACTTGCTGAGCAGGGCAGAGCTCCCTCATCTTGAGAAGAGCAAATCTGAGTAGCTGATTTACACTTAAGATGTGCAGCAAAGACAAGATTCATCTTTGCAAAAAGAGCTTGTAAACAAGTAAAAAGTGAGTCCTGCATTATCATAAAACATAGAGATGTTTTCTCTTCTCTTCAGAATATGCAGAAAAGAATACTTCTGTAACAATGTGAAGAGAAAATATGTTCACCAAAGAGCTGCTTTGTATGCTGTTCTTTGTATGCACTGCTACATGTTGTCTTGGTTGTTGCTCTATCTGGTCTTGAGAACATAGTGAGATGAAGGTGTTCTAGTCTCCAAAGCCAGTTACCGGGTCATGAGTTATTGCCATGGTTTTGGACTTGCGAATGTACTTTGCTGGAAATTTACTCATAGTTGGGAAAGCTCTTTGTAAGTAACTAATCTAGCTCCTGAGCTAGAAAGCACTCTCGCAGTGTGTGGAAGACCAGGAATTAATATCTAATTGATCTAATATTAAGAGTTAGTTAAGCTCCCATTAACACTGAGCACATGTGCCAATGCTCTGGCTGTCTACTAATCTGTAAATTACACATAAACAGGAGATGTTTTCTAAGCTGTTTTCACTTTCTGAAGAGAACAAGCAAAAAGGAAGCCCAAATTATTCTCTTTTTCTAATATCTGGTTTGGGTTCATGGAAAGATAAATATCAGGCATTTTACTGCAGCTTCTGAAGCTTTTGTGCATGGTTGTACTGGACAGAAAGTAAAACTGATTATTTGCATCTTTAATATGACAGAAAATACTTGGCCCAAGTTTGCACTGCAAAGAAAATAATAGCTGAGATTTGTGTAAACTGGAAGATTTTTCTTTCACAGTACAAAGGCCCAGTGCAAATAATGTTACATCTGCTTCCAAGTTTCCATGGAAATGGCACTCCCTTCGCTTTTGCATTATTATTTTATTTAAGTCCGAAAGGCCTCTGATTAGACAATGCACAGGAGAGGGAGGACATCTGCCCATGCAGAGTTACAGGCTTTCTGCAGGGTTTTTATGAGGCTGCAGAAAGGCTCAAATGCTCTTTTTTTTTTTTTTTTTTTTTCCCCCACATAATAATTCTTTGTTGTTGGGTTTGGTTTTTCCCGTACAAGGTAAATGGGCTTTAGTGCACTTCCTCATGTTTAACTCCTAATGAACTTCCTTCCATGAGCTCCCCATGTCAGAGAACTGTCTATAAGATCATGGGAAAAATATATCCTTAAATAAATAGTGTGTGTGTCTGTGATGATCAAAAAGATATAGAAAAACCTCAGCCCCTTCAGAGAACAAAGAATGTAACTGGAAATTTAAACCTTTTAAATAAAATTTAGAAACATAGAAACATACAGACAGTTGTTAAGTTTATCCCATTGATCCAGGTAGGTTTTACTGTATTTGGGTGGTTTGTTGATGGCTTTATTGATTTGAATGCAGGGTGCTGAGTATGTGAAAGCTTCAGATGCAGCTGTCTAGTGAGAATATTTACTGCAAGTAAGAAAGGCTCAAAACTGAGGGCACCAGGAGAAGTGTAGAGGTAAAATCCTGGCACTGGATTTTTGCCTCAAAATTTGTCTGGTGGCAAAGCTGTCAGTGATCTCGTAGCAGTTTCTGCCTCACTTATTTTCAGCCCTGTGTTATCTTGCTGAATGGGAATTAAAAAAAAAATCTATTTATGTGTTTCTGATCAGAAAAGTCTGTCTTCTTTCCCTGTTCTCGTATTTCATGCTTTGGGATTATTCTACTGAAATAATTGTGGTTATTAGTTACATTTTGTCCCAAGTTCCACGTGGTATAATGGTTTGACATTTCATTGATAATTCTAAGAGCAGATGCTTGTGTTGATTAAAATTGCTGCCATGCTTTATTCTAGAAGACCTGCATGTTTCAGTAGTGAGTGATGGAATTCTCCTCATCTCAGTTAGCTGGAAAGGTCTTTATTTTTTGCAGAATTTTCTTTAATTAAGAATGGCATTTGTGGGACCAGAAAATCTTGGATGCAAATTGGTCCCACATTCAGTATGTATTACAGGGAAATCAACCTATGTCTTTTGAATCAAACATAATCATGCTGAATACGAACATGCTTTACCATGACAAGGCAGCATGGAGCCTTTGTTAGTCAGATGGGTATCTGATGTTTAGGTAGTCACTGTAGCCAGATTTCACTGCTGTTTAGTGTAATTCTTGAAGTTTAAATTGTTTTCTTTCAGAAAAGACAGTAAGGTATTTGGCCACCTATTTTTATTTACATTTCTAAATAAACAGCTAGTTTTTCCCAAATGCTTATCACATGGCTGTTCATGCTGGTATTTTAGGACACCAGAACACTTTATACAAAGGATTATATCAAAGTCTGCCTTCTGGCTTCTGCTTTTATAAGTGTAGCTTTATGCAATAATTTAAGAAGAAATTCTCCTGGGGATTGAGATGTCTCTTTGCCCTCCAGGAAAGCTGCTTTCTGAAACAGAGGCTTGTATTGCAGTGAGTTAGGTTTAGCTATTTTGTCCTAACTTATATTTCCTTGTTGAGAAAAATATCTGCCCTTTCGCTTCCCTTAGGTGTCTGTGAACTAAATCCTTTCTTAGCTTTCTAACACAATTAACTTCCTTGCTATCCAAAAAGGGAGAAGGATCTGTGGGGAAAGGGAGAATAAGCCTTTCAGTGCCAAAGGGGCATGTCCCCCAGATTACCTTTGCAGACCAATGAGCAATGGTCCTTCTCCAAACATTCAAGGATCCTCTTTCAGATGTCAACAGAGACCTGTCAAACCATGTCAGTGAAGTCACAGCAGTGTTTGATTAAGAGCAAGAGTCTGGCCAGAGAAGCCAAGGGCTCTGAGTAAATGCAAGGGAATGGAAAGAGTAGTGCTAAAGGACACAATGTCTTAAGAGAAATCAAATCAAAATACTAAGCATTGAGATTGATGCTTTTAATGCTCAATATTATTTTAGCAGAATAAAAACCATAAAATATTGATCTCAAAACATGACAGGTGAGAAGAGGGATCGTAGCCATCCCCTCAAGCTAACGCAAGCTTGATTCAATTTAAAAAACGTCATTGCTGGGAAGCTGATAGTAGGAAAAGCAGTAGGACTGTTTCAGGAGTCTGTGAAACTGACTAGAGCTGAAGACAGGGATAGGGCACTAGAACAGAGAAATCCACTAGAAGTCGTATTTTCTTTGTTTTTTCTTAGTTCATATCTTCAGAAATGTCTTTTATTTCATTAATGGGTTGTAAAAGTTCCACCCATATGTTAAAGGCAGGCATCTTCTCTGGAACAAAGCAAGCTGTATTGACCCATCCTGAATTCATGGATGGTTCACATCCCAGCTTTGCTGTCTCCTGGTAATACTAACAGATATGCTGACTGGAGCAATTCTGTAACATGACCGCTTGTGTCCATGCAGAAGGAAGTGTCTTTGGGTTTGCCGGTTTCCAGGGTAAAATTCAGGGTTTCACATGGAAATATTTTGAATGTACTTTCTTGATGATGCTAGTAAGCTATAGAAAGATACAATCATTAGATTAAAGCTATTATCAACAGTTATACCTTAAAGTCCCCTTTTAAACATGGCAAACTATAACAACCCTATTTTACTAGTTCCGCAGTGGAAAAATATGGTGTGTTTTGCCAACAGACACCCTGAGGAAGTAAGGGAGAATGACAGCATTTCCCTTTTGCCCCTGGAAGGTTCTCTGCTTTGATAGCCCAGCAACATCACTGTTAGTCCCTCTTTTTAACCTGCAGCTCCAAGTGCCTTGCAGTTAATTATAGCTAGACAGATCTTTTATAGAGAATATGATCAACTCTTAAAGAGTAACAGTTATGTCAAATAATCTCAGTAAGCTAATCAAAGAGGAGGAACAAGCAGAAAACAATCTAACAGGGATTCAGCTTAAGCTTTTGAATCTCTGCATTCCTCCTAGCTTACTCAGGGAAAATATATTCCTGTTTCTACTGAGAACACTCTTAAAAGCATTCTCACAATAATGGATTGGGCGTTAACGCCTTGTTCACAAAAACTGTGTGGTTTCTTTGTATGTTCTCATAATCTTTAATTGTAGCTACAGCACAGAATGTCAAGTGCCTCAGTTAAAGCTGTGAGATCTGACTCTGACATGGTTTGGAAACATCATTCAATTGCGTCTTCTGCATGTCAGATAATTACTGTGCTGGAAAAGAGAGGAAAGGGATTTGCAGCCTCTCTTGGTCAAACTCTTCTTTGGGATTCAGCCTAGCGAAGTGCAATTCCTGGTTTTCCTCCAGGTCTGGATGCTGGATGTACTGGGTAGCTCCTGCAGGCAGTGTGTGCCTGCACTCGCTTGTTAGTTGGAGGTAATTGCACTAACTTCCCCCAGGTTGCCTCCGTCTCCTGGAGACAAGAAGTGTCAGTATGTCCAGGGGCCTCATGACATTAAAACTAGTTGTTGGTTTATTCCTCTTCCCTTCATCTAACTGTTAGCTCAGTCACTAAAAAATTCATGGAATTATCAATATCTGAGCCTTGGGATCAAGGCCTTTATTAGGGTCATTAGGACAGAATGTTTCCAATTAAAAAGCATACCATCAGAGCTGTCAGACACCTTTAAATGCCACAATATGCTGTCGTGCTGAATGCCACCAATATAATCCTCATTTCTTGAGTTTGTTTTCCCATGAAGTCAGAAGGCATCTCCTATGCTGTCAGCTAGTATGGGAATATAGACCGTGCATACAGACCGTGCATACAGACTGTGAGGTTTGGGTGGGAAGCATCCCCTTCTATGGCAGACTCAAAGGGTTGAGTTGATGAGCTACAGAAGTAGGGTGTCCTCAGGGTCTGTGGGACAGGACCATGGGGTGAAGGAAATTCCTGAGAATTTCACCTCCCTCTAAAAATTGTTGCAGGTCATTCAGTGGGGACCTTTCTGTCTCTTTGGTAGAAAATACAGTGTAAGGATAGGAAAAAGAAAAATCACTTTGTGGACATCACTCTTGAGTAATGAAAGGAGCTTAGTTACTTTCATGTTGAATGGACTATTTCATTTTTTATAGCAATAGCAATGTTGGGTCTGCAGACGCTATAAGGACTCGGAGGACTTTTTGGTGAGGATGTAGACTTAAAATTTTGTGGGTTCTTACAACATATGTTTTGGGTCTACATCAGCCCAATTCTTCCACACAGGCGGCAGAACTGGAGTTGTAGAAACTTGGACATCTCTTTCTTTCCTCAGAACCAACTTCCAGTCCCAACAAAACCAGTGGGGGTTGGCCATTGAGTTCAATGGGACCAGAAATGGTCATTGAAACAGTCAACAAGAGAAGACAAAGTCTTGTTTAAAAAATGTTAGTATGGGGGAAAGTTGGAAAAGCAACTGTACAATGGATGTTGTGTAAAAAGTGTTTTCTTTTAATGACCTTTCAGTGCAGATTGGCTCTGTTTACATACAAATCAAAAGCTGGTTTGTCTAACTGCCAGCACAGCAAAACTCAGTCTGGGATCTGAACATCCAGCTGTGTCTTTTGCCTCTGACATCCTCCTTGTAATAAAAGTTGTGTGGCTGGGATTTGGCTAGAGTTGTAGATGATGTGTGAGCCAGAATTGAATTCAGCTTGCTCTTCCTCTGCAAGACAATAGAAGTTAGAACTTGTTTGTGTCAATAAAATAACCATATACAACTCATAACCCCCCAGGGACCAGATACGATGAATAAGATGCTCTTTTTCCATCATCACATTTCTAACCTTGACCAATGTTAGTAATAAGTCTGTGAGAACTTGGACTTTTGCTTTCCTCATTTCAAAGCTGGAGTAGAAGCTTTAATGGAGTTTACCTGTAAAGATGCAACATCCAGAGAACAGACATAGTTATGACAACCTTTGCAGTGCTGTCTAATCCAAGTTCTTTGTTCTTTACTTCCAAACCTCCTGAAGGCTACACTGTGTTAAGTGCTGGCTGTGCTCTCTGGGCCTGTGCTCTCGCAACAGCTTCCTGCACATAGGCATAGTGACAGAGACAGTGACTTCCTCACAGATGAAATGGTACTGTGAGCATGCCTGTTAGTTATCACTTTCCTGTTTCAGTCTGTTCTCCAGTGGCATGAGTAGATTAGGCTGCTTTGTGTAGCAGAGGTTCTCATACTTTGCCATACACAGATTTCTGTCTGTCAGCTTGTCAGGAACTGCACTTTGTGAGACAGATGCCAGTGGAGCATGTGGCAATGGAGAGGTTTCAGGTCTTGGGGTACTGCCTGGATGAAGGCAAAGCTATCTCAGTTCATAAGGGAGCAATGGTGATGTAACTGTATTTCTTATGGGCTTTTCTTTCTTAAAAGGATGGTGAGAGCTCTGGCTGCAGTACAGAACTGGGCAATTTCACTTGTAGGTTGCACTTTGGCCACCTTATTGTAAAATTGCTTGTAAAGCTATATAGCAGTTAAGCACAGCATTTGTTATCTCCACTCTTTCCATTAATAAACCTCTATTTGACAGATGACTGAAAGCTCTTCCAGTTGACAGTTTCAGTGTGAACCAGCAAAGGTGTTTTCAGCATTGTAGAAGCTGAGGCTCCCCAAATGCTTCTAGCTGACTGCAGTGGGATGCTGCTTTGCAGCAGCGTGCTCCAGGGGCACCTTTTGAAGCATTCTACAGCAAGAGAACTCCCATTTGTATTTCCTTGGCAGAGTCTGTTGTGACATGCCCTGTTATTTTTGCATTGTGTCCATTCTGAAGTTCCTCCAGGCATTTCTTCAAATGAAACATTGCATCACTGAGGAAGTGAAGCCATTAAAAGTGAATGCTTTTGCCAAACACTTGGAGCAAATACAATCAGCTCTCATCTACCAGAAATGGACTCGCAAGTTGACATTGCAAAATTTGGGAAGAACAATAGTCCTTTCTTGAGCAGTTTGATGCAGCTTTTTAAAAAGCTGAGCTGTGCTGTTATTTATTTTTTTTTTGCCACATCATGAGTGAAGGTTTTATATTTGCATAGAACAAATGTAGAAGTTACCAAATAAAGTGGTTAGAACAGAGCTTCACACTTCAAAATCCTTTTGAAAAGAAAAGAAATTTGAAGTTCTCTGCTGAAATCTGCTAAGGTCTCTGACCTTTTCTGTGTTTCACTCTCATGCTATAATAATCCTGCCTTTTTGAAGAGCTGTGGGATGGACTAATTATTATTTACATACTATTGTCATGGTGTGAAGTGCTGTGTGAGTGTTAAGGATGATTATTAGAGTTTTCCTTGCTCATCAAAGGGTTAATTTATCTCTCCCCAGAAGGAGGCCTGATTTAGGTTTGGCACAGGAGGAGGGAAGACAGAGGATTTTGTTCTGCAGGAAACTAGGTCAGCAGGTTTTTATTATCATGCTCCACAGCCCAATGTGGTTTGCATTTAGGAATGAACTCGGTTGACATTGTGTATGGTTGATTTCCTCTTCCCAGAAAGCAGGCCTCAAACATCGCTCCATATATTATGGCTTTCCCAAATTGAATGCGAGAGAATATTTAGATGAAGGGGCTCAGGCAGTTGTATGTTCATTAGGTAGGTTTTCAGAGCTGTCTGTCAGGAGTGCCTCAGGAGCACAGAATGAAGTCCAAGACATTTTGGAGAGGTGGAACAATAGGGCTAGAATTTTCTCAGTCACTGAAGTGCATCAGAATCATGGAGATCTCCTTTGGTTTTACACCCCATGGTTGATGATTGTTTCTATAGCCTGTAGCA
Source organism: Pezoporus occidentalis (assembly GCF_034315485.1). Lineage (NCBI taxonomy): Eukaryota > Metazoa > Chordata > Aves > Psittaciformes > Psittacidae > Pezoporus > Pezoporus occidentalis. The sequence continues at coordinate 51,386 of NW_026914297.1, read as the reverse complement.
TTGTTTCAGTTTTGTTTGGATGTGGTCAGATTCTGATCTTGGTCCTGCCGAATTACATTTGGAGTAATTCCCTTGCTGTCTCTGAAGCTACTGCTGTGTGTGGCTGAGATCACAGTGTTATCTCACTGTTTATTATCTGGGCAGTGAAAATAGGCATGTGTCTTCTTTACCTCTGCCTGTTGAAGACCAAATTGTGGCAAACATCATACATGTTGGAGAATTCAGGCTGCCTTTCTTTGCAGTTTATTTTGACTTTACTGAATAATGAAAATCCAAGTAGTTATAACTTAAACAGAAAAAAGAAAATCTGCTGTGTTTTGATTGTAGGTATCAGGTAAGGGTGATGGAGCTTAGCAAGACTATTGATAACATCAAGGAAAATTTCTGAGTAATAGGATTGAAGGCTGAGCATCTATTCCCAGCTTGATGCTCTTGTTGTTTTACAGACTTTAATGTAAGTTAATGGCTTTTCAGCATAATCAAACCATCTAATTCTGTCCTGTTCTAGTCTTTATTCCTTGTTGGCATCAAGAAACGCAGACATTTTTGTAAACCAAGTTTGGCGTTTAAAGCTGAACAAGGAAAATACAGGCAGTACTGAGAAGAACAGACAGCACTAAGTTGCCAGCAATTCCTGGAAATAATGGAGTTTCACAACCATTCCCTGCATGTTGGACATTTAGGGAGGAAAAATATCCTTGTGGCTTACATGGACAGCATAATAAAAATGCAAAATCTGTTGAGAAAGTTTATTATGGTAAAAATTCAAATGCCATTCTTGTATTTAAACTAAAGAGCAGTATATCAAATGCCTTAAGATGATGACAGCATAGAAATAATACAGGTCAGAAAATTGCATCCAGTCTCTCCTGAACTTGCTTTTAGTGTTGTGGGAAGCTGTACATTGTAGCTGTCCAGGCCTTTGAATCTTTAAACAGTTTCAGCTGCAATAAATGTGCTCATATAATCATCTTTTGAAATGTGAACATTTTAAACAGGGATGAAGGAGGTTGGTAATATGCTTGTGCTCTTACACTGTTGGCATCTGTGACTGAGAGCCAAGAAGATGACAGCGCATGTCAGAATGAGAGGGCTTGTAGCAGGCAGACACGTACACACAGCAGACATCCAAGCTGAGGCAGCACTTTGAAATTGCCTTCCACATAATGAAGCAGAAGGGTTTGTAGGAGAATCTCCATCACTTCATTCAGCAGTGACAAATCGTATCATCCAAATTCGTAGCGACTCAGAAAATGTCACTTGTGTTGCTGGAACACTTGGGTTGTATTCCTGGCTTCCTAAACTGCACTAAGTTTAATTAAACTCTTAGCTCAGGAAAAGGGAGATGAAAAAGACTCTTTCTCCTGTAGTGGCTCTCCAGAATGTATATTATATCTCTTGAGGCTGTCAGCCATATGAAGCTTTTGGGATGTGACTCATAGGATAAATAAGTTTGGTCATTCTTGCTGTGAATAAAAAGGGTAAAATTCTATGTTTTTTTATAAAGGCTTTTTCTTCCTTAAAAGAGTTCAGAAAACATCATAAATCATGAGGATATCAGAGCTGTCACTGAAAACACAGTAGCTTCTGGGTTGAAAAAGCAACTAATAGCACTCAGTAATGACGTGTATGAAAAATGGCTGCTGTCATATACTTGAGCTCTTTCAAGTGGAAGAGCTCAAGAGTTTCTAGACTAAAAATGAGGTTGGTAATGAGGAAGAGCAGTGCATATACGTCAGTGAACTAACAGATGCTTGCAGAGCCCTAAACAGATCCCGAGTAATGCTAGTGTATGAAATAAGCCATTTGTGCCCTTTTGGGAGCTCCACTGTTGAAAGGATGCAGACTACAGATTTAAGTAGGTTATGATGTTCTCGCCTATGGCTGGGGTTAGAGGCCAGTCCAGCTAAATGCAGAGGAGTTGCTTTGTGGAACAAACATGAAGGCACTGAACTAAAATTGTCTTTCAGAGAACAATGGTTTCATACGGATGCATTCCCTTTTTGTTTTTAAATGTAATCTCATCTTTACCAATTAAAGTGGCTATTTAATGGTTAGAATACAATCCCTTAGCTATGAGCACAAACCCTGTTTATCCCTTTTGTGGAATAAAATTTATTTAGTCTTGCTTTATTTGTAGTTATTATTTCTTCTCAGTGCTTTAACTTGTAATTAACCCTATCCTTTGATAGCTGTTTACAGCTGGGAACTGGCTGACAAGAATGGTGCCCTTCATTCTGCAGTAGGGAGGGAACCGTGCCAGGTAGCTATCCTGTATCTGTTTCCCGAACTCAAGTAGCCATCTCCCGGAACAATCCCTGTTCCAGCAGAGAGGGAACAGCAATCTTTTAAACATGGCTGCTCACTTCCAATCTTTTCTGAGAATGGAAATTGTTTGGTTGATCATTTTCTTTTTTGCTGTATTTTCTCGTCTCATACTGCATCTCAATCCTTTATGCATGATGCTTCAAGAGGGAGAGTAGAGCAGAGTTGAAGACAGGCTGTCCAGAGCCCTCAGACAGCTTCTGCTTTGTTTAGTGCCCTCTGTATTTACAAGTAGGTGAGGAAGGACTTTTTGTCTCCATCCTGGTATATCCTTATTCCAGGAGAACAGGTGTGCTCCTGCAAAAGCAACCTGGAGCAGCAGTTTGCCAGCATGGGATGTCTTATACACAATGCATTCAATATTCCCTTCTCCAGTGACTCATTCTGTTGCAGGATCCTTCTGCAGTACCCTTCCTGGCGCTCCACATAGCTTCCAGGTGAATTCTGCTCCACAGCAGCTGTAGTACTGGAGTAATCTCCAGGCAGTCTTGGTGGCTGGACTTCCCCAGTGACCTGTATTAACCAGAAACGTCTTGGGAGGTTTCCCAGTTCCATCATTCTGCTTTTGGTGTTTACAGCTACAGTAACTAACTCCTGACATTTATACCAAGCTTGTGCTCTGATTGCTGCAGCTTGGTGCCTGTTTGCACATGAGGCCTTCTGATAAGGCAGGCATTTGACCTTTCTATTCTTAACCCATTAACATTTAGAAGAGCTGCTCTCCTCACCTCCAGAGGTTGTGTACCTCCTGCCAGTATCCCTGTTCCTACCAGATAAGATTACGCCTGGATTATATATTGATCTAAAAGCAGAGTGCTGAACGTAGCCTGCACCAGTTCAAGGGCAAATACTGAATCCTTATGGGTGAGTCCACATGCTTTGGTTCAGCAGTGGAAAGGTAATGACCAATGGCTCTTTCTGCCCTCTCAGCAGAACCTGAGGGCAAACGAAGGGAATCAGTTCATACTGTACCAGTAAAATGAACATCAGGCTGCAGTTAGCATCAGTCCTATTTGCTGGTTCTGTGTCTTTGTGCTGTTTCTTCTTCTTCATCTGCACTTAATCACTTTTACCCCTTCATCTGTTTATTACACTTGCTTGAGGCAGTGCATTCAGTAACCTGAACACACAAGGAAACTTTGTGTATTCAGGTTTGGAAGCAAGAGCCAGGATTCCTTTGTTTTAAGCCAAGCCTAGCTCAGTGAATACTGTACTGTGTCACTTGAACAAAGCTCTTCACCTGTGCATATTTATTTCCCAGTTTCTGAAACTAGCAAAGCATTAGCAACCTAGTGAATTATAAATAGCAAAAACCATTACAGGAAAGTGACTATATCATAATGTATTATAGCCATTTATACTCAAATACAGTCATTCATTCTTTGCTAAAAATGAGTCATGGAAGAATTACCAGATATAGTAAGTGACACAAAGAAGCTCTAAGGGAGTAACTGCAGGTAGATGGTGGTATGTCAGCTCCCAGTGCTGTAGCTATCACACAGAATGGAATGGAACTATGTGAGCCAGGAATAACAGGAATAAGAAGATGGTATTGCCTCTTGTTCCAGTTCAGTATCTTGGTCTAAAATCTACATTTCTGAAAGGATATGAATGTTTGGAAAATACTTGGGAAACTGTCACCAGAATGACAAAGGATGTGGAAAACAGACCTAATAGTGAATGTGTTGTTTGCTTTATCCATGAGCTAATCTGATAGTGATACAGGAGGATCAGCACAGGGAAGAGATTTGTTGGATGAGCTCTGTGGAGGAGTTATGTAGCATTTTGTATGAGAATGATGACCATAGTGGACACTGTTGGCTTTAAAAACTTTTGGCAATGATAATAACTACAGTTAATCATAGCTGGCAAGCCTGCAAACCCAAAAGCCACTGGAGCAAGATGGATAAAAATGTATTGCAATTATTAATATTTTATAAGGTTAAATTGTTTAAAATAAACCATTGTGATTTAATGTGCATTTGTGACCATCTATACAAAGAACTTCAAGTAGTCTACTGAGATCACTAACATGAAATTCAAGAGGCAGACAATATACTTTTTCCTGCCAGTATTTAAGAGAAAGTAAAACCACTGAATTGATGGAGGTCTCTGACTATGCATTAGACTTTTTTTAGAGTCAGCGACTCCATTTTAGTTGTCTTTTCTTACCCAATTCAGAAGTAATTCAGAGTTGAGAAGCTCATTCTAAAGTGAGGGAGGAAAGCTTTTCTTCACCTGTGCTCTGTGAATAGAAATATATGTGAAAGTCTCTTCTGATGTTTTAGAAGCCTGAAAAGCACTTGTGATCCAAACCCAACCGCTTTATCTCCTTAGCTACAGTTAATGCTGCCTTTGTTACTGGACCTGTTAGTTCTAATGCTAGGTTTTGGTAAGCTTTTCCCTATATTTCTAGAAATCCTAATATAACTTACCTGGTTGATAGAAAACAATTATAAAATACTGCTCTAATGAGTTGGAGCTGCAGCTTCCATCTCAACTCAAAATTGCACAAATTCTGAATAAAAAAACAATTTAGTGGGGAAAAACTCATCACTCCATGCTTGATAGCACCATAAACTGTAAAAATTAAATTCTATGCTTCACTACAGAGTTGGTTTAGAAATAAGTAGATCACTTACTGGAAATGGATGGGTTGTAATCAACTTGTCCTGCACTCTAGGCAGAGGTAGGGGGGGATTTTGCTGTTCACGTACTACTGGATTGATCCCAGCAGTTGTGCCTTTCTGTGTAAGTGAAAAGCAGCTCCTCAAGCCAGGGATCATTGCTGGGTTGGGCCCTTACCCCTCTCCCTGTTCAAGTTTGCCCATAAGGCAGTCACTGTTGCAATGTCAGAAACAATCTCTGACCATTTGAGCAGCCTGATTGGAAGAGACAAGGCACAGGAATGGAAGTAATACTGGTTTACGTGGCTGATTTTTCTTTTTTTTTTCCCCTCTTCAAGTGTTCCATGAAGTAAATTTTTTTCCTGTGACTCAGAGCAAAAGAATATTTCAGATTTTTTGTGATAAGGTATTAGATGTCTGGACAAGCCTTCAACTGAAAATGGGGGTTTGAGCTTATCCACTGTACTATACATGCTGAGATGTGAGTGTGTGAGCCTCAACTTACTATTAAACCAAATGTGTAGATGTAGGAAGCAATAAAGTGTTATGCAGAAAAGTCATCGTTTTTGGAACTTTGTTTAAAGGAAGCCCAGATGTGTGAGTAGATACCTACTGAGTTAGTCATTTCCTAAGCTACAGATAAGTAGAAAATAAATTAATTTTTTTCTTAGAGATATTAGAGAGGCAAACTTGTGGAACTTCATGTTTAAACAATGTATCCTGGACTAGTTTGGCTTTAAAAGTGATCTGCATTAACAGTAATTTATTTGGGAATGTTTAACCCTAAGGATTTAAATCCAGGAGATAGTCTTGTTCAGTGGTTGCAAAGGCAGGGAGACAAGATTATTCCAGTTTGCTTCTGCTGGGAGTGTGTCAGGTGGCAAGTCCCTAAATAGAGCTCCAGTAGGGAACACGGGGGTTGCCATTGACTGCAGCAGTGCCAGGATTTTCTGTCCTCTCCATGTCACATTATCCCCATACAACTGTGTATGTAATGTCTGTTATGGCCCAGAGGGAGGACAAGGTGGCTGCTGGGTCGCAGGTTTAGAGAAGACTTGGAGGGATACCTGCATTGCTGTGCAGGGTTAACTCCTGAGCGTCCCCAGAGCAAGGCTGCTGTGTCAGCACAGCTGTGTTCCCAGATAAACTGCACCTCAGCTGGATGGGCGAGGGGGAGAGCTGCTCTGTGCTGATGCAGCAAGACTGCTCTTCTTGCAAGAGCTAATTATGCCATTAGCCTGCAGATCTCTACACCTCCCTTCTTTGTGGGCTTTTTACATATTTGATGTGATCTTGTGTATCTAAAGCAAGACAGGCTCAGAAGAGGAACTTCTGCTAACAACAGGTGGCAAGAAAAAATAATTCAGAATCAACTTGCAGAGCAGCACCAGGGTCAAGGCACTTCCTAACAGCTCAGTAGAAACTCCTATAATAATACCTTATCAACTCTCCTGGCTGCCTGGCCTATTTACAGTCCTTGTCCTTACCCCTAATCCATTTCAGATGATGTGTTTCCATTTTGATTCAAGGATTGCCCAGCAGGACATTTGTCTTAGCACACAGGGACAGCTGTGTTGACAGTCTCTACTGCCTCAGGGCGTTACAGGCTCTCCGTAGTCAGATGAGACCTGTACATGCTTCAGTGCCACATCAGTGAACTGAAACAACCTTTGCCTGTTTGAGATGATAAAGGAAGTGACCATGTTTAGAAGTCTGGCAGTCTTTTTGTGAGATCATCTAAAGGATATATAAACTGCAAACCCAAGTGAAGGTCCAGGAGTCTGTTTTGCTCTGACAGTTCATCAGGATAGTCTAGTGTTGGAGAAATACATGCAAGAAGTGCAGATGATGTGAGTTAACTTGTAAAAATATGTTGAGTCATTTTTATACAGTGACTGTCCCCTGGATCCCTGTCCAGTGTTACGGTTTAACAGCTGTACATGGCTATTTTCTGGAATGTTTCTCTTTCTTTCTCTGTGCTGTATGGCAGAGGTAAATATGCAACTCTTTCTATTTGAGGAATCCTAGGAGTTTCTGGTAAAACAGTAAATTAAAAATTCCATTTCTGCCTAACTTTTAACTGCTCGAACACGATTTAAGATGCAGTTTGCATAGCAATAGCAATGCCCAAATCCCTGTTGAATACTAGCCAAGAGTATCCATTGGTGTGTTTTATTCATGCAGTGTGACAGTGCAGTTAAGTCTATATTGATTCTATTTATTTCAATTTAGAAAATATCTCCACTGAGCATTCGGTGTAATTATTATATGGACAAGGAGCAATGTTTAGGACTGACAGCCATGCATATAAATACAAATCTTCTGCAAAACATGCTGTCATACTGCTGCTCCAGGAGAGCAAGTCAGGCTTGAACAGAAGCAGATTCTGCTGTCAAGGCTCTTGCTGAAAATGCCCTTCCTCCAGCTCTCTTATGATTACATCAGGGCACCATTTGTTCTAGTGTCTCAGATGATCTCCACAGCTGCATTATTGTAACACAGAGAGACAGATAGACAAGCTTGAAGGTAAACAGGCTTAAACACACTTAATAGGTAAAGCATGCAATTTGCATTGTACTTTGTAACTAACAGACTGTCACCAGAGACCCTGGGGTATTGACACAGTGTAAATAGGTGTTTATAACTTCAGTGCTTCTTGTGAACCACAGGCAGTGTGTAGGTAGTATATACAGATCCATGGTACGCAGTATGTAGTAAATGGCTGCAGGTTACTTGGTTGTCACAGGTATCTGCACAGGCAGAATTGTTTGAATGCTTTGGCAGGCCAAGGGTTGTGAAGGTGAGACACAAGTTTGAGGAAGTCCTTTCAGTGTGAGAACCTGCATTAATCAGCTTTGCCACTCATTGCAAGTGTTTCCTTCTGCTTATGAGAATTAGGTCACACTGATCTGGTCAACCCAGGTCAACCGAGACAACTCAGTAAACTAGTCGCTGCTCTTGAGTATTGCCTGCCACAACCCAGAGTATTGCCAGCTGAATATGGCAGCATGAAATTGCTCACAATTCCCTACTCCGGCTTAGTGTGGATGTTGGAAAGGTGATGCGGTAGAACAGAACTTCAGTTCCTTGTACAAACAAGATCTTGATATAGCTGAAGTGTTGTTTAGTGTTCCTTGTCAGTAGCAACAACCAAGACGGATGAGTACTCAAAACCGGACTGAATGGGACCATGCAAAGTTTCCAAACAGCGCAGTATGTGCTTGGCCATAATCTCTCTTCACATGCCAGAAAAAGAAAGCACTTGTAAGGGGCTACAGACACCTACTACTTTAATCAGTTTCAGGAAGATGTTAGGGCTATGCGTAGGTAAAAGAAGGATGGTTGGCACATTCCACCTCATAACAGTGTCCTGTTGAAGGGTGTCTCTGCAACAGTCCCATTTCCTTCTTGCTAAGAATTTCCTCATTATATGTGATTAACCTGGAAGGGGGGAGTGAAGGAGAATGATAGCAATCATTAAAAAGGGAAGGGGAAAAAAAGACTAATCTTACAAATCCCTGTAGTTCATTTCCTCTTAGAAGATCTGTGCTCTGTAATTATATTGCCAAAGAAGCCTTTCTTCTTTTGAGTTCATGTGAAAGCTAAGTGGTTTTATTCCCCTTGGCCTTAGTTCTATCAGTACACATGAAATTACAGAGTTTTTCAGTTCTGGTGTAAACTTGAATTAGAAAATGGTGGGTGCGGTACTTCAGATTAGAGCAAACTATTAGCAAGAATAAATTCCTTAAAGGGGAAGCTGCTGGGTTAGGATTGGGTTTAATGTAACCCTACCACCAAGTAGGAATTTTGTTTGGGAGAACCTGCCCCACCAATAAAGAGTATCAGCAATGCAGAATTCTCAACATAAACCAGCTGTGAATAGAGCAAGATACTCTTAGGAGGTAAATGATCCTAACAAATGGTTAAAAAAAAAAAGTCATTATAATGAGGAAAACAGTGTAAAAAATACTTAATATGATAAAGTAGTGGGATGGGATTCACAGAGTTTGCTCATGGAGTTTTACTGTTGCTCTTGATGAAGATACTGAAGCAAATTTTGAGCACTCCAGGTAACTTGTTCTGTAAGAAACATACTGGTTTGATGCAACACCCAACTGCTTTTAAAAAGGAGAAACCAGAACTTGATGAAGCAAATAGGAAGTGTATGTTGGCACATGTTCACCTTTTTTCCTAATGTACACTAGATTTTGCAAATGTGGGTGGTGTCTTCTGACCCATAATCTCAGTTTAATTGCATGAGAGATCAGAAACAAAATTAAAAAATGAATGCTTTGTTGGGCATCATTGAGCATCTTTTGCCTCCTGTAGCTTTTTCAATCAGTTTTTCTTAAAAGGAAAAAAAAAAACATTTTTACTGCAGTACAGAAAACTGAAATACCTTTTTAGGAACTGAAATGGGGTTTGGACTGAATATTTTCTTATGTGATCCTTCTGCAGCAAGTGAAGGGCTAAATGAAAACAGTTTGATTACAGTTCTATGCCAAGTCATGCCCCCTCTTCTAACAAATTACATATTAACTAACTCACGGTACCTGCAGGCTCCTCAGACAGTTATAGCAATACTTTCTCATTTCAGTGCTGCAGTCTATTTCTCTGCAGCTACTATTTGCATTGAAATAATTCAGTTAATTACATAGCTTTCCTTTCATGCACATAAATTCTACATTCTTTATAGTTTTTCTGACTGTAAGCTTAACAGATCTTATGTGCCATTCTCCCTTCTTTAATAGTTAATATTTAACTGAATTTCATTATGGGTATAAGTGTTGAGTCTGTTTTCACATGCAGGATGAATGTTTTTCTGTAAATCAGTGTTTAAATCTTCTGGGCACAGAAAAGTCTGGCAAACAGTGCTTGAAAGAAGCAAAATTTGGGCTTGTGTTGGGGTACAAAATGGCAGGGGGTAGAAGGGGTAATTCACAATTTAAATTGGATGTATTCTTCATTAAATCCATTCCACTTCATGTCATTACATAGCATTAGCAAGATTTAATCCCTTTGTTTTAGAAGGGTCACATCTGTAAGAAATGATGGTCTCTCTTATTTAAACAGTAGCATTGTTATGTTTTCTTCCTGTATTTCTGTTTCATAAGACAAATACTCAGCATTTATCTGTTTCTCATAAGTATCCACACGATGGGCTGCCAGGGATGGTTTATCCTTTGCCTTGGAAAACACATTGTGTAATATTGCAGAATAAAGCATTGGCAGACAGAGCTTTCATGTGTGGAGAAGAGAGCTAAGGTGTTTGCAGAATTTGTGCTAATAGATTGAGGCTTGAATGGGGAGTAATGTGTGGAGAGCTCATACACTAACATCAGAGAATTCAGCTGGTCTTAGCAGTCAGGGGCAGAGAACAGTCTATTGCAGTGATCCTCTTTCTGCAAAAATGAGACTGAGTCACTGATATAACTTGAACTTTTTCAGTGTTTAGATTTTGAGCCAGAAAATTTCCTTTCAGAGTTTTTCATGAAACGTTTATATTTGGATGTAGGTATAACTGTGGATGAAGCTATCAAAGGGAGTTCTGATATCAAAGCATACTGACTTTTCAGTGCTGGATCTTCACGGTCCATTATTGCTACAATGAACCTGTCATCATAGCAAACGAAAGAAATCCACACAACCTCTTACTGGGAAGACCAAGGTTTTACAGGAGAACAAATATTTTAGGGCAATACATGAGTTAATGCAGGCTGCTCCTAAGTGACAACTACATAAGGAAACCTAGCCAAGACTATTGATAGAAACAGTCACCCATGGCTGTGTCATACCACTGCAGACCAGAGCACAGTTAGGTGGTGCAGAGGTTAACACTTTGGCCATCAATAGGTTTTGGGGGGGTACTTTGAAGCAGCTGTGACCTTGGGAGTAATGGTTGATAATCTGCAAATGTTAAAGTGTCTTCTGCTCAGTCCAAGTGCCCAGGAATATATGAAGCTCTGCAGAGCACCATGAGAGGCCTGTTCAAAACTGGACTGCTGTTTGCCCTAGGCAATAAAATGTATTCCTGGGGCGAGTGTGGGTGATGCAGGGAGCTCACACGCTCCATTCCAGGCTCTGCCCCTGACTCAGCTTGGTTGCCTCTGGCTCTCTAAGGAGAGTTGCCTAAGCTCTTAATTCTCTCATTATAAATGTAGAGGTTATTACTTGCTTACTTCCCCATTCCAGCCTCACAGGGGACTTAGTTAATGAACATCTGTTAATGTGTAGAAATAAATGCTTTAAAACTGCTGAAGTAGTGGTAGTGCCGCTCAAACAGTGATGGCATGGCTTCAGCTTGGTAATCTGCAGCTTTTTCTCACAAGACTGTGGTGTAAGATTAAATAACCATTTTAGCAAGGCCCTGTAGAGCACAGCTCTACACACAAAGTGCTCCCTGTGCCCCTGGTATTTGTAGGGTGCTCCAGAGAGGAGTTGTGCACCGCTGCATAACCCAGATATGTGCAATTCAAAGCACGCAGCTCTTGATGAGGGCGTTATGTTCCCAGCTCCAGTTCATTATCCTCACTCCTTGAGGAAAAAAAAATGAAGCTGTTCCCTAATTTCAAGCTTAGTGATTTCCTTACCCTGCCCTTGCTGAATGCCTGAATCCTGCTGTGTTTCCTGCAGTGGCATGGGGAGGGCTAAGCACCGCTTGCCCTTTCTCTTGGGCCACTGCAGGCGGCTGCCTGAGCATGAAGCCCTCGCTCGCAAGAGTTAATCTTTTCCAGCCTTTGGCAATCTTGGCCTGCTCCTAGAAATCCTGCTGGATGCTGGTGGCTGCCAGAGCCTCCCTCTCTCCCGTCATGTGAGCAGTGTAAACAGGGGCGAGCGGGAGGCTTCACTAGTGGGCCAAAGTTCAGCGGCTGCCTCACGGCCCCACGGCAGCGGCGGGGTTACTGCCGATCAGCCCGGCTGTTGCTATAGCAAAGCCATTGCATAACGCTCGCATTAAATCCGAGCGCGGAGGAGAGGAAGGCCAAAGGAGAAAGGTCGCTGTGTTTATCCTCACTTTGTTCACTGCTGCTGAGTCCCACTTAGCTGCTGCAGGGTTCCCAGTGTAGTTCCCAGTAGAACCCCAGTGTGGGTTTTTTACCGGCTGCAGAGAGAGGGCAAGGCCTGGCCCAGAGCTTGCTCAGGTAATCCTGTAATTGGGGCATTCACATGAATGGGGCTGACAAGACAGTGCCTGCAAGAAGATTATTTGCATTAATAGAAACTTTGCATGCCAGTAAAATTTGTGGGATCAAGCTTACAGCTAAGTTAGGTGTTTAACTTCTTGATACAAGCTGACTTATAAAAGGAAGTGATTCCCTGGTAGCAATAAAATTTGCACCGAGCTAGAGAGCTCAGGGCAGCAGAACCTCAGGATTACAAAGGGTGGGTACACCATGACTTCAAGAAGTAATGCTCTCTGATGCACTGTTCTTTTATTTCAAAGCATTTTACAAAACAAAAGATATGAGTAAGGGAAGAGTGAAGTCCTATGGTCTGCTCCTCAGAGTCCTGGTTTTGCTGGTGACTTGTACTTCAGTTTTAAAACACAAATTTTGATTGTGGGATTGCTGGGCATTCTGTTCTTACTTTGCGCTACTTAAAACTGTCAGGCCCCAGGTGAATTCCTAGGCACTATGGCAAAACCAGTAATAATGAGGAAGTGAGCACTGCTATGAGCTATTCTGGGAGCTGCCCAGCCATTCCATATAGGCATAATTATGCTCATTCCTTATGGTACAGATGGTGCTTTTGGAGAGATGTAGTCTGTGTTCTTCCCCTGTTATTGTCAGAAATATCAGAGAGACCAGAGACATCCCAAAGTGGTAACTAATGTGCCTAAGGAGCTCAAGGTATTAGTAGAGGTGAGTCTGCCTTTTTTGGTATCGGGTCAGTTTATCCCTGCTCTGAGAGCTGACATGGACAAGAGCAGGTCATTCTAGGAATGAGAGGCAAAATTCCTAAAGGCCACCAAGTGCTATAGTCCCCATGTGGTATTCAGGCTTTCCACTGAGCATTTCCCTCATACATCTTCTTGGTGTTAGGAAAGTGTTGAAATGAAGGGCTGCTACATATAGACCTTTGCCCAGCAGTTGTACTCTTAAGATCCCAGGCAGTTGCATGTTTGAAGATGTTTCTCTTATTAGAGGTCTACAGATGAGATTGCCTGGTGGTGCTGATAGGTCTGTTATTTGTCAGTCATCTGGGACAAATACCGGAAATGCACTTTGCCAACAGACACTCAGAAAAAGGTTGGTGGATTTTTGTTTTTCTGAACTATGTAGGGACTTTAATGGTCTTATTTTCCTGCATACCTCTCCAAAATGGGAGTGGAATTGACTTCGTTTCACACTGCCCTATTGTCTGCTGCCCAAACCACATTGCAGAGGGCCAGAGGAGGAACTGCTGACTCATAATTCAGCATGGCAGCCCCAAATCTCATGAGACTACCAAGTCTGGCCTCTACTGATGTTTTCAGTAAACTCTGTTAATGGCCCCCAACAGATCACACAGAAGTCCAGCTTCTATAAAATGAAAAAGAGGTGGCTTGCCCAGCACTTGGCAAGTCATTCCTGGCAGTCTGTACTGCTAGAAACTGCTGGTTGTGCTAGAAACAGGCTATATAGTGGCTGGCTGGAAATGTGTCACTGATGTGGGATCTATGGGCACCATTGAGTTGATGGGCACTTAGTATATTCAGGTCACATAATGCTGTCGGGGACAAAATGGTTGTAAGTGGCCTTGGCTTGGCATGCAAAATGTATGTGCAAAATGAATGCAACTCAAACATGAATGAAAGTTGGGAATAAAAAACAACATAAAAAAAAATGCATGCAACTTGAGGGTGAAAGGTAAGGGGAGGAACTGCTTTTAAAGAATTCTCATTAAGGACTTGAACTTAATTGGTTTGTCATTACCAGTCCCACCAGGAATCCAGATATACTCCATGGCGCTGTGTGGTTCTTTCATACAACCTGTTGCAGACTTCTGCTTAAATTGAAGTCAGGGTGGACTGAATGAACCAGAGGCCCCTCCTTCCTCTGACAGTTGCATTCAAAGATGTGTGTGACCGTGAGGTATTTGGTGATCACTGCCTTGTGTGATTGATCAGTCAGTGATGATGACAACACAGGTTGGGATGTGCTCTTCGTGCTAGTTCCTGAGCACATTCCAGCAGCATAGTAATAACATGAGTGTCACAGGTGGAGTGTGGCACTTGCACATGAGACTCCCAGGTCTCATTTCTCCTCCTGCAGGTTATGTTTGCAGTGCAGTATTCACCATATTCAGCATTTTGGAGCTTTATGCAGTCTTTTATATATTTTGGGCCCTTCCTTCAAGCCAGTACTAAGATGTTGAACTTGATTCAGTGCAAAGAGTATAGGTTTGTGGGGTTCCCCATACCCAGGATTGCCAAAGCACATGTTTTAGATTTCAATCTAGAAATCAGAGAACATACATAACACTTAGAAGGAGCTCAAACTTCTTTACATAGGTGTGAACATGTAATTATTTCCCTTTCACAGTTGTGATGAGCAGAAGATAGGAAAGCTGTGACTAAATCAGACATCAGTTCAGAATTAGTTGCGCTAAATCTTGTTTACTGGCTTACACAGAAGCCCTGATGCCCCTCCAAACTAGTTTTTTAAAATTACTTTTTAAAACTAGCTCTAGCCACCATAGTTTCTGTGCATTTCTATTCTTGAAAGGTCCCATCAATTGTTTTTGTTTCAAGACATTGAATATGAACTTGTTCCTACAGCGCTTTGTGCTGTAATTCATCAACAAGGCGCTGAGGCACAGACGTCAAATGAATACCAGATTTCAAATTATGATAAGCAATTGTGTCATCTTGGTGAATAAGCATCAGTCTCTGCTGAGAAATCATCAATAATTCATTTAAAATTATAAATGAGTACAGGGACATTTGGATAGGTCTTTGCAAACAGTCAGTGCTGTGTTCTGTAATAATTCCTTTGAATTTAAACCCAAAGGATGCTTATTTCTCAAACAGAAACACATGGTCATGCCCAAGACAAAAGTTTGTTCCTTGGAGATCTAATTACCATTTACCTTTGGGGAGTTACGGAGGAACTTGGAATATTCTCTGTCAGAGGTGTGCTGTGTTTTACATAGCTCAGTGGAGAAGCATTCACAGCTTGCCTGGACTTCTGAGCAAGCTGAAGGGAACACTGGCTTTCCTTGCACTCTTTCCCTTCACACATGACTTCTGGCTAATACAGCCACATCAGTGGCAGCAGCACTTGCCTGGCATCTAAACTTACTTAATTTACCTTTGAAATTTGTATAAAATAAGCCAAATAAAAGTTAAGCATAGAGGAATAGGATTATGTCCATTCTGCTTTTTTTCTTTTGTGAAATATTTGAAGTGTATTATATTTTTAATCCTCCAGTTGTTATTTTCACCACTTCCTTTACCCTCTACCTACACCAAACCCTAAGATTCTTATTTCCAATCTTAAAATACGAATCCCAGAATAGCTTGTGTTTCTTTACTATGAGGAGAAGGAGGAAGCTGCTACTGTAAAAATTTCAGCCTGAGCTTCTCTTATCGTAGGTGGCTGTAATTGACAGTTAGCAGCCTGCTTCGGTCCATTTCTCTCCTAAATTGTAGATTGTTACATTCCAATAAGCACGCAGCATCTGTTCTGTGTATAACATGATGTTGCAAGATGCTGATCATGTAAGTGGGCTTTTTCCAATCAAATCAGAGATGTAGATGCAGCCTAACAGCAGTATTTCCCTCCTGTCTGTAACTGGCCATCATAGGAAATGTATAAATAGTTATTAATGTAAGGATTTAGAGGCTCTGCTTCAAGATTTAGGGCGAGCCTGCCTGGACTTATCTTACTGTAATCTCAGAAATAAAAATTCTCTGCTCTGCTTTAGGGAGCATGAAATAATTTCTGTTTGCACAGTTCTTTCAGTTACTTTGATGCTGTGATATAAAGGTCACCGGTTGCCTCTGGTCATCACATGGCTTTTTCACTAATTGTGCCCTCACGTCATTTTGTTCTGTGGGATCTTTTGCTTTTTGATCCAATTTCAATTGCCCAGATGTTCATTTCATACAGTTAACTTTATACAAAGGGCATCCTTTGTTCCAACAAACACATCGTGGTCATTGTTCTCAGCTGGGAACCCAGTGCACAGCACTTCACCTGTTTCCTATGTAACCCACCATCAATCTGTCGACCTTTGTGCTGGTTTAATGTAAAGTCATTCATTGGGAGAGGAGGGATAAGGAAGAGAAATTATGCAGAAGTGTTTCCTGGTCCCTAGCCTTGGATTGATTAAGGTCATGCTGCAAGATAAAAAGGCAATAAGAAGTGGGAAAGCTTTTATCTTGA
This sequence comes from Pezoporus occidentalis, assembly GCF_034315485.1. Lineage (NCBI taxonomy): Eukaryota > Metazoa > Chordata > Aves > Psittaciformes > Psittacidae > Pezoporus > Pezoporus occidentalis. The sequence goes on along the minus strand of NW_026914297.1, from coordinate 35,065 downwards.
CCCTTTTGTTCTGTAGTGGAATGGAGAAATCACATTAGTACCTTCAAAGTTTTGCTCTGGTGTCTCAGGATATATTAATGGAGACCTAAACATCTTCTAGAAGGAACCTTATTGCCACTTCACTCCCTTGCCACCTCTAAAGGTTTCATGGTAAGGCAGAGAGGGTGCTTGCCTGTCCATGTCAGGGTGACTGTCACACAATGAGAGGCACTGCTTCATGATCACCCAGGAGCCTATGGATTGCCCAGTTCAACAGGTTTCAAGAGGGACAGATCTCAAGGTTATTCCAACTGCAAGTGTCCTATATAGAACAGCCCCTTTGCTGTTAAGCCCCTTGGACATCACATAGACTTTAATTTAACCTTTAGAGCAATCGTGAGAGCTTAGTTCATGAGCAGATAAATTCCATGGAAAGCTTTGAAAGAAGATTGTACATATAAATGCATTTGCTGTTGCTGAAAGATCTGGAAAGTAGTGGAAAATTGGGCAGGGATTAAGCAGTATATCATGTAAGAAGGGTGTAACTTGGCAATGTATATGTGATGGCTTTTGAAACTCTGTTGTGGCCAAGAGACCTTCCAAATGACAGGAATGCAGCCATCTTGAGCCCAAACTTTCCTAGAAAGATGACCCTACAAAATTATCCAGGCTATTGGCAGGGATAGAGTTACTGTCAACATGCACAGTGTTTTAATGGCCAAGGTTGAGGCAGAAGAGGAGCTATGCTCCACAGCCCGCAGCAGGCAAGAAGAGGAGGCTTGGAGAGGTGCTGGCACTAGGCAGTGATTTTTGACATTTCTTTTATCCAGGCAGCTGTAAGAGTGCTGGGCAAGATCTGCACAAGATTGAAGTTTGGTTTAATGTGCTGATGTGATTTGCTGTGACCCCTTTGTAGCTCTCTGGTGCCTGGGCCAGGATATCCAGGACATCCACCATACTCTTCCTGTGCAAACCTGCAAGTATCTGCTCAGCTTGGCAAACAGAACAGCAAGGAAGTGAGAAGGCGGAAACGAGGGGTCCTGTCTGTTTCTCACTACACACAGTGGATAGATGACTAGAAAGGTACAGGGTTTTATTTTCAGAAAGCAATATTTCCCATTACTGATCCTGCCAAAATAGGTGAGCAGAGACAGACACTATCCCATGCTGCAGCAGCTGCATCAGCATCATTCTCCATTTCTCTCTTTTCACTCTATAAATCCCTTGACATAGCTGTAAATTCCCTGTACAGTGTCCAGCATAGCTTGCACTGAAAATAGCTGGGCAAACAACACTTCTGGAGCCTTATTCCATTAAAAATGTTGGTTTTTTTCTTCTGTGCATCTCCCAATGTTTCCATGGTCAACAAGGGCTGCATCCAAGCAGACACCTGCACTCAGTATCAGGCACATGTAATGCCTGTAAACATCACTTCCACACTGTAATAGTTTGGAAATAAGGCCAAGTGACCGAACCCCTCTGTCCTTCCCACCAGCACCCTCCAGCAGCATGACCTGGGAGGCTTCTGGTGCAGGACTTGGAGCTTGATCCATCCCAGTGACTGACAGCAGCAACGAGTAGCTCTCTCTGGGGCAGAGGACGTGGAGGGCAGGTGGGGAACCCTGTCTCCTGGGACAAGCTCCAGTCTGCTCCAGGGAATGTGCTAATTTTCACTCCTTTATAGTCCTTTATCTCAGCCCTTCAACCTTGAGCTCAGAGGCATTATCAGCCTTAGCCAGAAAGGCAGTGTGGAGTTAACCAGTGAAGTGCTGGTTGTTTCTGATATGAAGTCCTGAAGGTAAAACCACAATGAATGCAAGCAGCAAGCCAGTGGACTTTTCAGGTTTGGTGAGGACTGATTTATTATATTAGGAAAACTATTTTGTACTGAATAGATGGTTTTGTGAGGTACAGCAGTTTTCAGAGTCTGCATGCCCCACAAAGTTCCTGTAGACACCCCCTGTAAGAATGTCTCTTGTGTGCATTGCAGTACATGCATATGAACTTGTTTTTCGTAGTCACCTTTTCATCCTTATCTGGACTCAATTGTTGCTACATAGAGCACAGGCAGAAAGTTACTGGTCTCGTGCTTTCTGTGAGATCCCTACTATCTGGGTAACACTTAATATTTTGACTTTACAAAGCATTAATCTTGATTAATGTATTGCCAGTTCTGCTACTGACTTATCAGGTGACATTGAGCATGTCGTTCAACCTGTGTGTCACTTTTCATGTTTACAGAATGGGCTAAGAATACTTCAGTGGGCCATCGTGGCTATTAATGAGTTATGAATGTGCTTATGTACATGTGTGTCTTGTTTGGCAATATCAGCTTCTCTGCTTTTGGTGCCTGACAAATACTATGTAAGAAAAAGAATTCCTTTTCCTTACTGGAATGAGTGATCCCTCCAGGAGCAGCAGTAAGTGGGTAGAAGCAGAATTAGTTTGCAGAATCAGGTCAGTGTTCATGGAGTTAATTTGCTCGTGCCTTCAGATTGTTTTGTTTCCAGGGATTCTAAACCGTTGCCTCCAGCTGTTCATTTCCATTGACGAGGGTGATCTTTATCTGTCTAAACTAGTTAAATCCTGCTCCACTACCGGGCTGCTTTTTTTGGAGACAGCCCAATAAAGCTGAGTGCAGTGGCAGTGACACCAAAGCCTCCTGGACACCAGAAATTCCAAACCCTACATTTTTTTTTCCTGACTCTCACTGTTGGAGTCCCTCCTGCTTAATGGGACTCTTCACTTCCTCCATTTAACCCTTGTCCAAATAGGGGAATGATAATTTGCATTGTAAGTGGCCAGTGAAAAATCCCTTTTAGACTAATTTACTACTTTAGTATTATCAGATTAAGCCTTGACATAACCTCAAAGGTACCATTTGAACAACTAAAGCACTGTTAGACTTGCACTTAGGCTCTGCTCCATGCGCATGCTGCTTGGGATGGTTTAGTTGATGCATATTTTTAAAATGTGCTCCATTGAAAGCTTGCTGTGGTGTGCTGGGACTTGTAAGACCTTCGAGGTCAGCAGCGCCTCTTCCTCTTCACAGATGAGATGTGCAAGTTTCTGTCTTAAGCAGATGAGGTGCAGGTTTGTTGGGTTGATGAGACAGCCACCAGATGTACCAAAGAATCTTTCCCTGTGATGGAATTCAAGCAAAGATGCTGTCTGTACAGTAAGGAACTGAAAACAACAACAAAAATTTCTGTTGTTGGTAACACCCCTACAGGGACCATAGCAGAATGTGTGCACTAATGTGGAAGTGCCTTCTCTTGCTGCGGGGGTTTCTCATAGCACAATATTTTGGCCTGTGCTGAGCAGGAGCACAAACAGTACGGATGAAATGCTGATGGTCAGTTTGTACTTTAGGATCTTCTTTCTGCTACTACTGTTAACAGCAGTGGGAAAATCTGTGGCCAGAAGACCTCTCATAAAGACCCAGGCTGAGCTTTAATTTGGAATGTGCCAAGGAGACATTTTCCTATTGCTGCAGATGTTCTCATCCTTGCTGTCTAGGGAGTCAGACCCTGCTGTCTGCAGCAAACAGCTGGATCAGTTCAGATCCAAACCCGTATGTCTGTGAAAGGCCCTGTAGCCACTAAACCACCTCACAGCAATTATCAGAGTATCAGAGGAGGGAAAAGGTCTGAGGAGAAGACCAGTTTAACATGCCATTATAGGTCTTTAGCAGCTGTGTGTTATCCTATTGTTACTAATAACCTTTTTAACTTTGCAAGCAATGTTTTCTTGGCATCATTCAAGCATAATGACTTGGGGGGTCAAATTCAGCTCTCAGTTGTGTAAATATGGGATGATTCTCTTGGCTGTCTGGTGTTATTTTGCATTTGGCTCATGGTTCTTGCCCCTAAAAGCCAGGCAGAGTATTCAGTCACAGTATTTCTTTGCATACTCAGTTGGTATGCAAAGCATAAAGTAAACAGATGAACTACTATCAAATCCATGCAATATAATTATGGCTTTACTGTCCTTTGGTTGAGGTGAATGGGTTAGTCCTTTATAAATTAGAACAGGAGTGTGCTTGTTACTTTTCATATGTAATTCCACCAGTAGACAACGATTGTAAACTCAGGAAAATGTGTTTTAAAAGGGGTTTTAAATAAAGAGAAAGAAATTCGGTTTGGGTTAATAAAGAATCATTGAACAGAATAGTTGTTGCTTGGGGTAAAGCTGTCAGAAAGCTCACATTAATGGTGAGAAAGGGGAGACCTTGGTGAATCTATGAGGAAGGAGTTGGAACTGCTGTTTCCCTTCTAGCCCCCCAAGATACAAGCTTGTAAGACTCTTAAGTAAGGTTCAGTAGTTTTATATGGTAAATAAATTTATCTTGATTTCAGTATCTCTTTTCTAGCATGGTCTTTGCAAAGTTCTCATCAATGAAATGACTAATTGCACTTCTTATTTTCAGGGATCTTCCGGATAATCCAGCTGTGGAATGGGACACACAGCTCCTTGCTGCCTTTGTGCTAAAGCATATAGAAGCCAATAACATCAACCTGGTAATGTGAAACTTTCTACAGCATAGGCAATTTCTACATTACTTTTGAGCTAGTGTTCTAGGTTTTTTATTCCCTCTGAAAGCTTTCTTTGAAGTCTTTAAATTTGGGATTTTGCTTCTGACATCTGTGAAATAGTCTAGGATAGGGAGAGAGTGTATTTACTCATTTTGAAATATTTGCTTTATAACGTTTGTTCGTTTCTGTAGCTAGATCTTACGAAGCTGCTTTTGGGTTGTAGCATCACCAACCTTCACGGAAGTAAAAGCTTCAAATTGGTTAAAAACTCTGTTGAAACTAAGATTCACTGTAGTGATCTTGAGGTTTGTTAATTGTAGCAGACCCTCTGAACAAGCCCAACTGAATTTCAGGTCTAAAATGATACTTGAAAGCAAGTTTGCATTTTATAATCTAAGACTTAGTGTGAGTATTCATACAGCTCCTTTGTCTTGACAAGTAAGACATGGTCATTCTGATCCTCTTCCAAACACTTCAAACAATTGCTACAAGTTCAAAACAAATAGAATTGCTCCACTGGGCAGTTAGGAAAAGGATGATGGTGTAATTCGGGTGGTTCTTTCCTCTCTGGAGATCTTTCATTGCTTCCAAGTGAGAAATGAACAGTGGAGGAATTTTGCTTTACTAACTCCTCAAATGTTTTCTACATTTTAAAGCAACCATTTTGACCCTGTTGCCAGGTTTCATTGATGAAGAGAGTCCATCTGGGACTTGGCTTTACATTTAGGCTTAGATTTGAAGTACATTGGCAGGCATGTGTTACACATTAGCAGGGATATAGGGCAGGACTGAAGAATATTAAACTGGGGAAATTTCCTAGCACTGGTATAGTTGTGGCTTTTTTCCCCACAGAATAGGAGTAAGGGCCTAAGCATGGAAAAGGTTGTGTTCTGTTCTCTGTTGAACCTTGCTGTTATCAGGCATGTCACTGTCACACACTGATTAGCAGCAAAATCCTCAAACTCTTAAGGCGTTACAGCAGTTCACAAAATGAGAGGCCGCATCTCCTGTAGCATGAGAAACCCATGAGCACAAAAGCCCAGCATCCTGCATCCAAGTTTGTATTGATTCTGAAGCTAATTTTCCATTAAATTCATTGTTGTGCACAGACAGATGCAGTTTTCCTGGACTCCTTTGGGTCTTTTGGTCCCACGAATAGATAGGTTTTCATCTAACCTGAAAGCTCCTAACACAAGAGGATTTGTATTGCATGTTTGTGTTCTCGTGGGCACTAGGACCAGTGTACCAGAATCCCAGTAGAAACTCTGAAAACACTAGAATTCCTCTAGATGGTTTGAAAGCATTAGAATGTGGCCTCAGAGACAGAACATGCACAGTCACTGGTGCTGTCTCGGTGTGCTGCGGGGTCAATGTAGCTGTAGTTAACTGCAGCAGGACCCACTGCCTTGCCCTCAGCACTTCCTTGGTGAGCACTGAGGACATGTTACTGTAGCAGAACACAGCAGCAGTGCCAGAAGTGCCTGAAGCAGCTTCTGGGGGATGGTGGTAATGAACTGCTGTGTGAACTTACAGTATCTTAAGTGTCCCAAGTACTCACACAGCTCTGCGATGTTTGCTAAAACACCATCCTTTTAGGAGCAGACCCAGTTTGCCAACAACAGCAAGGGAAACGATTACCTTTGAACATTCTGCATCTTAAAATTTCAGAGCTGGCTATCTATTAACCACTGTTGGAGCATCTCTGCTGTCCTAAGACAGAGGCCTTGCCTTGAGAGGTAAACTGAGTCTATTTTTCAGTAATGTTGAAACTGATAGAATTGGTGTAACTTGTTAGAAGAGGAGTCTTGTCAAAACATAATCTGACAGGGTTTCAAGCACAACAGGCGCTAACTCAATGGAGCCAATGTGACTGGAAGACGTATTGTTTCAGCTATCCCAGTGGGAAAACTTTCACTATTTCTCCCTGTAGTCATAGCATAGACGATGGTATCTTTTATTTACAGAACATATGTTTCATCTGGCAGTGGGGAAATGGGCTGCAACTCCAACATAGAATCATAGAATAGTTAGGGTTGGAAAGGACCTTAAGATCAAGTTCCAACACCCCTGCCATGGGCAGGGACACCTCACACTAAACCGTATCACCCAAGGCCTCGTGTCTGAAAGGGAAGATTGCAAGGCAAGGAGTCACACTGTGTTGTGCATAGTTTCATCCCATTGCATAGTTACTCATTTCCTCAATTGCCCTGGAAGTCCATGAGTAACTCAATCTTTTTGTGAGCTATAGGGACATATTTCATCCAAGCTCTACATTAAACAGTGCAGATGCAGAAATTAACAGTTGGTGTACTCAAAGCCAGAACTAATTTATAGACTTTGGAAATTATTTCCTGCCTTCTGGATTTTATATGCAAGAGCAGTGTTGCTGGGAGAGGCAGCCAGGGCTAGTCTCTCTCCATCCAGATGAGAAAGTATTCTGTGTGTAAGGCTCTAGATTACAAAATCCTGTTCTTCAGGATCTTGGGTTTTGGTGATAGCAGAGCTTGGATTAGGTGACATTCAGACTGTGTTTGGGGCAGATGTACAGCCAAGACCAGAATTCAGCACGTTTTTACAAGCTGCTTTCCACTATGGATTGATGAAAGCATCATCCATGCAAACTGGTTATGGAAGAGTTCCATTGTCTTGGGTCAGATCAGATCAGCCAGATCTATCTACAAAAGGTGTTCAAGTTGGAGCTTATGTTTGAGAGGGTGCATTCAGCTTTGTTCTGGATCTTGGTCTCAACACCCCTGAAATTCAAGAGCATTTTAATGTGTGGTGTTTGTAGAGGATTTTAAATGCTTTTGAAGAATACAAGATACACAGTGGAGCAGCATGTGGAGTTTGCTAGAGGAGGCAACAGAGCTGGGACAGGCTTTGGCATCCCTTTTCCTCCCTTACTTATGTTACAGTCTCCTCAGGTGTGTTTTGGGGTACATGAGCAGGAGGCTCCCAGAATCTTTCTAAGAGTTGGTGCATAACTTACACACCTTTAGCTCAAACATAGTGGACACTGTGATGTTGATTGTGATTGGATTTTTCCATTTTCGTCCAGTCCTACTTTCTTTTTAATCTTTAGCTTCTCTGATTTAGTAGCAACAAGAGAAATCCCCAAACGCACAAGAGGCTCAAAGGGCTTTTGCATGTCTTTGGCCTCTGCATGAAGTGATGCTCAGAGGAAGGCATCACTCGATGAAAATGGAGTTGCTTGCTATGGCAGTTTATGGATGGCCCTTCTTAAAAAGAAAAGAGACCTTTCTATCACCAGCAGTCTACTCTCAAGCAGATGTGTGCTCTGAAACACAGGGTGACGCCAGGAAGAGCAAGGGAGACCCACAGCTTTGTGTGCTTTTTTTTTTTCTGATGCACATGGTATGTAGTGAGAGCATGGACTCCAGACCTCTTGGGAGTTTTCTCTTCTGCTAGTAATTGAGTACGTTCCTCTGTGCTCTCCCCTCTCCGGAAGGGATTTCTGGACCTGTTTGTCTTGGCTGTTGCTCTGGCTTGCACTAGTGAAAGCTCCATTTCCTGAATACCAAGGTCACCCAGAAGAAAACCCAGCAACACCGACAGCAGCAGCTCCCATTTCAGAGCAGGTGTGGGGAGGGAACTCCCTCTTGCCCTAAAGATTTCATTGAGTAATAATTTCCACATCAAGTATATTTACTATCCCAGCCTTTTGCTTCCAGAACTGGCTAAGCCTGTTTTTAACCCAGACAGTTTCAAGATGTTCAGGTTTTCTCATCCTGCCCTGAGTGTTTGCTTGGTTTCATCATCAGCCTGGTTGAGGTGATGGGTTAAAAGCAAGCACACCAGCTAGCTGCACCATGCTCCCGTGTGAAAGTATCTTCTGATGTGAGAAAGAAATTCAGATCTGTTATCAATGAAATGAACCCCTGAAGCCAGAGGAATACATTTACATGTGATTGCTGACTGCTTCAAATCATGAGCACCATGGTGATGTTGTGGAGTCAGTGTGTAAGACAGCAGACCTAGAAGCTACATACTGGATAGGCGGCATCTCACTGCTGTCTCAGACCCAGCCAGTCAGTATGTTAAGAGGGATCTCTAAAGGTGAAGATCTCGTGTTTCAGAGGTGGTATATTTGCAGATAAAGTGAATGCCACCATGGCCACTATTCAGATACCTTGGGAATTGTACTTCCAAATTTGTGTATTTGAAGAGACAGACAATTCAGCTGCAGATGTCCTAACAGTAAATTAGATGACAACTCCGTGCAAACTCTTTAGCTACTTCAGATGTTAGGTAAGCCCAGCAGCACTAAGAACAGCAGCTCATATTTCAAAACAGATGTAGAGAAGGAGAACCTCCAAAGGTGTTTCTGACAGATAATTTCTGTGTCAAGAATGTTTCCTAACCCAGCCCCATGCTCCCACAGTTGGCCTGAGCCAGTTTTCTCAAAACAATGATTAGCTTATTTAGTCTGCTCACTGTAGTCTCTTATCTTGGTCTTCTGGTTTGTTCTCTTGTACCTCCATAGAAGGAAAAATGTGTGTTTTGGCTTGCCTGGGGTTTTGAGCTTGGTTTCCTAAGGAAACAAGAATAATGTAATTGTGTTTATGTGTGTGCACATCATGTTTCAAAATACTTTAGAGCCCATTGGCTAATTTTAACCGCATTTGACAGCAGGGTAACGGTCTTAAAAATGTTCTGTTTGTACAGATTACATGAAAATAAATGACCAGCAGAAGAGACAAACCCTCTCTCTGTCCCTGTTTAGTAGAAAGGTTTAGTGGAAGTCCAGCCCTTGGCAGACTCTTACTATTATTCACCTGCATAGGAATTTATTCTGCCTGCAGTGAGTGGGGTAATACTGTCATCTTAGGGAAGTACCATTTTAGGTAGAAATTACTTCAGAGCATGTTTTTTCTTATCTGTAAAATACAGGGTGCACTGCTCATTTGTTTCCTGAGCTGTGCAGGATTTAATGATGTCTTTCCCAGATGAGCTACTCCAAAAGCTAATATCCTTAGGGGGAGGTTAGCAGCATGCCAGGCCGTGGCTGGCATGCTGTCCCTGCAGAGAGCCTCTCAGGTAATGCAGTTGTATAGCAAAAGCAGCCAAAGCTGAACACAGTTATTGCCCTTATAAAATAGGGGTTGACCAGAAAATGCTTCTTCGTACCTGAACAAAACCAAACTGAGTCCCACCACTTCCTGCCAGCCATGAATAACCCCACTGCTTGGTGGCAGCATTATTACAGCTGCTGGACGAAGCAGAGAGTCTAACTGAACTTGTCCTGGGTGGATGGGTTTATGAACAGGCTGGGCTGGAGTTCGTGGTTTTGGAAGTATTTGTTATCACTGTCTTTGTGCTTCCTCTCCCTCTTTACACAATATCCCCTGTGTTTGAGAGGGCCCCTCCTGCTGGAGGGTGGAGTAGTACGTTGCGGGACGGGCAGGGCGGCTTTTGATCTTCCCTTGATCTTTAACCCAGTGCTTCAGGCCCTGCATATAGAACAGATTTTGAGAATGGAGCTGTGGTGAGTAAGCAAGGCAGTAGCATTTCCTTCCCTGAAGAGAGAACAAGTTGGCAAGGAAGCAGACATTGATTGAAATGTGGGGAGGTTATGATTTCTTCCTAGCCATGGAGAAGGGAGCTGTGGAGAGCCCTGCTGCTTGGCCTCTCCCAGAGCAAACACTTAACTTTAGACTGTCCAAGGACTGTCTCTTTTGCCTTCTGGAAAGCCTACCAGCACATATACCCTGTCTGTTCTGCACTTTATGCTGCCAGTTAGTCTTCTAGGTTGGAAGTGGGAGCCTTTTAGTACTGTGCAGTACTGTGCAGAGGGAGCCCTTGGGGTGGGTGGTTCACTCCTGACACATCACTGGTAGGTCTGAGGGCAGGAAGCCAAGGATATTCTGTGCTTTGGAGAGTGACTTGTTAGTGACTTGTTAGTCACTCATTACTCCTGCGTTATGAAGTTCCCATTTCTCCCTCCAGAGGAGCAATAAACAACATGATCTTCTCATGCAGTGAAAAGCCCAGCTTAATGGTACAAAAAGCGCAGTCAGCTGAATCTTTAAAAAAGCTAATTCTCATATCGGAGTATTTTATCACTGTGTTATCCTGTGAGGAAGCCTCGTTGCAATCAGGACAGTAGATTGTGTTGCTCTTGTTCAGGCAATTCATGGTACAACAAACTATTGTTCCACCCTGTAGTGCTCGGGCATTCTAATACGTTCTTGTATCCAGGAGAGAATGATTCAGAGAGCGAGACCTCTTGGGTCAGGAACAAGTTAGTAACAGATTGCTTTGAAAGTAACCTTTTGGCCTGGCAATAAGTACCAAGTGCATCCTGCCAGTGGGAACAGGGTATTCGTCATCTTTCTGTTGTTCAAGCTGTTAGACCATGCAGTCATCTAGGTCCAGAGAGTCTTGTTTGTTTAGTTGTATCTCTGTAGCATGAGTACACACAAGGCCTCATTGTGCAATACAAAAGCAACTCTCTGGATACAATGGGCTGGGACAGTGCTGTTTGAGATGTCAAAGTTGGTAACTGCACAGTTTCCTTCTTCAGAATGGTTATTGTTCTGTGGTTTTATTGCAGGTGGTAACCTTTGATGCAGGAGGAGTGAGTGGTCATGCAAACCACATTTCTCTTTACACGGCTTTAAGGTACAGTGTTCTGCGCGCTTTACTGAATGCCTCGCTATAGTGTTACAAAGTGAACATGGTGTTTGGGTGTAAGCAGAAAGTTAATAGCTACAGCTAAAAGCAGTATGAAGTTCACTGATACAACTGAGTGGCAGGCTAGGGGACATGATACTACTTGGAGAAACTCTCACAGCTCTGCAGATGACCTACAGCATCCTTTATTATTCCATCTGCTGGTGCTTTGCCAGTCTCCCTTTCACTGGGCCCTCTTTGCTCTTCCTGTCCTTGATCCCACTAAAATATGCCACAGATCACATTGCACTTCTGGTTTGAGGAGACTGTGTGAATATCTGATGCCTGAGCTGGTGGTACTTGGATTTTGGGAAGTTCTACACCGTTGTTCCAGAGGATGTTGCCATCTTGTGCAGGTACCTGAATTTACCTCTCTGACCCAAGGATGTTGATCCTTCACTGAAGCATGTCTCTATTTACCACTCTTCCTAAGTCAGTTCATTCCTTCACCACTTTATTTGTTACATTCTGAGAACGTGTGTCCCTGTGCTGTGACTGGAAGGCTACTAGACAAAAATACCTTGTATTAAGATCACCCAAATTTTGTAGAAAAGACAGCTACTGTGTTTTATTTTAACCCTGTGCTCATTTAGACCTCATTGTGTCGTAGAGAGATCTCCTCCAGAGCTGCCCCTGCCTTTCCCAGGCATGAGAAGAACTCTTTGCAAGTATATCTTATATTTTTAGCACCCATTTGTTTTCTGAATCATCTGTGCAATTCCAATAATTTTCTGGCTCTCCTTGCTAACAGCATCACAAAGATTTGCCTTTCCTGCTTGCCTAGAGAAAGCTACAGTGCCACGGAACCCATACTCTGACCTACAGAGCTGCTCTGGGAAGATGCTGAAAGTCTTTGATGCTATCTGAGGGCTGGAATTCAGTGTTAGAGGGGTTCATGGCTTTTCCCAGCAACTTCTGAAATAGCCTCACAGAAGGCAAAGGGGTGGAGTTAAAGCAAACTGTGCTTGTTTGAGCTAAGCAGAGAGATGCTTTCCAGCACAATGTTATTTGAGGAGTGAGGAACGGAGGTTGATGACCGATGCTCACCCCACTGGCACAGAGGAACCAGAGAGCTTTCAGATGCCTGGACTTCTGCTCAGTCAACTGCTGTATGCCCTGCAAATAGGAATGGAGGGTGGATTGTTAGGTGTCACTCTAAAGCCCTCTAATACAGGGAAAACAAGCTAGCAGCTGAATTATGTATGAGAAAGTTAAGGAAAACTCTCCATTTTGATCACAGCTCTACTGTTTTCTCATTTTGTGGCTGTGCAGAACTCGCTTTCCCACCTCACGCTGTAGGTCGCCTGTGTGTGCTCTAGGATGGTAAACCTCTTCTCAGAGTATGTTACTAGGAAGTATTCATTACCTGCAAGCCCCTTGAACTCAAACCTTTGCATTATTCCATAGCCTCCAGCAGAACATTGTCCTGGGTTGATGAAATACATGCTGATAGAGACACCAAAGTCTAAGCAGGGTCTCATTAGCTAAGGGCTGGTTTGTGTCTTGTTTCTATCCCAGTCCTGAATCAGCAGAAATAAGCATGGTGGCCCAGTCATCTACATGTGGCAGGAGTGATGCTGTGGCCACTGGAAGGTTAAATTTATTTTTAGTGGCTTGCTTGCCCTCATTATTTTTCAGTTTGTGCTCTGGAGGAAGTAGAGCGTGACTGCATCACTCCTGATTTCCAGTGCCCTGATGAGTTCTCACATATTGGCCAGTACAGGCAGTGAGTGCTGGGAGCATATGCTGAGGCACCCCACATCCCTCCCTGCCAGCAGGGCTTTGCCAAGCAGTGGTTGCTGCCTCTGGGGCCCCACTGCTACATGGCAAGAAAAAAGCAAATGAACTCTTGCCTCCAGGTACTGTGTGCAATCTACTAGTAACCATCTTTAAAAAGATCTGCAGGGTTCTGCCTCCACTGTGGCTGTAAGTGGAAAGAATGAAGCAGAGGGCTGGTGCAGTGATCCTCAGCTCTTCTGGATGCTCGTAATCAGTGAGAGATACACTTGTGCCCGCTACCTAAGTGATTGCTGTCTGCAAGAGCAGGGGTAGGACAGGCTCTGTGACCCGTCCCACAGCTCCTTGCTTCAGCAGGTTCAAATTACTGAACAGCTTCAAGGAACAGAACAGTTCAGCCAATGGTCATAGCTGAGCAGATGCTCAGCATTATCTGCTAAAGGCATAAGTGTTCTTTCTAGTGTCTGGAACAGAGGTTATATTCAAAGGAGCAGGAACCATTCAGAACAAATGTGCCCTTTCCCTTGCAGCAACCTTCCTCCTGACAGCTTGCAGGGAGTCCAGCTGCTGCTGTGTGTCTGGGCTTCAGATCTGGGATGAACTGTGAAATGCCAGGGTCTGAGGTTGGTTTTTCCTTCTGCAAGGGACAAATAAGAAAAAAACAGGATGGGAGAAGAGCACAAATTGCTGTTTGATTTCAGTCTCTGCTGGGAGTGTTTCAGTTCTGGCTTCCAGATGGGGAAAAAAAAACAAAATCCCAAACCCAAGAAAATCCTGTTATAGAAAATAATTGGAAGCAATCCTCTCTAGCTCTGCTTATTTCCTTGTCACCTTGATTTGGCAGCATCATTCTCTCCTATCCTCCAAAAGGCCAAGGGAGGCTGCATCCTTTACATGTGTCTACAAGTAAGAGCAGGTCTTGAGTGACATCAAGGTCACTTTACTCCCCTCTCAGCACTTGGCCAATCAGTGGGCACTACAGCAATAAGCATGGTAAAACACTACGTGACAGGAATATTTGAGAACCTCTTTCCCGCACTTTGAAATGACAGTGTTTGCACAGAGATCACATGTAATATCTAGGTGGTTTAGTTTTGAATGAGTCATTGTGCATTTTTGATTTTAAACAAGCCCTCTCCCAGTAGCCTGGCAAATGAGGGGCTAGTTTTGTTGTTTGCTTGCTTGCCTAGGGTGGAGAGGAATGGTCTTTGTGAGGGGGAGGAAGGATTGTACCACTTCTTTTCTTCAGTGAGTTATCAAATCCATTTCATCCCAGCTAGAACAGAAAAGAATAGTCCTTGTCTGCTTAGGGCAGAGCAAACTGAGTGGAAAATAGGAGCTGCTATATTTAACCACTGTGCATTATGTTGTTATAGCAACTGCATCCATAAAACTTATATCAATGATGCCATATAAAAAGGCTACATCAAAGACTCATTAGCTGAGCCTGTTCTCAATTCCATTTGGAAAAACACTTCTCAGTCCTGCAGGATGTTTGTTAACATTCACCAACTCAGTGGCAGGTTGTAAATGAGACTGTGCAGAGATAATATTTGGGAGCTTAGTGCTTTATCACCCTTGAGCTGATTATGATGCAGCTGGAGTGCCACCAATGCCTTGTTGCACTTACCTGTCACAGCCTGACTACTGAATGCCCCATTTATGAATGCCATGGGATGTGGCACGGAGCAGAAGGGGTGCACTGAGGCTCCCTGGAAGGGGAGGATTGATTAAATGCTGTTTTCAAAGACGTATATTGGAACAACAAACAGTGCATTGTCCAGCCCAATCCCACCAACTCTGTGGGTAGAGTTCTCAAAAGCCACCAGCTGCATTACATCCCAACAAAGCACAGTTCTTGTGTTGAATTTCCAAGGCCAGGTCTTTAACAATGTGTTGAGGAAGCTGGTTTTGGGGTGACTAGCAGTGAATGGTGTCCCATCTCCCATTTTTATTTGATGCCTTCTTACAGTGTGAGGCTAGAATGGGTCTCTGATCTCTCACTCCAGCAGCTGTAGCCCATGCATTTCAAATGAATGGTATCTCATTTATGTTTTTAAAGTAAGGTGTTGGTTTTATTTCCTTTGCCTTTTCCCAGAAATTATTTCTCTACCTTGGAAAAGGATTTCCCATGTCACTGATGTGTTTGTTCAGGATTGTTTAGCCCCTGCTGAAGTTCTAGGTTCCCTGCAAAGTAGAGAATTGAAGAAATAACAGGGTCCAGTATCTTATGTTTCAGCCTGTCCTGTCACAGTCCAGCTCACTTTTAATACTTTGTTTTACTGATCTTAAATGTCCCAGGGGGAACTGAGGAGTGGTGGCTGTGATTGCACCCAAACTGCCCCTATAAGGCCAAGACAGAAGAGTCCTCCTCCATTTACCCTTTGAGATTCTGTCCCTTCTCCTCAGAGAATTGCTCCATGCCTGGCACACATCCAATAGCTGGGTATGTTGTCTTGGATTTTACCTCATTACTTCACCCCTGCTCTCTCCTTTCCTTAACTTGATGAAGTTCATTCAGTACCCTTCTATCATACTGTAGGGAGCCGTTAGGATAAAGTTGAGCACAGGGCACCATCATCGGAGGGATTCCCCCCAAAGAATTTTTGTGCCCCAAATAAACAGCCTCAAGGAATGTCCTTCCCATCCTCACTAGGCTACTAGTGGAGCAGTGGCACTGCATCTTCTCCCAGGCATTGCAGGGACCAAAGCAGAGAGCCACAGAGCAGCTCTGTCAACTGGAAGATCTCTGAATCACCACCTTCCTTTCTGACTGGCAGAACCATCTTTAGCCACTGCAATACACGTGAGTACAGGGTGCCTGAATACTGTTTTACAAATTGCATGTTGCTACATAGAGGAGTTCAGGGTGCATGGAAATGGAGCCCGAAAGTCCGGTTAGGGAGGGAGGAGATGTTCCAGATAGCAAACATTCAACATCTGGCAAGTATATCCTTCTAATGTCTCTGTGATTCCTGGGAGACTGACTGTTCTTCCTCCTTCACATCTGTTTCATCAGATTAATTGGGCTGATTAGAGGTTAGGATCCTAATGGAGCCCCAATGCATCTTTAAGACATCCATTCTTTGCCATGCTCTTCAGAATTGTATTTCCCCAGTGCTCTGCAGCAGCCAGCTCAGTCAGTTCAGTGAAGGGTTTTGCCTTTGGCCAGGGGATACTATTTGGAGAGTGAAGTCATTGATTTCAGTGAATAACTTCTCACCAAACAGAACATCACCAAAACTATAATCCACCCACCAGGGCGTCAGTCCCCCTCCTTCTCTTCCCCAGAGGAGTTCGGTGTTCCTCAGGACTGAATTTTCAGCTCCATCTTGACTTGTTCTTTCGTACCATTGTGGGATGGTACCAGTGGTCAGTGCCTTTTAGGAACTTGCCCACTCTGCTGACATCTTCCCTTAAGAATGACTGAGTAAAGACAGGGAATTTGGGAGCTAGCCCACTTCTGCAGTTTGCAGGATGAGGATTGTTGGGCCATTTCAATTTTTCTCCTGAGCAGATGTAGCCACTGGCTGCAGACAGCAAAAGCTTTTAAAGCAGCTGGTCCCTGAAGGAGGAGCTGGTGCTGAGTCCTTGCAGTGCAGAAATAGTGGGTGCCTTCAGACATCTCACAGCCTTTTGAAGCTCTTCATTGCAGAGGGTCTCGCGTTCCTTCAAATGTAGATCTGAACCTACCACAGGCATAATAAAGAGTGTCCAGTGAGAGGTACCCTGTAATAGCTGGCCTCTGGCACTTGGTGGGTAGGTGGGAGCAAGCCACTTGGATCACTTCATGTTTAAAAAGAATTTATAAAAAGTCTTCCCAGAAAAAAAAACATCAAAAAACAACAAAACCGCATGGAAATAGCTCCTGAAAAAGAGCCTGTTTGTGTTTGACTTTGAGATTTGATGCCAAACTCTTTCATTTCACCCAAACCACAGCAAGTCCAATCTATAAAACAACATTCCCAAAATGGCAACAACAAAGAGCTGCAACCTCTCCCCTACTTGGAAGTGTCCAACAGAGACGGCTCCAGCAGGGTGGAGAGGGGAGATGAAGATTGATTTGGGAGAGCATTAGCCAGTTTTATGAACGTGTGCAGGAGGTAGAGTTTTGTGTTCCTTTCGCTCTCTGCAGCCACAGTTCATTGCCATCCCTTGCCTGAGCAATACAACAAGCAAGGCTGCAATTCCTCTGGAGCATTTCAGCTGGGTGGAGTCCATTCCCATAGCTCTGTGCTTATCCTTGCCAAGTACTGAAGCGCTTGGCTCAGGACAAAAAACCATGAGGAAAGAATCAGTTTCCTTATATCTGCTCTTCCAGATCAGTGACAGGTCTGCCTGGTAACAGCCTTGAGCACCTTTCAGTAACCAGTTTGTGTCTCCCTGAACCTTTATACAAGCACAAACTCCTGAATTTGCTCCTGCATCAAACTTCCCTGCTGAAGATGCTCTCTGCTCCTGGTGAAACATTTCCATATGGATCTCTCCTTGCTTCTGGTTCTAGTGGCCAGGAATGGTTATTATTAGCTCACTCGAGCAGCTCTTCACATCCTCTAATTTGCTGTCGGTGCTTTGAAGGTTCCTCTATGGCACAGCAGCACGCCCAGCATAGACACTAGGGCTTGGATAGTTGGCCACATTTCACAACCACTCACTGCTTTATCTCTCCAAGCTTGTTTTAAAAACTTCCCACCCTGCTAGCTGTACCAAGTGCTGAATCACTTCTTTGGGTGGCCAAATTGAAGTTGTGGGGGAAGAAACTTCTGGCAGAAGAGCAGAGCAGACATTAATGGAAACACTTAGACTTTCCTCCCCTCCTCCACCACCCCTGAAAAAATTGCTGGTAATGTTTACAAGGCAACATTTAACAGTCTTTGACAGAACAGTAGGACTTGAGTAGTGGGGTAGAAGGTGGCCAAGTCAGTATTATAAGGCCATTGTTTAGTAAAAAGGGTATTGCTTGCAGATCTTTGGCTCTGGAGAAGAAGAGACCATTGGCAGGAGAAGAATCTATTTAAGGCATATGTCTTCTGATGGCTGTTTGAGTTCAGCCATGACCCATGTTTCTGGCTTGACTTTTGCTTTGAATTGCTTTGAGTATTCATTACTCTGTGCTTCCTATTTTGTCTACACCTGTGTAGCTAATCCTTTTCCTTGAACTTAACCAATAGCCAGAGATAATCCCAGTTTGAAAGTGACTGAGAAACAACAGTTTACATATAATGTATGTTTTATCCTAGTTGATTTACACATGAGCTGTCACATTGCCCCTCGTTAAATACACCCCTATGAGATGATAACAATCTCTTTAAATATTACACAGGGTTAAATAACTTTTCTTTTTTTTATTTTCTTTCTCCTTTTGGCAAATGTTCCATTGTTTGGATGTTTTTCTCTACGGAAGAGCTGGCCGGGGTGTGGGACAGCTCTGAGTGCCACCTGCTGGACACCGGCTTCCTCCCATCCCCACCATGGGCCAGATCTGGAGGCGATGCAAATAGTGATGTGAGCTTAAGTGTCCAAAGCCATGAACCACAGTCTAGAGCAGGAAAAACATGAGAATTAAAAAGGAATTGAAGCTAATACCTCTAATGCCTTCACCATATCAGGACCATTTCCTTACACTTCTTGGTGGAAGTACCATCACTGCTCACGTCTCCTGCACTGGTCCTCTCATTCTCTTTCCAAGGGATGCATTTTTGCTACAAAGACTTTATAGAATCATAGAGTGGTTTGAATTGGAAGGCACCCTAAAACTTGTCCAGTTCCAACCCTCTGCCATGGGCAGGGACACTTTCCACTGGACTAGGTTGTTCTAAGCCCCTGTGTCCAACCTGGCCTTGAACACTGCCAAGGATGGGGCAGCCACAGCTTCTCTGGGCACCCTGTGCCAGTGCCTCACCATCCTCACAGGGAAGAACTTCTGCCTAAGAGCTCATCTCAGTCTCCCCTCTGTCAGTCTAAAACCATTACCCCTTGGTTGCTCACTACATGCCCTTGTAAAAAGACCCTCTCCAGGACAAAGTCTTTGAAAGGATCAAAGTCTTCGTGAGCTAAAGGTCAGAGCAGCTTCTCCAATGACCCAGTGCCAGCAAGGGTTAGAAAGAAAGAAGCTGGTCCCCAAACAGGAGCTGCAGCTGAGGCAGTGTCCCTGGTCAGCAGACACAAGGCTTTGAAGAGCCTTGCCAAGGTGGCAACCTTTGGCAGCCTCTTGCAGTTTCCCGTAGTGCAACATGAGAAGTTTGGGAGTGAGCTGGATTTATGGAGCTTGTTTGTGCTCAGTCCCAGCAGCCAGGGTAAGGAAAGTAATGGCAGAATTGTGTGAGGGATGAGGCTTACGTTGCCTGACATGTGCATTCAGTGTCAGCTCCTGAACTTTCCAATAAGATTAGCTGTTGTAAATGTGTGTGTGTTACTAAGAGAAAAGGGCTGGTTTACCATACAGAGTAAACTCAGGATCTGAATGACCTTACTGAGTGTTTACCCCCATGTATCTTCATTCACAGGTACCTGCATTCGGAGCAGAAGTTACCTGAAGGTATGTGACATTGCTTCATGCCTGCAGGCTCTTGGATGTGTAATCCTTTACATGAATGTTCTGTCCAGGCTTTCATCTGCCTAACTCACATCTATTTGCAATACAAATGAAACCTTCAGCTGAACTCTTCCTTGCCCTTTTATCTGCCTGCAGTTTTTCACCAGCTCAGGCTTTTCTGCAGTCACTTTTCCGTCCTTTGGGGTTGTCCTGTCCCTGCCTCTTGTTGTCTTGCATGCTCATGAGTGCTGTTTCCAGGTCTCTCAGCTCAGTCCCAGAGGTTTCTCATGGGGGCTTTTGTGTATGTGTGTTACAAGGGCCTCAGAAATCATTACCAGCTCAGCCCAGAATGGTTGCATGTACCAAGCTAAGCTACCATCAAAATGTAGTCAGTATGAGAAAGGTACCTGAAGTCTTCATTGGCACAACAGATTGTTGGAGTGGCTTCTCTCATGTGTAAACCAGCAAGTATGTCTGAGAAACTGCACAAGTAGCGAAAAGAAAGAAGCAAAGTACAGAAGCAGGTTGCTCCCATCCCCCTTTTCTGGCTGCTGTCTCTGAGCAGATCTGCAGCCCTTATCTCTAGCAAACAGTGCCTGACTCAGGGACAAATTTGTGGAACTAGTTTAAGCACAAAGCTGGCAGCTGTTTGGACAGCATAGGAAGGTGGCTCAACCAGGCCCACCCAGTCAACCTCCTGCTCCCTCAGCAGTCATCCAGGCTGTGATTCTTTACTGCTAATTCCTGAATCATTATAGGATTTGAATGTGCCACAGCAAATCAATTTTAATGCCCTGCTAGCAGCAAATTGCACACTCAGGTTTGATGGAGAGAGTGTAAGCCAAGATGGCAGAGTGCCCTTTAACTGGGTTCTGAGTCCAGCCTCTTCAATTCTCCCCATCTATGAAAGAGGAATATTAATGTCAGCTTCTTTCCTAGGACCTTTCCTTTATTCAGCTTTGGGATGCAGGAAAGAGCTCTGTGTATGCTGTGTGCAGTACAGCGAAAGAATAAGGAACTGCAGTGGTAGATGACACTGCTAGATGTCAGGCCTTGTCTAGACTGAACCACCTTCATATGCTGTTCATGCAGGTTTGTTAGATAAACTGTGGTCCAGAATATGGGCTGTGCCTCAGATTGGTTTATAGACATTTCCCTTTCTCTAGCAGCTTCAAGAGACTCCTGAAGCTATGTGAAAGCTTTGCTGCTCTGATTACATCACATCTGACATGACCTACAAATGCCAAAGGAACGGGGAGCTCCCATGCTGCTGCTTACACTAAGCCTTTCCAAATATAGTTCCAGTCTCATTGAAATTCCCAGTATTTATAATTCGATCTGGCAGGCATGCAGGGCTGTGCATCCGAGGGGTTTAATGAAACAAGAGTGATGCTGGGATTGAGGCTACCTGGATAGAGCTGAAAGCCGTGTTCAGGCCATGGAAATGTGCTGCTTTCCTGTTAGGAAGAGGGAATTGTTTGTGGGTGAGCTTGTGTAAGCCCACGTGATCAGGGAATCCACAAAAAATCTCCCTGCAAATGCAAAAGCCAGCTAAGCCTTGCACTGCCTCAGTGATATGCAGATGAGCACCCTAAATATCCTGCTTTGCTTTCTAATGCCTTTAGCCAGCATAAACACAACAGGCTTTTTATAATCTGCAATCAAGTTCTCCAGACCAGGCACAAGCACAGAGGCTTGTTTTAAGACGCTGGACAGCTGCTGGTGTGCATCCACCCCTGCTACTGGCCCCATCCAGCTACAACCAGTGCTCTTCCAAAAGAATAGGTGTGTTAACGTCTGTCAGGAGCAGGGCAAGCTTTTAGCACCCACAGATCTGCTACTGATCTTCTCATTCTAGGCATGCTTGCTGCATAAGGGATTTGGAAGTAGAAAACCAAGCTGAACAGGCTGCAGGCTCTGTGCTCTTCTATTCTGGGCCTAATCCACTAGCTATATTGATCTTGCTCTTTCTGCCAAGCTAGAGAGGTTGTATTACACTGTTAATCCCATCCTGCCCAGGTCACAGTCACAACAGGCTCTGAGAAGCTTCACCTGCTGGTGTCAAAGGACTAGACTCATCAATGGCAGCACTTCTCTTACCCTGCCTGGCAGGGAGCAGCCTGCTTCTCTGAACCCTTTTCCATCTCTCCCTGGACTGTACATTCCTTCCTTGCTTCATTTCATCTCATGTTCCCGTGTGGAGCAGCCTTTCTGTCAGCATATGGAGATCCTTGTCATATCACTGACACAGAACACTCTTACAGTGCCCTTCACTTTGTGAGGCTGGAATGCTATTGCTTCACCTGAGCTGACTGATGGGGCTCAGGAGGTCGGACTGAACAATGAAATCACCTGCAGGTTTTTTTTAGCCATTATTGCTGAGCCAGGCTCCATTAACAGTTGCCCCATGCTTGCTCTAGCTGTGTCCTCTCCAGTAAGCACTAAAAAGCAAACAGGTGGATAGTGGGAATGCTGACTGCAAGAGGAAGGGATCTGTATCTATTCCGCTTCTGTGCCATAGTGTAGTACCTTGATAATTCTCTCTGAAACTACCCACCAAAATACTGGGCCTGCTGAGCAGCACAGGGGATCTCTGCAGAGGAGGGAAGAGTGGTTCCTCTGCTCCTAGCATATCACAAGCTTGCTTCTGAGTTTTCTACTTGGGAATAAGAAACATCTTTAGTGGGATTAATAGAGCTGTCTGGACACTTTGTGTTCAACTGCAATGCTTGTCACTGCAGAGCATCCTCTGCAATAGCAAGATGAAACCTTAGGGCAGCTAGACAGCAACTGCTCGTCTGTCACTTGTCAAGGAGGACCATGAGCAAGATGGGAGCTCAGGCTCACAGTCAGGAAGTGGCACAGGCCATGCTAGTCACACAGCTGCCAGCATTCCTGCACGTCCCCTGAGAGACTCCAGGGAGCTTGGCAGAGCCATCGCTCCTTCCAGATGGCACCGCACAGCTGCTGCTCTGCGTGGACGGGCACCATGACCTTGCAAGGGTTGGATGGCTGACCTGCAGTAGGACACGATACTGACATGTGTAAGACAGGAGGGTCTTCAACGTAGAGGGGTGCCAAAAGGGATCTCGGCCTGATCCCAGCCTAGGCAAGTGAAGCGGTTGTGGGTCCTGGCTGCCCCGCTGCTGGCGGACACCGCCATCTCCCGGCAGCTCCTGGCAGGCCGGGCTTGCAGCAAGTCTCCAGCAGATGCAGGAGGGCTTTTCCTCTGCTTCCTGGCACAGCGCACGCTCGTGCCAGAGTTTGGCCGGATGGAAGTGCCAGTGATGTTTGCTTCTGCCCCTGTCCTGGAGACTCTTTTCCCTTAGCAGGACACAAGTCCTGCGTACATATTGGGGCCAAGAGGTGTCTGAGCACCACCAGTTTGCTTTGTGCTTTAGCAATGTTAGATGCGAGCACAGCAGTTAGCTTGTGAGTTCAAAGGGCTCTTTAAAACAAAAAAAAAATTCCACTCACTAGAATCTTTATACATGTTACCTTCATCTGCTTAATCACAGACATTGAACAGTGAGTTCTGGAGCTCTGCTAAAGTGTAACAGCCTAAGTTAATATTTGATACAGCCATTCCTGAATCTTGTGGGTATTTTTGCTGTAGCTAAGTATTGGAGTAAAAAGAGGAATTTTTATTTATTTTTTTTGTGTAGCTGAACCACAAACTGCTGTTTGAAATGCCCATGAGATAAGTGCCAGTACTCAGAGTCAACTCTGCTTTTCCTTTAACTACATAGGAATAATTGAAATTATAAGCAAAACAAAACCAACCAAAAAAAAAAACAAAAAACCCAAACCAACCAAAACCCTCTGGTATTCAAAGCTAGTGTTGTTTTCTGTAGTCAGCAAGTTTCTATACACAGCAAGATCCAGTACAAATGGTCATAGATGTTCCCTTTTGCACAGAAAGGATCCCCATGGCCAGCAGTATAGGGCAGGCTGCAGAGACCTGTTGAGCCTGCAGAGGTGGGCATCTTACAACAATACTGTTGTTTTGAAGTATTTATTCTCTTTTTGTGTCTAGGGTGCCGTGTGCTCGTGCTGGAATCAGTCAGTATCTTCCGGAAGTACATCTCCATCCTGGATGTACCCGTTTCCTACCTCCTGCCCCATGATGCACTCTTCATACTCACAGAGGAGGAGACTGAACAAGCCAAGGTGAGACATGGTACCTGTTTCACACAGCTATCTCACACATTTAGAGCACAGTCCCACATATTGGAATCTGATTAGCTCCCCTTCCATAGCATTAAAGTATTTGCCCAGCAGACAGTCCTGTTAATCCACAAATGACAGAACTTTCCTGCTTTTGAGGCTGCCAAATGATAGAGTTACATATGGAAACTGCTCTGATAAAGGCAGTGTTATTCCCTTGTGGGTTTTGTTTCTGACATGTGACCTTTCTAAGCTGTGTACTATAAATAGATGAAGTTTCAGCTGGCAGTGTATGATCGGAAGCAGCATGCAAAGTGTTCTCAGATGCACACCTATCAGTTTCTGCCTCCCCAGCATGTGAACACCCAGGCGTGAGATCACATAGGGAGGAGGAACTACATGTGACAAAGGAACTGTCACAGCACCGACCTGCAGCTGATAGCAGGACCCCTCTGAACACAAGGCAGCACCACACCAGCAACATAGGGGTGGAGAGGGCTCTCCCCACTCTTTAACCCCATAAAGTAGACAGCTTTCTACTTCCCACTACTTCTTCCCTACTACTCACTGAACACAGGCTGTCCTATAAGCTGGCAGTGAACCTCACAGGAGGCCTGGGAAACTGCCTTCATGTTAGGTCTGGAAGGTTCTTGTAATGCTTTCCCAACTATTCTTCCTTCTAGAGAGCAATGAGGTGTCATCGCAGCCAGCTCCTCTGGTTTCGCCACATCTATATGCTCTTCTCACGTTATATGGTGATCAATTCACTGCGCTTTCTGTGACCAGGACAACTTCAGGAGTGAAAGAATGAGTGAAAAAAAGACCAGACCAGACCTAGGATTAAATCAAGCTCACCTGTGATGTGCTGAAGAGGATGGGATTCTCTTTGTGTAACATTCATTCAGACTACAAAAAACAGACTGTGTAAACTTCCTTCTGAATATCTTGTTACCTGATACATTGAGATAAACAGGGTTTAACAGCTACTCACTGTCGAAGCTTAAATAGAGTAAGAAATTCAGATTAACCTAATACAGGAGTATCCTGCATTAGAGAAGATATGGCACAAACTGTTATTCCCCAGGAGGATACAGCTGTGAGGACTGCTTGGCAACTGTTTCTTCGTGCTTTTGTAAAATCCAGGTATCAGGAGTAACTTTTCAAAGGCCATGCTATCTCCAGAGATTAAACTAGAACCACCAGACGTGTCTTACTCAGACTGAACTTTAAAAAGCCAAATCTTATGAATAAAACATCAGAAATCACACAAATATCTCCAGCTGCACTGATCTTTGCTGCTAATGCTGCTTCTTTTGTACACATTGTGTTGCAGGCTCCACCTTTGCAGTGTCCCTCATGCAACATGAGCATTTATTGCTTCAGAATATGGGGCTCACAGTCAACTCACAAGAGTCTCAATGGACCTAAGAATGATGTGCAAGAGTTACTGTAACTAGGTCTTTTATAGAACAGAGATAAAAATTGCAAGAGATGTTTCAAAAGCTGTTCTACTTACGTAACAGAGAAGCGCAGGAGTTAAGAGATCCTCTCCCTTTATGTTAAAGGTAAGTGAAGCAGCGTTCGGTGGTTTTGTTTCTTAGCCTACTAGTGATTTGGGTTTACATGGGGTCATTGTGGAGCAAAGTCAGCACTACTCAACATTTCTGTAGGGCTTTGCACTCCTTCATGTGGGCTCACGTCTGCAGGAAGCATCTTTCCTGGATCTATGCACCTTGTCATTGCATAGTCAAGATCCAGCCCAAATGGCGAGATCCTGACCTGCTGCTGTGAGCACATCCTCCTCCTGAGATAACAAACTGGTTCCTGGTTGTACTGAAGTACATGCCCATTGTATGACAGTATTGAACTGTTCCCTGGCCATGAGTCAGTGCCTAAGCATATGCCGAGTCAGCCTTAAGACCACAAATAAGGCTAGGCTTAGGCAAAACAGTGCTTAATCACATGAATAACTTCCGTGGCCTCTCTCTTGCATACAGCTAGGTTACCTGTGTAATGCTTTAGTGAACCTGAGCCTGCTAAGCTCTTTCAAATCCCTTTTAGATACATGGTCAATTCATTAAAGTCAAGGGAGAAAAGTCAATGTATGTTAGCATTATGTCCTAAGCAAGAGGTTATCTTACACAGGATGTTTTCATCAGGCAGACTTGAAACACAGGAAAGATCCATACAAGCAAAGATTAGAATTTTTTTCATTGTCTTTTTCTACTCTGTTTATTATGATTTAAACTTCAGCACAGCTAAGGACAAAGTACCAAAACAGCAGCCCTGGGGTTTATGGAAAGGAAGTAGTTTGAAAATTGAAAGCCACAACTGAATGGGACAGGCAGCATAGAAAGATTTATTTAAGAAACAGAGAACAGATAACAGTAATGCAGAAACTGATTTTGCCTCACCCAGGAAAGCCCAGGCTACAGTTCCACAGCAGTGCCCCAACATCAGCTGCTGGAAAAGTGTGTCAGGGTTTTGACATGTCTCTGATGGTCTTGTGTTCCTTCACAGCCTTCTCCCATTCCTTGCCATTGATATCCTCTGTGACAATGGTCTGCACGGTGCCCTCATCCAGACAATGGGGAGCTATTCCTGAAGAAAGAGTACATAGAAACCTGCATCCACATCCTGTGTGGGAGATGCCTGCCCTGCTCTGGATGGGGCTTCTCAGGGAATGCTAAATGCTCAGTCCAGCTATTGCTGTATATCTGAGGAGCCTAGATGGGAAGAAGCCCACACAGCAATAGGTAAGACTTATAGAGGAGCTACAGGTTCAGACTGCAGTTCCGCATGCTTAGTACTTAGTACTCTTAAAACACATGCTGCTCACTGCTGTCATGTTAGCATCCAATGGAGTCTTTACCCAAGGTTTGCTTGATGGTTACTTTTGGTTACCACAGCTTTCTCTTTCTACCTACCATAACCATCTGGATTAGAACGAGGAGTATAAAAGCTCTGTACACCACAGGTCTTGCAGAATGTGTGCTGGGCACTATGGGTGTTGAAGGTGTATGTTGTCAAATTATCGGCACCCTGAGCAAATGAAAAGCAGTGTAAGTGTTCCAGACAAGCAGAGGTACTAATTCCTTTCTACGGGTCTGTAGCTAAGAAATACAAAATCTAAAATATCAACTTTGTGTCTTTACTTGAGATGAGTTCTGTATTCATGCTCCTTTTCTGAACCCGTGTATATACACATGTCCATAACAGTCAAATCTGAGAACTGTGAAATCAGCTCACTAAGTAAGATGCACACACCCACACCAGGCAGCATAAAATTCAGCTGTTTCCCCCAGTCAGGCATAGACAAACTTAGGATAGAAAACTGGCTGCCACTTGCATCTTTGATGAGACTGCCTTATCCTGCTCATATTCACAGGCATGCTCTTACTGCATTCTTACTCTACCTTCAGCAGCTTGAAGCGCGACGCTGGGACAATGAAGTGTCTGTTCTGTTTCTTTGTGCAAATGCTGCAACTGTAAAGGAAAAAAGAGACCTTTCTAGAAGCAGTGGACAAGTTGTGGACTGCAGTCAGATCTATCACAGACCTCTGGACAACAGAAATTCCACCAACAGCTAAACTGGCTCCTGGACGCATCACAGAGGTAAGCAGCAACAGTGGACTTGTGGTATCAGTAGCGTCTGGCTAAGCACGCCCACTTAGACTGACCCTACATAGGTACACCAACAAAGTGTTCCCTTACACCAAACATCAGATGCCATTTTTGATTCACATACACAATTTCAACAGCCATTACAAGGCTCTAGGCCTTGTTTCTAGGCCTGAGAAACCCCTTTAATCTTTCAGAGCAGACTTGGCCAGTTTTGCCACCATGAATTATCTTGCAGACAAGAAAGAAAGGGTCAGAAGTCTACCCGTGCCTTAGAAGCAAACTACCTGCAGGCAAAGGGGGATTACTACTGAAATCAGACCAGGTTGCAGTTTGAGGCACATGTGGTCAGAGATGTTCATGTTAATGTTAAAACAGGATTGATGTCCTCTGAGCAGACTTGCACTGAGAGGAAACATAAAGCAGGCAGTTGAGTCCCTATATTTGTAGATCTCTCCTGAGCAGTGAGCAGGGCTGTGAGACCAGAACTGCCCAAAGAAGTAGCACCTGATCCCATATTGGATCAGGACATAATCAAGGGGTATACCCTATAGGAACAGCTCAAAGCAGTTGTGTCATCTTCTAGCTGTAAGGTGTTGGCTGGAAAAGCACATGAGCTTATATTCATCCATGAGAATAGGGAGCACATAAAACACTCACTTGCAGTTAAAAACATGCAGATCTGCTGAAGCCCAGACCTCAAAGCGGACTGCTCCACAGTGACAGCCTCCAGTGTGCTTGACCAAACCCCGGTATTCACTGGAGAGGGAAACAACAGAGATGTTTTCTCAATCTAATTTTTGGGGGTTTTGTCCAAGAAAACAGTAAGGTTTATGCTACATGATCCAGTTCAGCTTTGAGCAACTGTAGAACACCAGAAAACGTCCATTCTGATGTGTTTTAATAAAATGCCCCAGAATGACGTAGACGACGACTTTGGTCCTCTGTGGCAATGGCTCTTCTGGTTTACTTAAAATAGTGCAAAGGGAAGGAAAAGCAGTAGTTCAAGGAAAACACAGTCCACATGCAATACAACACGTGTGCTGTCCTGCCAGAGACCAGGGCAAAATGCTGACCCAGAGTCCGTGCAAAACTACCACAAGGAACTGAATCTTCCTACAATTATCCCACAAGTGCTCCAGCACTACTAAAATTCCTCCATTTAAAATCTGGGGAAAACAGAGAGCCTGCGCGGTATCTGAAATGCATTTTGTTGGGTACTGTAATTGCAGAGGAACATCACGGTCAAGCTTGTGCTTTCCCCCTTCCCCCAGCCACCTCCCTCGTCCCTGGGCAGCGCCGCCAGCCCAGCTCCAGCGCAAAAGGAGAGTGAGAAACCTTTTCCTTTCGGATTTTCACTCCCCCGGCCCATTACTGATTACAGCGCAGAGGTGCTGGGTTGTGCTCTGAGGTGGGGATGTAGCAGCTGAGCCTCAGCATCCCGCGCGGTGCCCCCGAGGGCGTTTTTGGTGGGAGAGCCCAAAAGCACAGGGAGCTTTAGCAGAAAACGCCACTTTCTCCGCGGTGCCTTCGCCCCCCCGCTCCTCACACCACAACCCCTTCTTCCCCACTGCAGCTCTCCAGATGCCGTGTTTAGTGCTGTGCTGCCGGGAGGGCAGTGATGTGGCGGGGCAGTGACCGCCGTCCGGCCCGTACTCACAAGGCATCCAGCAGCAGCCGCGCCGCCTCCTCGCAGCTCAGCCGGTGCCGCTCCTGGAACGCGGCCCAGCGCCCGCGCTGCTCCCCGAGATCGAAGTCTCCGGGCGCGGGGGGCTGTTCCTGCGGCCCCGGACCGGCCGGGGCACTGACCGCCGCCTTCCCGCTGCCGCTGCGGGCCGAGCCCGCGGAGGGGCTGGCGGCGGCGCTGCCCCGCCGGGACCGCCGAGCGCTGGCCGCCCTGAGCCGCCCCATGCGCCGCAGAGACGGGGCGCGCCGCGCCCGCCAGGGGGCGCCGCAACGCCGCGCAGCGTGACCGGGAGGGGGACCGGGGAGAGGGACTCTAAGCTGCCAGAGGGGAGACTGAGATGAGCTCTTAGGCAGAAGCTCTTCCCTGTGAGGGTGCTGAGGCGCTGGCACAGGGTGCCCAGAGAAGCTGTGGCTGCCCCATCCCTGGCAGTGTTCAAGGCCAGGTTGGACACAGGGGCTTGGAGCAAGCTGCTCTGGTGGAAGGTGTCCCTGCCCGTGGCAGGGGCTGGAGCTGGAGGAGCTGTAAGGTCCCTTCCAGCACAAACCGCTCTCTGATTCTGTGACTGGAAGCGCACTGTTGCACATCCCTTTTACGTGCCCACCCTTGGCTAGGAATAAGACTGCTGGTGAGCAGTACTGTGGTGCATCAAGATGTGCCTTCAAAAGTGTGGCTAGTCCTTCCTAAAATTGGAAATCATTACTGCAGCTTTGCAGAGAAACAGGTTCTAACATGATTCCCACTAGATGACCTTTCACAAGTTCTGTCATCAAAGGATGATAGAAAAGGAGAACAATCAAGATTGTAGAATCATAGGGTAGTTTAGGTTAGATAGTACATACCATTAAAACAAAGAAACAAATAAAAACCACCCCACTTCTCCCCCAAAAACAGCTTAGGAAAACATGAAAGCTCTCCTCTAGTGGTAACTGTCTTAGAAAAGGTTATTCTTGAACATCTAGAAGACAGTGCTGCTTCTCAAGTAAAATTATTCAATGCAGGGGAAAACCACAAAACTTGTCCAAGTCACATTTTGTTGGGGGAAAAGAACCCCGTCACTCCAAGGATGAGGCTTTGTGCCCAGCACAGGGAATTTCAACAGAACTGAATGTCTTGCTCTTCTCAGGAAGGGGAACAGGGAAAGCTGTCAACATGTGAGCTGACAGCTGGTTGTGGGGTGGAAGAGGCACTGACGGATCATGTCTCAGCCAGGAATACAGCAAAGCAACTGGACAGCAATGAATGAAGCAGCATCAGGTCTGGATAACAGCTTTAAAAACACACGACTGCAGTGTGTAGGCTGCCTCCTGAGATGGCACATACCAGGACTCACGTAACAACCCTGTCGCTCAGCACCTCTCTCCTCTGATGACAGGAAAGGTGCTGAGTTACAATTTCCTGTTATTTCTCATGTGAACCTCTGTTCTCGTTACTCATCCTTATGGAACCATTTTAATATGCTGTATGTGACAAATCCTGGTCCACGCCAGCATGTTTATCTGTAGCGCCTGAGCTGGGCCACTCCCAGACCTTTAGTCACCCTAAAGTTCATGTTAGTCACCTTGTATTTTGGGAAGAAAAGTCACTGAGGTGAAACTGGAGACCATGAGCCGAAACTGAGCCTGTGCAGTTTGCATCATGGAGTCATGTGCTGTCAGTGCAGGGTATGGCAGTTTCAAGTTTGAGCCTACATGGTCAGTCCTTTCCTAAAAACACTAAACTACACTGAACTGAAAGAACATATTTTAGGAGTTCATTAGCAATCAGCTCACACAAATTACCTCCTCTCTGCAATACAGGAGGCACTGGCACTTGTATGCTCTCAAAAAGCAGTTCCAGTGGCAAAAGTGATGTGCAGGCCATGTCATAGCTGCAAATCTATCCCTCTCTGCTCCTGTGCAATTAGTTCAGCATATTTTAAATGTAGGAAGCATTCTGAGAAGCTGAATTCTGTTTCCACTGTAACATTTCAGGATAAAGAACTAGGAGACAGAAATGGAAGAACAAAATGCAGCTTTGTTTCAGAAGGCTGCAGTAAAGAAATTCTTTCTGCTTTTTTATTTGTATCATATTTTATTACAAAGGACTCTTAGAGCTCAAAACTGGGTCTCACATAAATAACCAGTTCAAGAGCTTTATAGGGGATCTCTGGCTCATGACAAATTTCACTGGTATTTGGATTTACAAGCCCTGCATTTCAGTGGTTGCGTAAGGTATTGTCGGTGTACCTGGGGGGCCGGTGTTACCCAGTGCCTGAAGACTCAACAGCTCTCCTGATACATTACTGCCAAATCTGATGCAGTGTTTGCCATACTTCAGTAGAAGTCAGTAGCTTGATGAAGAATGGTTGTGGAGAAGGAAGCATTCAGAAAGATGAGGAAAAGTCCAGTAAATCAGTTTGTTTTCTTTAAGTATCTTGTGATACTAGAGTTCAACAGCTGACGTGGTTTAATGTTGAAGTACAAAGGTGTTTTTCCGTGCCAGCCTAGCCCTGCTTGTGTAACAATGACTCAGCTCTGCAGAGCTGGCTTGCAGCCCCCATTGAGATTCTGTCTGCAAGGGCATTTTCATTGCAAAGGCAGCTACATGTTTGTGGGTTAAAGAGAACTGGTTACTGTGGATGCTTTTCATCTAGTAAGCAGGGAACTAGAAGTAGTATATAGCTCACACCACATTTCATAGAACTGAAGTAGTTAAAACTGTATAGTTTGTGCAGGGGAGAAAAATGTCAGTGCTTGGATTTTAGTCTTCCTGTTGAGGAGGAAGAATTCTGCACATTCCCCTCCCCATCAAGGGATCTAGGCTGGATCTGAAAACAGAATACAGGTTATCACCCCTAGGCCACTGGATGCAGGCTATTCAGACTGACTTGGCAGTATTGGTTTTTGTTCACTGTCACAGAGGTTCTGTTGAAACACGCCGATAATGATTAACAGTGGGTTAAGACCTATTTCTTCTGTCTTTCTGTTGTTTTGTTTTTCAAGGTGCTTCTTTGCTATCCTGCTGAAAAACCTCACCCTAGAAACCACATGCTCAGTGGGCTCAGATGCAGCAGAGGGAACATGAACAAAGAGAGCTCCTTCACTGCAGTGCAGCTTGGATCAGATCCAAAAGACTCGCAGGCAGGAGGCAGACTGGAAAAAAAAAAGATGCAGACAAGTAATTTTTAGAATAGACCTTATTATTGATTGTTGCTTTCACTGGTGTGACATGCAGACACAAACCTGTGATGGCATCCTCATAAAACGCCCTTTAGAAGTCTCCTCACATCAACAGCGTAGACAATTGCCACATGTTCCTTGGGGTCATTTAGATCTACAGAGAAAGACGTGCCCAAGCCTATTTATTGTGGCAGCACAGATCATAAAGCTGTGTCCTGTGTGTCCTGCAAAGTCAAAATATCCTTTAAACAAACAGGGTAATAGAGGAGTATTGCTGATTCTTCTCTTTTTACTACAGATCTGGGTATCTGTTTGTTTTTCTTAAGATTTCATCTTCTGAAGTTGGTAGCTTATTAAAAACTTTGTTTATTTAAGGTATTTTTAGCATAAGGCTTAAAAACCAAACCTCGGATGGTTGTCTTTTTTTGGTAATCTCATAATATTACACTCAATCTTACAGTACTTTGGCTTGTGACTCACTATTTTTGTAACCCTTGAGCTTGGCAGGACAAGGACAAGCAGTAACATGCCACAGCCCTGTTTGTCTTGTGGCTGGAACTTCAGCAAAGATCAGGCTTTATTGCAGAGATACAGGTTTGGGAAGAAAATATTTATCTCCACAACTGTAAATAGATGAATATAATTATCTGGTGTCATACACAGTGAGAGACGTCTGAGGTAGGTAATACTGTAAGAATATACATTGTGGGTTTTTTTTCCCTGTGGCAAGTAGCCCTATTTTTATCTGAACAAAGGAACAGAACTGACCTGGCTGCACGTACTCACATCGCCTGACTAGCCGGCTGTCCCAACTTAAAGCCTTGTACTAAAGATAAACAGATTGCTTCATTTGACATTGCTCACTTAGAAATGATATGTGGTTGCTAAGACATTAGTGTACATAAAACCCAGACCCAGCTTGTGTTCTAGAATGTTACAGATTTGTTGGAAGCATTTCTTTGACCTCCAGATACTTCTCTTCTGAAAGTAGGTTGCTTTGTACCAGTGCCCAATGACCTACTTTTGAAACCACTTGGAAAGAAATACGTGTTCCCAACTGCAGGCCGCTGGCACCACCTGTGCAGTCAGGCCAGTCACAAGGTAATTTCTGTTTTATTGACCTTTGCATTTATTTATATACAGTTCACAGTCAGCTGCTTGATGATTCTTATTCACCAAGAGCTACATAGTGGTGTGTACCTTATAGACTTTGTATTTATGTTGTATAACCACAACATAAACAGATCTCCTGTGTCTGTAGCAAATTCAAGTAATAATATACTTTCTAAAGAAATTCTGAGGTAAAGCTGAAATTCAGTAAAACAAAGTCACCGGGGCATGACCTCCAGCCTAGGAGATTGTTCTGTACATATAATGTGTGAAAATAAGGCAGAATCTGGCCCACAATATAGAAACACTGCATTCTGACTTTAAAAAGAAGTAGCTTTCAATTTGGTAATAATTATCTTTGAAATAGTGTTAAGGAATCTATGCAGATACTAGGTGTGAAACATTCAGGACATGAGTTTACTACAGAGAAAATATCAAGGGACGGGAAAAGAGTCATTTAAGAAGCTTTCTGTATTCAGCCCACCCCCTACCCAGAAACAAAAGAGGTGGGCTCCATACAGGCACATAGATGGCTACTGAAGATTAATAATTAGGAGAATTAAATGAATCCAATCAGTAGAGGCTGCAGAATGGTGGCCTGTGTGGAGTACACTGCCTACAGGCTATGGAGATTAGTTTAATTCTGCTGGGCCCAGGAGCTGCATGCACAAAGCCTGACTCTTTGTTTATCTCTTTTGACAGAGGGATAACTGGGGAAAATAATGAGGCTTTTTACATGAAATTGATGAATTTAAACCATAATTGTCTAAAAGTATGAGCCTGTGTTCGATGTCAGCATGTTGCTGCCTGCGCTTGCTTAGGATAACGTCATTTCCCTGAAGAATGGATTTTTCAGGAGCCATTATTAAGAAGGTATTTAAACAATTACCCATGGCAGGCCCATCTGGTGGAATTTTATTCTGATCTGTTGATTTGAATACTTACACAGAAACAGAACAACCATACTGAAAGCAGACGGGTCATAGGATTTAGCCATACTTGGAAAATACAAGGGAAAGCTCCTGTGTTTTCTGGTTTACACATAAAGGGGAAAAAAAAAGAAATTTCTTTTTTCTCCTTCTCCATTTAGAGGGACATTAAAAAGCAAGGACCTGCACACTAAAAACCTTAATGCAAGTCTGATGTGCTGAAACGCAGGCCAGACTTCTTAGCCTGTTAATCTCCAGTTTAACACATACAAGATGTGGCCTTTCACATTTGTAAGTTTTAGTTACTCTGGCCTTCCTCTCAGGACTCCATGATCTTGTTTGGCTTTGGAACATGGTTCCCAGAGCAGTGTGTGGGATATGCAGGCCAGCTGTGGAACAAGCCTTTAGTCACCCTGGCACCAGGCAAACCAAACAAAGGTATTGGAAACACTGAGCAAAAATGGCAGCATAAAGAAAACAAATGTGCTATTGCCTAAATCTGATATTGCCTTCTGTCCTAAATTTATGTCACTGGATAGTATTCCCAAGGTTGGTTATTGCCATGGAGCCATCTCTAAACTTTGCAGTTAACCATTTTCCCCTCTTCCTGTGAATACATTGCGAATAGTTTTGTTGGGATGATTTATTCTTTTTTACTGCAAACCAGGAGGTATTGGCAGACACAAGCCCTGTCAGGAGAAAGGAAAACAGAAGAAGTTTGTTGTTGTTAAGGGTTTTTTAGTGGGTTTGGTTGTCTTTTAGGTTTTATTAAGGGGAAAACAAAGTAGCTGTGTACTGAATATTGCCGTTCACACACGTGCTTACGCTTTGTGAGTGGAGGATTTAAGCAAGTTCATCTGGCTTCACTGACAGGCTAGCAGCAGATAAAACACTGCCACATAAAAGCCTTTTTG